>NW_028227257.1:81312410-82512410 GCF_978045245.1 Mus caroli | reverse complement strand
TTCAGATGTGTCTTTAGTCTGTATGAGTTACAGGCTCATTTTATACTTTTAGTTTATAAATTCAAGTTACTATTCAATGTGTGTCTACAAAACATTTTTGATTACTTTACATTTTATACCGGAAGAAATTTAAAGTGTTATTTATTAATTGATAAATAACCTAATTCACAAACACATAGTAAATTTTAGGACACCTACACTTGATATTTCAAAAAAATTTAAAAGAATGATACAAGTATAGATCAACTTCCTTGGGCAAAGCAATGACATGTGCTTTGTGGGGTATAGCTACTCTGACTTGATTTTAAAAATGATAATTTAAAAGTGGTGTGTGTGTGTGTGTCTGTGTGTGTGTGTGTGTGTGCATGGGTGTGTGTGGGTGTGAATTTATCTGAAAATGTCTAAGGAGACTTCATTCCATCAGAAATGGTGTATTTGATGATGATGGTGGAATTAATGTGGAACAAATATAATTGAGAAAGCAAGCATAAAAATGCATAAACTTCCATAGTATTGAATTATTTCAAAGTACTAAATACCTTTATATATTTTTATATGTAAAATATGATTACAAATAAAAGTTAAAGGCATTATGTAATTCCCTAACTAAAGATGAAAAGAAACAATAAAGTGCATATATTAAATCACAGTTCCATTGAAACAATGTCTGTATGCCAAGCCTCCTGTACACTTTAAAGTCTATTTGAAACACATCAAGATATTATGATGTTTTAAAAGTACATATGTGGGAACCCTTCTCAAATGTTTGAGATAAATGATCAAGTAGTCTCATGCTATACATGTAGTTGATTTTTTTTGCAGAACACTAATTTATTTCAGAAGTCACTCTTCTTGTGGGAGAGAAATGCCACTTGCAGAATGTTTTGAGGTTTACTTACTGTTCAGGTTTGAGGAGAGATGTTTTTGTGAAGTGTCTAGGGACTCAAATGCATAATTGCAAATCATAACGTTAGTCCAACATCTAATAACCACCTCTTTCCTTTGACTGAATCAGAGAATTGAACTTCCTGATAAGAGTATCCACTTGACAAAAGCCAGGGACAGGGAAATATTTAACAGCTGCTGTCTCAAATGAATTGCATTCATTCTCTGAAATACATTGTCTGAATGAGGCAATAACAATCAAGTACTTGCTGCAAGTGCATCTCAATGACCAGCCACCACAGATCTCCTTTGAAAATTAAATAGAATGCATGCCATCTCAGAAAACAGAGGATATAGGAAGGAAGAGAGAAACCCTTAGTATTGAAGTCAGTTTATCTTGCTGTTGCTTTCTGGTATTTATTGAGGTCTAATTAGGAATTTCACACTGATTGTGTACATAGCAGGTATAAATTTTGTTTGTTTGTTTCATATCATTTTTCCCTCTGGTCTCTACAGGGCACAAAAGAATTATAAGGCTTAGTGATTAATCTGCAGCCCCGTGTTTAGTTTTCATGGAAAGATTAACACTTCAATTAAAGTATATCTTTAAGCATTGCCTCCAAGTTCCAGGTCTCACTTATTCTATGGTAAGATATTCCCCCATTTTTTTTCAATTTCTAGATCTTCTGAAACACTTTCTGTTCCAAAAACATGCCAAGTATATTTCTCTCATTGAATATTTAAGCTTTCTAATCTTCCTGTCTACAATGAATGTCTCTTGCAACTCTACATAATTAACTATGTCTTATTTTCTAAAACAATGCTCATAAACCACATTTTTATGTTTCTGACAATTCTCCACTACAGAATTTTGGTTTTCTACAGCCATCCAGATCCTTTTTCTGAATATGACTGATTTGGTTTTAATTTTTCTTCTGCTTCTTTCTTTTTGTCTACTGTAATTTAAAACTGGAATTGTAGAATTCCATGTTCTTAATTAGTAAAACCTGCAGCATATGGTGGAATGTCAGAAATTTAGGGAATAAAAATACAAAACAAAATCTGTTGATTAACTGTTATATAAGTAAAATAAAATTGAATAGTAAGCAAATAGGAGCACCAAAATGAGGGGTATGTGATGGTTATCTCATACTATCAATTTGACACAACCTGGAATCATCTGGAAGAGAGTTTCAATGAGAAATTTTCTTCATTGTGTTGCCCTTTTGTACAGTGTGTATTGAGTTAGTTGATGTGAGGACCTAGCCCATTCTGTACAGCAGCATTAATTTGGGTTCCTGAATATTAGATAAGAATGAACAAAATGATTTGAGTACAAGGAAAAAAGTAAGTGAACCTGCATGCTTTCATGTCTTTCTTTTCTTCACCATGTATGTACTAGCTTTTTAAAGTTGTTAATGTCTTATATTCCCTTTCATGAACTATAACGTGGGGTTATGAGCTAAGCTAAAGACCCCTCCCTTTTGTTCCTTTTTGAGAGGACATTTTATCACAGAGACAGAAATAAAATTGAGATAATATTTGATAAGAAGTAGAGTTGAAATACTACTAAGTTTCAGTACTTTCATTTAGGATACCAATTTGAGGACTGAGAGACACTAAATATTAATGGGTTAATGGATATTAGAGTTATAAACCTCAGAATACAATTAAGGTAGAAGCCATGTGTTCTGTTCCACAGTTTCTATTTCAGAACCTGCTTTGAGACCTCCTGAGAATCGGGACCTTTGAAAATAAGTCACTGAATATGTTTCTGTATTTTGGATTTTTTAAAAATGTTTTTATTGAGGTGTAATTTACATAGCATTCCCTGTCTTATTATGCCATTAAATAGCCTGTGAACTATTTTCAATGATCTTGTGTATGTACTCTTATCTGTCTAACTGAAAAACACTAGTCCACAAAAAATAAACCTGTATGTGTAAACAGACACTACATCCTCCTTTTTTATACAACCACACTTCTATTTCCTTTCTTTCTGGACTTGCTCAGGATGAATGTTTGGCTCTACCAAAATGTGTGTCTACTCCTTTCCTGTGATGGTGGTATTTAAAGCAGGACCTTTAGAAAGTTATCAGAATGTGAAAGAAGACCTCCTAAGATAGAATTCACTGCCTTTATGAAGTACTCAAGAGTACTAATTTGCTCTTTCTATGGTATGAAGATACTACAAAAGGTACCATTGATAAAACTATAAATGGATCCAGTTCAGAAAACACATCAACAAATTGTTTAGTTTTTAACTTCTCATATTAGAGACATTTTATAACCCAAAATTTTTTGCTTATGAGTTAATATTTTGTTTTATAGCTGCCATAATAGTTTAAGACTATGGTGAATATTTCATACCTTTCAATTATATCATATATGGTTTACATTCTCTAAATATAAGAATAGAGGTCAGTCACACTATACTAATATTACTCTTTTATTCATTCAGACTAATTTCATATTTTATATTGTAAATCAGTTTTAAACTAGTGTATACTTTTAAAGAGATTAAATTCACAGAATCAGCCTAATCTGGGTTAAAAAATGTTTCAACAACACTATATATATATGTGTGTGTGTGTGTGATGTGTGTGATAGAGAGAGAGAGAGAGAGAGAGAGAGAGAGAGAGAGAGAGAGAGAGAGAGAGAGAGAAAGAATTTTAGTGTAAAAAAAAAAGTTGATTTTATTCCGGATGGTTTACTAATGAATTGAAGTCCTGCCTTCAAACTGAAAGAAAAGTAACAGGAAGAGAGGACCTTGGTCCTGTGAAGGCTCAATGCCTGAATGTAGGGGAATACCAGAGCAGAGAAGCTAGAGTGGGTATGTTGGTGAGCAGGGGAGGGGATGGGGGGGGGTTTCAGAGGGGAAATGATGAAATGATGAAAGGGGTTAACATCTGATATATAAGTAAAGGAAATATCTAATAAAAATACAAAAAAAAGAATTGTTTTTGCTATTCTGGATATTTTTTCCTTTCCAGGTGAATTTGAGAATTATTCTTTCCATGTCTTTGAAGAATTTTGTTGAGACTTTGATGAGGATGAGTTTGTATCTATACATTGCCTTTGGTAGGATGACCATTTTTACTATGTTAATTCTGCCAGTCAATGAACATGGGAATTATCTCTATTTTCTAAGATTTACAATTTCTTTCTTGAGAGACTTAAAGTTATTGTCATAAAGATCTTTCACTTGTATGGTTAGAATTACCACAAGATATTTTGTATTATTTGTGGCTATTGGGAAGGGAGTTGTTTCCCTTATTTCTCTCTCAGCCTGTTTAGCATTTGTTTAAAAACTGCTACTCATTTATTTGAGTCATTTTTATATACAGCTACTTTGCTGAAGTTGTTTATCAGCTGTAGAAGTTCTCTGGCATAATTTATGTGGTGGTTCATGTATACTGCCATTTCATCTGCAAATAGTGATACCTTGACTTCTTCCTTGCCAATTTGTATCCCCTTTGTCTTTTTTGTTGTTTTATTGTTCTAGTTAAAACTTTGAGTACTATACTGGATAGATAAGGGGAAAGTGGGCAGTCTTTTCTTGTCCCTGATTTTAGTTTGGCATGGGATTCATCTATCTTGTTGATTCTCTCAAAGAACCAGCTCCTTGTTTTGTTGATTCTTTTTATTGTTCTCTTTGTTTCTATTTGGTTGATTTCTGCCCTGAGTTTGACTATTTCCTGCCTTCTACTTCTGTAGGATGCGTGCAGTGCTGATTCCTGGTTGTCAACATGATTATATCTGGTGTAGGCAGCTGCACGTGCTGTAAACATTATGCAGGCACCAGGCCGAATGAATCTGGCACCAGCCCCTCCTGAGCGGGTGTTACATATCAAAGGGCTGACAGACTGACCAATCCCAGGAGGACATGTAGCTCTCCCCAGTGCTGGGGTGGATATAGGCAGTCCTCCCGGGGTTTCCGGGGTTCCCCTGTAACATGGAGGTGTTCCTGAAATAAAGAAAGGCTGTTGAGAAGTATCCAACCATGTTGCATCTTTTCTTGCTGGACAAGGTGGGCGCAACAATCTGGAATGAACTACAATCCAGAATTGGAAGGCTCACCAGTGATCCTAATCTGGAAGCTGGGAGATAGAAGTTTCTGACCTGGATCTTGGTATGGAGATCTTGAAGCATAGTGGTTACAAATTCCAGAAGATTAAGACAGGGAGATCTCTGAGTTCAAGGTCATCTGGGATTAAAGGTGTGATGGCACACACTTTTTAATCTGGGCTACACATTCTGCTGGAGACCTACATAAAAGCATTGGAAGAAGGCGCTCTCTCTCTCTCTCTCTCTCTCTCTCTCTCTCTCTCTCTCTCTCTCTCTCTCTCTCTCTCTCTCTCTTTCCCTCCCTCCCTCCCTCCCTCTCCCTCCCCCTCTCTCTCTCCCTCCCCCTCTCTCCCTCCTTCTCTCCCTCCCTCTCTCTCCCTCTCTCACCTTTGCCTGCTTGCCATTTGGGACTGAACAACTGCTAGATCCTTGGACTTCCATTCACAACTGCTACTGACCATTGTTGGGAGTTGGATTGCAAACTATAAATTATCAATAAATTCCTTTACTATATAGAAACTACCCATAAGTTCTGTGACACTAAAGAACCCTCACTAATTCAGTGAGTTTGTGACTTTTTGTTCTAGAGCTCTCAGATATGCTATTAATTTGCTAGTGTCAGGTCTTTCCAGTTTCTTCACCAGGGCACTTAGTGCTATGAATTTTCCTCCTAGCACTGATTTCATTGTGTCCCATAAGTTTGGGTATGATATATCAACATTTTTGTTTTAATTTCTTTCTTTCTTTCTTCCCTGACCAAGCTATTTCTTTACCCCATTTTTTTTCTCTGTCTCTGTCTAACCTGACCCCTTTCCCCTCTCTCTTCTAGAAAAAATACTACTCTGCCTGGTAGACACAGTCACCATGATTTTAGTTTCTTTAAGGTGAAGTCCATAGGGAAGAAGAATCAGGATAGCATCTGTCTAAATATTTTTTCAGCACATGACAGAGTTGCCTAGGCCAGTGCTTACAGGAGATAAATACTACTAGGAACACCATGAGGTCAGTTTAAACAATATTCTTCCTGTGTTGAGTTTTCGGATAACAACAATTCTTTTGGAAGGGTTGGTATTCTGTCTGGACTCCACCCTCAGAGTTACCTTGCAACAGACAGGTAGGTCTGGCACTATAAAAGGGGCTACTTGCCCCCTTCTTTCTCTCTTATTCCTGCTTCTCTCTCTTGCCTCTTGCCCTATTGCTCCCCATCTCTTCCCATTCCATCCCCCGCCTCCACATGGTCATGATTGGCCTCTACTTCTCTATTTTCTCCTTCTCTCTGCCTTTATCTGACTCTGCTACTCTCTTAACTCCCCTACCCATGCTCTAAAGAAAACCTATTCTATGTTCTACCAGTGTGTGTCTTTTCCCTATGGGGGCAGGGTTGCCTTGGCATGGCCCCACTGAGTCATCCTCTTCCCCTACACCCTACCAGAACATATTATGATAGCTCTTTCTAATTTTATGATCACAACAGAAAGTTTTCACTCTTATCTGAGAAATTATGTCATAGGTAATGGCTAAGTCAAATTTGAAGGCTTGCAACTAGCTGTTAATTAATTTTTTATTTATATCACTAATTTTGAAACACACTTTACATAGAAATTGATTGTTATATTGACCAGATAGGTAGATGAAATGGAACCTGGACTTTCTTGGTGATTTCCTAATGAAGTAAACAGAAAACCTATATGTAAGTCACATCTATGCAATAGATTAGAAATGCACCCTTTTTTGTAAATTAAACATAACTTGCAGGGTATTTTTATTTTTGGTCATATGACAAATATTTTTAGAAACAAGACATCAAACAATAATTAAAAGCTTAAACTCTATCTGAATTAATTCTGTGGTTTGGACTATATGACAGTCCTTCACAGGAAACAATTGGAAGAGATAGAATCTATGATGAGTTACCAAGTAGATTAAGTTTGAAAATAAATTGTCGGATACTTTCATCGATGAAGATAAAAGTTAACATGGGGATTGTTTTCTTAATAAGAGACCTTGCTTGATTATCTTTTGTTCCATATGTGAACATAAGGCCCATGAGCACTCTTTTCTCATACAAGACATCAATGACATTTCTCTTATTTGTCCATGTTTCCTCATTTTTGTATCCTTGTCAGAAAGCCATGTCCTGAGGATATGGTTTGACTGCAAAATAAAATCAAGTACTTTAGGGGAAAAAAGAGACTGATAACCATTTGAAAATTTCCAAGAGATTTAAAGTTACAGAAATCTCAAGGGATAAATTTGTAGTTGTGACTAAGCCTTTCAAAAGACTTTTATTATGTTGAAATTTTGTAGGACCCTCCTAGGCTCAATCATTTGTAAGAAGAGTTCATAGCCTATGAAAACCAAGTTTGATTAAAGATCAGTTTCTTTACAGGAAAAATATGGCTGAATTCAACAAAGATAAATAGAAGATGATGAATACAATTATAAGCTTCAGCTCTAGTCACAATAAAACAACAGTAGGATTGACCCTTGTGCTCACACACCTGTCCTCTGAGATGTCAAAGGGACAGAGCATGACACCTCTCTACCTCATAAGTAATCAGAGATGATGAAAAATAATTACATTATCAACATGAACCATATGCCATGGCCCAAAGCAAATCTTACCACTCATGATATTCAGGTCTCAGAGGCAATCTCCCAAGATATAGTGAAGAGTTGTTTTGGATGATTTCTAGAGCATTCTGGGTAACTCAGGGCAACTAGGTTAATATTGTCCTGACTTATCAAGTTGTCAGTTACAGGGGAAACCTGGAGTCACTGCTGGGAATGTATTTTATAGCAATACTCTGGATTTGTGTCATAGAAGTAGACACTGTTCATTGTGTAGGAAGTGTCTCAGTACTCAACTGATCAGATTATTGCATGACCAAGGATCTTTGTTAATTTTAAAAGCTTCAGAATAATCATGTTATGATAAAAATGCTCTACATTGGGTTTTTTCCAACTATTTTTCCAACTCTCTGAGCATCAGTTGATTGACCTACAATTTAATTCCTGCTTTCTTTGTCTTGTGTGCACTTTTGATCACACAAGTGTAAGGATTCTGTTCCTCTGGACTACTTGTGCCTTACTTGACAGTTGGATACTTTACTACTTCTGTCTTATTTCAGCAGCCTCTAGTCAGATTCAACAGCTAGTTAGAATACCTCAAAAAAGTGCAATAAATCACACATTTTTTAACTAAAGATTTAACTAATTTTTAATCTAAATTTTTAAAAAAATGAGAAAAAGAATAAAAGGTTCTTAGGAACATCTATGTGGAGCAGATACAGGGAAAATGACTGTCATCTATGGACTTATCAGTCTAAAGATGTGTTGAAGCATCTTTGATGATTAGCACAAATTGAGAAGCTGTGAATTGCAGTATATTAAACTGAGGCTTACCCGTTCATAGAAGTACATGAGAATAAATGTAAAGGACACAAAAAATTGACAGTGTTAAAAGCTTTCTGAGTAGAGGAAGGCTACTGATTTGTTTGAATTAATTTTATATCCAGCCACTTTGATAAAGTTGTTTATCAGCTATTGAAGTTCTCTCATTGATTTTTTTGGAGTCACTTATGTATATTATATCATCCATAAATAGTGATTTTTTTTCACTTCCTTCTATACAATTTGTATCCCTTTGATTCCCTTTTGTTGCATAATTATTCAGTCTAAAATTTCAAATTCTATATTGAATAGATAGGGTGACAGTTTGCAGCCTTGTCTTGTCCCTGATTTTAGTAGAATTGCTTCAAGTTTCTCACCTAAATATTAAACTAAATGTTTGATGTTGGCTATTATTTTGCTGAATATTGCTTTTATTATGTTTAGGAATGGACCATGAATTTCTGATCTCTCAAATACTTTTAAAATGAAGTGCTGTTATATTGTGTCAAATAATTTTTCAGCATCTAATGAGATTATCATGTGTTTATTTCCCCTTAGAGTTTGTTTATATAGTGGATTTCATTGATGAATTTCCATATATTGAACCATCCCTCGATTCCTGGGATGAAGCCTACTTGATCATGTTAAATGATTTTTTGTAGTGTTCTTGGATTTGGTTTGTGAGAAGTTCTTTTTCTTTGTTGGTCTTTGTGTGGATTAGGTAAAGATTCCCATGCTAATAACTTGGGAGGTTTAACATAGTAAAAATAGCCATTTTTCACAAAGGAGCTAAAACAACCCAGTATAAAAAAGATGGAATTTTCAACACTTGGTGCTGATTCAACTAGCAGTCATCATGTAGAAGAATACAAATCGATCCATTCTTATTTCTTTGTACAAAGCTCAAGTCCAAGTGGATCAAGAACCTCCACATAAAACCAGATATGCTGAAACTAATAAAAGAGAAAGTAGAAAAGAACCTCAAACATGTAAGCACAGGAAAAAATCTCCTGAACAGAACACCAATGGTTCATGCTCTAAGATCAACAATCAACAAATGGTGCCTCATAAAATTTAAAAGCTTCTGTAAGGTAAAGGACATTGTCAATAGGACAAAAGGCAACCCACAGATTAGGAAAAGATCTTTACCAATGCTACATCTGATAGAGAGCTAATATCCAGAATATACAAAGAACTCAAGAAGTTAGATACCAGAGAGCCAAAGAACCCAAATAAAAATCGAGTGCATAGCTAAACAAAGAATTCACTTCTGAGGAATATCAAATGATGAAGAAACACTTGAGGAAATATTCAAGATCCGGGCTGGTGAGATGGCTCAGTGGGTAAGAGCACCCAACTGCTCTTCCAAAGGTCCAGAGTTCAAATCCCAGCAACCACATGGTGGCTAACAACCATCCGTAACGAGATCTGGTGCCCTCTTCTGGAGTGTCTGAAGACAGCTACAGTGTACTTACATATAATAAATAAATAAATCTTTAAAAAAAATATTCAAGATCCTTAGTCATGAAGGGAATGCAAATCACAACAACCCTACGATTCCACTGCACAACAGTCAGACTGGCTAAGATCAAAAACTGAAGTGGCATCAGATGCTGGCAAGGATGTGGAGAAAGAACACTCCTCTATTGCTGGTGAGATTGCAAGTCGGTACAACAATTCAGCAAATCAGTTTGGTGATTCCTCAGAAAATTGGAAATAGTTCTACATGAGGACCCAGCTATATGGGTTGCCCTTTTGACCTGGGTATAAATTGGGTCCTCATAACATATAACAAAAGATACTCCAACATTTAACAAGGACAAATTATCCATTATGTTATTAAATAATAGCCAGAAGCTGGAAATAACCTAGATGTTCCACAACAAAGGAATGAATACAGAAAAATGTTACATTTACACAATGGACTCTGCCATTAACAACAATAACTTCATAAAATTCACAGGCAAATAGGTGGAACTGGAATATATCGTACTAACTGTGGTAACCCAGTCACATAGAATACACATGGTATATCCTCACTGATATGTGGTTTTCTGGCTTATGCCAGAAAAGCTAGGGATACCACATGATATATAGACCAAAGACAAAAGAGTTTTCCAGGATCCAACAGGGATGACATTAGCCAAAAAGCAAAGAATGAGTAGATAGAACTTGTAGAGACCATATCCACTGGATAGGCACAGCCTCTGATTGAGGGATGACGCCACCCACCCATCTCAAAAATACTAATCCAGAATTGCTCCTGTGAAAAGGAAATGCAGGTATAAAAACTGGAGCAGACACTGAAGGAAAGGCCATCGAGAGACTTCCCCACCTAGGGATCTATTCCATATACGGACACCAAACTCAGACACTATCCCTGATGTCAAGAAGTGCTAGCTAACAGGAGCCTGATACGCCTGTCTCCTGAGAGGCTCTGAAAGAGCCTGACCAATACAGTTTTGGATGCACTCAGCTAAACATCTTACTATGTGCAGTGACCCCAATACAGGAGTTAGGGGAAGGATGGAATGACCTGAAGAACAACAATATCAACCAACCAAATCCCCAAAATCTACCAGGGACTAAACCACCAACCAAAGAATACACATGGAGTGACCCATGGCTCCAGCTTCATATGTAGAAGATGCCTTATCTGGCATCAATGGGAGGCCTGACCCTTAGTCCTTGGGAGACTTGATGACTCAATGTAGGGGAATGCTGAAGCAGTGAATCAGGAGAGGGTGGTGGGAAGATGGGTGAGGTCCTTCATAGATGCTGGGGGGGGAGTGGGATAAGGGGTTTGTGAAGGGGAAACCTGGAAATTTTGAAATGTAAAGAAATAAAGTAACCATATATATATATATATATATATATATATATATATATATATATATATACACACACACTGTTAATTCTTTTTGTTAGCTCATCTCCTGCATAACAAAACCCAGTTTTTTATTTACATAGCAATTCAGTTATTTATTCCAGGTTCCCTCTTGACCATCCCAGGTACCAGCATTCCATGACCTTAGTCTCTTGACTTTGAGAAAGAGACAAGTATATAAACACAGACAGTAAGCTTGATGGGTGGTATCCAGCCCTGGAATTACCATTCTGCCCATACCTGGACCTAAATTTTCTCTGTCCTAGGCTGATCCTGAACTCTGGAATCTGCATGCATGCATTTGTAGCTAACCTGTCTTTTTTTTTTTTTTTTTTTTTGGCAGGGTTTCTCTGTATAGCCCTGACTCTCATGGAACTCACTTTGTAGAACAGGCTGGCCTCGAACTCAGAAGTCTGCCTGGCTCTGCCTCCTGAGTGCTGGGATTAAAGGTGTGTGCCACCTCGCCCGGCTTGCTACCTGTCTTTTTATCTTTCTGCCAAGCTGGCTCATAGTATAGCTGCCTTTGTTCCTTTAGATTTGTGAATCTCTTTATACAATTCATATTGTATCATTTATTTGAATAGTTGAATTCATGTTTTTAAAGTTCTATCCCACACCCTGAAGAACAGTTCTGAAGTTTCTAATGTTTTCCATAGGCATTTACCATAACGTTTACATAGACATACCCTCAACTCCTGGAATCATTCTGCTTCTAATAATCATAGAATCTTTAACATTAACAGGGATGATATTTCTTAAAGTACCCTGAAAATATGTAAATTAATATACAAACAAACTTTAGGTCCGTGCATGCTGACACTGTCTCAGGGAAAAGAACCATGTAATTCCATCCCTAAAAAAGCAGTGCCAGACTTGGCAAGTGGTTGATTTATATACCTGATTTGTATACTTTATATCAAGCATAACAAGGATAACATAAAATGACTAGTGTGAAAGGCAGTAATAAGCAAAAAGTAATTATGATGCCATGATATGTAGGATTTTTTTATTCCACAGTTATATTTAACCTTCTCACAATAATTTATAGATATAAGAATCCAGAAAATACTTGTATTAGGAATCCAGGAATAAAATCAAATACTCTCAGGAACGAAGTATAAAATGCTCGTGCAACTCATATGTGTGCAAGTGTTTTTATGTGCATAAATATTTGTATCTGTATGCATATGTTCATTATCTAATTGTGTATATGTATGTTTTTTTGTGTGTTCCTGTAGTGTTGTATTTGTGTAAGTGTATTTCTTCTTGTTAAATCACAATATCAAAGCTCTTACTCCTTTCTCAAAATGATTGTCATTCTTTTATCTATTTTTTTTTCAATATAGGACATTAAATTCTATGAATCTGTAAGAAATCGAGAGACAGAGAAAGAGACACACAGAGAGAGACAGAACAGACACAGAAAGAGCCACAGAGAAACAGAGATGGTGCCAAAAAGAGAGAGATGAAGAAAGAAAGTGTTAACTCTAGAAGGGTCACCATGTCCTCGCATTTACCATACTTATTGGTGACACAGAACTTTACTTTCAATTGGAAATCAAAATGACCTATTCTTCAAATCCAGAAAGGAACTTCAATTGGCAAAATTTGATGACATCTTCATGCTCTAAAATAACAGATAACCCTAGAGACCAAGGTAATATTATGGATAATAACATATCCATATTTATTGACAAAGACAGATTTCACTCTCTTAGAAAAGGAAAATGCAGTAAAAGGTAAAGATGATTCTTGGAGAATATTATCTGGGTCCTTCTTACACTCAGTCACACGAAATTTACCTGTAAAGGGAATCATTACCTCATAATTTCACAAAAAGGAAAAACTAAGGCTTAGCATGTTTCACAAGTAGCATTATCATGCAAAACAAAACACTACTTTAATGTTAAATGTTTTCAATTAAAAAAAAAACATTTAAAAGTTAGCGTTATTATGGATGCAATGATTTCTCACTCCTTTCTGGTGTAAAAATCAGATTCCCTGTCTACCACATGCTGAAGTCATGAGAGAATGATCTTCCATTGTGCAAAGCTTTTGCAGAAAAAATACACACACATTTTTCTATCTGAAATGTCTTGACTTTACAGATTAATTAGCAATGCTAGTATGTGTGTGTGAATTAACATAGCTGTCATTTTTTTAAATGGCTTGAATGTTAACATGCTCCCAAGATGTAAGACAAGTCTCTGATGTATTGTTCTGACATTTCAGGTTGTGTATGACAGGAAAACTGACTTAATCTGTCAAGTTTTACATGGTCAAACATAAAAAATTGGCTCTTTAAATGTTTGAATTGGCTAAAGGTGATGGTTTCTTTTCAGGATATATATTTGCTTGTTTGCAAATTTTAGCACATATTTAATTGCATAGAATAAATATTATCTCTACAGGTGAATTTGTATAAAAAATCTCCATGGACATGTTAGGCTTTAGAGGTCTCATAACCCACGAGCAAATTCGTTTTAGATTTTTCTCATTTCCTATTGGGAAATAAACGTTCTTTTGACAGAGATTCTGGGGGTAACACAGATACATTTCAGAGTCCACAAGGAAAGGGAAATAATGACAAATTAGGAAAATTTTTCCTTGGGATAGTCTTCGTGGTACATATAACTAAGATTGGTTTACCATAGATGATGAACCAAATCTAAATAAGTCTTCCCCGTAATATGCAGAACAAAGATCAGTTCTCCTAGCTTGTCTCTTTGTTCTACATTTATCTTCTTAGCTCCCATCATTTGCTAAACAACATCTATTGTTCTGGGGTATGATAAGCTTGGAATTTCAGGATGGAATTTGATACTAATATATTGTTGTTGGGAGATCTTAGTAAGCTCTGTATTAATAGTTTTCTGCCCTCTATGTATTAGCTATTACTAATTCAATAAAGTCAGATAGCTAATAAAGATTTAAGAGAATCTTTTCTGTTCATTAAGCATTTTAAGAAAATCAGAATAGAGAGTGAAAAGTTTAGCAGATAACTTTTATTATATCATTAGTTATTACTGTTTCTGCTTTATTAGAAATTAAACTGGAATACTAATATACACTTAAGAAATTTACCACTTACATAGATTTAACTGCTACTTGTGTGTTCAAGCATCAACATCAGTATACACCACTTGCATTTCAGGAGATCTGCATTATTGAGTGTTCAAGCAACAGTGTGACAGAGGTCAATAATTTATAGAATTTATTAGAGAATTTTTCATCATGGAAATCTCAGTATGGAACTTCCTGAAAATTGCAGTTTTTCAGAAATTGTTCTGATATCATGAAAATTTCTCAGAGAGTGACAGTAACACACTCTCTCCTTTACATTGGAAATTATATTTGATCTATGGGGAAGTATACCAGGTGAGTTTCCAATACCAATCTCTTTTACATCCCTGTAGATTTAAACTTGGGTGAAAACTAGCCATGTTAAACTTCATGTATTAACAAGCTGGCTGACCAGGCTAATTTTGCCTAGTAAATATTTCAGTCTCCTAAAATAAAATCCACTGATTTGATATCAACTTGAAGATGATGACATATCTCTCCATTCAAATTTTGAAATTGCCAACCAATTGTTTTCAAGAGAAGACTTACATATCTATAATAGAGAAAGGTCTGTAATGATTGCACAGTGGAAAGCTGTGTGTTTTTCTTTGATTTCTATAGAATTTGTACAGACTCCACTGTCTTAACAACACTGCAACATGATCATCATTATACAATCCCAGAACTCAGCTGTTTAAAATTGATTTCAACAGGGTAACATCAAGATTTTAACTCAGTGATGTTAGCAAAGATTATTTCTGGAGACTTTTCGCTTGTTTCATACTATGTTGTCATTATCTGCCCCGTTATTCTGGATTGAAAGGCCCTTTAAATCATCTTATACTCCTGAAAACTTTCATCACATGGATCTCTGTGTTAAACTCAGATTATTAACAACTTTATTGCTATTTGGAACTTTTTATTTGCTATGTCATGAAATATATTTTATATTACAAAGACTGGTAATTTGCTATTTTCTGAAGCCATTATTTTTCAACACTGAATTAAATGTCTCCATCGACCCAATATTTTTTGAAAATATAGTCAAGCAATGTTATTTTTGGAAATGAGAAAAATGTCAGTGCAAAAATCTACAACTTAGATAATTGGTGCTGGAAGACAGTAAGGACATAAGATATTTAATTATTATAATATTAAATTCTAATAGATATTAAGGAGTTATGAAATAAGTAAATAGAAAAAGGCTATGATAGATACTGATCAATAACAGAATCACAATAATTAAATATGGATATAAAGATATACACATAAACATGAATTAGATTAAATGGTTTAGAATATTCTAAAAAGAATTAAAAAGTGTAAGAATATAGAATTGAAAATATTAAAAAAAAATTAGGCATCTGATGGTCACTTTCAGAACATATTGTAATATTAAAAGGAGATAGTAAGAAAGAAAAAGATATTTTATAGAAAACAATAGAGCTGAAGAGGTTTCCTCTGTTCACTTTAACATGCTGCCTTTCCTCTATTTGCTCTACATTTTATATCCTAGCACATTTTCAATACATTTCCCTCAGATCCAATTAAAATATAATTAACAAAAACAATAATTGTATATACTTTCTGAAATTATCTATAATTTCTCAGGAGTATATATGATACATACATAGGTTCAATATTAATCCGTTTATTGGATTAATTACCCAATGGCTAATTGTTGCTATATTTTCATATGAAGAAAACTAAATCCTTTTTGTGTTTCTCCCTGCCACAAACTTATGATACAGTAGTAAGAATTCTCTTTCAAAAGCAATAGTTAACTATTAATTTAGTTATTATGGATACTATAATATATTTTCCTAAGGGTTAATAGAGTATGCATTTTATAATTAAAGTGAGCCTGGCAATTTCCAAAAGGAGACATTTACCAGATAAAATATTTAGTGCAAAACCTGGAAAAAATATAAATCTGAAAAGCCATTAGAGTAATTTCTTAAATTGGCAAAGCACTACTAGCTGCCTTGAAGTTCTATTAAGATAATCATTCATTAATGCATATAAGTAGAAGGTGTATAAACACGGGTGGTTATAAATTTCATGAAATGCTGCTTGTAGTTTTCAGGCACAAGTTATAAGTAGGTGGAAAGCTAGAAAACGATATCATAAAATCAACCTTCACTTCCTGGGCATGTCATACCCAACACCTTGTCACCAACAAATAAAGTTTTCTTCTACAAAATACATGTTGGAGAACTGGACAATGTGGTATATATATTGTTGGGTCATAATTATAGTTATTCTTAGTCTCTTGTGGACTCAAAGCTATAGTTTGGACATGTTCACATATTGTAAAATTGTAGGCTTCTCTTTTTGGCTAGTATTTGTCAAAATTATTTGTTAAGCTATAGAAAAGTGCTGAAAATTATCACTATTTATGTTGTGTGATTTTTCTTGTTTAACTAAACTTCATTTAAAGAATTTAAAGAGACACTAGTCAAGCATGGGTATCTCCTGTCAGATGGTATCATATTGTTCTAGCAGGGGGTATCAAATATTACTTGTTTTAAATGTTTTCAGCATACATTTACTTAGAGTCTAGAATATCAATTTCTCTTTATTAGAGAAATATGTTATTCTAATTTAGGGATGAAATTGTGAGTTGTTTATTTTTTTAAGTTTTAGTTTTGATCCAGCCTTGTTCATATGACCACTAATTAATTTTTCCTTTCTTTCTTTCTTTCTTTCTTTCTTGCTTGCTTGCTTGCTTGCTTGCTTTCTTGCTTTCTTGCTTTTTTTGTCTTCTTCTTGTCCACCAATTCTTAATTATTATTTCTTATTTAATTATCTTCACAGTTAAAATTAATCTTCAGCCTTAATCATCTATTCAAGTCATAGCTTACCTCCACCTTGATTTATCCAGATATATACTAAGACTGTAGCAAGACAGAATTTTAGCTATGTTTTCTTACTAGCACATTTTCACCAAGTTGTAGGAATGCATATTTGAGACAGTGTATGTTCTTCCATGACATTGCTGAAAAGGCTGTTAAAATGTGCACAAAAATAAAATAATACCTTTCTTTTACATTTCCAAAAAATGCAATTCTGAATGTATCAAAATGCAAATATATTAACATAAGCCACAAACACTTATAAGTATATGTAAGAGTAGAGTTCTTTACTTAATTCGTGCAGTGACTTTTTGACTTCAAAACTGTTACACAGGAGAGCAAAATAGAAATAATAAGGAATGCTACCACTAAAACTGTTTCTGTACAGCAAATGGGACAATCAGCATATTGGAAAGGTTAATGCAATCTTAAATCTCTTCAGACTGATGCATTCAGATTTCAGATATGTAAAAATGTAAATAATATGCCTCTTAGATTTTAAGAAAACAATCCCTGATTCTCCCAGGTGCAACTCTCTCTGTGATGAGGCATCTGTGAATTCTCTAGGAACCTCAAAGTCTATTCTAGCTTGACTTCAATCAGATATTTATTCAAATCCACAGAAGCTCCAGTGTAGGATATGACCATCTTAGATGAATTTCTGAGTGTGAACACCTTCTTCTAATACCTTCAAAGAAAACCTTAATCTGTATTTAAGAGAATGAGTGCTCATGTCCATCTCTAGTCTCTATCATATCTTCCAAAAGAAGAATGGACCAGACAATTAAGGAAACACAGTACACATGTATCCATTGTATGCTTAAGAAAAGTGTAAGGTCTCCTGCTTTGTCACTGAATGTTTACCATGTTTCTTTTCAATAATGTTACATCAGAACATAAAAGAATAAAGAAAATAGAAAATATTATTTGAAAATTATATTTCTCCAGCAGAAGTGACTTTCTTTAATTGTATGTAGATATTTTTTTCCTATGGAGGTATTCAACAAGAATTTTGGATTTAATGGCAAATGAATGATACACAAACAAATAATCTACTTAGGGAACACAAAGTGTGTGTGTGTGTGTGTGTGTGTGTGTGTGTGTGTGTGTGTGTGTGTGTCTTGCCTAGAGAGAATTAGTCACTGACCCAATGAAATTGCTTGGCAGAAAATTATGTGACTGGACTTGGAACCTTTCTTAGGAAGTAAATGGACCACAGAAAGTAGAGAGAAAACAAGCAGCCAAGGAATAAAAATCAATAAAACACAATAATTTGATTACTTGAGGATGAAATAGAAAGTTCATACATGTGTGAGGATGGTATTATTTAGTAAAAACTACTATTTAGTGAAAAAGACAAATCAAATGCACTATTACTTGCTCCCAAACAGCAATAGGACATTAATGAGTAAATTGAATAGAAATCATGGATGATATATCTATGCTTTTTTGTAACCATGGAGAAGTTAAACAGGTCATTGCTCATGTCTAGAAGGACAGGAATACATAACTTCTGTCTTGTTCCTGTATTGTTTTTCTTATGTGACCTTTTTTCTCTGTTCTTTCTGTTGTATATTTTCTTCATTTGGTATTTAAAATTTGATATCCACTAGGACTCAATAATGTAATTTACTATGACAATCCTATTTTTAACATAACATATTATTTATTATTACTCTTAAATTTGTATCAGCATTTCTGAGATATCAATGTAATATTTAATATTTCTTTGATTATATAATGCTATAAATAGAGTTTACCATCTTTCTAACACCATATCCTTCACTAAAATAAAATATTTAAAGCAATGCAGGAAAGACCTATCAAGATAATAGTGGACATATATAATTAAGGGTAAAGAAAGATCAGGGCTTTCCTCCCACAGTGCTAAGTTGCTCCCTGAAATACAAAGGAATGGCCAAAAATTGTATATGATAGTCATATTCTTCCACATACAGACTTTCCATCTACCCAGGTATCTACTCTTTCTACTGATATATTGGAAACACTGATGGAACTATTCCAACTATTAAACACCTATTCTCCTGCTGCTATGGTATGTCCATCTCAACCTCTCCACTCAGCACTTTTGTCTTTACTAGTAAATTTCACACAAAAATAACACTGAGAATTTTACAGAGTAAAGTCAGATTGATAAGAATGAAACACAGTGGACAGATTTGAGCAGACATAACATGAGAGGACATGCACAAAATGTGATCTGAAAGCCTATATAGTACTGGAAGACTGCACAAATAATACCAGTCTCTACCACATGCATGTGTGCTGTGAAATTTAAAGAGCTGTGCTGTAGAAAGCAGCACTCTGCTACCACACAAGATTAGTCAGGTCATGGGCCTTGCATACCTTTTCACAGCCTGACTCATAGAAAGCTCTGTCTGTGGAAATTCTGATCTTTCACTTGTTCGGAACAAGACTAAAGCATGCTAGGAGGTAAATTCCTGGAGAGGAGATGTGGGGCAATATGACAAGGAGTTCTGGTAAAATGTTATCTCTATTTAGAGAAAGCCTGCTCATCTGAAAAAGAATATTAACTTTGTGTCCAAACGGATGAGATCAGCAGTTCTCTTTACACAATGGAGACTGACACAAATGGTAATCTCGTAGAAGGTGGAACAATATTGTTCTGGTCAGTTTTTGTCATCTTAAAACATGGTAGGATCACTTGGGAGAAGAAAATCTTAACTGACAAATTTTCTCCATCAGTATTGCCTCTGCGCGTGGCTGATGATTATTGTAGAAGGGTCCATTCAACTGTGGTTGATGCTTTTACTGGTCCTGTGGCCTGGCATCTACAGTAAGGCAATCTAAGTCCATGGAGAGCAATTCAGTAAGCTATACTCATCCATGCTTCCTGATCCATCCCCTGAGAAAGTGGCTGTTATGACTTACTTCAATGATGCACTACTATTAGGATATGTAAGTTAAATATATAAGCCAAGTTTTGTTTGTTTGTTTGTTTGTTTGTTTGTTTTTTATCATGATGTTTCAACGAGCAAAAGAAATTGAACTAAGTAATCTTCCAAGGGCATGTGTTTAGGGAGGAGAAAACTTTTGAGTATTTATTTGATATTGCTACCTTTGTTCTTTTGAATTTCTATTTTTTTTAATTCTTAATTTGTTTATTAATTTGTAAGTACTAGGTTTTATTTGGTATCTGGAATTGAGTGCCATGACTGTCTGTTGGTTGAATGGTAACCCAAATGAAATTTGAAATATACAAGTTTTCTACTCAGAATGGGAGAATTGAAACTGCTGGTAAATTACTAGGAGACATTGTTGACATATCTTTAATAAGTAGAGGTAATAAATGGCATTCCTAGTTAAGCTGAACACCTAGGAGGACTCTAATGAAAGAAACTAAGCAAAGGTATTGGGAAAAGATGTAAAAACAAAGCTAGAAGAAGTATGTAACACATACTTAAATACAAATAATGTATAAACACTGCAGGACTCCATTCACACTGGTACATTTCTAATCTGAAAACTACAAACTAATTAGAAATTATGTCACTGAGGAAACTGAACTGTAAGATAAGAATTCAAAACTAGACCCTATAAAGAGATCATTGGCCAGATATTGGAATAAACTAAGCATATGAATGACCTTAGAAACTAATTCATAACTTACACAAGATAGTCACCATAACTCACTAGGTAAGAAATTTAAAACTGTGGTCTAAATACCCATCCCAAAATCTAAAACACTGGAGAAAAAAAAATAACCAATCAAAGAAGAAGACAAAACAAACAACAACAACATCATCAAAACAAACAAACAAACAAACCCAAAAAACAAAACTTTTTTTTCCATAAAACAAAACTCTTGAAAGCATCAATAGACAAAACTAAGCAGAAAAGTGAATTTATGAAAAAATGTTTTAAAAACATTCAGAAGTGTATGAAGAACAAAACCTAAAGAACATAATGTATGCAGTGATCATTAGATGAGATAAAGAGTTTAAGTTAAAATTCATGAGATAAAAGAAGATAAAGAGGCAAGTATAACCTCATTAATGAAGTAATTGTAAAAAATCCAAAACATAGAAATGAAGATCCAAGGACAAGAGGCAAAAAACCCCCAAATATACTCTGACAGAGAATAAACTTACTATACTATATCATAGTCAAGATGTCAAATATATAAAGCAACAAAGCAGTATTAAAAGTTTTAGAAGAAAGAAATAAGTTCACCTAAATCATAGACAGGTCTAAATAACACTAGATCTTTCATAAGCACCTTTAAAAGCTAAGACATCATAGGATGGTATATTTTAAAGTTTGAAAGAAAATAGCTACCAACAAAGGTCGTTAGATCCACGTCTTCATCTGTGAAAATTGATGAAAAATTAAGGATATTTCCAGAAAAACAAAAATTAAGGCAATTATAATAAATACGAGATGAGTACCATAGAAAGTAGTGAAATGAACAGATATGAAGAAGAATGCTCATCTCATCTGTGATACACAGGAAAGTTTGCACATTGTGTGAGAGAAATATACTGACAAACAACAATTAGAAATCAATCAGTCATGGAATAACACTGAAACCACACAATTCTCTATTGTTAATAGAGGAGGAGGAAAATCAACTCCAATAACTCAATAAGCCAGAACGTCATAATGTATCAAAATCATAATGTATATAAAAGCCCTTTCAAAAGTAATGTTAAATGCAAACAATCACCACTCACAAAAAGAACAGTAGAGACAACTTACTTAGTTACTAAACAAGATTTGACTGTGAATAGTCCTCTAAATCCAGGCAGTTCTGAAGGGTGCAAAAAACAGAATTAAAGAATTAGAACTAATCTACCAAAATAATAAAAAATCTGCTGCTAAGAAATTATCTACTATCTAGGAAAATATATTTAAAATAAAAACTAGCCTTAAGAGAAGAAGATAGTCTTATAGTAAAATAGAACCACTCATATAAATGCTATATGAGCATTTAAATATATTTATTAACCAAAAGCTAGAGTTTCTAATTTTACAATAAAATCACTTCACATAGCACATGAAAAAATAATATTGGGGAATTTAAGTTCCCCACTAATTTTTTAAATAACTCAACTAAAGTAATATTACCAAAAAACATTAAATTATAATGTAGATATTCTGATTTAGCATATTTATATAATTTTCATTCAGATAGAGACGACAGATCTATTGAGAAATAGAGGGAATCTTGTCTAAAACTGAATACATTATAGAGCAAAATCAAAGTTTAAAAAGATTAACTCAATAAATAGAAATTTTGGTATCATTTCATACTGCAACATAATATGACTATATATCAATAATAGTAAGAAAAATATATGGAAATTGCATGATGCTACCATCTATACAAATAGATCTTATTACCTTAAAAATACATAGGAATTAAATGAGGAATGTTTTAGTGAAGAGTGGTTGAGAGAATGGGTAAGGGATGAAATTAAAAAACAAACAGACAAACAAATAAATTTGAAGTGATGTATAGTTAACAAATGCTCTATGATACAGATGAGATAATCCTAACACAAATGTAAATATTCAGTACTCAAATAAGCAACTTCAAATTACTAGTAAAAAAAAAAAAGAAGGAAAGAAGAGAAGGAAAGTGAGGAGTAAGAGGGAAAGGAGGAAAAGGAGGAAGAAGAAATAAAACCCTAAGCTAGTTTATTATAGAGAAATAATGAAGAAACACTAGGGAAGAAATTGAGCAGAGAAAAATAGAATATTATATATAATCAATCAGTGAGCAATTTGGACTTTGGGAAAGACTAAAAATGCTTAGAAATACCTGGCTAATCTAAGGAAAGGAAAAAAAGACAACTAATAAAGTTATTGACAAAAATTAGCCTTGTTTCAAATATTTTAATCAAATCCAGAAGATCAGAAATATCTATCTCAAATCCTGAAAAACCAAAATAATTGATTTTTTTCTAGATTCATATTCCATTAATAAGCATGCATTAATATAATGAAATATAAATTTAAACATACTCATAGCAAGCAGTGAAAAGGAAACTATATAAAATTAAACTGTATAAAAGAATAAAGCTCAGAAGGAAACAGAATTGTCAGTAAAGTTTAATAAATATTAAGGATAACAAGTCACCAAAATTTTTCAAATTGTTTCAAAACATAGATATTGAAATAACACTAGTGACCCACTTTTCTCTCATGTGTGTGTGTGTGTCAAAAATTTTCTCCACACAGAAATATTCTATCTTGAAGGAGACACATTACGACTATGTTAGTAAGTAAAATTGACAACACTCTGAATATAAACAACTCAGTAGTCTCAGAACGTTCCTGAAGCTTACAATTTTCACATTACTGGGTGTTATTATCAGTGACTGATTAGGAAGGGAGACTCATTGACTAGTTGAGTTACTTATAATTTTTATACGAAGTTTCATTGATTCAATTTATGTAAGTTTTCACTCATTCATGTATGAAATATTGGGTACTTTATATTTGAGGAGTCATCCATTTTTATGTAATTTCCATTTGATACATAATCCTTATAAGTAACACCAATAAATTCAGTAGTTTCCCAAGATATTTGGTGGTACTGTTACTTCAATATGCCACTGTTTCCTTTTTTCTAGGGTGAGCAAGCAATAGTTACATCTCCTCAGAAAAGACACAGAATATGAATGCACATGTGGGATGAATATGCTACCACATGGAGGCCACAGGTCACTAGTGGGTGCTTTCTGTTGCTTTCTCTGAACTTGGACCTTACAATTTCTTTTTCAGTGGCTGAATATTCACCAGGTCCACGTGTCTCTGCCTACCTTTATTGGATTTAAAAACATCTTCTAACATTATACTCGCATAATAAACAACTTACTCTGGATGCTCACAGTCAGCTATTAGATGTTTCACAGGGCCCCCCAATGGAGGAGGTAGAGAAAGTACCCAAGGAGCTAAAGGGATCTGCAACCCTATAGGTGGAACAACAATATGAACTAACCAGTACCCCCCAGAGCTCGTGTTTCTAGCTGCATATGTAGCATAAGATGGCCTAGTCGGCTATCAGTGGAAAGAGAGGCCCATTGGTCGTGCAAACTTTATATGCCTCAGTACAGGGGAACCCCAGGGCCAAGAAGTAGGAGTGGGTGGGTAGTGGGGGTGGGGAGGAGGGTATGGGGGATTTTTAGGATAGCACTGGAAATGTAAATGAAGAAAATACCTAATTTTAAAAAAACATAAAGTAAAATAAATGAATAAATAAACAACTTACTCTGAGACATCTCCCTAGCCTCCCCTCATCAGATGTTTCCTAAGTCTTTATGGAAGATTTGGAATATTTTCTCCATTGAGACCTTTGATTTTGGATATATATTCCAGACAATATTCATTTTGTACTCTACCCTGTAAAAACTTTATAACTATTTTCTAGACTTTTTACGTTTGTCTCTAATATTTAACATTTTTTCTTTAAAAGTCTTAAGAGACGTTAAGATTTAAATATTTTTCATAAGACTCTGAGCTACTAATAAAAGAAAAATCAGATAAGAGATGTAAAATGTAAGCAAATATGAATATTTCAAATATTTTAGTTTAACTACCAAATGTTACACTCTCTGTTTGGGTACAAGAATACATGGAGAAGTATGGCCAGATACTCTGAAGGGCCACATATTCTCCTCCCAAATTTAACTGTTTTATTCTTCTAATCATTAAAATATATGTGGTAGTTGTATTGTAATGGAATGTAGTCATATAGATTAAATAAGTGGTAATAAAAGCACTAGCCTGATATATCTATATCGAATATATACTGTTCTTACTAATTTACTAATAGAAATATGAAGGAAGACCTGAGTATTATGGAAGGGAAATGAAGAGAAATTTGTTGATTAATTTTCAATGAATGGCTATTGAAGAAGTAAGATCTGTTTTTCCTCTCCTTGCACCATGTTCCAAGAAATAAGACTCAGACTCAAAATATATTACAAATACCTTGAACATATAGCTAGGATTTTATCTAACTAGAACATAATTTGAAATAACCTACATATTCTAATCTACATTCTGCCTCATGGCTGGTTACCTGTGTTCAGATACCATGCCTCAATTTCATCACATGTTCCTGGACAAATCTCCAGAAGTAGGCACTAACCCAGAATTCATTCTCCTTCCTGGTTCTTCCATCTCCTATATCCTGGATAAGCCATAGGCAATCAGATCTACTGTTGACAGGTGCCACATCTATATAGACAAAAGATATGCTCTGTACAGTTCCCCCTTTTAGTCCAATAAATGGCTCCTTTTCTTTCAAATATTAATTAAATACAATGATAATAATTATGAGACAATTACCAAATCTATTAGGTAAAATTTACATTCAAATTGTCTAGTCCATAATATTTGGCAATTTTATAAAATATTCTATCATCTATCTTGGTGAGTTCACAGTTTTGTATTTAAATCACTTTCTGTCATAACATGCATGACTAACCTACAAATATATTCTTAGACCTAAATCATTTTCTGCAATCCTAAACAATTTAAGCTTAATTGCAACTATCTAGCCTTCTGCCCCATCAGAGACCTGAGAAGAAATAAATATTAACTTAGTAAGTAGGAAGTACAGATAAGCAGCTTCTAATATTATCTAAAAGACAGATATAGTTGTAATCCTGAACAGTTTTCCAAAACTGTTCTTTCTAACATTGGATCATCCATATTCAGTATTCTGGCCAAAAATATCACATAGACTTTTTGTAAAGCAGAAATTATGAAGATCTCCCATAGCTAGTTTTGGTAGAACTTGCCAACTTACTTCCTTGTGTTTATTTCAGGGCAGCATTTTGTCTATAGTTGAACCATCGACATTTCCTTTGCCCAGTAGCTAGCTTGTCACGATTAAAGAAACTCCCTATGGAGGTTATTGATGCTCATCAATTTTTATGAAGGGGAATGGAGGTACTGTCAGGAACAGACCAGTCTCATAGTCAACAAAAGATCTTTTGATAATGAAACAACTTTAAATGTCATATTCTATGAATCTTTTAGCTTTTTGAACAATTTTCTATATATAATATATCTGAATTGCCAACCCTTGTATGTTCTTAGCTATTTATTATATAAATAACCTAGGAAACATATTGAAATTAAACTAGTATCTAACATGACAGTGAGTTTGATTGTCTGGCTAACATATTGTGTCTCTTATTCTTAAAAGTTAGTAATATCAGCTCTCAAAACAACTTGAATTTCACATTGTATCTTTAAAAATATGTAGGTATAATTTCTCAAATAAAATTAAACACACATGCACACAAACATATATATGTATATATTATCAAAATTAACCTTAACTTTGTATCAACATAATAACCTATACCAGTGTATCAATGTAACATCATATCTGTATAAATATACATAATTTTGTACCAACATAACAAGATATGAACTCAATTTTGAAAAAAATGCAAAGATCTATAACCATATAAAACTATGGCTATAAAATGTTTTCCTGGTTTAAGAGTAGATTCAATAATCTACCACTTTTTGTCTAGTATTCTTATATTTCTATATCCCTCCTTTTCTTCTCAACCCACTTCCCCTTACCTAATAAAGAAAGGATAGAGAAAACAAAAGAGAAAATGAAATCCCTGATTCTTTTTTTTACATTTAAATTTTGTATTCAAAGCTATTTTCTAAGCATAATTCCTAAAGCACGTATTGGCTTTCTGTTTTTAAAGGCAGCTTTTCTTGTAGTAGAACATTCTGTCAAAACCAAATACTATGTACACTTGCATTCATTACAATATAATTTGATCTTAAAATAAGATTAAAATAAGTATAGTTACTTTGCACTATATAATTGTCCTAGTAAATATAAGACATTAGAATGGGTAATTTCTTTTATGGTGGTACACATTTTTAAAAATTAATTGTTTTATTTGTTTACATTCCAAATTCAGTCCCTTTCCTGGGCTCCCCTCCATGAACCACCCACCCTACCTCCTTCCCATTTGCCTCTAAGAAGGTGTCCCCCCACCAACTCCCACCTCATCCCTCTTTGGAGCAGGACCATGTATTTCCCCTCCCAGTGATTCCAGATCAGGTAGTCCTCTGCTACAAATGTAGCTGGAACCCGGGAACAGCCTGTGTATACTCTTTGGTTGGTGATTTATTCCCTGGAAACAATGGGTTGTCCAGTTAGTTGATATTGTTCTTCTTATGGGGTTACAATCCCCTTCAGCTCCTCAGTCCTTCCCTAGCTCTTCCACTGGAACCCATGGCTTACTCCTCCTCAGTCCTCCCCTAGCTCTTCCACTGGAACCCATGGCTTACTCCAGGAGTTGGCTGTGAGTATCTGCACCTGTCTTAGTCAGGTGATGGCAGAGCCTCACATAGAGAGTCAGACCAGGCTCCTGTCTGCAAGCACATTTTGGCATCAGCAACGGTATTAGGGTTTGGTGTCTGCAGAAGGGATGGATCCCAAGGTAGGGCAGTCTCTGGATGGTCTTTTCTTCTGCCTCTGCTAGATTTTTGCCCTGCATTTCTTTAAGACAGAAACAATTCTGGGCTAAAATTTTTGAGCTGAGTGGGTGGACTCATCCCTAAACTGTGGGCCACATCTATCTACTGCAGGTGCTCTCTTCACGTTCTAACTTCTTGCTATTGAGCATTTTGCCTAATGTCATTCCCATTGGGTCCTGGGATCCTCTTGCATTTCTGGTGTCTGGGACTTTCTAGTCCACCCTTGTTCCCTACCCCTCAACTCTCCATATTTCTATTCTTTCTCCTGGCCTGTTAGGCTTCTCTTCTGTCTCTTCCCATAACTTATCCTGCCTCCCCTTTTCCAATTCCTCCTTCCCTCACTCAGGTACCCCTCCACCTGCTTGATTCACGTGATCATTTTGTTTCCCCTTCTAAGTGGAATTGACACATTCACACTTTGGCCTTTCTTCTTGTTAAGCTTCATGTGGTTTGTGAGTTGTATTGTGAATATTCTGAGCATTTGGGCTAATATCCACTTATCAGTGATTACTACCATATATACCCTTTGGGGGCCTGGGTTACCTCATTCAAGATTATATTTTCTCATTCCATCCATTTGCTAAAAGCCATCTATAGAGTCAGTGGAATCCCCTTCAAAATTACAACTCAATTCTTCACAAATTTAGAAGAGCATTTCTCAACTTCATATGGAATAAGAAAAACAAAAACAAACAAACAAACAAACAGGAAAGGACAAATTTCTGAGTGAATTACCATTCCTGAACTCAAGATGTACTACAAAGCAATAGATATAAAAACTGCATACTATTGGTACAGAAGAAGACAGATAGATCCATGGAATAGAATTGAAGACCCGCACGAAAACCTACATACCTATGGTCACTTGAAAAGAATGGGGTACAGAGCTATACAAAGAATTCTCATCTGAGAAATATCAAACAACTGAGAAGCACATAAAGAAATGTTCAACATCCTTAGTGATCAGGAAAATGAAAATTAAAAATGATCCTGATATTCTATCTTACTCCAATCAGAATGGCTAAGAGCAAAAACTCAGAGGTCAGCAGATGCTGGCAAGGATGTGGAGCAAGAGGAACACGCCTTCTCTTCTGGTGATTGTAAGCTGGTATAACCACTTTGCAAATCAATATGGAGGTTCCTCAGAAAAATTGCAAACAGTTCTAAATGAAGCCCAGCTATACCACTCCTACATCCAAAGGATGTTCTACCATATCACCATGAAAAGTGTTCCACTATGTTCAGAACAGCTTTATTTTTAATAACCTGAAGCTGGAAACAACCCTTATGTCCTCAACAGAAGAATGGATACAGAAAGTGTTACAAAATAGAATAGTACTCAGCTATTAGAAACGAGGACATCACAAAATCACTGAATCTAAATTTCCTATTTCATTTCCTCCCAGAACAAGACTACAACAATTTGTGACCATTCCAATGTAAAAGATGACAAACCTCTAACTTTTATTGAATGATCAAAATTTCTCTATTTCCTCCCTTAGGAATGGGACAAACTGCTTGTATAATTGATTACTACTAAGTTTGTACAGACTCTTCCTTTTTGGGAGCCCAAGAAATTTGGGAAAACATTTGGTCATAAGAAAGATAATTGTAACATTTGTTGTATAGTCTCTGTATGTTGAAAAATTTCAGACTTCTGGGACTGGATCAGTTCTTAAGATTTTAAGAAATGGGCTCCCTGTTTTGAATTTGTCCTAGAAGCAAGTCTTAAGAGGAAACATAACTGATGTTGTCTGAGGTAGACTCAGGCAGGGAACTTCAACAATAAGTCTCAGCATCTAAGGATCTCCAGGGGTGAATCTTGTCAGGGGCTTCTTTTTCATTGTTTTTCTGTGAACATAAAGCTTTCAGAGGTAATATATATTTCTATATTAACATAATTTATGAAACATGAAATGTGCACAGATCATTTAAAAATGCTTTTTGTTTCTGGTTTGAACAGGTAAAAGACAACTGTCTTTCTAGAAGTTAGTTTGATCACATAAACAAACTGCAATATAAATCTCCATTTATGTCAAATTAAAAGATGATATACATAATAAGTTATGAGAACTATGTGGCCAACAAGATTATTTGCCATGCATAGATGAAGTTTTGGAGAAATTTTTATGTCCTAGTTTCAGAGCTGTCCCCAATTGGAGAGATCAGCAAATATATAACCATGTTTTGTTTTGTTTTGTTTTTTACATTTTTAAAATTTTTTCCTTACTTTCTGTAGCCAAGACAGTCAAGAGATCTCCCTCTACTAAATGAGATCCTTATTACTTTGGATAGAATCCAAAACCTTTTCTTCTATCCTATTAACAAAACACAAAGCATAATATAACAACATACAGTAAACTGTTGTCCAGTACTTTGAAGTCATCATAAATATAGACTGATTCAACTTATCATTCCCTTTCCTATCCTGGTCTGTCTGTCCCATTTTGACTTCTTCCAAAATGAATGTACAATACCACCATTACCATTGAACATATAACCATATTCATTTTGATAAATCAAAACAAGACTTATAGAGTCCAAATATTTTCCTCTACAATGATATATATATATATATTATTATTTATTGAGATCAAGTTTCTCTGTGTAACCTGGGCTATACTCTATTTGCTCTGTAGATCAGGCTGGCCTCAAACTTATAACCAATCTACCCATCTCTGTCTTTGTCTTACAAGTACTGGAAACAAAGGCATGAGGTTATTTTTGGAGTATCTATTTGCCTCTGACAACACTTATATCAATTTTTATCTCTTTTTCCCTTCTTTTGAGATTACTATCTGTGGATTTATTTCTTCTTCTTTTTTTCTGTCTTAATTTAATATCATTGTCTGTAATCATTTTTTTAAAATCTCTTTTCTAGGAATATTTTCTTTTAGTAATACATCATTTTTAAAGATTTCTCTTGCCTCATGTTCTCTGGATTCCATAGTTAGATGTTTTACTTCTGGAAAGATGAAAGCAAACAACTCTTCCCCAACCAAAACTCTGGTTCTAAATTGACATACAGAATATATCTTTCCTACAACAAAATGCTTTTTGGCAACAGAAAAAGAAAACATTTTCTTTCAAATTGAAATTATAAACATACTTTATGTGTATAAATATACATATATTCTCCTTCCTACATAGAAAGGGGAAGAAAAAAAATCCCCGGAGTTAGAGGGAGAGAGGGATCTGGAAGGGCAGGAAGAGGGTAAGGGAAAAGGGGGGAGGTTATTTAGATTTAGAATGAGATAGGGGAGAAGTACAGAGGGTCAGGAATTTGATAGGAGGGGTGTAGCAGTGGAGGAGGGAGATCTGGGAATAAACACTAGAAAGTTCTAGAGGCCAGGGACCTAATATTCTTGGTGCTTCTGATCTCTGCCCTTGGGAGTAGCTCCAATATTTGTGGTCTGTTTTTAAATTTAATATGGGCTTCTTTAAAAAGCTACCTTCCATAATAACTCTTTGCTGGTTGCTGCTCCTTGATTGGGAAGCCTCCTGTCCAGCAGCTTGTCTTATGTTGTTTTGGAGAGCTTTCCTCTGCTTTTCTTTCTTCTTCTTCTTCTTCTTTTTCCTCTTCCTCTTCGTCTTCCCCTTCCCCTTCCCCTCCCCCTCCCCCTCCCCCCTCTTCCTCCTCCTCCTCCTCCTCCTCCTCCTCCTCCTCCTCCTCCTTCTTCTTCTTCTTCTTCTTCTTCTTCTTCTTCTTCTTCTTCTTCTTCTTCTTCCCTTCTTCTTCTTCTTCTTCATCTTCTTTTAAGAGACCAGGCCTCTTGTTCACTTGTTCATTTAGCCTGACTTTCCCTGCTTTTTCCAAGGATCTTGTAATCTAAACTGACTTCTAAGAAAGTTCTTGCTTTGTGTTTGTTTACCACTTTTGAAGTTATGTCTGGTTCTTCCTCTCAGCCCCATGCTCCCATAAATAAGACTCAGACTCAAAATATATTTACAAATACTTTGGCCATATAGTTAGGGTCTTCAGTAACTAGATTATAACTTAAATAGCTGATATATTCAAATCTATATTCTGCCACAGGGCTGGTTACCTGTGCTCACATAACATGCCTCAATCCTGTCAAACCTTCCTGGTCAAAATTCCCATGCCTGTCATTGTCCCAGAATCCTTTCTGCATCTCAGATAATTCCTATCCTACTTCTTGCCTAAGCCATAGTAAATCAGATTATTATTAACAGATACCACATCCTTACAGACATAAAATATTCTTTCTATGGACCATACTCAAACAAAATATATTTCCTAAAGATATCTCTGATGAGATCTGGAGAACTTCCTGAAATCTTAGGGGAATCTCTGTTTACTCACTCTTATAACCTACATTCATGATCTGGTGCTTTGTAATTTTTTTTCTCTTATTCTAGCACTCAAGACTGAAGCATCCCACACTGACATTGCATTTGATGGCACTTTTATAATCAGAGATGGATTACTTACTGTAACTGCTCATGTTTGTTTCAGGAAGTCTCAAATAAATGTCCACATGTCTGCCAGTATGCTAAAGAGCTTTTGCATATGTAGGCTTTCCCTCAAGGTATTATTTAATAATTTATGCATGTTGAATGTCAGGGATACTTTCCCTTAATGTCATCTTGATAACAGTAGTCACATAGACTATTTTTACTTTAGACAAAAAACAGATATTTAATGCATGTCTTTTCTATAGAAGAAATCTGAGTATTTTTTTTATCTTCTTGCCTAATAAAACACAATTCTTTATTTTAATGTCTGCTTTTGAATTTTATTTATTACTATTAATAGCCTGTGAGACTACCATATATACAAGTGGGAGTTAAAGTACAATATGCAAGGGTCAGCACACTCCTTCAATAATGTGTGTTTTGGGAATCAAACTCAGATTATCAGAGTTGTACATCAAGATCTTTTACCAGTTGAGTTATTTCACCAGTGCATAAAAGGATTTTTTAAAGGAAGAATCCATTATAATATTTTTACATATATATATATATATATATATATATATATATATATATATATATAATTTTATTTACCAACAAAAGTTAGAACATTTTATTCAATTGGAAGACCTTGCATCAAGGTCAACAGGCATCATCAAGAAGAGCACCCAGAGTATGTGTCAGCACTTCCAAAGCTGTAATCAATGAACAAAGTTCACGATAACCTTGAACATATTGTAGGAGATCTGAACCATATAGTATTTCAAGCCAGTACCATGTGATCTAAAAGATGCCCAAACTCTTTTCCACTGGAAATGTATGAAAGTAGGATATGTTAAAACAAAAACCAAACAAAGAAACAAACAAACAAACAAATAAAAAGCCAAACCAAACCAAACCAACCAAACAAACAAAACCAGGGATCTGATACTTGTTCAGAAAGTGGCTGACTGGGCATTAAATTTCCTTATCTCAAAACTGAATTTGGTGCTAATGATTGACATTATAATAATGATACAAATGAACACACTTAGTGCAGAATCCAACATAGTATTTGCATGAATCTCTATCAATTGATGGTCAAAAGAATAGTGAGTTTTAAAGTATGATAGCAGCCATTTATGTATAAAATGTAGTTGATGATAGCTACATGAGAGCATGGTCTTTCTAAAGTGCTGATTTTCCTTTAAACCAGAAAAAGCTGCCAAGGCAAGAAAATTTGTTTTCCACAACATAACTGTGTTGAAGACCATGCATCAAGATATTATTTATGGGGATTTTTCTTTCCTAAGCAAACTTTGGTAGCATCGTCATCAAATGCAGAGAGAATATCATAAACAAATAAGATAATATCATAAATAATATCATAAACAAATAATATCATAAACAAATAATATCATAAACAAATAATATCATAAACAATAATATCATAAACAAATAATATCATAAACAAACAAATATTCCATTAGAAAAAGAGATTCTACTCTAGTATTCTTAGACTTTTCATGCGTATCACTTTCAAACTACATAATCCTGACACAGAGAAAAGGAATTCAGCTTATTTCTCTCCAAGTGTATGTTTATATGGTTATGACTTGATGTTGTAGTCATTTCTTTTGCTCATTTGTGACCTTGAGTAGGAATAAATGTCACTTTGTCCTGAAATATTGTAAAAAACAAATCAGTGATTCTCTAAATGTGAAGGCAGGAAACAAGAATGCATTCTCTGAAGAATTCTCAGAATTTAATCATTTCAACCATAATACATTTCTATTCATTAAAATTGTTCTTGAGGAGTATGCAGAAAGATACCCAGGTTTCTTCATTGGTTATATATAAAATTGAGAAGGTTGTGACAAAATCTTAAAAATTCATTTCAAATCATTATTTCCTTCTAATAATAATTAGACGTTGGAGAATGGATTGTTTTCAAAGATCTCCAGTTCATATGCAATCTGTGTTCTTTCCTCTATATTAAAACCTTCTATTAGCAGTTTACTACCACATTCTTCAGGCCACAGTTTAAAGAATGGCCTGTGAATCCACTAAATGATGTGTTGATATTGGGATAAAGGTATCATGAGTACTGAGAGCTGGAGTAACATTTGGTTTATGTTGTGTTTCTGATCTTGTTGCATTAACTTTGAGATAAAAGCCATACAATAAAGTTAGACCTATTAAGTAGAAGTTGCAAAGACATGATAGTGACAAATAATTACATTGCTAGAAGTGTTTCAGAATGTTATCATCACAGTATCACTAACACATTAAATAAAGATACTTGAATCTTTTGCTGAAAACTGAATGAAAAATTAAACTAAATTTCATAATTTTATTTTTGCATTGTATATAATTCGATGGTGCAGTATTGACAAAATTGTGAAGGAATAATTATGAAATATCTTCATATTACATTGTAAGTTGCCTGATAGTTTATTTTTGTTTAAAACTACAAAGAGGATCAGCATAAGAAATTAGGCAGACTAGTGGAAGATCCAAGCAGCACCTGGAATACATGCATATCTGTGAGGTTTAAAGCTTATTGGGTTTACTATGAGCAAAGTAATCAATGCAGACTGAATTAATGAACGTATAATTAGATTTGGGGGGTTTGAGTTACAAAAGAAAAGTACATTATTTTTTGTGGATTTAAATATTTTTCCGGTATTGAAAATAGATTTTTTTTGTTTGTTTCTTATGATATGTCTTGATGGCATTTTCCCCTCTGCTCCTCCCAGTTCCTTTCATATCCCTTCTTTTCCAGGTTTATCTACTTTCTATATCTCATTAATGAAATACATGGGCTGCTAAGGTAATCCTATACTGTACTATATTATACTATACTATACTGATAAAACAAAACCTAGTACATTGTGGTAGAACAAAACAAACAAACAGAAGGGAAAGAGCCCAATACAAGGCATAAGAAATAGACTCACTCATTCACACATTCAGGAATATCATCAAAATACTAAACTGGAAACCTTAATATATACCCAAAGGGCATGAGTAGTAAAAACACAGAAGAAAAATAATATAGAAAAAATAAAAGTGGAAAGAATGAGATAAAATTTAAAAGGAAAATCTCTGACATGACATATGAGACAAAGAAGCCCCAAACATGTCATGGGGTTGGTTTGTTGTTATTCATAGATAGCTGGGCATGCAGTGTACCCTGAGCAGTAGTTTATCTCCTTAGAAATGTTCCCTTGGAAAAACATCCTTTTTTTTTTTATTTGCAAGAGGTTATATGGGATATGGATGTGGGCCTGTGTTTCCTTTCAGGTCTAGGACCCCACCTGGTACAGGCAGCTGCAGGCCTTGTGGATGCTGCCTAGTTGCTGGGAATTCATATATGTGTCAGTCCTGTTGAGTTAGTTTTCTTCCATCCTTTCTGGCTCTTATATTCTTTCTGGCTCCTCTTTCATGGAGTTCCATGGGTCTTGAGGGGAGACATTTTGTGAGGACTTCCCTTTTAGGGGTTTCAATTAGACTTCCTTAATATTTGTGTGTACTTTAGGAAACATCTCCTGTGCTAGGTTTCTATACTTTCAATTGGTGGTTAATTTGAGCTATTACTCTCCATATTTCCTTCCTGATGTCTGTATTCCTTTCCCCTCTCCACATGATCCTCTTGTTCATGCCCTATATACACCATTACTATCTGTTCTATTTTTCCCTGACTAATTCTATACCTAACATCTTGTGGTTTTACAGATGGTAGCAGGTTATCTTTGACCTAAGAATGGAGACAGAGAATAAGAAGAGGCCATAACACCTAGTCTGCTGCAGATCTTGAGGTGACCCTGGAGCACTTGTGCTGAAGGAGAGGAAGAACCTGCTTTGATGGGCTACTTGTTTTTCCAGCATGCTTGTCTGTCAGGTCCCTTGGTAATAGCTACTGGAGTTGAAGGCTACATAAAAGAAAGTATGGGAAGGAAGGTTATAGGAGAAGATCGGTATGTACTGCTGCAATTGGTGATGGATGGGTGTAAAGATAATCTCTTGTGTACTCCATTAGTGCTTTCACCTGTAAGTAAATGGCTGATTGGTCAATCAGCTGGGATGGAGTTAGAAGGTGAGTCATCCAGTAGAGACCGGGTGGGATTCTGGCTTAGGGTCAGGCACTGAGGGATTTGCCCAGACTCAAAAGAATATAATTTTATGAAACTTGTTGCAGGAGTTTCAAGGGCTGTAAGCATCTTGAGGGGTGTTGTGATTTGAACTCAAGTTCTTACATGTTAAGAGAAGATTCTCTTAACTGCTGTGTCATCTCTCTTGACAAATGGACTTTTAAAACAATTCTTATCTTTATTTTGAGATAGAATTTATTATTATTGTTGTTATTTTTGTTCTTCTTATTGTTGTAAATCACCTCATTTTTCTAAAACTGCTCCAACTTTGGCTTTATCTTTGATCTATCATTTCAGTTGTTGAATATCAGTTTGTGTTGAAAGAAGAAACATTTAAATTTCATAAATTGATAGATTTCAGTATAAATTAATTCTTGATGTCCCCATTAATAGCTTCAATTTTTCTATTTTCTCTTTAAAGTATATTTTAAAATATTTTCAGAAAGTCAGATATCATTTGGTATGTGGTAAAGAGGTTTTTCTCAAAAGTATATATTGAGCTGGGTGTGTTGGCACACATCTATAATCCTAGAATTTGGGAGGCTGTAACAGGGGATTGTTATGTGTTTGAGCTAATCCAAGGCTACATAAACAATGCTTTCTAAAAACAAATCCATATTTTTTCAGAAAAGTGAGCTTGTAATGATATTTCCTTTAAATTAAATCAAGACAGAAATCGGGAAAGTTAGAGACCAATATTTTCTTTTACTTTTATATAAATAATCAGTTCAAATTGTTCCTGGAATTCAATGGCTAATTTTAAATTTATTCATAACTCTAATGAGAAGTCTTATGCATAATATGTCATGTAGTAGAGGAATAAATGCTTGTTTTTCTCAAACATCAGAGAACCTTCACACATATTTGTTATTCTGATGACTAAATTTGCACTCCACTTTTTCACTTTAAAGAAATAACGATTCATCCAGATTTTCCAGTTTTGTTGAGTACAGGCTTTTGTAGTAGGATCTGATTTTTGTTTGTTTGTTTGTTTGTTTTTGTTTCTTTTTTAATTTCCTCAGTTTCAGTTGTTATATCTCCCTTTTCATTTCTGATTTTATTAATTTGGATACTGTCTCTGTGCACTATGGTTTGTCTGGCTAAAGGTTTATATATCTTGTTGATTTTTTTTAAAGAACTAGCTCCTGGATTTGCTGATTCTTTATATACTTCTTTTTGTTTCTAGTTGGTCATGTTCAAACCCGAGTTTGATTTTTTTTTTCTACTATCTACTACTCTTGGGTGTATATGCTTACTTTTGTTCTAGAGCTTTTAGATGTGCTGTCAAGCTGCTAGTGTATGTTCTCTCCAGTTTCCTTATGGTGGCAGTTAAAGCTATGTGGTTTCCTCTGAGCACTGCTTCCATTGTGTCTCAAAAGTTTTTTTTATTCTGTGCCTTTATTTTCATTAAATTCTAAAAAGTCATTATTTCCTTTATTTCTTCCTTGACCAAGTTATCATTGAGTAGAGTGTTGTTCAGTTTCTGTATGTATGTGGGATTTCAGTTGTTACTGAATACCAGCCTTCATCCATGGTGATCTGAAAAAAAAAATCAGCAAAGTGGCTGGATATAAAATTAATTCAAACAATTCAGTAGCCTTCCTCTACTCAAAGTATGGACAGGCTGAAAAGGAAATTAGGAAAACAACATCCTTCACAATAGTCACAATTAATATAAAAACAAAAAAACCCAACCCCCCCCAAAAAAAAAACCAAAAAACAAAAAAACCTTACTGTGACACTAACCAAACAGGAGAAAGATCTGTATGACAAGAAATTCTAGTCCCTGAAGAAAAAAAAATCAAAGAAGATCTCTGAAGATGGAAAGATCTCCCATGCTCATGGATTGGTAGGATTATTATAGAAAAAATGACCATCTTGCTGAAAGAAATTTACAGATTCAATGCAATCTTCATCAAAATTTCAACTCAATTCTTTGTGGATTTAGAAAGATCAATTTGCAAATTCATCTGCAATAACAAAAAGTCCAGGGTAGCAAAAACTATTCTCAACAATAAAAGAACTTCTGGGGGTATCACTTTCCCTGACCTCAAGCTTTATTACAGAGCAATAATGAAAAAAAAAAGCAAAAACAAAAACAAAAACAAAACAAAAAACAAAAAGAAAAAAATCTGCATAGTATTGGTACAGAGACAGGCAGGTAGATGAATGGAATTGAAGACCTACACAACTATGGTCGCTTGATCTTTGACAAAGAATCTAGAGCCATACAATGGGAAAAAGATAGCATTTTCAACAAATTGTGCTGGTTCAATGAGCAGCCAACATGAAGAAGAATGCCGACTGATCCATTCTAATTTACTTGTACAAAGTGCAATTCCAAGTGGATCAAGGACCTCAACATTAAACCAGATGTGCTGAATATAATAGAAGAGGAAAGTAAAAAAGAACCTCAAATACATAGGCACAGGAGAAAATTTCCCGAACAAAACACCAACAGTTCATTCTCTAAGATCAACAATCAACAAATGTAACCTTCGAAAATTAAAAAAAGCTACTATAAGGCAAAGGACATTGTCAATAGGACAAAAGGGCAACCCACAGATTGTGAAAAGATCTTTACCAACACTGCATCCAAAAGAGAGCTGATCCAAAATGTACAAAGAACTCAAGAAGTTAGATACCAAAGAACCAAAGAACCCAATTAAAATAGAGTACAGAGCTAAACAAAGAATTCTCAACTAAGGAGTATCAAATGCCTGAGAATCACTTAAGGAAATGTTTAGCATCCTTAGTCATCAGGGAAATGCACATCAGAACAACCTTGAAATTCCACCGGACACCAGTCAGAATGGCTAAGATCAAAAACTCAGGTGACAGCAGATGTTGACAAGGATGTGGAAAAAGAATACTACTCCATTGCTGGTGGAATTGCAAGCTGGTACAACAATTCTTAAAATCAGTTTAGTGATTCCTCTGAAAATTGGAAATAGTTCTACCTGAGGAACCAGCTAAACCACTCCTGGGTATATACTCAAAAGATTCTCCAACATATAATAAGGACACAATATCCACTATTTTATTTATAATTGTCAGAACCTGGAAACAACTGAGATGTCAACAGAGGAATGGATACAGAAAATGTACATTTTTACAATGGAATACTACTTAGCTATTAAAAACAGTGACTTCATGAAATTCTTAGGCAAAATGGATTAGACTAGGAAATATCATTCTGAGTGAAGTAGTAACCCAGTCACAAATGAACACACATGGTATTGCACAAACTGATAATTGGATAGTAGCTCAAAAGCTTGGAATACCCAAGGTACATTTCACATATCATATGAAGCTTAAGAAGAAGGAAGACTTTGGTCTTCATTCTTCGACACTGTGCCCCTTCTTAGAATTGGGAACAAAACACCCATGGAAGGAGTTACAGAGACAAAGTTTCGAGTTGTGATGAAAGGATGGACCATCTAGAGACTGCCATATCCAGGGATCCATCCCATAATCAGCTTCCAAACGCTGACACCATTGCATACACTAGCAAGATTTTGCTGAAAGGACCCAGATATAGCTGTCTCTTGTGAGACTATGCCGCGGCCTAGTAAACACAGAAGTGGATGCTCACAGTCAGCTATTGGATGGATCACAGGGCTCCCAATGGAGAAGCTAGAGAAAGTACCCAAGGAGTTAAAGGGAACTGCAACCCTATAGGTGGAACAACAATATGAACTAACCAGTAACCCGGAGCTCTTGTCTCTAGCTGCATATGTATCGAAAGATGGCCTAGTCGGCCATCACTGGAAAGAGAGGCCCATTGGACTTGCAAACTTTATATGCCCCAATACAGGGGAATGCCAGGGCCAAAAGAATGGGAATGGGTGGGTAGGGAAGTGGGGGGGGCATGGGGGACTTTTGGGATAGTATTGGAAATGTAATTGAGCAAAATACGTAATAATAATAAAAAAAAAAAAGAAGGAAGACCAAACTGTGGGTGCTTCAGTCCTTCCTAAAAGGTGGAACAAAATTCTCAAGGGAGTAAATATGGAGACAATGTGTAGATCAGAGACTGAAGTAAAGGCCATCCAGAGACTGTCCCACCTCTGAATCAATCCCATATATAGACACCAAACACACACATTATTATGGATGCCAAGAAGTGCCTGCTGACAGGATCCTGGTATAGCTGTCTCCTGAGAGTCTCTATCAGAGCCTAACAAATAGAGAGGCAGATGCTTGCAGCCAACGATTGAAATGAGCACAGGGTCCCCAATGGAGGAGTTAGAGAGAGGACTAAAGGAGTTGCAGGGGTTTGCAAACACATAAGAAGAACAATATCAACCAACCAGACCTCCCTGAGCCCCTTAGGGACTAAACCACCAACCAAAGAGAGACATAGAGAAACCCATGTCTCCAGCTGCATATGTGGCACACTTGCCCTTGTCTGGCTCAATAGGAGCAGAAGCCCCTTGGTCCTGTTAAGCTTCCCCAGTGTAGGGGAATGCCTGGGTCAGGATGAAGGACTGGGTGGGTAGAAGGGGAGCACCCTCATAGAAGCAGGGGTAGGGGGATGGGATAGGAGGTTTACAAAGGGGAAACCGTGAAAGGAGATAACATTTGAAATGTAAATACATATAATATCCAATAAAAAGTTATAGCAATGCAGACTTGTGTTCTTTTCTCAATAACCAAAACTACTGTTTTCCAGGAAATTGGAATCCAATTTGGAAATTAAATGATAATCTCAGCCAATTTCTTTTTGTTTTTATCCTGCTATTCATGAAATAAGGTATATGATTGTAACCTTTGAAAAATAAATTTAACTTCTTGCTGCAGATTAAACAAAAAAGCTAAAATCCATAGAGATAGCAAATTATGTGTTTGTATATTCTCTTGTTACTGTTTAGCCTTTTTTGTCACTATAGAATTAATACTCTAAAAACTAATAAACCTTTTCAATATGACATTTTAAGAGTGGTTATTATTATTATTATTATTATCAATTATTTGATATATGCCCAATGCTTTGCTGACTCTAATAGGAAGCTCTGTCTGGGTCATGCTAAATCACATTGTGCCTGTTAACTTGGAAACTGAGACTTTTAATAGAAAAACAAACAAGACATGGGTGGTTGTCTAGACAATGTTGATCTAGTTATCAAAAGAAAGTAAACTTGTAACTCCTTGGAATTCTGTAGTTTATTTCTCAGAAAACACCAACCTGGAAAATCTTTTATGCTCACTGCATATAACCTAAGTAAGGTTGGAACCTAGTAATGGCTTATGTATGTTTCTAAAATTACTTTCCATCTAATTTTCCAGAAAGATAAAAACAAAGTATTATCCAGTGAGCTAAATTCTCAGCAGGGTAAATTTTAAGTTAGTTGCCATGGCAATTCCATTTCTGTATGTGATTCCCACTCAAGTTAGCTTGATGGCATTTGGGCTGAGTAATGAAATGGAAAGGAGGACCGATGAGTCTTCCAGGTTTGAAAATAACCACAATTAGATCTGGGCATTTTTTCACTCATTTTTCTTTTCTCTGCTCATTTTTCTTTCCTTTTCACAGAAACAACTACTTTTTGTTTAATGCAATGAGTAGAAATTCAAAATTTGAGCCAATGGCCATTAACATCAATGACCTGGCTACTGATCAGTGTAGGCTAAAATCATATGCTCCATTTTATAACTGTTTCTCATTGTAATATAAAGAGTTGATTTCATATCAAAATGAATATATTAATCTGAGCTCCTGAAGCTTGGAGTGTACTTTTGATTTTCACATCAGCCCACACCATGTCCTGATGATTGCATGACTTATGAAAAATATCAGTTCCTATTTGCTATTAATTTAGTTTCCATAAATCAGATACTGACATGTATATTAGATGAAATATACTACAGATGATAATGGTGTATAGAAAAATATGGTGAATATATATATATATATATATTCAAAATATAATATACCACATTAATTAAAATTTTAATCATTACCTGCTTATGGAGCTTTTGAATAAATATTTGCCTTATAATACATATTTTGTACCCCTAGACTGTATATATAATTCCACATGCAGTATGTGATCTTAGTGCAAAACCGGACTGAAATATGCAAGTAAAACAAACAAAGGACAATTACCCAGAAAACACATTATTATATAATAATAAATGAATAGTGAGCTCTGTTCAATTTTATATTTTTATGCTCCCTGTATTGAAATCTCTCAGTAGAAGGATGGATCTCCATGTGTTGAGCAAATCGATCAGGAGGAAAGATTATATTTTTGCAACACATAAACACAGTTTTCTCAGACAGTATATGATGTCAATGCTAAAACTGACAGTTGGTTTCCCTGTGACACTTACATCTATTTAATAGACCAGAGCTTTCTTGAATTAGAAATGTTATTTTACAAAAAGCAACTAAAAGTTTGGATCATACTGATTAAGTTTTTACTACAAAATGATCATTATACAAATATAACTCTAGAATGTCTCCAAATACATTTCAAATATCATAAATACTGACTGATTGCTTTATTGATTAACATTGTTTTACTTTTGACTTTAATAAGCCAATGAGTATATCATCAAAATGACTGAATTTCTTTCTTTTTCTTCTCTTTATTTTCAATTTGTTGAATTGTGTCTAAGAATGTCTCATGTGTTTGAGTTCATAATGTATGTCCAATTTTCTCTTGTCATTATTCTATTTTTAGATATCTCTCACAATTTTGTTTACTTTGAAGTTCCATTGAGTTCTTAGCATCAGTACGTTGTATAAAGTGACTCCTTTTAATTTTTAACATTTATGATGGGAGTCTTCTCTCTATCAGGGTTCTTTACTTCATCTTTGTAGTACTCTCATATGTGTGAGAAAATAGTATTCCCTGTTCCCTGTGGCAGAAAACTGGCCTAGTCACTTGGATCTAGCATGAGGAATGAACATTTATATCAGAAGCACTATTTTATCTCTGGGTAGTGACATGAAAAGTTGATTTTCAGTTTAGTTGTTTAAGCCCACAGCAGTTTACCTGTAGTCCATGAGATACTAGTATTAGATGAAAAATTACTAGAGCCACTATTCAAATCACAACCTGAAAACTTAAAGTTAAGAACAATGTTAATTACAGACAAGCCAACATTTTATTTTTTCCAGAATCCCTAAGTATAAATATTACTTTGTGTAATTATTCTGCCTCTTTCTCTGCATGTCTTTATTTAGTAACAGACAGATAACTAGCATGAAACTGATTGCCCATTTCAGTTTCTGATTTTGTTTTCTTTTTTGTTTTTGTTTGTTCATTTTTAGCTCAAGTGAAAGGCTACTAGGTGTATTCACAAGAATGTCCTACTGAGAACATCAATTAAACACTTTCCATTTTTGCTTGGCTTCTCCCTGTCAATCTGTATGTTGTGTTATAGCTTGGTTGCATAGTCAGATTTCCAGAAATCTAGGGTCTAGTTCTTCACCAACATTGCTACTTCATGCTAATTGCACTTAATTTCTAGTTCTACTAGTTTAATGTTTCCGATCTACATACACCTTTCCATTTTATAGCTAATGCTTCCCTGGAATTTTTTTTTATTATATTCTTTGAAATTTCATTTAACAGAGGCATACAGACATGTTCATTGAAATGACATGTACTCTTTTGATACTGATGTTATTGGTTACTGCAAACGTTATTTTGTGGTTGCTATGTAAAATTATTCTTGCTAAGCAATGGTAGCATTCACCTCAGGAGGCAGATGTAGATGAATCTCTGAGTTGAGGTCAGCCTGGTCTGCAAAGTTAGTTACAGGACAACCAAGGCTACACAGAGAAACTCTCTCTTAGAAAAATCAAACAAACAAAAAAGAATACTTTTATAGTAACTAAACTAAAGAGACATGTTAAAGAGCAGCAATACATTATTAAGGGAAAAATGGTTACTAAATTGTATCTATGCATACTAATTTGCTGACTAAAGTAATTGCTTTCAAATTTTCCTTTTCTTCACCTGTTAAATAAAAGGACATATGTAGTCCATTTTGGGGGAATTCTGACCTAGATATTATTATTTGATATATTTTTTAATCTTGTATTTCAGCAATATTCACATTTTCCCTTTTATCAATATTTGTAAGTATTTAACATTAAAGCTATTCTGCCCACCTGATTTTAAGGTAACTTGTGTCTGGTTCATAATTGTGATCCCTTTCTCCATTTTCATTTTTAGTTCATTTTTTTAAAGAGAGATATAAATTTTGTCATCATTTGTTGATGATATGATAATAATAGGACATTACAAAATATGCAGGAAAAGTTTCTGTAATTAAGAAACAGGATTGACATAATCCTGTGTTTGTAACATAATAGAAAAAATTATAATTGTTGTATTTCTATAGTAGTTAAACCAACTTTAAGGTACAATTTACAGTAATTTTAAAGTAAAAATATTCATGCCTAAGTGTCATTTTTAAGAATATATGCAATTTTTGTGTATTAGAAACCAACAAGCACTAGAAAAGGAAGTCAAAGACACATGTAACTAGACAGAAGAATTATCTTGATAATTTTTTGCAGGAGCCCTGTCTGCTTCTCACATCTCAGGGCAATCAACTATCCTGAAAATGTTGAAGGCATTACCCCTCATTTCTTTTTTAATGCTTTTTGTTATAGTCATCTATTAAACTATCATACTCTTAATCTACAGCAATATCCCAGCGATATAGAGATTCAGAGACTTTAGGTTTCTCGACACTTTTAATTTATTTAAAATTAAATATTAATATATTTTTCCACCTTCCCTTTTTCCACAGTGACTCGTGCAAAATGATGACTTCCAAACTATTTGAATGGATGTAAATATTTACCATTTTGCAAAGAAAAGGAAATCAAACTTGTACTTCTTTTTCCATAAATAGTGGATTATTGTAGGGAGAGACTGGGAGGGGAACTCAAAGAGGAGACTATGGCCAGGGTGTAGTTTATGAGAGAAGCACAATTCAAAAATTAAAAACCATGAAAACTCATTTTCTAAGACAAAGACCTTACACAAGTTCACCTCCTTTGCTCCTTCCCACGTAAAGAAGGATTTTAAAAAGTTCTTTGGATGGTAGACACATAATCAGACGCTAGTTATAATAGGACTTATCACACTGAGAAGATCTCTACTTGTTAACTAAATATTAACAGAGTGTTTGTAAGAATGGGAGTGTGTACCTCAAGAAACATGATATCAGACTGTTTTATATACTGTACTGAAGAAAACTCAAGATTATTTGAAAGTTTACTTGCTTAAAGATTGAGAGATCCTGAAAAGATTCTCTGTGGACACAGCAGCTGAAATAATACTAGTAAATACAGAAGAAACATGTTAATGTCAAATGAAAAAAATAGGGAAAGGAAATGGATGACAATAAATGTACATTTGAAACAAAGAAATAAGGCCATGTGTCAGATAATAATAGGAATCATATCTGTTACAGAGAAAAATCTGCCATTTATATATGTTTGTATGTATGTCTATATGCATATAAGTATGAGTGTATGTATGTATGTATGCAATTATCTATCAAACCATGTATTGGCAGCTTAAATCCAGCAAATCAAACCACATAGTTAATTGAAATCATATCAGTTCCACTATTGTTCTGCTCTGTTAGAGGATCTGCAAGTATGTGGGTAGTGGTGGAGGAGGCAGTCTTATTTGTTGTGCTGGTGATGGTGTGTGTGTGTGTGTGTGCATGGGATTTTCTTCTTTTTATCTTTAATATTCAATGAGATTCCAAAACTATCAAAGCTCCCTGTTGGTGTTCAACAAACATCAAATAATAATGAGAGAATGCTTGAAGGTGACACCCTTCTATTTCAGTTTACAGGGACAAGTTTGTTCTTGCAAGAACACAAGATGAAACTTTAATAATTTAATAACTTTGTTAAAAAAAAAGAAAGGATTTTCCTGTCTCTAGAGTTCTATCCATTTCTTTTGCTGATGTCTCCTGAGGGATTTTTTTTTAAAGAATATAAGTTTCTTTTAAATGTAAAATATGTTCAGAGATTATGTGCCTAGAGAGGAATAAGAGTGTTTATTGTGCTTCTCACCAGTGAGATGATTTCTGGAAAGAGGGTGTCATGTCTTCTCCCAGGGATATATCTATCTATCTATCTATCTATCTATCTATCTATCTATCTATCTATCTATCTATCTATCTGTCTGTCTGTCTGTCTGTCTGTCTGTCTATCTGTCTGTCTATCTATCTATATCATATTACTCTTAAGATCAACACAAAATTTCAATGAAATAACAAACTATTTTTTTTGAATAATTGGATCAAAGGAGAGGGGGTTTGTTGATAACCTATGTCCCAGGAAAGTATATTTTTCATAATATTTTAATTACAACAATCTAGAATTTATAGGTGTTGGGATCTTAGAACTAACAGACATATACAATGCTACCTATTGTATATTTTCAGGGTTGATTTTTTGGCACTGGACAACTTAACAGGTGTGTCAGTCTTGAAGAACAGTAAAAAAAAGGGGTTTGTTTTACTAATCCAAAATATTTTACATACTTATTCAGACCTAATTCAGTGTGTGTGTGTGTGTGTGTGTGTGTGTGTGTGTGTGTGTGTGTGTATGGGTAAATAAATATATAACTACTAGTTCTCAATGCACTTGATATTACTTTAGTGTATAGGATTTCAGAGAGGAATTTGATTGCTAATGAACTTCTCCATGGGAAAGACTATGCTTCTTACTCTCAGAATTCTTTAGTTGTCTTCTTTAACATGGACGTTTTGAAATATCTGACTGACTCTCAAATTGAAATCTTAATTAATTCATTCATTAATTTGACTATTTATTATTTATTTTAATTTTTTTCCATCATTGGTGATTATTCCAGGGCTGTGCAAATCCTATGTATCACTGTTTAGCTACAAAACTCAGGCTGGCAAATAAGAAATGTTTTATCACTTTATGTCAACTTGACTTCTCAGCAGAAAATTTTAAGGCATTTACTATTAATAGTCATAGGCTTTCTTTGATGTTTTTGAAAAATTGACAGAGATCCTAACTATGTTGTATGAATGGTCTTAAATGGTCTTAAATCACTGTATAGTCCATTTGAGTCTTGGCTCCATGACTTTCCTGCCTCAGCTTCCTATATGTTAGGGATTATATGAATGTGACACTAGATATATTCCTAAAATCTACTGTACAGAAGGTATTATCGTGATTTTGCATACCACCACACAAAAATTTCTCATCTGTATGCTTATAATCTTTGGAGCATTTTTTTCTCTCTTTTTTTTTTTTAATCTTTACTGCATTTTATTTATTTTTTTCCTTTTTTTTAATTAGGTAATTTCCTCAATTACATTTCCAATGCTATCCAAAAAGTCCACAATACACTCCCCCCCCCAGTCCCCCACCCACCCACCCCCACCCCTTGGCCATGGCATTCCCCTGTAGTGGGGCATATAAAGTTTGCAAGTCCAATGGGCCTCTCTTTCAAGTGATGGCCTACTAGGCCATCTTTTGATACAAATGCAACTAGAGTAAAGAGCTCTGGGGTACTGGTTAGTTCATAATAATGATCCACCTATGGGGTTGCAGTTCCCTTTAGCTCCTTGGGTACTTTCTCTAGCTCCTCCATTGGGGGCCCTGTGATCCATCCAATAGCTGACTGTGAGCATCCACTTCTGTGTTTGCTAGGCCCCAGCATTGTCTCATAAGAGACAGCTATATCTGGGTCCTTTCAGCAAAATCTTGCTAGTGTATGCAATGGTGTCAGCGTTTAGAAGCTGATTATGGGATGGATCCCTGGATATGGCAGTCTTTAGATGGTCCATCCTTTCTTCACAGCTCCAAACTTTATCTCTGTAACTCTTTCCATGGGTGTTTTGTTCCCAATTCCAAGAAGGGGCACAGTGTCCACACTTTGGTCTTCGTTCTTCTTGAGTTTCATGTGTTTAACAAATTGTATCTTATATCTTGGGTATCCTAAGTTTTTGGGCTAATATCTACTTATCAGTGAGTACATATTGTGTGAGTTCCTTTGTGAATATGTTACCTCACTCAGAATGATGTCCTCCAGATCCATCCATTTGCCTAGGAATTTCATAAGTTCATTCCTTTTAATAGCTGAGTAGTACTCCATTGTGTAAATGTACCACATTTTCTGTATCCATTCCTCTGTTGAGGGGCATCTGGGTTCTTTCCAGCTTCTGGCTATTATAAATAAGGCTGCTATGAACATAGTGGAGCATGTGTACTTCTTACCTGTTGGAACATCTTCTGGATATATGCCCAGGAGAGGTATTGCTGGATCCTCTGGTAGTATTATGTCCAATTTTCTGAGGAACTGCCAAACTGATTTCCAGAGTGGTTGTACCAGCTTGCAATCCCACCAACAATGAAGGAGTGTTCCTCTTTCTCCACATCCTCGCCAGCATCTGCTGTCGACTGAATTTTTGATCTTAGCCATTCTGACTGGTGTGAGGTGGAATCTCAGGGTTGTTTTGATTTGCATTTCCCTGATGATTAAGGATGTTGAACATTTTTTCAGGTGCTTCTCTGCCATTCGGTATTCCTCAGGTGAGAATTCTTTGTTCAATTCTGAGCCCCATTTTTTAACTGGGTTATTTGATTTTCTGGAGTCCACCTTCTTGAGTTCTTTATATATATTGGATATTAGTCCCCTATCTGATTTAGGATAGGTAAAGATCCTTTCCCAATCTGTTGGTGGTCTTTTTGTCTTATTGACGGTGTCTTTTGCCTTGCAGAAGCTTTGCAACATTTCTCATTTTAGAAATATGGAAGAGAAACATTTTATATCTGAAAAATATAAAGAGAACTTACATGTCTGAGCTATGTAAGTTAGAGAATTTATTTGTTCTCATTTGGGAGAAGGCTGGGCCAGAGCATGTAATTGTTTGCACTTTTAGAAAAGTGATTGAATCTGTCACTATAATATCTTGAATTTCTAAGGTTAAAAGACCTTAAATTATGTTTGATCAGCCAGCAAATTGTCACTTGTTTACCTCCATAGGGAGCTGGTAATGCAGGGTGGCCATCTGCTTCTTATTTTCAGTGCCAGCAACCTGACACTTGACAGGGCAGAAGCCACGAGCCTTTTAGTTATACTTAAAGGCAAACTGGCTATTTCCTTCTCAGTTTGAAGCTGAATTATACTGTTTATCTACAGGACTCAGGCTGGCAAATAAGAAATGTTTATTTCTTTATGTCAACTTGACATCTCAGCTAAAATTTTAAAGCACTTAATACTCATGTACTGAAATACAAATTGAACCCAGGCCTACTTTAAGTCTTTTTTTTCCCTAAAAATTTTAAAATTAGTTCTTTTCAAGTTGCATATGAATGATATCAATTTCTTATTTGAATATAAATGAAATGAGCCCTATTTCATCTAAGGGCATTACCTTAGTATTACAATTTTACTAAGGTTTTACTATAACAAAATATTGAGAAGAGAGCTGCATCTATGTCAATTGTTACAATTTCAAAAAGTATAAAGTAAATCCTAGTAATTCTGTTGAAAGCTTGGTAAAATAGCCGTGCACACCATATATGCTACAGCAAGTTCCTGCTCAGGAATTCAAAGCCACCAGGTTACATTGGAACTCATGACCTTAGTGAGTGGAAAGGAGTCCAGAGCATCTTCCAACAAACTAAGGGTGGATCCAGTTTGCTACACTTGATTTTCATCTGTTCTTTAAGAAAACTTAGATCCTTTTATGCTCTTCTTGGTCATCTTCATGTTCTTCTAGAGATTTCTAAGCTTGGTCAGTAGACTAAAATATGAACAATTTAAATTTGTCTTGAGGTTTGTCCTCATCTGTCTTCTACATCAGTTCTCATCTAAACAGACTTTTCTCTAAGCCTAGGTTAATCTCATACTTCAGACAATAGGCAACAAGCTTGAATCATATGACAACTCATTTGTTTAATTCAGTTTCCTTGCCCATTAACTTTGTTCATTTCTAAACTCTATATTTCCTGTAGTATTTATTTTATATATACTTGACTCATCTCAGAATTGTGGTTTCTAGTACAGTACCCACAGCAATCTTGATAAAAACAAAGATACAAATAAAAAAGGTTTGATTATTTTCTCAGGGGGAAAATCCTCTCAAAACTGTTTTACATACTTCTTCAGACCTAACTCATAAATCTTTCCAACTTCATCCATCAATCACTTTTGAATCTGACAGCCACCCATTTTAATAACTCAATATTAAGTTCTACTAAATGAAGTGTGTGCATTAATCAGCACCTGATATGAATAACATCTGGCATGGCTTCATGAGTGATTCAATTCCACTGTTCAAGTTCAGCACTCTGGAGTCTTACTACAATAAAAATTACCCTTGTAAACACTTCACTTTGTGATGGCTGGTAGTATAACATTTCCAATCAAATACTGCTATCAGTGAAATGTGCAAACTAGAATATATGTATTCCTCTTCTCTATATACAAATATCAGTGTGGTGTATGCCTGTGTAGGGAATAAATTTTAAATTTACATTCTTTACATTCTTAGCACATTTTTTCCTCCCTTCCCTCACCTCAGCCTCCCTCAACCTCCCCTCTCCCTGACATGAATTCCAAGTCTGCCTCCATTCAGAAAATCACTGGCATTCAGGTTCATCAACCAAACATAGTATAACATGCTACAATATAACTAAGCAGATATCCCATCAGTGCTGGGCAAGGCAGCCAGTGAGAAGAAAAAGTTTGAATATGTAGGCAAAAAATTCATGGATAGCCTCTGTTCCCACTATTAGAACTTACACCTGCATATCAAGCTACTCAGACATAACATTTATAAAGATGAACTAGGTCAAACACCAACAGGTTCCCCAATCTCTGTGATTTCCCATGAATCCAAGTCAGTTGGTTCTTTGGGATATGTTCTCTGAGTAACCTTTCTCTGACCTCTCAGTTTCCTATAATCCTTCTTTACCATCCTCTGTATGACACCCATGCTGAGCCTAATGTTAGGCTGTGAGACTCTGCATATGTTTCCAACAATTGCTGACTGAAGTCTGTCAGGTCTCTTCGATGAAAATTTTGCCAGGCTCCAGTCTCAACAAACACTTCAGGCAAGACAATTTGTAGGTTGGAGGTTTGTGGTTAAGTTGATGTCCAAATCCCTCCTCTTGAGGCCTTGCCTGGTTACACAAGATACCCAGTTCAAGTAATTTCAGCCAATACTAGGAGGTTTTGCTAGGGTTACTCTCCCCGATTCTATTGCACTGGGTTTCTTTCTTGCCCCTTAAATACCCTTACCTCAATTCCAGCCACTTCTTCCAGTATTTCCCCCTCCATATCTGATCTCTTTTGTTCCCAACATAACTGCACCTAGGCCACCTGCAAAATCCATTCAATCCCCCCGCACTTAAACCCTCTCTGTTACGTTTTCTCTTTGTATGTGTAGACTGTAGCATGACTGGCTTTTACTTGACAGCTAATATCCACTTATAATTGAGTGTGTACCATATTGGTTTCTTTGGGGGTTTTCTCACACAGGATGATTATTTTAAATAGCACTTTTGATTTGTAATATTTAGGAAGAGTTAAAAAGTTCAAAAAAATTCTTTGTCTTTCTGTCCAACTTCCATTGTGAATGCTTCTGCATGTGTGTGTATGTGTTCATGAATATTTTGTGATGGTGTATATGTGTGTATGTATGTTTAGTGACTGTGTGTAGTTCAACTACACAAATATTCAGTTACTTATACTTGTTCAAGAATATGATATATGAAAAGCAGGATATTGAATGCTTTCCTCTATTTTTCTTCACTTTATTATTGGGACCCAGAGTCTCTTGCTAAAGCAGAAGTTGACAAATTTAGATCTAGGCTGACTGGCTAGCTATCTCTCAGGTGTCATGAAGCTGTGAACCTCCATTTTACAGGCACACATGCAAACATGTTTGGCTCTTTAGATGGGTGATCGTGATTGGAAATCAGATCTTTGGCACTGAGTCATTTCCTCACATTCTCTTTTTTTCTTTTTTTTTCATTGATGGACTCTTAGCAATTTTGGAATTTCAGCCAATTCCAGAAATGATTAGTATCATAAAATCCATCTATTGGCAAGATAACAATTCACATTGTGCCCACATAGTGAAATAAAGGGTTTATTGTCTTTATTTGCTTGGTTGGTTGTTTGGTTGGTTGTTTTTTCGAGATGTTTATTGTTTTGCAAATCATCTTTGGAAACATTTTCTCAGGACTTGAATAAAATATTTTTCACAGTTTAAGGTGAGGGAATGTTAGTCACAAATATTCTTGAGGTCAGACAACAGATCACTCAAAATTAAATGATTTGTGTAAGAAAAATTAGAACAGTTCTGATTTCAAATATCATCATTTATTATATTTGAAGAGAAATACTTCATTACAAATATCTATCATAAAAGTAATAAAAGTTAAAGTATTGTATTATATTCATAAATATAGTATATTGGTCACACAAAACTCATGGTTTTCTGTGTCAAGAATGACTTCTCATTACAATATATATATATATATATATATATATATATATATGTATATATGTGTGTGTATATATTTGTGTGTATGTGTGTATGTATATATATGTTTCATAATTTTAATATAAATAAATAAAAATCAGTGATATTTACATGCACATGTATTCTAACATTGAATGAAAAAGTATGTAAATGAAGAAAGGCCTATGGAGGAGGTAGATGTTACAGATAAAGAGATAAGTAAAGAAACAAACCTAAGGTATGAAGAAATCAAGCAAGGAAAATTAAGTTCTGAGTTCCAACTATATCACACAAAGACCTGTGAACAGAAAACACTAATCAAAAGATGCCCAAGTATCTTCATTTTCTATCAGATCTAAAGCATGTGTCTATATACCATGATTTACAGATTCTCTAATGAGTACCTGAATGTACTAATCTGTAACTGCCAAAAACTCTCTTTAATTTCAAATTATTATAAAACTCATACTGGTTAATTCAGACATATATCATTAATACTTCTTTACTCAAATAATTTGTTTTCATGATAGTCTCATATACAGGTTATATACGGTCTTCTATTTGTGAGAAGACTTTGGTAGCATACAGCTTAATAAAAAATGTGAGACATATCACAGAAATACATACTATAGGAATTTGAATCTAATTCCCCATGCTATACAAGTGAGAAATATACACATTCAAGAATTACAATATTATTCATCTGTGTGAATTAAGAATAAAATATTATAACATAGTATCATATCTGTATTTCTATTATGACTTCCTAAATATTTCAATAGAGCATAATTATGTAATTTTTTAAAAAATATTTTAAAATTTTATTTTATTTTTAATTCATTTTTCACACTCCATATTCCATTCCCTGACCATACACACTCCAACTGCTATACATCCCACACCTCCTCCCCACCCCATCTGACCTCTAAACTTCTGGGGACCTCCAGTCTCTTGAGGGTTAGGTGCATCATCTCTGAATGAACACAGACTCAGAAATCTTCTAGTGTACATGTATTGGGGCCTCACAACAGCTGGTGTATGCTGTTTGTTTGGTAGTCCATAGTTTGAGAGATCTTGGGGGTCCAGATAAATTAAGATTGCTGGTCCTTGTACAAAATCGCCCTTATGCTCAGCTTCTTTCAGCCTTCCCTAATTCAACAACAGGGGTCAGCTGCTTCTGTCCATTGGTTGGGTGCAAACAACTGCATTTGACTCTTTCAGCTGCTTGTTGGGTCTTTCCAATGGCAGTCATGATAGATCCTTTTTTTGTGAGCATTCCATAGCCTCAGTAATAGTATCAAGGCTCGGGACCACCTATTGAGATGGATTCCAGCTTGGACCTGTTGCTGGACCTTCTTTTTCTCAGGCTCCTCTCTATTCCCACCCCTGTAATTCTTTCAGACAGAAACAATTATGGGTCAGAGGTGTGACTGTGGGATGGGAAACCCATCCCTCACTTGATGTCTTGTCTTCCTACTGGAGGTGGGCTCTATAAGCTCCCTCACCCTACTGACTGGCATTTCATCAAAGGTCCATCCCTATGATCCTGGGAGTCTCTCACCTCCCAGACCTCTGGTGCATTCTGGGGGGGGGGGGGTTCTTCCAACCTCCTATTTCCTGAGGTTGCCTGTTTTTATTCTTTCTACTGGATCAGGTTACCCTCAATCCCCCTCTGCCCCACACAGCTCATCCACTTTCCCTCCCAAGTCCCTCTCTCCCTCCCAACTTGTGACTGCTTTCTTCTCTCTCCCAAGTAGGACTGAGTCATCCTCACTTTGGCACTTCAGCATGTTGAGCCTTTTGAATTCTGTTGACTGTATCTTGTATATTCTGTATGGGGTTTTTGTTTATTTGTGTTTGTTTTTGTTTTTGTTTTTTTTACTAATATCCTGTTATTAGTATGCACATGCAATGCATGTCTTTTGGGTCTGATTGCCTGATTAGGGATGATATTTTCTAGTTATATCAATTTGCCTGCAAAACTCAGGATGTCCTCATTCTTAATAGCTAAGTAGTACTCCATTGTGTAAATGAACCACATTTTCTGTATCCATTCTTCCATTGTGTGACATCTAGGTTGTTTCCAGTTTCTGGATATTACAAATAAGGCCACTTTGAACAAAGTGGAGCATGTGACCCTCTGAAATGGTGGGGCATCTTTTGCATATATGTCAAAGAGTAGTATGGGTCTTCAGGTATATTTATTTCAAATTTTCTGAGGCCTCTCCAGATTGATTTCCAGAGTGGTTGTACCAGTTTGCAAACCCACCAACAAAGGAACAGTGTTCCTCTTTCTCCACGTTCTCACCAACATGTGCTGTCTATATCTTTTGTATTTTATTTTGCCCTGAGAAATATTGTGAGTTAATTGAGGTTTTAAATTTTTTTGAATGATACATAAAATACATGTATTGTAAATGGTCACAGATACCATGGAGCATTTTAATTCCCTCATTTTGGTTTTCATACAGGGTTTCTCTATGTAGCTATTGTTAGTCTAAAACTTGGGTGTAGACCATTCTGGTCTTGAACTCTTAGATATTTCCCTGTTTGCCTCGTCAATGCTGGAATTAATGGCATGTGAAACAGCAATATTTAAATCATGTTGAATTTATTCCTGGCTTCGAACTTTCATTCTTTCTTAATAGAGAATACTTTCAGACTATTTTGAAAAGATTGTAAGATCCTTGAGAATCATTTGTACTACTGTGGTATTAACTAGTGTTCTCATGAAAGTGTCCTCTTCAGCATTTACTATTTCTAGTATCTTTTATAACAAAGTATATTAATAAAAGGAATGACACCTCAGTGCTTTCTGATTTGCATTTACCTGGAGTTCATTGATCAAACTGTTTTCTCCTGTTTCTTTTGTACATTGAAGTGCCTCCCTTTTAAGATGTCCATGTAGATCTATTCCTCAATGTGTAGTTGGGTTTAATTATTTTTCTTACTTGTATTGATTATTGAAGTTTTATATTTATTTTAGGACTTAAACTACTTGTCAGATACATAATTTCAAATATTTTTTTCCAATACATAGATTACCTCTATACTCTGTTGTGTACTAGTTTCTTCCAAACCCAAACCATTCTATGTCCCAGGCAATTCCTTAAAAGAGAAAATAAACAACACAAAATATTTTGTGTTTCTTCCATTTTTTATTAAATATTTTCTTTCTTAACAATGCAAATTTTATCCCCATTCCTGGTTTCCCCTCTGAAAACTCCTATCTCATTCCCTTCCCCCTGCTCAGCAACCCACCAACTCCTGCTTCCTGGCCCTGGCATTCCCCTATACTGGAGCATAGAACCTTCACAGGACCAAGGGCTTCTCCCATTTATTACCGACTAGGCCATCCTCTGCTACATATGCAGCTGGAGCCATGAGTCCTACCTCTTTGTTTGCTGGTTTAGTCCCTGGGAGCTCTGGTGGTACTAGTTAGTTCATATTGTTGTTCCTCCTATGGGGCTGCAAAGCCCTTCAGCTCCTTGGCTACTTTCTCTAGCTCCTTCATTGTGTACCCTGTGCTTTCCAATGGATTGCTGTGAATATCCACTTCTGTATTTGGCAGGCACTGGCATAGCCTCTCAAGAGACAGCTATATGAGACTCCTTTAAGCAAGCACTACTTGGCATCAACAATAGTGTCTGGGTTTGCCATGATATATAGCATGGATCCCCAGGTGGAGCAATCTGTGGATGGTCAATTTTTCATTCAATGCTCCATATTTTGTCTCTGTTACTCCTTCCACAGGTATTTTGTTCCTGCTTCTAAGAAGGATTAAAGTATCCACACTTTTGTCTTCCTTCTTATTGAGTTTCATGTTGTTTATGAATTGTACCTTGGGTATTCCCAGCTTCTGGGCTAATATCCACTTATAGTGAGTGCATATCATGTGTGGTCTTTCATGATTGGGTTACCTCACTCAGGATGATATCCTCCAGATCTATCTATTTGCCTAAAATTTGCATAAATTCATTGTTTTTAATAGCTGAGTAGTACTCTATTGTATAAATGCATTACATTTTCTATATCCGTTGTTCTGTTGAGGGACATCTGGGTTCTTTCCAGCTTCTGGCTATTATAAATAAGGCTGTGACAGACATAATGCAGCATGTGTCCTTATTTCATGTTGGAGAATTTTCTGAGTATATGCCTAGAAGTGGTATTGCTGAAGTCCCTGAAACTGAACATATACACTTTACTACTCCCTCCCTAAGTAAGCAGTAAAAGTCCCTCAGAGTTACTTTCAAACAAGCCAAGCTACACAGAAGACTTTCAAAAAAGCCGGGATGCCTGGAAAAACTCAGATGAGCTACCTCTAAGGAGTTAGACCAAACAAGGAACCTAAAAAGAGTACTTCATAGTTGTATTGAGCAATCTGCAGGGTGTGCATATGTAATCCAGGTTGTCAGGTTTTGTGAGCTTCAAGATGTTGTCATGGGCTTTACTGATATAGCTGTCACTGGGTAATTTCTGCTTATGTTATTAACACCTCATCTACATTGTTTTATTAAAGAAATTTTATTTTAAAATATAAAACTCAGTATATTTTTAAGTTATCAGAATAATTTATAATAGTTAAATATTTCTTAAATATACTTGATATCTTCTGAAAATAAATGTAATGTGCACACAACCTGTTTTTAAAATCCATTTAAAACATTAAACATGATAGAAGTAGAAAAAAAAAAAAACTCTCATGAAATCCTCTATGAAAGTTACCTGTAACAACTTCGTGGATGTCGGCTCCTTGCTGTCATGTCCAGGCAAGAGGAGAGAGGCCCTAGTCCTGCTGAGGTCTCAATGGGACTTAGTGGGATGGTGAGTGTTGATGGCCCAAAAGAAACACAACAAACCGGGATTCTTGTTGAAGCAGGAACTCAACTTTATGGCATCAGCCTCTCACTTAAATGAGTTTGGAACATTGGAGGGGGGGGGGTTTGTTGGGGTAAAATGATATAAGAGGCAGGGAAAAGTGACGAAGTGTATGGAGTGACCAACAGGGCCAATGGCAAATCTCTACATCAGCAATGGCAGTGCAGTCAGGGCCAAACAGGTCTTGGTGAGTCACCCTGATATGGAAGTAACTGAGACAGGTCTCAAAACACTATCCAGGCTCGAGTTTGTCCTCAAGGCCCAAACCAAGGCCAAAATGGGGCCCAATGTCTCCCCCTTTTGTTTTTGTAATGAGCAGGTTACATGGCTCCTGTCTTAGGTTGTCCCGATGTGGGAATCTTACCTATCTCTGGATACCATGTGTTGCTCTCGCTCAAAAAGGGGAGTGCTCAATGACTTGTCTTAGGTTGTCTCAGCACATCTGAGATCTTACCTGTCCTTGGTCAGGTGGAGAGCTGAGGAGGGGTGCTCATGGGCAGAAAGATATGTAAAGTCTGGCTCAGAAGAGACAAGTCTTTGGTAATGGATCTCTACTTGGTGAAGCCAGACCGATGGATAAATTGAGTGAGCATATTGAGCACACATAGTGTCTGTACTACAGTCTGCCCCGGGCTCGCCACCAGCTGTACTGTCTTAGAGTTTTTCTACTCTGAATAGACACCATGATCAAGGCAAGCCTTAGAAAAGACAACATTAAATTGAGGCTGGCTTATAGGTCAGAGGTTCAGTCCAGTATCATCAAGGCAGGAGCATGTCAGCATCCAGGCAGACATGGTACAGAAGCAGCTCAGAGTTCTACATCTTCATCTGAGGGCTGCTAGTGGAAGACTGACTTCCATGCAGCTAGGAATAAAGTCTGTGATCACATTGACACACCTATTCCAACCAAGACACACCTGTAAATAGTGCCACCCCCTGGGCTAAGCATATACAAATGATCATATGTACCTTGATGTCTCTGTGCTGTACCTACTCAGAAAAAGCCTGTCACACAGCACTCTATTGTGTCCTTTTTAGCAATGGACAACTTATAATTTTTGTAGAACCAGTATAAATCTAAAGAGACTGCTGCAACATGTCAGTGTTACTATGTTTATTTATAGCTATGCTTGTTTAGAGACATGAAAAACAAAGTAGAATACTTGAATCAAATGTTGAAGAAAATAGATAAATTGTTATTTCACCTTTTATTAAAAATATTAACATTTTTGAACTGGATGTGTGTTACATGGATATAATCTGAGGCAGAAGAAGGAAAATCACAAGGGTGAGGCCTAAGCAATACAGCAAGAATTTTTTTTTTAAGTTCAAGCATAATATAATTATTGACTATGGTCTTGAAACTTGATTGCAACACAGACTCTACTAAGACTTTGTATAGAGCTAAATTTTATTCACCTGATGTAATTCTTACTTTGGTGGTTTGCTGTCTCCTGCTAAACTAGGCCAAGTCCTGGAAGCTTCATTTCTCCATACAATCTAAGCTAGGTCTGGAATATTTTCAACCTCTGAGATTTGTGAATAAGTTCATTCTTTCTAGTTCTTTCTATATTCTGGCAGGCTTGTTTAACTCAGCTATTCTGGTCCAAACTCCTCTATGAACTGACTGATTCAAACTGGTTTCTTTCAGGTTCTGACTGAATTGCTTCACTTCAAATTAACTCTAGCAATCAGTTCTATCTGGCTCCCTTTCTGTCTCAGGTTTGATTTTTCTTCACCTGTGTCTAGCTTGTTCTCTCTTCAATCTGTCTGTTTATTGTATTGAACTCACTTGAAGAAAACTCACTAACTTCAACTCAAATATTTGTATGCCTCTGTTTCCTGAATGCTGTGGTTAACAGTGTGTCCCAACACACCTGGACTTAGGATTTTGTTTACCTGATATTTGCTCTATACCAGGCTTCCTTTGAACTCAGAGATCTGCTTGCTTCTTTTGCCTTGGATAAAAGGCATGTCTGTATCTCACACAGATCACACAGACTTTGTAGTTTTTTTTTTTTGTTGTTGTTTGTTTGTTTGTTCTGGATGTGATCCCTTGCCCTAGAAACTATGTGGCAGGATTAACATAACTCTACAGATTTTACCAATATTATCAAGTCTGGAAGTTAAAGGATGTTAAAACATTTTATAAAATGGTAAAGACTAGATTCTATTAACTAAAAAGTAAGGTGATTCATACAAAGGAAATTATGACTGCATAACATAAACCAAAGAAGCATTTGTTCTGTGTTGCTATCAAATCTTATGAATAGAAGTATAAAGAGAGGTTTTTGCTTGTTTGCTTGATTTTTTTCTGATATTTTTTTGTATGTATGTGAGTGTTCAGGTGTGTGTGTGTGTGTGTGCATGTGTGAAAATTGAGTGTTCATCTTCTAGTCTATCTTGTTATTTGAGCCATGCAACTCTTTTTCATCCCTTCATAAGTTAGCTAATCCTGTCTGCACCTCTTGAACTGCCATAGGAAAGTTGGGATCACACACACACACATACACACACACACACACACACACACACACACACACATTTCAATGCTACACTATCATTCTTATTGTAAATTCTAAGAACCCAAGTTTATGTACTCATTTTGTATCACGAGTACTTTTCCCATTGAGCCATCTTTCAGGCTCAAGAAAGACATTTTTTTTTTAGTTACTTTTGTGACACTATGAAGACAACACTGGATAGAAATAATTATAAAGATGTATCTTGGCTCATAATTTTCAAGGTTTTCAGTTAATCATGGTGGGCAACCGTGGTAGAACACCTCAGAACAACACATATGTTAGAAATTGGTCAGTCTGTGGAAGACTAAAGATGGAGAGAATGAGTCTTTTACCAGGGGCTGAATATTCTTTAAAAGAATGGCATTATGGACCTATTTATACTAGTGAGACTCTACCTTAAAAGGCATCGCAACCTATCTTAGCAGTGCTACCAACTAGGGAACACACATTTCATACCCTTTAGGGTATCATTTAGATGCAAAACATGAGTATCTGGTTGCTGCATGGAAACTGTTTTAAGAAGTAATCTATATCAGGTAGACCTTGAGTGAATCACAATTTTGTAAAGCAGAAACTCATGTGTCAGAGTTCTTAATGAGTAAGAACTCATTGACACAATCTGAGCAGCACCATCTGGGATAATGTTATAATTGGTAACGTAAAAATATTTTTGTACCTAGATCTATGAATATATTCTTCACTTCCTGTGGGATACATTCCTAGATATTGCATAATTAGGTAAAAATTTGGATCAATTCACTTTTAATGGATGATTTAATAGATGATTTTTACTTGTTTATGTCAACTGTACAGGATGTTTGAAGAGCCAGGACTTTAGAAGAAAGTTGTATTTCACCCAGTTTTTGAGAATAAAAGCCATTCGTGTACATGCCGTGGATGGCAACATAAGCTAAGGAACACCACTACTGGAAATTAGAATTAGAAGAAACATCTGTAATGAAATAAGGAGTGTGATGACCATTTTTATGTCAAACACTAATTGTATTTGAGTGTTTCAATATAAGCAGGTGAGGTAACTTGGAGCAGAAGTTTCAGTGTCTACAATTTCCAGCTATTTTCTCCCTCCACCTTGTCATACATTGAATTACAACTGCATAATTCCTCATTTCCTTCTGTCATTGAATAACATTCTCAAAAGAAGTTTCTATGTTATAACTTCAAAAGGACACAAAAACATGTTGGAATGATGTCTTCTGATTTTTGATTATTTGAGTCACTGTCCCATTATGTGATTTATATGTTCTGAGCTTTGAACTCATGATGATCCTCCTGACTCAGCTCTCCACAATTTGGGATGACAGGAATTTTCAATAGTAAAGAGCAGAATGAATTTGAGATGCCATATGATAATATGACAAATATTGATATCAACTACAATAATTTATTTTTAGTAATTATGAATGATGCAATAGACAAAATAAAGATGTAGTAATGAGCAAAACTAATGTGTATGTTGAAGACTCTTGCTCTCTTCCTGGTTTGTATCAGTCTATTTTCTCATAGGATTGAGATAAAAATCATCTCTTATGTCTCTTGTTACAAGGGCACTAATCACTTTTGTGAGAGTTCCATTATTAGGACCTAATTATCACCCAGGGGCACTTTCTCCTAATAATCATCACATTGAGAGTTAGAATTTAATTGCTTAATTTTTTTATGGTCCATTCAGTTCTATAACAAGAGGTTGCCTCAGTTCTTGGTTTGATATAATTACATTTGTAACAACCCTATTCCCAAATAAAGTAGAATGTGAGCTACCGGGAAGTAGCACTTCAGCATTTCTTTCTGAAGAGCACAGTTCACCTTACAATAACAAGAAATGAAAGATTAGAATAAAGAGATAAAATCAGTCTTTACTATTGTGCTAAATACTATGTTTCCCAGTATCCGTCACACATCTCCACTCTTCAGGTACAATTATTAGGGTTGCATCAATAATAATCCTAGACCATGGCCATGTCTTTTTTTTCTACATACACATGTTGCATGAACTGTGTTAGTGTTAATAAATAAAGTCAAATAATGGTGCACTGGTCACTTATTGAAGGTGTCTTAATTCCTATAAGGGAACAACACCATTCGTGTTTCACATCTTATTTTATGCAAATAAATTCTGAGTCAGTTCCTGATTGTCTAGGCTCTTAGAAATTATCCAACTTACAAAAGATTCTTTTTGTGTGTCTCTGTCTCTCTTATTACACATAAAAACACAAACACACACCATATTTCTTTAAAACATCTTTAATAATTAGCATTCACTTATTGGTATATTTCCTTGTCATTATTCCCTGACATATAGACAAAAATAATTATTTAGATAGTTTCCATTGTGTTAGATGTTCTAAATAATAATAGAAAAGATTTAAAGTGTATGAGAAGGTTTTTATAAGTCATATAGAGAAATAGTTATCATTTTATATAACAACTTTGAGTACACATAGATTTTATTTTCTGTAGGAGGTGGTGAGCCCCATCCTGGAAAAAATGGCTACTCTGGAATGAAAGGCATTCTTCTACCTTAAAAATGTTGAATATTTTTAATCAAACTTTAATATACTTTTTCTACTTCCATCTGTTTTATTATACAGAAGCTATTATAAGTACAATCCTTTTTAAAATAAAATTATCTACTTAAAATAAATGTAATAGAGATATATTCTTTTTCTTCCTTGGTGGAATACAGCCCTTTGTGATTAATAAAGAAGAGTAGACAGTCTTTTGTTTTTTCTCTATTCTTGTCATGTACAATTTATTCATCATATTTGACAAGTTACTGAGAATCCCAGAATCTCCCTGGATACTTACAAAGTTAATATTGAGATCAAAAGACTTCTAAAGATATTTTCAGGAAATGTGACATCATTTTGTAAACTTAAAGAGAAGTGTGCTAAGTGAGAATCCCTCGATCCTGGATCCAGGAAGTTCTCACCATTGGCAAAGAGATACTGGTTATTATGGTGATTGTAGTTGGTTGAATTTGATTTGAAATAGAAAAGACATTCAATGGATGTAAAAAGTCACTGTTTTTAGGGCAGCAGGCATGGAGGAGAGAGTGGGAGAAAAATAGAGTGGGAGAAAACTCGTGTTCTGCCATAGTTCCGGTTCTGTGGGCGGGTGGATGCGGACTACTGCACTTGGGAAGCCATGAACTCCAGGCCCTGTGGGGTAGACAAGGGGCAGTCTGAGGTCTCTGGGCCTCATGGAGGCTAAAGATAACAGGTTCTCAGTATTGGACATCCCAAGCACTGCTGGAAACCAGGGAAGAGCTGATAACAAAGTGGAGGCCCTGGAGACAGCTAGGTCATCCTCGAGGTGAAAAGAGGAGAGGGCAGGGAGAGAGAGGGCACTGGGTGGTTCCCACACGGCAGAGTCCTTGGTCCAGTCCATGGCTGGTGCTCAGGAAGGCCTTCCAGCTGGAGGTTTGACGCGGCTCTTAGGGGAAAACCTATTCCATCACTCAATCACGGTAAGCCTGGATGAAAAGAAACAGTCTATGCTTTTAGAGTTTTATTGTGTAGCTCCCATGTCACTTCACAATTTCTGGCAATACAAGCATTAACCTCCACGTTGAATTCCTGTGTTCCTGGGTTTGGACCTTGGGCTTCATACATGCTAGGAAATCACTCTACCAGGAAAGCCATACCCTGCGACCAATACTACAGTATCCTAGGAACACCTCATAGCCATATACTATTGGAGGATATTCTACTCTGTAGTCAGCCAGCCACAGCAAACATGACATGTAATACTGAAGCTTTGAGTTGCTCCTAAGTCAACAATGAGCAAAACATGCCCCAGGATTTATATTGCAGAAATATCAGACCTCCCAGAACGTTAACTATTTCTTTAAATCATTACAGTGTCTTTCTTTTTCATAACATGGTTCTTTGAAACTTCAAATGTTACTATGAAAAACTCCCCTATATTTACTGCATCTTTCAAATCCTTATATTATACAGCCTTTGGTTTAGTTACCTATATATTATAATCAATCATTTTTCTCCTGATCTAGTTCTGAAAATGATTATTCTAATATTTAACAAATAATTTTTGACTAGAATGTTTTGACATTGCTCAACTCAAACTTATTATATTCTTTAAAATGTAGCTATTTTCTGTAACTGACGTAATCATATTTGTTTTATGTAAAAAATTCTATTGACATCCTGTGCTTTGTTTACTTGCTTTCAGCAATGGGGGAGAGCTTGTCAGACTTATATATTTATGTTTTATTTGTAATGAAATTATTAAGACTTTAGCTGAAATATAACATACATTTTTGGATTTAAAATCCATGATAGTTAAAGCAAGTTTCATTCACAAGAATTGTTATATATTATTATTAAGCAAATATTAATATTTACTTTAGGAAAGGAAGATGAAATACTACTGTAGTTAGATGGTAAGTGTCTAAAATTAAGTGGCCTAATCAAAATAAAATGTAAAATCACTAGAATTTTACAAGAGTAAGTATATCTGAGTTTATTAACATATGCAAATACAACACCTTTATTCACTTGCTTTCCTGAATCTGAAGCTAGTACTAACAGCCTTCTGCAGAAATCTTGCTCCCACATACATTTTTAGGTAACTATAACCAGTGTTGAACAGATGAGCATCAATACATCTACAGCCCAAGCCTGTGCATTCCAATTCTTACTGACAGATCTACTTTAAGATCCTGGCTTGCAAGGACATGTTGCATCTAAAGTGGGCACTGCCTGTGAGTGAATTTGCGGAAACAAAAATATATGAAGCTGGAGACTGTCTCAAAATAAAACATGAGGGTGAAAATAGTAACTAAGGCAACAGCAGTAAGAGGAGAGCAGCTCAGTACAATCTGCAGATGGCTGTCTTGAATACGTATTCCAGTTTCCTGTTACAGATTTGGCTGACGTACCTCTATAGGGAATGAAGTGACTGATAACAACCCATCACACTGTTTTTGCCATACTGTGATGTGTTGTTTTGGTTTGGTTAATTCAAATTTGAACACTCTCACCATCACTTATATATGTCATTCTGAAGGCATTTATTGTACATAGATGTTTCCTAAACATTTTTGAGAATCTGTATATTATCTCTCCATCTGTATTTCCATATCTGTCAAGGCAGACAGAATATATTATTATACCATGATGTCTAAACAGATAATGATAGCAGCAAGATCAAAACTTTGAAAGCAAAATAACCGAGATTGTATGCAATCTAATAATAGAATATAATATGTTCTTCTATCTTTTTAAATTATGTGAACATACATAATCATCATTTTCTTCTTGGATTTTAGATTCTGATGTAAAATTGTGAAAGCTGATAATAATCTTTTAATTGGCTTTAAGAAATATTAAATTATATTTACTTTGGGTAGACATGTATCATGATTGCACATATATGGCATTACTTATATCCATTTAATTCCCAATTGTGATACGATAATCCATAATTTGCATTAATTTTCATCATAATATGTTACATTGGAAATATAATGTGATTTAGAGATAATCAATTTGACATCTCTATGTTAAATGAGTTGTGCATGTTGTGTTAATCAATTAGAACTTGTTGCCAGTTGATTAAGAAGAATCTACAGTCTTGGCATTAGCTTGGGTTTTTGGCGATTCACATTGGAACACTTGGGTCACCAACTAATTTATGTATAATTTAATCTCTGTGATAAAATGTTCATTTGATGATAAAACATATATCCAGTTGAGACTGTCTCATTATTTGGAGATTTCATTTAGATAATATTCATACATCTCTCTCTCTCTCTCTCTCTCTCTATATATATATATATATATGTGTGTGTGTGTGTGTGTGTGTGTGTGTGTGTGTGTGTATGTATATATATATATATATTCATATATATATATATATATATTTATGAAGTTTCTACTATATTAGGTGTTCAAATTCCCCTCAAATGCTGCCTAATTTAATATCTTACCTTGTATTCCCATCCACATTACCCTCTCAATTCCCCTCCCAAATTTACCCTCCCATGCTATTCCCTCTCAACCATCCGTAGTTATCCTATTTCCCTTTCCTAACAAGATATATCTGTTCTCTCTAGTCTCTTACTGTACTCCAAACTTCTGCTATTCTCTGGATTATAGCTTGAATGTCACTGACTTTATGGCTGATATTTACATATAAGTAAATACATACTTTTTCTTGCTGCGACTGGGTGAAGATGACTTTTCAGGAAGATTTGAGTCAAACTATTTCAAGATCAAGCTATACCACTCTTGGGCATATACCAAAAGACGCTTCTTCCTATCAGAGTACCACTTCTTCAACCATATTCATTTCTGCTCCATTCATTATAGTAGACACTGGGAACAATGTAGATATTCATCAAAGGATAAAAAGGACAAAGACAATGTGATATATTTATAGATGGACTTTTACTCAGATGTGAAAAAAAATGAGAACATAAAATTTTCAGGCAAATGCATAGGACTAGAAAAAAAAACCCACAGTGAGGCATTTCTACTTATATCTTGAAAGGCTTCACAAAAAAAGCCTAGAATTGTTTCTTGTCTCTATGGATCTCTCAGGAGGATGTTTCTTGATTCTGCATATTTACATTAATTATAAATATACATACATATCCCTATCTATCTATCTATCTATGAATCTATCTATGAATCTACCTGTCTATCTATCTAATTGTGTGTGTGCTTCTGTGTGAATGTGTGTGCATGTGTATGTGTGCATTTATGTGTGTGCATGTGCATGTGTATGTATGTGTGTACATGTGTATGTTAGTGTTCAACTTACTAGGTGGGATGTGACTTATTGATATATTTGATTTGTTTGTTTGTTTGTTTTTCCCTATAACTTAGGATTTGAACAGAGATTTTGGTATTTGTGGTCAATTTTACTTTTTTCTTTTGATAAATGTCTACTTATATTTTTAACCACAATAAAAAGATATATTTCTTCTTTACTACTGAAAAAAATATATACACATATACACACACACATACAAATATATATATAAAATCATTGGAACACTAAAGAGTCCTGTGATAATACTAAACTGGATGATGTAATATTTATACAGAGGACCTGTTTGTGTGCTGTGTGTGTGTATGTGTATGTGTGTGTGTGAATGTGTGTGTATATAGATATTTACATATATATGTACAAATATGTAATAGCTATATGTATATATGTAAATGTATATTTTATGCATATATTTATATTTATACATAGCTATATATCCATGTATATATACATTTAGCTATATATGCATAATATCCATAATGTATATAATAAACTCTAATCAGATAGATGTTTTGTAAATATTTTCTCTTATACTGTAGGTTGCCCTTTTATTTTATTGATTTTTTCATTTCAGTGTTAAGAAGCTTTTGAGTTGGATGTAGTTCTGCTTTTCTATATTTGGTATCATTGCCCATGCTTTTGGTGTCAAGTACGAGAAATCATTGCCAAAAACAATGTCAAGAAGCTTTTCCATTTAGAAGTACTTGAAATAAACAAACTCATAGAAACTATAAATGGTTGCCAAAAGCTAGGAGGAACAAGTAGGAAATTGCTGCTTAATGATTATTAACTTTTAAGGCATGAATAAATTCTCAAAATGTGCTGTAGAGTGTAGTACTTATTTTACAAATATAACTCTATACATAAAATATGATGAGAAGGTTCTTACTTTCTGCCACTCCCATGCTGTACAGACTGAAGAAGACCTAAAAACTTCAAGGCTAGACGAGCCGCACTACAGCCTCATTGGCAAGCACATCAAGCACCCGTGACACTAAGGGAATGTTGGCAGCATCCACCTCCATAGGTTCAATTTCTACAGGTTACATCGGGAAAGTTAGTATGAGGCATTACGACTTGAAGAGGAACCAGAGCTTCTGCCCAACTGTCAACCTGGATAAATTATGGACATTTGGTTAGTGAGCAGACATGGATCAATGCTACAAACAAAAACAAAAACAAAAACAAAAACAAAAACAAAAAACAAAACAAAACAAAACAAAACAAAACAAAACACCAAAACAAAACAAAACAAAACAAAACAAAAAAACTGGAGCTACTCTTACCATTGATGATGTGCGATCAGGTTACTACAAAGTACTTGGGAAGGGAAAGCTCCCTAAGCAGCCCATTACTGTGAATGCCAAATTCTTCAGCTGAAAGGATGAAGAAAAGATTAAGGGTCTTGGAAGTGCCTGTGTCCTTGTTTCTTACAGCCACCCAGAAATTTAGTTGGCTTATATTTTCCATGTGAAAAGAAAATATGACCAGGAGATAGATCACATTTTAAGTGACCCTACTCAATTATAAGTATCAGGTAAAATCACAAAAGGAAATAAGTAAACACTGGATTGTATTCAAGCCTTAAGCATGGGGTAGCTGTCCCAATGTGTGCAAAAGTTTAATCATAAACATGCTCATACTTCAGCTTGAATGCTATGAATTAAGAAATGCATATGAGATATATGGTTTTTTAAATTATTTTTTGGCTCCAAAACTTAATTCTTTCCTCGCATACAATAAAGCAAAGATATATATGGTCTCAGAAGCATCTATTATATAGATACTTTTAATTAAGGATTTCCTTAACACATATATTTCATTCTCATAATTTTAACTTTTCTTTTTTTTAATTAATTTTTTTATTAGGTATTTTCCTCGTTTACATTTTCAATGCTATCCCAAAAGTCCCCCATACCCACCCCCCCAATCCCCTACCCACCCACTCCCCCGTTTTAGCCCTGGGGTTCCCCTGTACTGGGGCATATAAAGTTTGCAAGTCCAATGGGGCTCTCTTTGCAGTGATGGCCGACTAGGCCATCTTTTGATACATATGCAGCTAGAGACAAGAGCTCCGGGGTACTGGTTAGTTCATATTGTTGTTCCACCTATAGGGTTGCAGTTCCCTTTACCTCCTTGGGTAATTTTTCTAGCTCCTCCATTGGGGGCCCTGTGATCCATCCAAAAACTAACTGTGATCATCCACTTCTGTGTTTGCTAGGCCCCGGCACAGTCTCACAAGAGACAGCTATCTCAGGGTCCTGTCAGCACAAACTTGCTAGTGTATGCAATGGTGTCAGCGTTTGGAAGCTGATTATGGGATGGATCCCTGCATATGGCAATCACTAGATGGTCCATCCTTTCGTCACAGCTCCAATTTTGTCTCTGTAACTCCTTCCATGGGTGTTTTGTTCCCATTTCTAAGAAGGGGCAAAGTGTCCACACTTTGGTCTTCGTTCTTGAATTTCATGCGTTTAGCAAATTGTATCTTATATCTTGGGTATCCTAAGTTTCTGGGCTAATATCCACTTATCAGTGAGTACATATTGTGCGAGTTCCTTTGTGATTGGGTTACCTCACTCAGGATAATGCCCTCCAGGTCAATCCATTTCCCTAGGAATTTCATAAATTCATTTTTTTAATAGCTGCATAGTACTCCATTGTGTAAATGTACCACATTTTCTGTATCCATTCCTCTGTTGAGGGGCATCTGGGTTCTTTCCAGCTTCTGGATTAGAACTTTATATATATAAAAACTCAGTTACAGAATCCACTACAAAAGCAAGTTTATGAATTGTCTAAGCTATGTCAAGGTAGCGTTGTCTCGTGCATATTTTACTTATTTGAATTCACAAAGAATGCCTGGACACGTCCTGTGTCTCAGGCACTATGCGGGCTGTCAAAAGGACGAAGGCAGGTACTATGAGAAATGAGGTCATTTACACACAAAAGGCCACCAACAGATTGGGAAAGGATCTTTACCTATCCCAAATAGGATAGGGGACTAATATCCAATATATATAAAGAACTCAAGAAGGTAGACTCCAGAAAATCAAATAACCCCATTAAAAATGGGGCTCAGAGCTGAACAAAGAATTCTCACCTAAGGAATAACGAATGGCAGAGAAGCACCTGAAAAAATGTTCAACATCCTTAATCATCAGGGAAATGCAAATCAAAACAACCCTGAGATTCCACTTCACTCCAGTCAGAATGGCTAAGATCAAAAATTCAGGTGATAGCAGATGTTGGCGAGGATGTGGAGAAAGAGGAACACTCCTCCATTGTTGATGGGATTGCAAGCTTGTACAACTACTCTAGAAATCAGTCTGGTGGTTCCTCAGAAAATTGGACATAGTACTACCGGAGGATCCAGCAATACCTCTCCTGGGCATATATCCAGAAGATGTCTCAACCAGTAATGAGGACACATGCTCCACTATGTTCATAGCAGCCTTATTTATAATAGCCAGAAGCTGGAAAGAACCCAGATGCCCCTCAACAGAGGAATGGATACAGAAAATGTGGTACATTTACACAATGGAGTACTACTCAGATATTAAAAAAAAAAAATTTTAACTTTTCTTGTGACTGCATATCACACCTAAAATGTATCAAGAGTCCCATATGTAACAGGCAATGCATTCATTCCTATACATACATTACCACATTTTAGAATTTAATTATATAATCCCTATAATCATTTTTATATACTAATGAATAAATCAATCATTAAATATATAAAATTATTTCCCATAGGTGAAGAAGACAAATTTTAGAGCCACGTATGATTCAAGCTTAATCTTGACTTTTCTGGTTGGAGTGAGTGACTTATGAACACTACATTTTGCTTCAAAGGCAAAAGCTGTTCAAAAACAGTTTTTTTTTTTTTTTTTGGTAGAAATATGTCTTTTCACTATTTAATTTCTGCCTACTTATTTCCTAAAAATACACTTATTTCCCATAAAGTGCCCATTATACCACAATGAATGTGGTTGCATGCATAATTTATCTCAGAGAAGCATGTAATTACAAAATTAACCTTTTACTATTCTCCTGTTAATCAGCTATGAAAAAGGATGGACGATTAGAGCATTAGGAACAGTGTCCACTTCGCTGTTGTTCCTTTTTATTTCTAAGTTACTAGATAATGACAAAAATCTCAAAGATAAGTGGTGGAACATGTTAAACAGACATGACATTTTGCATGTATAGCATGACCTATTACAAATGTATTTCACTACTTTAAAATATAGCTATTGAGAGCTTGTAGTCTGTTCAAATGACAGGAATTTTATGACCCTAATTTCTACATCTAAAGTTAAAACCATATATTTTGTTAAAAAATGACATGAGCATACTTCACTTGTTTATTTTTATTATTATATCACAAGCTTGTGACATAGGAGTGTTGTATGCTGAAAACTTGAGGGACATTGCTAGACCTTTCTCTTCCCCAGACACTTAGAATAACCTAATCAAGCTGAAGAATACCTTATATTGCCAAACCATCAAATGTCAAAGTCATTTTTATAGTAAAAGTTTTGACTCTTTCAACCATGGCTACATAGTTGCTCAAACTCCCAATGTCACACATTTGTAGTAGGAATCAAGAAATACATCGATGTGTGAGGAGTCAAACTGAACAATTTGAAATTGTGTTTTCAGGAATGTGAATAAATATATAATTTAATAATAATTAATAAAAAATAGGTTATGAATTTGAAAGAAGGAAAAGCAGAGTATAAAGGTGGTTTGGATGAAGTAAAAGGAAGTGATATATGATATAATTATATAATAACATCAAATCATAAAGTAACTAATTTTAAAGAAAGATGCCTGACAGCCTTTTAGCCATCCACTATGATATGGCCAATTCGTCCTTTTTCTCCTTAGGTTTGGGAACTCACATTGATGAGACTTTGTGGGTTTATGTTCAAATATTACTAAGAGTCACAAACGTACAGAATGGAAAAAGGTATTAAACAATACCATATCTGACAGAGGGCTTATACCCAAAATACAGAACTAGTGAAACTAGATATCAACAAACTGCATAATATAAATTTTAAAGCTGGAGAATAGACATAAACAGATAATTCTTAGCAGAGCAATCTCAAAAGCCAAGAAACACTTTTTAAAAGTTCAGCATCCTTAGCCATCAAAGAAATGCAAATCAAAATGATTTTGAGATTCCAACTCACACCTGCCAGAGAGTCTAAGATCAAGAACACAAGTGACAATTCATGCTGATAAGGATGTGGAACAAAGGGAAAACTCCTCTACTGCTGGGGAAATGCAAACTTACACATCAATGTTGAAAATCAATATTGCAGTTTCTTAGAAAATTAGAAATAGGTCTACCGCAAGACCTTGCACTCTTGGGCATATACCCAAAGGATGCTTGCTCCATCCAATCACAAAGACACTTACTCAACTGTGTTCATAGCAGCTTTTATTCATAACATGCCATTGCTAGAAAGAGGAAGCAATCCAGCTCACCTCAACCCAATAATATATAAAGAAAATGTAATACAATGGAGTATTACTCAGCTGTTAAAAAACAATGACATTATGAATTTGCAGGCTAGATAGAGCAAGGAAAAAAACCATCCTAAGTGAAGTAACCCAGACCCAGAAACACAAAGTTGATTTTCCTTGCCTGCAGAGTGTGCTGAAATAGGAGACTAGCATAATCATCATTAAAAAGACCAGAGAGATTTCACTCAGCTACTGATGGGAGCAGATACAGAGAATCACAGCCAAGCCTTAGGCAGAGCTCAGGTGTCCTTTGGAAGAGAGAGAGGAATAACAGAAGGAATATGTTAGGTCAGGTACACACCAAGAGAACATAGACCACAGAAATAAAATTTCTGGGTCTCATGGGAACATGGAGAGAGCAGAGAATCTTTGAGATCAGACCTAGGTCTTCTTCATGTATGTTATAACTGTATAGCTTGATGTTCTTGTGGAAATCCTAGGAGTATGAACATTGGTTGTCACCGACTCTTTTGCCTACTTTTGTGACTCTTTTCTTCCCATTTAGATGCCTTGCTCTGCCTTAGTGTGATGGCCTTTGCCTGGTTTTATTGCAGTTTGTTATGCTGTGTTGCGTTGATGTCCCTGGGAGGCCTACTCGTCTCTGAGGAGAGGAGGGGGTGGATTTTGTGGAGAGTGGAGGCAAGGAGAAGAAGAGAAGAGGATTGAAGAAGTGGAGGACCCAAAAATTGTGGTTGGCATATAATGTGTAGGAGGAGAATAAAATAATGAATAAAAAAGCATTAGAGAATTTGTGTAAACCACACTGATGAACATGTCTGTAGAGGATTAACAAAAATTTTAACTGACTAGGAGGGTCAAGCTTATTGTGGGTGGATTTGAATCATCTAAGAAATCTCCCTGTGTATAATCTGCCCTGTAAGTCAGCCAGAATTTAGCATTCACAGTGTTTTTGGGGGATTGGTGTACTTTTTTGCTGTGAGGTTAGTTCTTTACACAGGGGGAACAGTGTGTCAAATACAGAATAGTTCTGTCTAATTTCCTGCAGGTAGTGCCTGCTTTGACTTCCTTCCTCAATGATAGGCTATGATCTGGGATCTTAAGCCAAAGTAAACTCTTTCTTCCTTTATTGATATTTGTCAGTGTTTTCCATCAGACCCAGATGTGTAAAGTTAGAATATATTTCATACAAATTAGTTATTTTACTTCATTGGCTGGACCATTATTTCCTTATATAGGCATATATGCTTCCGTCTTTACTAGACTATACAATTAGCCAACTAGAGAAAATGTTTCTGAGAGGATTTCCCCAATTATTTTCAGATGGAAAACCCTACTAAAAGAACTATGTGTTTAGGTGGATACTAAATTTAAGAAGTATTTTTTATAGACCTCAAGAGCGTTGGGAAGGTCTGTTATTGTTGGGAATGTCTATAATTGAGTATGAACCAACTCATGGAGTTGAAATATTACATAATCTTTAATGGTTTCTTGTATTTTCATATTTTTTTCTGTTGTAAATAATGTAATATATTTTGCTCCACAATGCTAGAAATTTCTATTCATTATTGATTGAAATCATGCTGTTTTTATGCTTTTTATCCAGTGTTCACATTTACAATCCTCTCTTCTCACTATTGGGATGAGCAGGGTATTTCTTATCTCTATTTACTCTGTTGTGTGATAGACTACCAGAACTTATTCTTTGCTTAACAATGTGAATGACCTGTGAATCAGCCTTTCTCTACTTTATGTATCTGAACTTCTCACCATTTACAAACAAAACAAAACAAAACAAACAAACAAAAAAAAACAATGGATTATACATTTAAATATTCACCCTCCAATTATGAATTTAATAGAAGAAAACAAGAAAGAAATATTTTAATCTGGCCTTTAGGGGATGCTTAGAAATTTCCTCCCTACTTCCCTACTTCTAGGAATTCAGGTTTTTATTTCTTTGGGTTTATGTGACACCTTGTGCTGTTTGTTATTATGTACTTGATTTATTTAATTAGCTATTTTACTTAATATACTTTTGTCCAACACTGTCAATGTTGTTGCAAATCCTACAAATTAGAAGTCTATATTGTTTCTGGTTTCAAAGTATTATCATGTTTATATATACCAATTTTTAAAAGGCTGGTCAACCATTAATGAACAATGAAGCCAATTTAATACTGTGGATATTCTAAGAAGGGTTACAAAAAACATTTTTTTTCTTATTTTTTTTTTCTTTTGGTGTTTTCCTTAGAGTATGCAACTGCTGTTGATATGGGCAATTTTAGTTTAAGCTGTGAGAGAAAACTCTATATTTGCTTCCATAAAGTCCATACTACTCTATATTTGTAGAGAAAGTCTCTGGGAGTACTCTCTCTTCTGTACTCCTGCCAGAATGTGTTTGCTGTCTTGTGATAAAAGCCAACAATGTAAAGAAAAATCTTGCAGAGATTTTGTTTATTAGAATGTCTTTCTGGGACACTTTAAACCAGATCATGTATTTACTCACTATTGAGCCTTTGAGTTCTTTATAAATCTTAAAAATGTCTTGTGAGAGGACAGTTTTCAAACATTACCGTCAATTCTGTCCATTTTCCCGTAGCTCTGTTGAGTGTGTTCTTTGCTATATAAAAACTTAAGTAGTTTGACACCAATCCATTTGTTTTTTATCATTGGCTTCTAAGGTAATCCCCCCTACCCCACCCCCAACAAAATTTGCCCTGAAAAATATCTGGGAAGAAGTATTTCTTATATTTTTCCTTCTAATAGTTCCATAATGTGAGGTATACATTTAAGTCTATAACCCATTTTAAGTTGCAGTTTATAAAATGAAAGTTTTAGATGTAGCTTCATGTGTCTCTATGTGGACATCCAGGTTTTCTATTACTAATGAAGAAAGTTATTTTTCCTACTGTTTGTTCTTTGGTCCTTTCACAAGAAATCAATTGACTCTAAATATTAGAAATGTGTCTGGACCTCTAAGAGTTCTCAGAGACTGAGCCACCAACCAAAGAACATACATGGGCTAAAATGAGGACCCAAGCACTTAGGGAGGATACATGTAGCTCATTCTCTATGTAGGCCTCCCCAAAACCTAGACCAGCGGCTCTCTTACCTTTGGTATCCAATTCCCTACAGGGCTGGATTGTCTCTCTTCAGTAGGAGATAATATTCCTACTATGACTTGATTTGAGAGGATCCGGGAATACCCAAGGGATGGGGAGGGGTAGGAGGGAGAGTCTCTGTGAGTGGAAAACAGGGAGAGTGAGCAGAGTTGATAGGTAAATAAATCAATGAATAAATTTAAATAAAAGGAAGAAATATGTCTGGGCTTATTATTATTATCATTAAGATTGTTCTTGATTGTACTGATGGTATTATTATTATTTTGCTTATTCTTTTTGGTCAATATCATGCTATTTTAGTTACAAAAGTTATATAGTACTTTTTGAATTCAGAAATTATGCTTCTGCCATTGGTATTTTCTTTCAACATGTCTTTGGATGGTAAGACAATTTTGTAATTCAAATAAATTTCAAAATTACCTTTCTAATTTCTGGGAAGATTGATATTACTTTTAATAGCCTTATACCAAATACTTTAATTTTTCCTAAAATTATGTATAGTTTAGGTGATATCTAAGTCTTTTCTAATGAATTTTTGGGAACATATGCAGCTAAACTACTGTTGGAATAAGCTTTATTCACACTTGTTATTTATGTTTATAAAAATCTCACAATCTGATAAAAACCATTCATCATCATTAAAAGTTTAATTTGTAAGTATGTGTTCACCTTTATGCCTATACCTTGAGGACATAATCTTTATATAGAAATGTCTTGAGTTAGGAATTTTCAGTTCTCCAGAATAGAAATATGGAAAGCTGTACTACCTTTGCTAAGACTGTCTTGAAAATAACAATTCAAATGTTTACCAAAACCTTATTATGGGTGTAGTCACATTGGCACAGGGAAATTTATAAAAACTCAGTGTGGAAAATGATGGATTTAGGGAAAATTGTGAATGAAAGTAGAACAGGAGAAATGTAGAGGAGTCCAATCCAGCAGCATGGCTACTCTGCGTGGGATGCACAGTCACCTTCACTATACACCTTTAATTGCACATAATGTAGGTAAGGTTATCTTCCAGAAATAAGTAACCATGTTTGAAAGCAATATCTATTCTAATTGAGAGGCAGACAAAACGACAAATTAGAGAAAGATTTGACATAATAAATCAGAGCTAGGATATGCTCAACTCTCATGAAAATGTTACAGGGAAGAAAAGCTATTTAAGAGCAGGTAGGAAATGAGTGAGTCATTTCTGTTTGGTCAGTTAAATTCACTGTGGTGGAGCCGAGTGAGTCAGTTGGATGTCAGTGCACTGAGTGCAGTGCGGTGTAGGTGAGGTCATTCCTGAGTTTACGCAGTTCAGTGCATGTCAGTAGAGGCAGCTGAAGCCAGAGAATAAGAAAGAGCCAGATGATTTAAATAATTACCAGATATAGTTTGATGCCAAGCAGAGCAATTCAGTGAGAAGCTGAGAGAAGTCATATTGTATCAGTTCACTTGGAAAAGAGTTGGTGCCAGAACAGCTGAGTTGAACCTGCCACCCAGAGTTTAGAAAGAGTTAGAAAGGATGAGCTTATTCATCAGTAAGCCTCCAAAATTACAATTATATCTGGTGAATAAAAGTTACTTTTACAAGAAATATAGGTACAGAAATGAAGTTTTATCAACATTAATGGATAAAATCATCTCCATCTGAAAGATAATAGAATAATAACAATAAACATGACAGGAGAGAATGGCAAGACTGTCCATAAAATAATAACATATTCATTCAAATATCAGAACTGTGCTGTCTGATTAGAAGAAAGTCATACTTGGACTCTACTCTGGCAATTTAAGTCTTACTCCAGAGTTGAATTTTTTTAAACCTATCAGCATATTTATTTGCTTTCTATAAATAAAATAAGAAAGGCATTAACACAATGGAATATATTCAGAACTGAATTTTCTAGTCCCACCTAAGATGTATTGTTAAAAAGAGATGTACAATTTTATTCTAATATATGAAAAATATTGCTATATCTTTTCAACCTATTATTTATCGCTCAGCCCTTCATTCAATTAAAAAAAAAAAAACTAACATTACTCATCAAGGTTAGTCTTGACTTACCTTAGTAAACAGAAGCAGACAGCTTCAAAGCATATGATGAGAGATTTTAATAGCTGAGAAGAAAATTACAGCATGAGATTTCCATGGTAAGCAGAGCTTTGCATGTGGTAGGTAAATGCTCTAACAGTGAGCAACATATGCAACCTTAAAGATTCATTTGTCTCTGCCTCCCAAACACTTTGATTCTAGTAATGCCATCATAGAGTTCAGTAAAATTCTTGATATTCTTGTATACATCAAGATGGAAATTCTTTCTGGCATCTCTGTCTGGATTCATGGTTGAGAAATTCAAGAGATCTTAATACAAAAAGCAGTAATAGAATATTTATAATTCCGTTTTGTCATGGAATACTTTGGTTTCTCCATCTATGGTAATTGAGAATTTTGCTGGGTATAGTAGTCTGGGCTGGCATCTGTGTTCACTTAGCATCTGCATAATATCTGCCCAGGATCTGCTGGGTTTCATAGTCTCTGATTAGAAGTCTGGAGTAATTCTAATAGGCCTGCCTTTATATGTTACTTGACCTTTTTCCTTTACTGCTTTTAATAATCTGTTTTTATTTAGAATATGTGCTGTTCTGATTATTAAGTGTCAGGAAGAATTTCTTTTCTGGCCCAGTCTATTTGGAGTTCTGTAGGCTTCTTGTATGTTCATGGGCATCCCTTTCTTTTGGTTAGGGAAGTTTTCTTCTATAATTTTGTTGAAGATATTTACTGGCCCTTTAATTTGAAAGTCTTCATTCTCATCTATAACTATTATTCATAGGCTTGGTCTTCTCATTGTGTCCTGGATTTCCTGGATGTTTCCAGTTATGATCCTTTTGCACTTTGCATTTTCTTTGATTGTTGTGTACATGTTCCATATGGAATCTTCTGCACCAGAGATTCTCTCTACCATCTCTTGTATTCTGTTGCTGATGTTCCCATCTATGTTTCCTGATTTCTTTTTTAGGGTTTCTATCTCCAGAGTTGTCTCCCTTTGGCTTTTCTTTATTGCTTCTACTTCCATTTTCATATCCTGGATAGTTTTATTCAATTCCATCTCCTGTTTGGTAGTGTTTTCCTCAGTGAATAAAAGACAGCATTTTTAACAAATGGTACTGGCACAACCAGCAGTTATCATGTAGAAGAATAGGAATTGATCCATTCTTATCTCCTTGTACTAAGGTCAAGTCTAAGTGGATCAAGGAACTTCTCATAAAACGAGAGACAGTGAAACTTATACAAGAGAACGTGGGGAAAAGCCTCGAAGATATGGGCACAGAAGAAAAATTCCTGAATAGAACAGCAATGGCTTGTGGTGTAAGATTGAGAATTGACAAATGTGACATCATAGAATTGCGAAGCTTCTGTAAGGCAAAATGCACTGTCAATAACATAAAAATGCCACCAACAGATTGGGAAAGGATCTTTATCAATCCTAAATCAGATAGGGGACTCATATCCAATATATATAAAGAATTCAAGAATGTGGACTCCAGAAAATCAAATAAACCCATTAAAAAATGGGGCACAGAGTGAAACAAAGGATTCTCAACTGAGGATATTGAATGGCCGAGAAGCATCTAAAAAAAAATGTTCAACAACCTTAATCATCAGCGAAATGCAAATCAAAACAACCCTGAGATCCTACTTCACACCAGTCAGAATGGCTAAGATCAAAAATTCATGTGACAGCAGATGTTGGCGAGGATGTGGAGAAAGAAGGACACTTCTCCATTGTTGGTGGGATTACAAGCTTTTATAACTATTCTGAAAATCAGTCTGGCGGTTCCTCAGAAAATTGGACATAGTACTCCCGGAGGAGCCAGCAATTCCTCTCCTGGGCATATACCCAGTATATGTTCCAATTTGTAATAAGAACACATGCTCTGCTATGTTCATAAAAGCCTTATTTATAATAACAAGAAGCTAGAAAGAACCCACATGTCCCTCTACAGAGGAATGGATACAGAAAATGTAGTACATTCAAACATTGGTGTACTACTCAGCTATTAAAAATAATGAATTTATGAAATTCCTAGGTAAATGGATGTATCTGGAGGGTAGCATCCTGAGTGAGGTAACCAAATCACAAAATAATTCACATGATATGTATTCCCTGATACGTGGATATTAGCTCAGAAACTTAGAATACCCAAGATACAATTTGCAAAACACAAGAAAATCAAGAAGAACGAAGACCAAAGTGTGGATACTTTGTCCCTTCTTAGAGTTGGGAACAAAACACCCATAGAAGGAGTTACAGAGACAAAGTTTGGAGCTGAGATGAAAGCATGGACCATCTAGAGACTGCGGTACCCGTGGTTCCATCCCATAATCAGCCACCAAACGCAGACACTATTGCATATGCCAGCAAGATTTTCCTGAAAGGAACCTGACATAGCTGGCTCTTGTGAGGCTATGCCAGTGCTTGGCAAACACAGAAGCAGATGGCCACAGTCAGCTATTGGATGGAACAAAGGGCCCCCAATGAAGGAACTAGAGAAAGTATCCATGGAGCTGAAGGGGTCTGCAACCCTATAGGTGGAACAACAATATGAACTAACCAGTACCCCAGAACTTGTGTCTCTAGCTGCATATGTAGCAGACGATGGCCTAGTTGGCCATCATTAGGAAGAGAGGCTCCTTGGTCTTGCAAACTTTTTTTGTTCCAGTACAGGGAAACATCAGGGCCAAGAAGTGGGAGAGTGTGGGTAGGAGAGCAGGTGGGGGGCAGGGTATAGGGGATTTTCGGGATAACATTTAAAATGTAAATGAAGAAAATCCCTAATTAAAAATGGAAAAAGAATAAAAAGAATATTTTAATTTAATTTTAGTTTTGAAAAAAAAATGGCAGTTTGTTTTATTTTTGTCTTTGAAATTAAATCCAAGGTAAGAGATAGGTAAGATAGATCATAAGGATTATATACTGTACATTGTAATCAGATATGATTAAAAAAAAGTGAGTCATATTACTTTAGGAACATATAATGTCTAAGAATAGAAGGGTGCATAGGTCTGAGTCATAATGGTCATCACTAGACAAATATTAGAGAATGAAATAAGGCAAAATCAGGCATTGAAAACATGACTGTATTGAAAAAAATGACAAGTCTGAATTTAACAAATTGGGGCTTTCAAAATATCATTAACATTTAAAATCTATTCCTTAGATAATGAGAGCTCAGATATTGTGGATATTAACTTAGGAGTTTTAAGCAAAATAAACACATCATATCCTTAAGTTTAATAGCAAATTGACAGGAACATGTATATGGAAGCAAAAGAAGTAAACATGACATTATAGAACCCTCTATGAGGGTAGGCCTAATTGAGAATGCTTTTAAGTATGGGAACCGACTGACCACTCCAATGCACATGAGAAAAGAAAAAGTAACGGTATTTAGAAAATTTCCTGTGAAAGTGAAGCTTCTGAAACTTTCTAAGGAACTAGAGAAGTCGGGAATTTTTAAAAAGTTCAAATGAGAAATGCAGATGAGTCGTCAGGCCTAATTAAAATTGCATTTTGCTTGGTAATCACAAAATAATGTGGAAACAATCTGTAGTTTATGCCACTTCCACCAGTGAGAAACATTTGATTTTGAATATGATAGATGTAGAATAGATTAGATATGCTTTTGTAGTCTGAAGCAGGTATATACAAAAGATTCAAAAGGAGACATATAAGTTAGTTATATTATTGACCAGTGTAAAATTGAAAGGATAGACTTCTGACTTTGCTTTGAAAAAAAAAGAAAAATAATGTTACAGTCAATTACAGTTGTTTCCACGGGGAAGCATGCAAAATTTCAGAAGATGTAAGTATTATGGTCAAAGATGCGAGTGTAACTCAGTTGGTAGAGTGCTTGCCTAGCATTCATGAAGCACTCCACTTGGTTTGATTCCCTAGCAATGCATACACCCAGGTTTGATGATGTATGTTTATAATCCTAGCACTCTGATAGTGGTCTTAGAAAGGTCAGAGTTTAAAGTTATCATCTAGTAGTGGAATCAGGGTAAATCTTTCTCTCATGCAGGAAAACAACTGGTCAAATAAGTCTAGATGCTTCAGAATAAAAAATAAAGTGTAATGAAAGCCTAAGCAGTGGACATGCTTCTATTTGCTATAAACCTGCACAAAACTCTTTTCAAAGTTGCAGTGATAAAAATGTGTTCATTCCTCATTTAATCGAGTGAGACACTCTGTTTTTGAAGAATGTATGAATTTAAAGAAGTTCTTTAGCTGTCTACTTCATTTCTGTCAGATTTAGAAAAAAAACTTAGAAACACCAATATAAATTTAAGATTAAGTGACTTTTATCAATATTTTCAACATGAAAATCATAGACAACGGTCCTGAGAGTGAAATAGCCAATAAGATCACAACAGGGTTGGAATAGATATAAAATATGAGCACACATGTCAAAACTTACCTGAGACATAGTCTGTGGCAACATCTCTAATTTAACTATTAGTGACCAAATATGCCACATGTTAATAAATTAGAATCACAGTATGTGATCCAGTTGAAGTAATTTCAAAGTATTAAGTTATAATTAGAAGTGATAGGACTTCGGAATATTCTGGTAGTTATTTAGTGAAATGACAGAATGTGTATGAGGGAGTGAGTTAGTGTGTGTGTGAGTTGGTGTGTGTGTGAATTAGTGTGTGTGTGTGTGTGTGTGTGTGTGTGTGTGTGTGTGTATGTGTGCATACATATGAGTGGTGAACATACTTGAGCATACATGCCTATTGTTACTAGAGATTGACAATTTCTTCTTCTATTTATGTACTCTCCACTTCATTGTTAGAGAGAGATCTTTCATTGAATCACCAGCTCGCCTACTTACTGGAGCTGCATGAGCTCCAGGACCTGTGTGCTTCAGTCTCCTCACACTGGGGTTAGAGGCAAACCAAATCCAGCAGTTCTTTTTAGATGATTACTGGCATTCTGATCCTAGTGTTTAGATGTGAGTTGCAAGCACTTTTCAAACCAAGCCAGTTCTTCGGTCCCAATGTTTCCTTACTCTTAATCCATTCTATACTTGACATTTCTGGTGAGATATTTAATTTTAACTTTTAAAGAATATGAAGCAGAGATTACAAATCAAGATAGTAATAAAGTAGTTCTTCCTTCTATTTTAATATCATATTGAAATGATCTGAGAGTAATTATTAGGTAGATAAAGCTGGAGATTTTACATTTGCCATCAAATAAATTCTGACAGTGAAAATAATTAAACACTAGTGAGTTTCATCTACTGTTTTAGGAAATACTTTTTTTAATCTTCAACTTAATATTTTAGAAATATTTGCTCTACAATGAGCATAGCCCATCAGTTTAGTTAAATCAGAATAATAATAAACAAAACATCATAAAGTATTGGGAAAAATAATAAATATAACCATTTACATTTCAAATTACCCTGTATAGTATTATTATGCAATGGTTTTCTTCTCCTAAATGTGATATTTCATAATTTTTACTTATAATATAAATATTCTGTTATTTTTTCCATCATGTTTATTAGATTGGTCCATAAATGGTTCTCCATCTCATCATTGCATCCTCACAGCTTGCTCTGTTTCAAGGCCACACCTAAAACTGACTTTTCTCAGCTTCCCTTCCCTGTTCTTTCATTTCCTAATTTGACAAAACCTTTGGAAATATGAACACTTCATTTTCATGAATTTTGCAACTGCTTACCAAATGTTTCCTTTATAATACAAATAAATTATTCACTCTTTATAATTTAATATATGTATATTATAAAATTGATATACAATATGTATCACATCCTTATGTAATCCATATATATATATAATACAAATGTCACTCTTGTGAATGTTTTAAAGCCATATCTCCCTTTTGAAATTCTCCTGCTGTTTTGCATCTTCATATGAGACAATTTGAGTGACCAAATGTCCTTACAGTTATGTCTTTGGTCATATTATGTAATCTGTTGAATTTGTCCTGTTGCAACTTTTAATATTTGTTAACTCCTGTTTTGTTTTTGTTTTTGTTTTATTGGATATTTTCTTTATTTACATTTCAAATGCTATTCCCTTTCCCAGTTTCACCCCTGAAAACTCCCTATCCCATCTCCTATAACCTGATCCTATGAGAGTGCTCCCCCACCCACTCACCCAATCCTACCTCCCCACTCTAGCATTCCCCTACACTAGGGCATTGAGCCTGCACATGACCAAGGGCCTCTCCTCCCATTAATGCCTGGCAAGGCCATTCTCTGCTACATATGTAACTAGAGCCATGTGTCCCTCCATGTACATTCTTTGGTTGATGGTTTAGTCCCTGTGAACTCTGGGGTCTCTTGATGGTTCAAATTGTTGCTCTTCCTAATGGTTGCAAACCCCTTCAGCTCTTTCAGTCCTTTCTGGAACTCCTTCATTTGGGGACTTGGTGCTCAGTCCAGTGGTTGGTTGCAAGCATCCACCTCTGTGTTTGGAAGGTTCTGGCAGATCCTCTCAGGAGAGAGCTCTATCAGGCTCCTGTCAGCAAGACTTCTTGGCATCCACAATAGTGTCTGGGTTTGGTGACTGTATATGGAATAGGTCCCCATGTGGGACAGTCTCTGGATGACCTTTTCTTCAGTCTCTACTCCACATTTTGTCTCAATATTTCCTCCTGTGAGTATTTTGTTTCCCTGTCTCAGAAGTACTGAGGCATCCACACTTTGGTTTTCCTTCTTCTTGAGTATCACATAGTCTGTGAATTTTATCTTGGGTATTCAGAACTTTTGGACTAATATCCACTTATCAGTGAGTATATGCCATGGCTGTTCTTTTGTGATTGGATTATCTCACTCAGGATGTTATTTTCTTGTTCCATCCATTTGCCTAAGAATTTCATGAAGTCATTGTTTTTAATAGCTGAGTAGTACTCCTTTGTTTAAATGTACCACATTTCTCTGTTGAAATTCATCTGGGATCTTTCAAGCTCTGGCAATTATAAATAAGTCTGCTATGATCATAGTAGAGCATGTGTCCTTATTACATGTTGGAGCATCTTCTGGGGTATATACCCAGGAGTGGTATAGCTGGGTCCTCAGGTAGTATTATGTCCAATTTTCTGAAGCACCGCCAGACCAATTTCCAGAGTGATTTTACCAACTTACAATGGAACAGTGCTCTTATTTCTCCACATTCTTGCCAGCATCTGCTGTCATCTGAGTTTTGATCTTAGCCATTCTGACTGGTGTGAAGTGGAATCTCAGGGTCCTTGTGATATGCATTTCCCTGATTACTAAGGATGTTGAACCTTTCTTTAGCTGCTTCCTGGCCATTTCATATTCCTCAATTAAGAATTCTTTGTTTAGCTCTGTATTCCATTTTTAATATGGTTATTTGGTCCTCTGGAATCTACCTTCTTGAATTCTTTTTATATATTGGATATTAGCCTTTTATTGGTTGTAGGATTGGTAAAGATATTTTCCCAATCTATTGGTTGCTGTTTTGTCCTTACAGAAGCTTTACAATTTTATGTGGTCTTATTTGTCTATTGTTGATCTTAGAGCCATTGGTGTTCTAGACAAACTTATATATGCCTCACAAATTGTTTTGTAAAGTTATACTGTGCTCTGAAAAGAATTAAGACATTTTTGTCTGTAGCATGACAATTTTAAAGACAGTTGTAAAGCTTGCTAGACAGAAAAATGGTTTACAATGCTTGAGCTTGTAATTATCACCAAACATGAATACTGAGTGAAAAAGGAATACTCACCTATCAGTTATTTTCTGCAATATGCTTGTATGAACAAATTATTTGTTTTGAATACACTGTCTTTCAGAATAGTAAGAGTTGTCTTAAAAAATGAAAATAAAACAAAACAAAAATAAAACAACAACAACAAAACCCTATCCATTCGACACATAGGACTTCCATATATTTAAATAGATCTAATTTCATTGTTACAAGAAGCATTTCAAAGTCTTGATAAGTAGCAATCTAAGTATTTGTATTAGTCAAGTTTCATTCCTCTTGGAAAGTACTTATAAGTGCTAGTCATGATTGATTATATTCTAATAAGTGGCTGAGATAATGTATGAATGATGAAACAATAAAGATATTCCCTTCTCTGTTATATAGTGTGACAGCTCAATGTTATCTATCAATAGAGGTCACCTGCTTCTTAAAAATTTTTACACTTGGAAAGACTACGTAGAATTTAATGTGATCAGCTTTTCTAAGGAGAAGAATAATTACTGTTCTGGTTAGAGATGTGTGACTAACATATCCAAACTTAAATTATTTTAACTGAGATACTCAATTCAGTCTCTATTATTCACTATTGCTTTTGTTCCCTGCAGTATCTTAAGCACAGATGATGAAGTCTGACATCTTAAAGGTGATCAGAAATTTCTGTTGTATGAATTGAAAGAGATGTGTGTCTGTTCTGGGATGACGCATTACTGTCATTTTGGAAACCACACAAGACATTCAGTACAGGCTAGCCATTAAACATTCATTTTAAAAATAACTCAGTGAAGAAAAGCACACAACAAGAAACTCTATTTTGTACCAAATTTTTCTTTTCTCTTATCAGCAATTTTAGTAGGTAGAGGCTTTCTACCATATTTTAAAGGTTTACATAGTTTAGTAAATAGTTTACACTATACATGTTGCATTTATTCCCATTAACTATGCAATAAATGATGTTTGGAGTGAACATATAATATGAACTTTGCTGTTGGGAATGCATGTCTCTCTTGTTATCCAATTTTATCTGATATGTCCCACTGGGAAATGTGTCCAAAGGCACTAAAGGCTCACCTCAATTGATATGGAATTACAGTTGTTTCAGGTTGAAATCCAAAGGACATCAAGACAAATTCATGAAATTGTTTAATCAGAAAGCATCTTTGAACAGATACTTGCTCTGATTTCAATGTGTAAAATCCTCAATCATACCCAGGGGTACTCTTCATAGAGCAATGTTTGAACAGCAGCAATATCACTACCCATTTGAGAATCATAAATTCTAATGCCAAGACTAGCTTCAGATTTCTAATTCTTTACCTTGTGTTTAGCAAGCAATGAACAATAAACAATAACTGGACTTTTTTAAAATAAATATACAGCCAAAATGAAATTAACAATTTTGTAACAAATTCCAGTGATAAATGGACACACAGGTCATATGGAACAAAAGTGGTAAGGATTTTGATTCTATACAAAAGTACTATAACATGACACATATATTACCATTTAGAGCTGTTTTCCATTGAATCAATGTCAAAATATAAAAATATGACAGAAAAAGTAAGGTTAGTAAGAAAAACTTATTTTTACATAATAGGTCAGAAATATAAACAGGAAAACAGAAAATTCTAATCAAAAGCTAACATGTCTTTGAGGGGAAAAAATGAACCCTCCTATCACCAAATGTCATGTCCATTGATGAAAAAATATGAGAAATTACTTGTAATATAATCTACTTAAAATACCTTGAGTATTCTGGTATCTCTGATATAGTAATAACAATGAAAATATTGCAGAAAAGAAGAAGACTCTATATTCATTAGAAACATATCAAGTTGTTCTGACTTATAAAATGTTAGCAGCTGATCCTGAAATAAAATCTGAAGTTTAAAATATTGAAAATACAGACCAAGCCTCTTGACACATATTTGTATTATAAGACTCACAGTTATTGGTCTGTAAGCTCCAAGAAAGCCCCTAATGCAAAGTACCCTCTCTATGAATAACCAACTAAACAGACAGGGAGACACATGGATAAATTAAGGATTGATATCAAAATAAGTGAATCTATGTTGTTATTTAGAAAATGTCCTACCATAGAGCTTACATGTATAATTGGGTAAAGCAATTATAACATTAATAGCTATTGCTTTCTATTATAAAAAGTACAGAAACATGAATAGAAAACAAAAAAAACCAAACTAATAAACAAAACATCTTAAGGGATAGCTAAAGATTTCATTAGGTAGAGGCTATTGAGATCAAACCTGATGACCTGAGTTGGATCCATGAGACTCACATAGCATAAAGGGAGAACTGACTAATGCAAACATCGCCTGACCTCCACTTATGTCCCTCTCCAGGAATACACAATTCAATAAGTATAATTTTAAACATTAGAAAAAAAGCCAAATATTTCATATAGGTAATTTGAAACATACAGGGTTAAGTTAAAGAAGATAATTTCTTCTGCATGTTTTTTTTAATAAAAAAATTGAAATATTGAAACATCTCTTTCCCATGGTTCTGTAACTTTTAAGAATTCCATATTAAAGCATAGAAAATACTTTTTGCATCTAATATGTACATGCTTGAGTTATATGGCTCTGAACTCAAGAGGGACTTTTACCAAATATAGAAAGAGATGTGAAAGACAATATTCATAGTGATGGTATTTTTTTTATAGAAAGTTACAAAGAATTGTGTATATCCTTCACAAAGCTAGGCCATAAGCTATAACCTAAATCTATCTCTTACAACACACTGAAGATTGGAGTTAAACCAAATTGGTATTTCATTGCCTAGGATTTCTCCCATGAAACCAAAACATAGTTTCTCACTTTACTGATATCATGTTCAGCACTGCCTTGGTAAGGACAGAAAACATTGTTCTTGCCTGTGGAACAAGCCCAATGTGAGCCTCCACCAGTGTAGAGGGTTGCTGGGGACATCAGATTTATTTGTTTTTATAATTATGTATGTATTTTCATGATCCTCCAAGAAGAATGTCCTTCTGATTACTGTCAGCAGCTTCACAATAGTCAAAGAAAGTCGAGTCCAGGAGATGAAGTTTTGGCCAGTGTCGCAGAAAAACGGTAAACACTGAGGCCTTTAGGACAGCCCTTATGACAGCGGAAAAGAACTCTAAAAACATGACTTTACCAGATGTCCCTTAACAGAAGAATGGATACAGAAAATGGGGTACATTTAAGCAATGGAGTACAATTCAGCTATTAAAAACAATGAATTTATGAAATTCTTAGGAAAATGAATGTATCTGGAGGATATCATCCTGAGTGAGGTAACCCAATCACAAAAGAACACACATGATATGTACTCACTGATAAGTGGATATTAGCCCAGAAATTTAGAATACCCAAGATACAATTTACAAAGCACATGAAACTCAAGAAAAAGGAAGACAAAAGTGTAGATACTTCATTCCTTCTTAGAATGGGGAACAAAATACCCATGGATGGAGTTACAGAGGCAAGGTTTGGAGCAGAGCCTGAAGGAATAACCATCCAGAGACTTTCCCCCCTTGGGGATACACCACATAAAAAAACCACAAACCTAGACACTAGGCAGATGCCAACAAGAGCCTGCTGACAGGAGCCTGATATAGCTGTCCCCTGCGAGTCTCTGCCAGTGCCTGACAAATACAGATGTGGATGCTCACAATCATCCATTGGATGGAGCACAACGTCCCCAATTAAGGAGCCAGAGAAATACCCAGGGAGCTGAGTGGGACTGAAGCCCCATAGAAGGAAAATCAGTAAAAACTAACCAGTACCCACATTGTTCTTTGGAACTATACCACCAATCAAAGAAAACACACAGTGGAGCATGTGGCTCTAGCTAAATATGTAGCAGAGACTGGCCTAGTTGGTCATCAATGGGAGGAGAGACCCTTGTTCCTTTGATGGCTCTATGTCCAGGTATAGAGGAATGCCAGGACCAGGAATGGGAGTGGGTAGGTTGGAGTGCAGGGAGTGAGAGGATAGGGGATTTTCAGAGGGAAATCTAGGAAAAGGGATAACATTTGAAATGCAAATAAAGAAAATACCCAATAAAGAAAAAAGAGTTCAAAAGTATATGACTTCTCATCTATGCAAAAACATAAGGATGAAATATGAATTATATAAGGGGCTTCACAGTTCTAAAGGGACAGAGGAAGCTGTACTAAGTATCAGAAAGATACTAAAGAAAGAGATAAAGAGATTTATGGAATGATGTTCTAAAGGCAATATCAGACCCAGCTAAGTTGTTGTTGCTGTTTGTTTCTTTGATTATGCTTACAAGTGCAGGCAGATTCCTGAGTTCAGTCAGCATGGGACAAAGCTAATTTAGGCCCAGTTGTAGTCAATATGGTAGTTTCAGGACAAGGTCCCACCCAGTTATGTTTACAAAGGCAGGCAGACCTCGGAATTCTTTGCAATGAAAAAAGAAAGAAAGAAAGAAAGAAAGAAAGAAAGAAAGAAAGAAAGAAAGAAAGAAAGAAAGAAAGAAAGAAAGAAAGAAAGGGAAAAGAGAAGAGAAGAGAAGAGAAGAGAAGAGAAGAGAAGAGAAGAGAAGAGAAGAGAAGAGAAGAGAAGAGAAGAGAAGAGAAGAGAGAAAGGAAAAGAAAGGAAAAGGAAAGGAAAGGAAAGGAAAGGAAAGGAAAGGAAAGGAAAGGAAAGGGAAGGGAAGGGAAGGGAAGGAAAGGGAAGGAAAGGGAAGGAAAGGGAAGAAAAGAAAAGAAAAGAAAAGAAAAGAAAAGAAAAGAAAAGAAAAGAAGAGAAAAGAAAAGAAAAGAAAAGGAATGTACTTGCTGTCCTTTAGCCAAGGGTCAAGGTACTAAGGTCAGAGAATGCTGATTGAGGGATGGTCAAGAGAGAACCTGGAATAACTGAACTGATATGCAAATAAAAGACTGGGTTTTTGGTCTGCATGAGATGACCTAGCAGAAAGTGATAGAAGTTCTCTAATTTTTTTTCTAGTGACAGCTGAGCTGTCTGGAGATTTCTGCACAGCAAACACAGCTCTTCAATTTTTTTTTCCTAACAGGATTTCTGATTTTTGTTCAGAAGATCCATGGTGAGTGAACACAGCACTTTTAGAATGTTTTATAGCTCTTTTAGAGTTTTCTTTCCTAGTAGAGATTCTGACCTTGGTCAGAAATTCCTAGAATTGCTTAGAGAGCAAACACAGCTCTTTTAGAATTTTTTCTAGGAGCTATCCGGAGAAGACTGTCTGAAAAGCAAAAACATCTTGATTACAATTTTTATTTTTTATCTTTGGCTTTCTGATTTTGATTGGAAAACCCAAGAACTACTAAGAGGACTGAGACAGGCTAACACCATGACAAGCTTCAAACTGGCCACTCAGGAGACTAGGTCTTGTAAGGCCCCTGATGCTGGGCCTCCGCTCAAGTCCCGGGATGAGCTGGCCAGCACCCCAGTGTCCCAAGAGAAAACCACACCTGATGCAAACTGCAAGAGGTTTTATTATCAGCTAGCTGAGGACGAAGTCCCTCCACTGTGCAGGGCAGGGGAGTTCGACCCTGAGTGGTGACAGTAGGGGGTTTTTAACAGCTAGCTGAGGAATTGGGAGGAGTTGAGAGGAGCTGGGAGGAGAGTTGGGAGGAGTTGGGAGGAGAATTGGGAGGAGTTGGGAGGAGAGTTGGCTACAGCTCCTTTCTGGTGATGGGGGGAGTGAGCTGCAGCTTCCTCTCTAGCTTCTATCTCCATGTCCTTGGCACAGGAAGGCAGGCATCTCCGGTTGTACAGTATAGAAACAAAAAGATCTTTTGCTGGCTATAGAGAACAAAGAGCTTCTTTCTAGCTGTATTTTTAAAGATCAGGGAAAACAAGCTTGGTGAACATTTAGGGGCTTTACCTTCCAGGGAGAAACGCTCTAAGTCGGGGTCTCACAGTCTAAACTTCTGTTTGCCAGTTCTGGGCAAGTCCAGGCAAGTAAGTCACTGGAATAACCACAGGCAAAAGGAAGCCAATTGGGAAGAGAGGCCCCTTGGTCTTGCAAACTTTATATGCCCCAGTACAGGGGAACACCAGGGCCAAGAAGGGGGAGTGAGTGGGTAGGAGAGCAGGGGTGGGGACGAAGGTATGGGGGACTTTTGGGATAGCATTTGAAATGTAAATGAAGAAAATATCTAATAAAAATTTGGAAAAAAAAAAGAAGAAAATGTAAAAATGAGAACAGAAACAGAAAAAAACAATGCCCCAGCAGAAGCTGCCCTTCTACCACCTGGCCTGAGGAAAGAGCAGTGACAACAATTTCCAGGCTTCCCTAGCAAGTTTCCAGTGCTGCAAACCACCCCTACCCCTGCCATAGAGCAATGGCTATGGAATGTCCCAAGAGCCCTACCCAATTCCAAAGACTCCATACCCCTAAAAATCTGCCCAGTCAAGACAAAGGTCATCTACTCCTCATCTGTTTTAAATTGGACTTGAGAGCTTACCTGGGCATCCTCATCTTGGTAAATGTAGACCACCATATGCTGGACTTCTGCAGAATAGAAAGCTCTTTGCTTTTGCATATTATTTGAGTCTGGGGTATTGTTCTTTGGCAAATCACAGGCCCGTACATTACCTTTAAAGTTTTTCTAACAGGATTTCTGATATGGTCAGATGATCCAAGAATTATTTTATAACAGCTTTTCTAACCTTGGCTAGTAAACCTATGAGCTATCCAGACAGCTTTTAGAATTCTGACTAGCAAAAAGAGCTGTCTTGAGCAGAAAGGAAATTGTCCCAACCAGAGAGTTTTTATTATAGCAAGACAAAGCTGTCTAGAGCAGTGCAGAACACAGAGAAAGAAGTTTGGGAAGTCATCTCAACACAACATAGGCCACCAGCTTGGACCCATGATTTGACTTTGAATCTTTTGTTTTTGTTGCTCCCCCACCTTCCACCTCTCAGGAACCCAGTCTTAGCTGAGGCTGGTTCTTGGCACTCTGCCATCATAGTCTTAGTAAATACCTTTAGGTAGTTTTTAGAGAGCATAGTTGGCAATTTGATTCAACTGGAAATCACCTAGGAAGTTAGTAATGGATCTTTATAACTGGATCTTTATAACTGACAGCTGTTTTTATGTAGGAAAGCAAGTGAAGGATGAACACCTGATCCATATGTATGTCGTCCCATCCAATCTCATGGTATCCTGGTACAAAAAGTGTGAGCATCAGCTTACTAGGCAGGCTTGCTTTCTCTTATCCCATCTGCTTCCTGCCATTAAAAGGTAAACAAGGTTTTTCTGACCCAGTCTCCTGTAATAGGAATATTCTGTGACAGTACTGAGAAATGGAAGAAGCCAACCATTGGTTGAAATCAGTTTTAACCTAGCCTTTGCCTATGACATTTTGTCTCATTCAGATTTTATATTTTCTGTGTTATTATTTTATGTATATGTTTCTAACTCTGATGTAAATGGCTTGCTCTTTCTTTAGTCCACTAATTTTTTTGTTTGTTTGCTTGTTTGTTTTTTCAGCCTTTTTCAGGTCTCTCTGTATAGCCCTGGCTGTCCTGGAACTCACTTTGTAGACCAGGCTGGCCTCAAACTCAGAAATCTGCCTGCCTCTGCCTCCCGAGGGCTGGGATTAAAGGCGTGTGCCACCATGCCTGGCTAGTTCACTAATTTTTTCACATTAAATATAATATTTATTTTCCTCCTTATATGTGAGATGTTTTGATCAGTAGATGATGCATGCTGTATTCACTTTTACCTGCTGTCTAGTATGATTTCTTAGGTTTAACTGAAATATGTTCATGTATTACATGAATGACATTGATAAACAAATATTTTTGGAACAAACAAACTTGTAACAAGTAGCAGGGGACTGTGTAAGATGTGAGCTAAAATTAACATGATTTTCTTTAAAAATTGTCTGCTTACATACATAAGTAGTTATCATATAATATACTATATATAGTACTAAATTAGAATGAAAATAAAGTTCAAGTTAAGCCATTACAACAATCTTACAGACTCTAGAAATATCCTGTGACCACATTAACATCCATAGTTACTTAAGTGATGTTTTTCTAGCTACGGAGAATTTATTTTTGATAATTTCTGGTCTATAATTCATTGTAATGTTTTATTTATATTCTGCACTACTATGTGTCTATTTCATCTGTTATTTTATCATATTATATTAGCATATCACATGATAATAACTTTTCTCTAAAAACAGGGAATGCTATTATGTGTAAGCACAGTGGCAATTGCACATTTGCCAAGACTTGTGTTGAAAAAGCATCAGATGTTTCTCTTACATTCAATTTTTTTGTAGAATGAAAATACCAGTGTCTGTGATAATATTGATTCAACTTTTAGACCTTCTCTACTTCAAATCATTCTGTAGAATAAACCACTCTATTCATGGGTCATGATCCATATTTTGATCAATAGAATTAAAGGAAGAAAATATGGCACAAAATGTATTATTTTAGTATACCACAAATCACTAATAAGGTTTATAAAACTTAAGCACCTAAAATTATGAAAACAATCTGTCTTCTCAAATCTTTGTGTTTTTTTCTATCAGAGTAAATATTGTTTTGGTGACAGAATAAGGTTAATACAAGTCTTGGGAAATAAATTAAGAAACTAAAACCTCATTATAGAAGATAACAAAATTCAGGTTGCAATGCCAATAGGGATAAATAAATTTTAAAATATTGTTTTACTATTTTAAGAAGTTAAAACATGATTGAACTTTTCAAATTTGAAATAAAATTCTAATAACCCTCTTTATCTCTGTATAGGTAACAAACGCAGGGCTAATACAAATGCTGATTTTTAAGCCTTTCTTAATTCCTCTGATAATAGAGTTGTTACAGTCTTAGATGTTGCAACACACAAGACAGAATTCTATTTTCTTCTTTTCTCCTTCTTGCTGTCTTTTTTCTTTCTTTGTTTTGTAGCTCTTATGATTCTAATCATAAAATTCATTCTTATTAAATGAGATAATGAAATCAAGTATTGATTCCTTTTAAAAATGAATAGCTATATAGGATTATTTTACTTTCTCTAGATAAATTAAATTTCCTTAGACCAACTATGGATTCTGCTCAACCAGTCATTAGCATTTAGCACCAGCAGAAACTTTCTCAAGAAAAATTCCTCTGAATGAAGTAGTGAATAAGAGATTGGCCATGATTAAAGACACTTATGTATTAAGTATAGTCCATTTCTTGCTGTTAGAATCTAAAGAATACTATAGATAATTGCTTCTGTACAGAAGACTTTGTGACTTACCATTGCTTTGTCTTATAGTGTACTGATACATTATCTTCAGCTCTCTTTATTTTTTCCAACCCTATTATTTTTCCCCAATAATATGTTTAATATTACCTTTATTTTTAAGTTAAAAAATATTTGTGAGGACATGATTGATTATCAATTGTTGGCATTTCTGGTTTGGCAAAACACCATATACTTTACTCTAGTGCTCTTCAACAACTATCATGTGAACATATCAACTCTCTACCCATTTTGTAATCACTACACAGTCAAATGTTTCTGATTAGTATGTATACACATGAAAAATGTGGTTTAGGAGGTTTAAGACCAGTGATTAGAAAGTGATTTTTTTTTAAAGAAGAGAATGTGACTCATAGAAATGGCTCCACAGTTAAAGGCACATACTGTGAATGTTGAGGACCTGGGTTTGCGTGATCTACTGCACAAGAAACAGGAAATCGAGAGAATAAACCATCAACTTACACGGTTTGTTACAGTAGTGTGCATGAGAATGAGTCCCGTAGGTTAATATATTTGAATGATTAGATCCCTGTTTGTGGATTGCTGGTGAGAATTAAGAGATGTGGCCTTGCAGGAAAGGATGTGCTGGTGTAAGTGAGTTTAGAGATTACAAAAGTCCACACCAGGACCATTCTTTTCTGTCTCCTCTACCTGCCTGTGTATCAAGTTGAAAGCTGTCAGCAATGACCATACCTTTCTGCTTCCCTCAATGAAGATAATGAATTAACTCTGTGAAACTGTCAGCAAGCCTCCATTTAAAAGCTTTCCTTTATAAGAGTAGCCTGCAGAAGATGGCCTAGCTGGCCATCATTGGGAAGAGTGGCCCCTTGGTCTTACAAACTTTATATGCCTCAGTAAAGGGGAACACCAGGGCCAAGAAGTGGGAGTGGATGGGTAGGGGAGTGTGTGTGTTGGGGAGGTTGTGGGCGACTTTTGGGATAGCATTTGAAATGTAAATGAAGAAATACCTAATAAAAATAAATTAAAAAAATAATAAAAAGATGGGAAACTGGACCTGGCTGGCACTGTAAAGAACCACACAGACTGAAGAAAAGCTTCCTGGAAAAAAAAAAAAAGAAAAAGAAAAGAGAAATAAAGAAAAAAAGAGTAGCCTTAGTCATTGTATCTGTTCACAACTATACAACAGTAACTAATAAAGTTGCTTTCTAATCTCTACACAAAGACCATGGCACATATATCAGTGTGCACATGGACATGCACATGAATAAATAAATCAACATAGATGATAAGATTACTGAGAGATACTAAGGTACTTCAGCTCTCTCTATTACTTTATTTATTCAACTCCTATTATCTTTTCCCCCAATAATTTGTCTAACCATATCTGTATGCTTTAAGTAAAAAAAAATTGTGAGAAAATTATAGATTTTTCACTAATTGGTCTTCCTGGAATATCTGTGATACTTATTAGTAATTAATCTGAATGCATAACATAGCCTTGCTTACTTGTATAAAATACCAGAGATTTCAGAAAAAGAAGACCTATATTGAAGGAAGTAAAAAGGGAAATGAAAGGCATGAGCATGATGGAGTCATCCAGGTACTAAAAATATATCTTATGAGGCTAATAGCTAATGGATATTCAATAAATTGTGCTGATTAATAAATGAGCTTTAAAAGAAGAGTGATTATTAGCATCTTAATGAAGTGCAATAACCTTATTAAGAAATTAAGCGCCTCATTTCTTTCCTTTAGGCATCTCATAAATAATAAAGTTTATGTTGCATCTACATTCAAGGAGGGTATATAAAATTGAGTCCTTAGAGATCTTTTGGGACTTAAAAAGCTTTTGATTCTCAGCAGTCTCAGAACTGATATGTTTTGATTCCTCCTGTGCAATCCTGAATTCAAATTATAGAGAATAAAAAAATACTTGAACATGTAATTAAAACTTGATTTAAAATAATTTAAATAAAGGAAGAAAAAAGGCTAAATTTGTTTTCATAGAATAATGTGTTATTAATATATATATTTACTTGCCTATATTAAAAGATACAATGAGTTAAAATTGTCCCTTATATGTGAGTTATATGTACATACAGATAAACCAAGAAGTGCTGTCATTAGACATAATCTAGTTTGTAGAAAACTAAAGAAAATGAAATCAAGCTTTACATTGATCACTATGAATTAAAATTTAGCACAAAATAGCCCATTTTATAATAAAACCTTGAATATTTAATGGACCTTAAGAGTAAAATCAGTGTTAGATTATGTAACAATATTTCTACATCAAAATATTTTTCATTGTCAATACCCAGCAAAAGTCATAAGCATGTAAAGAAACTTTAATTTGTGGAACTCTCCAGTATATCGCCAGTATGATTCTGTCTTAACAGTTAAATATTACCACGGTGTGTCATCTGTACAAAGCAGTATTGGCTGAGGTACATAGATGTGCAAAGATATAGTTATGCAAGATTTATGGTCTGATAAAAGTAGTTACTTGGAGATGAGGGCAAAAGTTTTAAAGACCAATATGACAAATGGACAAATGCATAAGTGCAGGTATTATACTGATTATAACAGAAATCTGGTCCCAGTCCATCTGAAGTACACGTAAACAGCAAAACCCAAACTGAAGGTATAAATACTTAGGGATTACATAGGAAGTGTTAATACCAATAAGTGGATGCTTACTGTGAAGATTGTGAAGATATTTGCTTTGAAGAAGACTCTGCAAGTCTGTGCAAAGAACCTGAGAGTACTTAGTATGAAGACTGACCATGCAGAGGAGTTCTCCTGTAGACAAGAGGATAATTTTGATTTGCTAAGAAAAATATGCATCCTATGCTATTGATTTCAAAAAAAAATATTGGACCTTTTTATTGAAACATTATACACAACAAATATAGTTATGGTTTGGATATCAACACTAGCACTATACCGCAAAAATCATATTTTAAGAAGCAAAAATTCATAAATTCATTGTTTTAATAGCTAAGTAGTACTCCACTGTGTAAATATACCACATTTTCTGTATCGATTCCTCTGTTAAGGGACATCTGGATTCTTTCCAGGTTTTTACTATTATAAATAAGGCTGATATGAACATAGTGGAGCATGTGTCCTTATTACAAGTTGGAATATTTTCTGGGTATATGCCCAAGAGTGGTATTGCTGAATCTTCCAATAGTACTATGCCCAATTTTCTGAGGAACCGCCAAACTGATATCCAGAGTATTTGTACAAGCTTGCAATCCCACCAGCAATGGAGGAGTGTTCCTCTTACCCCACATCCTTACCAGCATCTGCTGTTACCTGAATTTTTGATCTTAGCCATTCTGACTGATGTGAGCTGGAATCTCAGGGTTGTTTTGATTTCCATATCCCTGATGATTAAGGATATTGAACATTTTTCAGGTGCTCCTCAGCCATTCTGTATTCCTAGGTTGAGATTTTTTTATTAGCTCTGTACCCCATTTTTAATAGAGTTATTTGGTTTTCTAGCATCCAATTTCTTAAGTTTTATATATATATATATATATATATATATATATATATATATATATATAATATGTATATATGATATTAGTGATATTAGTCCCCTATCACATTTAGGATTGGTAAAGGTTCTAAGTGAGGTAACCCTATCACAAAGAACACACATGATACATACTCACTGATAAATAGATATTAGCCTAGAAACTTAGAATACCCAAGATACAGTTTGTAAAACAAATGAAATTCAAGAAGAAGGAAGACCAAAGTGTGGATACTTCGTCCCTTCTTAGAATGGGGAACAAATTCCCATGGAAGGCGTTACAGAGACAAAGTTGGGGCTGAGATGGAAGGAAGGACCATTGAGTGACTGCCCCACCCGGGGATCCATCCCATAAATAACCACCAAACCCAGACACTATTGCATATATCAACAAGGTTTTGCTAACAGCACCCTGATATAGCTCTCTCCTGTGAGGCCATGCCAGTGCCTGGCAAATATAGAAATGGATGCTCACAGACCTCTATTGGATGTAACACAGGGTCCCCAATTAAGGAGCCAGAGAAAGTACTGAAGGAGCAGAAGGGGTTTGCAATCCTATAGGAGGAACAACAATATGAACTAATCAGTAGCCCCAGAGCTCATGTCTCTAGCTGCATATGTAGCAGCGGATGGCCTAGTAAGCCATCAATTGGCAGAGAGGCCCTTGGTCTTGCGAAGATTATATGTACCTCTATAGGGGAATTATAGGGCTAGGAAGTGGGGACCAGGTGAGTTAGGGAGCAGGGGAAGGGGGGAGGGTATAGGAGATTTTTGGAGAGGAAACTAGGAAAGGGAATAGCATTTGAAATGTAAGTGAAGAAAATATCTAATTTTTTAGAAAAAGAGAGAGATGTAAAAATTCCAGAAGGTAAATTTCTGGGTAGAGGTGGTAGCATGGTCCACCCAGAGCTTAAAGCAAACTATCAAAAACTACATGCTACATTTAACTTCTCCCATAAGTGAACTCCCTCATTGGTTGTCTGGTGCATAGTTGTCAGTCTTGAAACCATATTCAGAGACAAAAAAAAAAAAAAAAAAAAAAAAGCTCAGCCTGTTGAATTCATATAGGTTTGTACATACCCATAAAATACACACACACACACACACACACACACACACACACACACACCACACACACATTTAACAACAATACTATTACTACTACTACTACTACTACTACTAAAACAATTTGCTCTCAAACTGAGATTTTAAAGGCATGGAGGGAGGGGTTGTTTATGTGAAGGAGGAAATGAAGGGGGAAGTAATGCAATTCTCTTTAAATTAATAATGTATTATAAAATAATATAAAACCTGCAGTCCATGAGAGTGCAAAAGTGAGTCAAGTTCAGTCATGGAAACTTATAATACTCTAACTTCCTATAGAAAAGATAGTAACTATTTGAACAATAGTGAGGAGATAGATTATGAGGTTTAATCAACTAAAAACTACTTAATCATTTGCAGATACTGAAAGTGTCAGTGAAACTGTTTCTTCCTAAGTACATCCTCTTTCATGTAAAAGCAAGGGTTATTTTTATCAGAAAGTCACCTGCATATAAACTAGCAAACCATTTAACAGCATTCTAATCTTATTCTAGCATCTAGAATCTAGCACCTAGAAGCTAGATGTTAGAACTGTTGCATAAGATAGAACTTTTGAGCTCTGAAATCAGTTATTTAGTTCTTTAGAAACAAAATGTGTGGCTTTTCTTGAACTCTTATAGTACACTGTAAAGAGAGAAATTGTTTGACAATGAAAATGTAATCAAAAGATAGCAGAGGGACAGGAAAGTTTCCCATGGTGATTTGAGTAAGAATGGTCCTCATAGGCTGGCAGATTTAAATGGTTGGCCAACAAGGAGTGGTGCTATTTAAAGGGATTAGGAGGTGTGGTCTAGTTGGACAAAGTATGTCACTAGGGTTGTCCGTTGAGGTTTCGAAAATCCCATGCTAAACTGCTTGTTGATATGTAGAAATCTCAACTACTTCTCCAGCTCCATGTATGTTTGCATGCCTCCACACACCCCACCTTAATGATTATTGACTGAACTTTGGAAACTGTAAGCAAGTCCAAATTAATGCCTTTTCTTTCAAAGTTGCAGTGGTCCTGGTGTTTTTTCACAGCAGTAGAACACTGACCGAAACAAGGCCTTTCCAGTTAAGAGCACCTGATGCTTTTGCAGAGAACCTATTTTCAGCTTCTAGCATAGCAGCACATATACCCACAGCCCTGACAAACACAATCGCACAATGGCTCACAACTAGAAATAAGTTCATTTTCAAGGTATACAACAGCTTTTTCTCGCCTTCTTGGGTACCAAGCATACACATACATACACATATAGCAAAACACTTTTACTCACATATACATATAGCATACACATATAGCAAAACACTTTTACTCACATAGGTAGGTAGATAGATAGATAGATAGATAGATAGATAGATAGATAGATAGATAGATAGATAGATTGATAGATGATAGATTAAAAAACACATAGTAGTATTAAGAAATTTTATAAATAAATCTGTTTGTAAAGCACATCATAATGTTAAGAAAAATTTTCTCACTATTAAAAAGTGAGCAAGTTCATTTGTGATTGTAAAGGGTTGTTTTCAAAATAAGATTTAATCAATAGGTTAGTATAGGTCTGCTAATTTTGTACAGATGTTGGGTGCTATTTATCAAAGAAATTGAGGAATGATCCAATAGACATTTCAGAGTTCTTTGAGGAGGCTCTCTGTTCTCTGAAAAATCATAATTCAAAGAAAGACAGTTGTCTTACTGCAGTTCCAGTGTTTCCAGGTTTTATCCTGAAATTTGAATACAATGCAATTTTAAAATCTGTATTACTGTCTATGTTCTGATTACTCTTTTTAATATATTTGCTGTATAAACATTTTATCTATAGTTCTCTTCTTTATGAGTCTTCCTATACTGTTTCTTTAATTTTTATATCACATCCTACATACTTATCATGGAACCCTAAATACTGTCTTACATGTACTTGTAAAATGCATTCTTTGATTATTCTTTGATTACATATTACATCTCATTTTAATTTTCCTTTCTCTCCCCTTTCCCCAACCTCTCCCCAACATTCTTTCTCCCCCAGATCCATGCCCTTAGTCACCCTTCAGAAAAAACAAAAAAAAACAAAAAAAAACAAACAAACAAACAAAAAAAAAAAACAAAACACAGGCTTTCTAGGTATTTCAACAAAACCCAGCATTACAAGCTACAATAAGACCAGGAATAGACCATCACATGATGGGAGGACAATGTAATCCAGTGGGAAGAACTCATCCCACTATAGGAGGAAAGGGGTCCCACAGGTGGGCAAAAGAGTCAGGCATAGACCCTGCTCCTAATGTGAGGATTCCCAAAAGAACTCCAAACTTCTTAGTCACAACATATATGCAGAAAACCTAGGTCTCACCCTTACAAGTTCCCTGATCTATTCAAGTCCCCCTGAGAACTCATAGGTAGGTTGTATGGCTATATTCTTGTGATATATTCCTGACACCACTGATTCCTCCCATCTTTTCTAACCCTCCTCCAATCCTTTCTCCCAAAACTCTAATGCTTGGCTCTAGCAACTTTGAATCCATTCCTATGTGTTGTTTAATGAATTCTCCCTTGTCTCTTTAATGATGTTATGGTAAGTTCTGGTCTCAGCATACTTTGTATCCAGAATTAACTGTAGGTAATTTGGGGTTGGATTGGTGTCCCAATCCTTCCACTTGAGTCCTTACCTGGTTACGGTAGAGAGGTGATTCGGTCTCTGTGTCTTTCTTCCATTTCTACAAGTTAACAGAGAATATAAAATATCACAGGGTAACTCAAACAAAGCAATTGAAAGGCCTTTATGATAAAAATTTCTCATCTTTGGAAAAGAAAATTGAAGAAGATATTATGGATCAGTAAGATTAACATAGTAAAAATGGCCTTAATATCAAAAGCAATCAACAGATCCAAAGCAATTCCCATCAAAATTCCAGAAAAATTCTCGACAGATCTTGAAATAACAATATTCAACTTCATATGGGAAACAAAACAAAACAAAGCACAGGATATCTAAAATAATACTACACAATAAGAGGAGATTCAGAGGTATCATCGTCTCTGACCTCAAACTTTAATAAGTTTCTGTAGCACTAAAACCCACGTGATATTCACATAACAGACACATTAATCAATGGAATTAAATTAAAGACCCAGGCATAAATTCACATGCATATGAAGAACTGATTTTTGATAAAGAGGCCAGAAATACACAATAAGAAAATAAAATCATACTCAAAAAATGGTGTTAGTCTAGTTGGATATTGGTATGTAGGATGAAAATACATCTATATCTATCACCTCGAACAAAATGCAAGCCTGGGTAGATAAAAAACTTAAATACTAAACCAGATACATTTAATCTTGTAAAAGTAACTTTTATTTGTCAGATGTAATTGTCCTTTGCGGGGGGGCTACTGATAAATAAACTCAACCTTTTATTTCTTCTGAACTCTACCTAGCTGTTTCAATTCACTTGTTCTGGCCCAAACTCCTTTCCAAGCTGATTCAAACCAGCTTCTAATCTTCCAGTTTGTTCATATTCTTTGGTTTGTTCTGTCTTCACCTGTGACATGTCTCTGAAAAAAAGTGTCTGGTAAAACTATCTCCTCTTCCTCCACTTTCCCATGCTGCTCTCTTAAGTCACTTCTCCTTCCTGTGTTGTTCTGCTGAGTCTTCTGAGATTGGGAATATCCAATTTCCGATACATTCTGTCAACTCTCATTCATCACTTTGTCTGCCCCTCAGTTAGATATAGCTGCTTCCTTCTACAAACTAATTTTACCTTTATTGTTTAGGATTAAAGTTGTATTCTAAGGACCAGTCTGTGTTCTAGCCAGAGAGACTAAAGTCTTTCATTCCTGTCAGATCCCACAGAACTAGAAGGTGTTTGGATGTGATCCTGATTCCAAAGCAACCATTTTGCTGGAGTAAAATTCTTCTACAGAACCTGATAGAAGAGAAATAGAAAATAGACTAAATGCATTGGCCATAAGGCATTTTCCTGAACAGAACACTAACAGTTCAGGCACTAAGATCAACAATTAATAAATAGGACTTCATAAAACATAAATGCTTCTTTAAAGAGCACTACCAATAGGACAAAATGCCAACCCACAAAATAGGAAATGATATTCCACAAGTATAAGTCTGACAGAGAACTAATATCCAAAATAAATGAAGAAATTAAGAAAGTAGACTTTGACAAACCATATAATATACCTGATACATGATGTATAGAACTAAAGAAAGAAATCTCAACAGAGGAATCTCACTTGGTAGAAAAACTCTTAAGGAAATGTTCAACATCCTTAGCCATCAGGGAAATACAAATCAAAACAATTTTGAGATTCCATCTCACACCTGTCAGAATAGTTAAGATCAAAACCACAAGTGGCAGCTCATGCTGGTTGAGAATATGGCACACAGGGAATACTCCTCCACTGTTCATGGAAGTGCAAACCTATACATCCACTTTGGAAGTGAATGACAGTTTCTCAGAAAACCAGAAATTATTCTACCTCAAGACATAACTCTACCACTACCATTGCTACTATATATACCTAAACCTGCTTCATTCTATCATAAGAATAGTTGTTCAACTATATTCATAGCAGCTTTATTCACAATGGCCAAAAACTGGAAAGAACCTAGCTGTCACTTAACTAAACAATGGGTAAGAAAATGCAGTGCACAGTGGAATATCATGCTACATTCCACAGACCCAGAGAAACTAAGTAATAAGACGTAATTAAAGGGGAATGAATGGATCTCCCTTAGAATGGGAAATAGAATAGATTTTTTTTTTTTTTTGGTGGGCCTGAATGGGAAGGGTTTGGAACAGGTATAGGGATGTAAGGGGAGGAGAAAATACTGAGAGAAAAGACTAGAATTTGGGATATTTCAGGAGTGATATGGAAATGTGAGTTGTAAACTCACTGGAATCTATAAGTATAACCTTAGTAAAGCACACTGGAAACTCTATTCATGATCTATACTTCTAACCACTTTTACCCTTTTAAGAGCTAGTACCATTCTCTTGTTTTTGGAATGACATTTTTGTTTGGATGTTGATGCCATAACAAAATGCTATGAATTTAATGACTCAAATCAGCCATATTTTACTTTCTTACATTGTGGAAACCCAGGTGTCCAAGGCAATTTGAAGTTCTACTCAGGCTCTATGGGTTTTAAAGAGCTAGCACTCTGTGGGTTGCCATCTCTTTGCTCAGTCGCCATGCCAGAAAAGGAAAAAAATCTAGATTTTTAAGACCCTTTCTTAGATGTATACCAAGGGATTGACCACTATGTACACATTTACTTGAAATGCCTCTGAAGGCTCTGTGACAAAATACAACCATATTGATGTCTAAGGTCTCAAAATGTACACTATGAAGTGTCACAAATAAGTTTCATTAAAATCTGCTCAAAACTTTGGTCATACTAAATACTCACCAACCTTTAAACAAAAGGGCTGACCCTTACTTATTCTGACAGAAGATAGTTTTATTCTTGAGAAGAAAAGAAAACAAAGTATGCAGTCTGGGAGACATTAGGGTAATTTAAGTTTAGGAAACAAATATTATCAGGCATATACACTTAGTTACTTGCTCCTTTCTTAGCATTTTGCCCTTGTGTTTGTTTTCAGAAAAGCCCGGGGAAGAATAGCTCAAAATAATAGTTTTTCATAGTTATTGAAAAAGCAAAAAAGAAAATATTTTATTTTACTGATCAGAGAATGAATAAAATGGTATCACCAACAGATCAAATGAGAGCTATCTGTAATATTTTATTTATTTATGACATTAAATTCAACTTGGATGTTAATGTCACTCAATTCATGGGAACAAAGGACAAACGACCCCTAGATATTTCACTACTTGAGTAATTAATTTTTCTGTAAAACAGAATTCAAGCAATGAAAGAAGAATCAACACAGAAGAAACCAAGATGGTGGAAGGGAATAAGAAGAGAAACAGTGCCTTTTCAAAAAAACATATCAAGTAACCAAAAGTAATAAAACAAAACAAAACAAAACAAAATAAAACCCAAAACAACAACAAAGTAAAGTAGGTCAAGAACAAATATAAGATATAATTTTAACCTTTTAATCAGTTAAGGAAGATTTTGTGATCAGTTAAGTTTTTTATTTACTGCAGAAGTATAACCACAAGTAAACTGTTCATAGACTTACACTTACCTTTCACAAACACTCATATAGGTTACACTAATAAAACTCATTTACATAGCAGAGAAAGAAAAAATACTAGAAAACGAGAAGGATGGAGTAGTAATTATTTGAGCAAAAATTAACAAAATTTCCCAATTTTTATTAGGTATTTACTTCATTTACATTAAAAATGCTATTCCAAAAGTCCCCTATACCACCCCACCCCACCCTGCTCCCTTACCACCCACTGCCACTTCTTGGCCCTGGTATTCCCCTGTACTGAGGCATATAAAATTTGCAAGATCAAGGGGCCTCTCTTCCCAATGATGGCCAACTAGGCCATCTTCTGCTACATATGCAGCTAGAGACACGAGATCTAGGGGGTATTGGTTAGTTCATATTGTTCCACCTATAGGGTTGCAGAACCCTTCAGCTCCTTGGGTACTTTCTCTAGCTCCTCCATTAGGGAACCTGTGTTCCATACAATAGCTGACTGTGAGTGTCCACTGCTGTGTTTGCTAGGCACTGACATAATTCACAAGAGACAGATTTAACAGGGTTCTTTCAGCAAAATATTGCTGGCATATGCAATAGTATCTACGTTTGGTGGCTGATTATGGGATGAACAACTGGGTGGGACAGTCTTTGGATGGTCCATCCTTTTGTCTCAGCTCAAAACTTTGTCTCTGTAACTCCTTCCATGGGTGTTTTTTTTTTTTTTTTTTCCCAATTCTAAGGAGGGATGAAGTGTCCATACTTTGGTCTTCATTCTTCATGAGTTTCATGTGTTTTGCAAATTGTGTCTTGGATATTCTAAGTTTCTGGGCTAATATCCACTTATCAATGAGTGCATATCATGTGAGTTCTTTTGTGATTGAATTACCTCACTCGGGATGACACACTCCAGATCCATCCATTTGCCTAGGAATTTCATAAATTCATTGTTTTTAATAGCTGAGTAGTACTCCATTGTGTAAATGTACCACATTTTCTGTATCCATTCATCTGTTGAGAGACATCTGGGTTCTATATAGCTTCAAGCTATTATAAATAAGGCTATTATGAAAATAGTGGAGCAGATATTTTTATTAACAGGTGGAACATCATCTGAATATATGCCCAAGAGAGGTATTGCTGGATCCTCTGGTAGTATTATGCCCAAGTTTTTGAGTAACCGAAAGACTGATTTCCAGAGTGATTGTACAAGCTTGCAATCCCACCAACAATGGAGGAGTGTTCCTCTTTCTCCACATCCTCGCCAGCATCTGCTGTCACATGATTTTTTGATCTTAGCCATTCGGACTGATGTGAGGTGGAATCTCAGGGTTGTTTTGATTTGCATTTCCCTGATGATTAAAGATGTTGAACATTTTTTCAGGTACTCCTCAGCCATTTGATATTCCTCAGTTGAGAATTCTTTGTTTATCTCTGTGCCCCATATTTTAATGGGGTCATTTGGTTTTCTGCAGTCCAACTTCTTGACATATATATATATATATATATTGGATATTAGTCCCCTATCTTATTTAGGATTGTTAAAGATCCTTTCCCAATCTGTTGGTGGCCTTTTTGTCTCATTGACAGTGTCTTTTACCTCACAGAATCTTTGCAATTGTATGAGGTCCCATTTGTCAATTCTAGATCTTACAGCACAAGCCATTGCTGTTCTATTCAGGAAATTTTCCCCTGTGTCCATATCTTCGAGGCTTTCCTCCACTTTTTCCTCTATAAGTTTCAGTGTCTCTGGTTTTATGTGGAGTTCCTTGATCCACTTAGACTTGACCTAAATACAGGAGATAAGAATGGATCAATTCACATTCTTCTGTATTATAATCACCAGTTGTGCCACCACCATTTGAAAATGCTGTCTGTTTTCCACTGGATAGTTTTACCTCCCTTGTCAAAGATCAAGTGACTATAAGTGAGTGGGTTCATTTCTGGGTCTTCAATTCTATTCCATTGGTCTACCTGTAGGTCCTTTACCAGTTCCATGTTGTTTTAATCACAATTGCTCTGTAATACAACTTTAGGTCAGGCATGGTGATTCCACCATGGATTCTTTTCTCATTGTGAAGTTTTTGCTATCCTAGGTTTTCTTGTTATTCCAGATGAAATTGTAAATTGCCCTTTTTAATTCATTGAAGAATAGAATTGGAATTTTGATGGGGATTGTATTGAATCTGTAGATTGCTTTTGACAAGATAGCCATTTTTACTATATTGTACCTGCCAATCCATGAGCATGGGAGATCTTTCCATCTTCTGAGATCGTTGATTTCTTTCTTCAGAGAATTGAAGTTTTTATCATACAGATCTTTCACTTCCTTAGTTAGAGTCACACCAAGATATTTTATATTATTTGTGACTATTGTGACATATGTTGTTTCTCTAATCACTTTCTCAGAGTGTTTATCCTTTATGTAGAAAAAGGCCATTGATTTTTTTTTTTGAGTTAATTTTTTATCCAGCTACTGCACTGAAGCTGTTTATCAGGTTTAGGAGTTCTCTGGTGGAATTTTTAGGGTCACTAATATATACTATCATATCATCTGCAAATAGTGTTATTTTGACTTCTTTCTTTCTAATTTGTATACTCTTGACATCCTTTTGTTGTCTATTGCTCTGGATCGGACTTCCAGTACTAAACGGAATAGGTAGTGAGAAAGTTTGCTGCCTTGTCTATTCCCTGATTTTAGTGGGATTGCTTTTAGCTTCTCTCCATATACTTTAATGTTGGCAACTGGTTTGCTGTAGATTGCTTTTATTATGTTTAGGTATGGGCTTTGAATTCCTGATCTTTCCAGGACTTTTATCGTGAATGGGTTTGGATTTTGTCATGTTAAATGCTTTCTCAGAATCTAATCATACCATCATGTCGTTTTTGTCTTTTAGGTTGTTTATATACTGGATTACGTTGATGGATTTCTGTATATTAAACCATCCCTGCATCCATCCCTGGAATGAAGCCTACTTGGTCATGATGGCTGATGGTTTTGATGTGTTCTTGGGTTCGGTTTGTAAGAATTTTATTGAGTAGTTTTGTATCGATATTCATAAGGGAAATTGGTCTGAATTCTCTATCTTTGTTGAGTCTTTATGTGGTTTAGGTATCAGAGTAATTGTGGCTTTGTAGAATGAATTGGGTAGAGTACCTTCTGTTTCTATTTTGTGGAATAGTTTGAGGAGAACTGGAGTTAGGTCTTCTTTGAAGGCCTGATAGAACTCTGCACTAAACCCATCTGGTCCTGGGCTTTTTTTGGTTGAGAGAATATTAATGACTGCTTCTATTTATTTAGGTGATAAAAGACTGCTTAGGTAATTAATCTGATCCTGATTTAACTTTGGTACCTGGTATCTGTCTAGAAATTTGTTCATTTCATCCAGGTTTTCAAGTTTTTTTGAGTCTATCCTTTTGTAGATGGATGTGATGGTGTTTTGGAATTCCTCAGGATCTCTTATAATGTCTCCCTTTTCATTTCTAGTTTTGTTAATTAGGATGCTGTCCCTGTGCCCTCTAGTGAGTCTGGCTAAGAGTTTATCTCTCTTTTTGATTTTCTCAAAGAACCAGCTCCTGGTTTGGTTGATTCTTTGAATAGTTTAGTTTAGTTTTGTTTTGTTTTGTTTGTTGTTGTTTGTTTGTTTATTTCTACTTGGTTGATTTCTCCCCTGAGTTTGATTACTTCCTGCCTGTCTACTCTTCTTGTGTGAATTTACTTCCTTTTGTTCTAAAGATTTTAGGTGTGCTGTCAAGCTACTAGTGTATGATCTCTCTAGTTTCTTTATGGAGGCACTCAGAGCTATGTGCTTTCCTCTTAGGAATGCTTTCATTATGTCCTATAAGTTTAGCTATGTTGTGGCTTCATTTCCATTAAACTCTAAAAAGTCTTTAATTTCTTTCTTTATGTCTTACTTGACCAAGTTATCATTGAGGAGAGTGTTGTTCAGTTTCCATGTGAATGTTGGCTTTGTATTAATTATGTTGTTATTGAAGATCAGCCTTTGTCCTTGGTGATCTGATAGGCTGCATGGGACAATTTCTATATTTTTTATCTGTTGAGGCCTGTTTTGTGAATAATTATATGGTCAATTTTGGGGAAGGTACCATGAGGTACTGAGAAGAAGGCATATCATTTTGTTTTAGGATAAAATGTTCTGTAGATATCTATTAAGTCCATTTGTTTCATAACTTCTGTTAGTTTCACTGTGTCCCTGTTTAGTTTCTGTTTCCATGATATGTCCATTGATGAAAGTGGGGTGTTGATGTCTCCCACTATTATTGTGTGAGGTGCAATGTGTGCTTTGAGCTTTACTAAAGTATCTTTAACGAATGTTGCTGCCCTTGGATTTGGAGCATAGATATTCAGAATTAGGAGTTCATCTTGGAAGATTTTACCTTTGATGAGTTTGAAGTGCCCCTTCTTGTCTTTTTTGATAACTTTGCATTGGAAGTCGATTTTATTCAACATTAGAATGGCTACTCCAGATTGTTACTTCAGACTGTTTGCATGGAAAACTGCTTGCCAAACTTTCACTATGAAGTAGTATCTGTCTTTTTCCCTGAGATGGGTTTCCTGTTAGCCTAAAAAATGTTGGGTCCTGTTTGTGTAGCCAGTCTGTTAGTCTATGTCTTTTTATTTGGGAATTGACTCCATTGATATTAAGAAATATTAAGGAAAAGTAATCGTTTCTTCCTGTAATTTTTTTGTTAGAATTGGGATTCTGCTCTTGTGGCTGTCTTCTCTTAGGTTTGTTGAAGGATTACTTTCTTGCTTTTTCTAGGACATAGTGTCTTTGTATTGGTATTTTTCTGTTATTATCCTTTGAAGGGCTTGATTCGTGGAAAGATATTGTGTGAATTTGGTTTTGTCATGGAATACTTTGGTTTCTCCATCTATGGTAATTGAGAGATATGCTGGGTATAGTAGTTTGGGCTAGCATTTGTGTTCTCTTTGTGTCTGTATAACATCTGTCCAGGATCTTCTGACTTTCATAGTCTCTGGTGAGAAGTCTGGAGTAATTCTAATAGAACTGACTTTATATGTTACTTGACCCCTTTCCCTTACTGTTTTTAATATTCTGTCTTTATTTAGTGCATTTGTTGTTCTGATTATTATGTGTCAGGTGGAATTTCTTTTCTGGTCCAGTCTATTTTGAGTTCTGTAGGCTTCTTGTATGTTCATGGGCATCTCTTTCTTTCTTTAGGTATGGAAAGTTTTCGTCTATAATTTTTTTGAAGATATTTCCTGTCCCTTTACGTTGAAAATCTTCATTCTCATCTACTCCTATTATCCATAGGTTTGGTATTCTCACTGTGTCCTGGATTTCCTGGATGTTTTGAGTTAGTATCTCTTTTCATTTTGTATTTTCTTTGATTTTTGTGTCTATGTTCCCTATGGAATCTTCTGCACCTGAGATTCTTTCTACCATCTCTTGTATCCTTTTGCTGATGCTCACATCTATGGTTCCTGATTTCTTTCCTAGGGTTTCTATCTCCAGAGTTGTCTCTCTTTGGGTTTTCTTTATTGTTTCTACTTTCATTTTTTAGATCCTGGATGGTTTTGTTCAATTCCATCTCTTGTTTGTTAGTGTTTTCCTGTAACTCTCTAAGGGATTTTTATATTTCCTCTTTAAAGGCTTCTAGCTGTTAACTGTGTTTTCCTGTATTTCCTTCTTAAAGTCCTCCATTGTTATCATGAGAAGTGAGTTTAGATCCATGTCTTACTTTTCTGATGTGATGCTGTATCCTGGAAGTGCTATTTTGGGAGAGTTTGGTTCTGATGATGCCAAGTAACCTTGGTTTCTGTTGCTTCTCTGCTTACTCTTGCCTCCTGCTATCTGATTATCTCAAGTGCTTGCTGCCGTCAACATATGTGATTGGAGCCTGTCCTTCCTATAATCCCAGTTGATTCAGAATCCAGCTTTCTTTGTGATCCTTCTTTGATTGTGTGCTCCTGTGAACCTGAGATTCTGGGTGTGTCAGAGTTCTTGGAAGTCAAACTCCTCTGAGACCCAGAAATATTAGTGTGACCCAGCTCCTGTTATCCTGGGATCTTGTTGTCCTAAGATCCTGGGAAGTGCCTGGAAGTGGTGTCTCCTTTGAGGACTGTGGACCTGTCTGGTCTGTACAAAAGCAAGGTAAACTAGAAATGATCAAAAGGAACCGGAGCCACTGGTCAGGAGGGGCTCTGGTGTCCTTGTTCCTGCTGTCACAGGCCTGTCACAATTGGATTGGAACTGATGTTGTGTTCTGCTCACCGTTGATCCTAAGATGGAGTGGAGAGTCCTCTGGGGACTGTGGGGTTGTCCTCCGATTCTGTTCCCAAGGTGACCTGGTTCTGGTGCCGACCAGAAGGGATTTGTGCCCATGGTCAGGCCGGTTTTCTGCTCAAAAATTAACAAAATTTAAGAGGAGCATTTTGGGAAGAAAGTTCTTTCACAATATATAAAAATATATAAGGCTGTTATTATATTTTACAAAATCAATATTAAAATCTAGAAAACAATTGATTTAAAGTCACAAATTCCCTACATTATTTTTCATGTAACCATTTATGCCTCGCCAAATTACCAATAACATCCTTGGTAATAATGAAATATTTATCTTTCAAGGTGTCAAGTAACTGACTTCTTCCATGAGAATTACTAAAGCATATTCTAGCAATGTTTTTCTCCATCTTCGTTCTATACAATATTAAAGAAAAGAAAACAAACAAAAAACTAAGTATTTAAAAATAAGCATAGGACATGAGCATTTTAGTAATTATCCAAGATAGTGATAATGAAGAGTCTGTACTGGAAGCAAAGAACATGTGGAAAGAAGTGAGTTCAGAATAAACCAGGCAGAAAAAAATATCAGTATTTGTAAATATTGAAAAAGATGCTAAACATTTAAGAAATAAATTAATATATTAATGAAATCTATTGAAAATGAAGTCATTTTTAAATTGTTTAAATTGTCTAAAAATTTCATCATATATTTATATATGGTGAATGCCAATTTGGTTTTAGCATACTACAACATACAAATAATATTGAAAGAGTGAATATTTATTTTTTATGAACCACTGTCTGAATCAAAATTCTCATAACTACTTGTTACATCAGTTGAAGAAGGCACTTACATTTTAGAGATGACTTTTACATTTGTAAGAATTTATTTTTATTTTAATATTGTTTCATAATAAGTTATATATATATGTCTGTGTATGTGTATATATATATATATATACATATATATATATGTGTATATATATGTATATATATTGCCCACAGAAGTTTCTAAAAAAATTTTTCAGTTTTCTTCTTTCATCATAAGTCATATACTACACATTCATTCTCTAGGATAAGTAAACTCTCCACTATGGGTATGGTTGTTTTTGTTGGAACAGTCTTTTATGGGTATTGGCAACTGAAAATGAATGCATAAGGCAGTCAGATATGATGACCATATTTGATTCCAATACCAGAACTCAGGAGGACAGATATAAGGATCAGAAGACTGAAAACACTTTGAACGTCCTAGCAAATTTCAGAAAAGCCAGTCATACATAAGGAAAGTCCATCCAGTAAACAAACATACAAAAATAGCACCGATATGTTGTTGCTTCTTGCTACTATAAAGTGTAAGAATGGGATTGTTTAAATCTACTACTTAAAAACCTGAAAGTGAGAGGAATATTTTATGACTTTTCATCACAGATTTTAAAAATTTGAGGTTATAGTATATTTGTATAATTTCCTCCATTCTCTTCCTCTTTCCAAACCCTCCTATGTACCTATATATTTGCAATGTTTCAAATTCATTAGACTGATAAATGCTCATTTTTTACTTGTTTTTAGAGTAATTGTATTTTAGACAATTTTTGTTCCATCTTTTTGTATATATTTCATTTAAAGTTTATATTCATGCAAATTTAGAATTTATCTAAAATGTCAAATTCCATCTGAACTAATCATGAAATATATGTGAGTTGAATAAATTGAAAACATAGTCATCTGATATAGATAAACCTCCTTATACATCTTGTTTGAAAAACTATAGTCTGATGGTTTTGCAGTATGGTTCAGTATGAGAATTTGTGATCAAATAGTTCAAGCCAGTGCTGTGACCTTTTCTATTAATTAAACAACTTCAGCAGTTTTGTGTGATGTTAATTTTAAACTTTATTAATATAATCAGATTCTAACCATATAGCAGATGTGATCATTTCTATTTTAATTCTCAGTTCAAGTATGATTTACTTAGCACCACACACACACACACAGAGAGAGAGAGAGAGAGAGAGAGAGAGAGAGAGAGAGAGAGAGAGAGAGAAGAGAAGAGAAGAGAAGAGAAGAGAAGAGAAGAGAAGAGAAGAGAAGAGAAGAGAAGAGAAGAGAAGAGAAGAGAAGAGAAGAGAAGAGAAGAGAAGAGAAAAAAGAGAGGTAGAAAAATACTTTCATTGTTGAACTCAGTACCTAGGAAAAATATCAGTTTATAATCAAACCTTAAAAGTCACCTTACAAAATGTTTAAAGACTAGAAAACTTGAGCAATAAGTACCATTTTCACTGTGAAGTCTACTTCAACAGCATTCATAAAAAGTAAATGCAGGCATACATTATGCAGAAGTATTTCTGACAAGCCATATAAGTCATATTCTATTTTCTCATTGACTGTAAGATAAATCCCATGAGGCTTTAAAACCACATAGAAATTAGTTTAGAAGGCTATAGTCCTTAAGACTTATTTTTGAGTCCTTAAATACTAGGAAAATCTCGGTTACAAACATCAAAAATCAATTCTAATGTATTTTAGCATAAAAGGAGTTTATAAAAAGTATATTGGGTAGTGTTGAGAAATGTAGAGGTGTGTGAAACCAGCATAGAATATGAGCAAGAATGGCAAAGGCAAGATAGCAGTGAAGTATAGAGCTGCTGTTATAACCTGGACCTATTATGTCAAAGGTGTTCTTTCCACAAAGTGTCCAATATACTGCATATATCTGTTCTGTTTCTTACTATTTCTACACTTTATGTTCAATGGCTTGATGCTAAGTTTTAGTACTCAAGAAAAAGGCAAATACACAGTCAAAGAATTCTAACTTGCCCAGAAAGCTAAAGCACAAAATATATCATATACTCATGGCTTCTCTATTAGAAGAATGTTCTGTAGCTATGAAAATTCCTGTAGACAAATAGAGCCAGTAGTTAGTGGATTCATCTAGTGTCAGATAAAGGGTGACAACTGTCATACTATCTTGTTCCCATCATCTGAGTTCAAGAACTAATCATTTTTAAATTAGCTTACTCCCCAATATGGAACAAAAAAAACAAAATATTTAATTGTCTTTGATGTATTGAGTAATCTAAGCTTCTATGGATTCATCTTTCAATTTTTCATGTTTTTCTTTAACAGCACAAATATTCAGTCATTAATATAAATGCTATCTGAAGTATACTGTTATGTTTCTGTGTCCATCTGTCTGTGAATCTATTAACATATACTCAAGGAGAGAGGAGGGGAATACAGAGGGAGAGGGAAAGAGCGATAGAAATCTTAATATTAAAGATTCTGCCTCTATGTTATCATGTATTGAGGGTTAGTTTTGCCCTTTGAGGTAAGATGGTCTCTCATGTCCCAATAATTGAATTAGTCTTACCTACTGACAATGGCTGATTAAACAAAATTATTTCATAAGATTTATTTTCTAGCAGCAAAAAGAGGACATAAGAGTCACCATGGGACTCTCATTACAAGGATCTTTCTATGATGATCATGCATCCTGCATCTTGTCAAGTTGTATGAATATAAACTAAGTAGCAGCATATACAGGGTGTTCTCTTCAGAGAAAGGCAGACGTTCTTGAAGAGTCAAATAATGTTAGATGCCATCCTGTTAAGTTTGTTCCTCTTCCTAAGATTCAAGTTTTAACTATTTTTCATGAAACTAATAACCAAGTAGACTTCCAGCAATTTATCATTTTGGACCAAATATGTTCTATTGTTTTAAATTGCTTGCAACTTCTATCACTGTGGTTTTCAAAATAAATTACAGTTCAAAGTACCTGCTCCACTGATATTGCTAAAACTGTTACCTCATCACCCCCCTCCATTCCATTCTCCAAAACAAGTGTAATAAAAGACATTCTTTCAGTTCTGTCTGTACTGAACCATCCAAAAAAAAAAAAAAAAATACAGCTAAAACAGGTTAAATTGAACAAGGAATATTATGTTATATTACACTTCTATTCTGTTTATTATTTCTGAAAGCAGAAAAATGTCTAATTCTCTTGAGACAAGTGTTTTTGAATCTACATGAGAACACAAGATATTATGATAGTTCACAGTAAGCCCAGAGGAAAACCATTCTTTGGTTTCCTGTTTCTCTATAAATTGAGTTTATGGTCTTGACTGAGTTATAATTCATGGAATCAGTATTTTTGAATGCAACCGTATTACAGGAAGGCTGAAATTCAAAATTTCACCTGGTTAAAGGAAATTTAACCAATTGTCATCCATTTTTAATCAAATTTTGGGAGGTTCCCCTTAGCGCCTGAAAGCTTTAAACCTGAGTGATAACAGTGTGGCCAGTCCCTCATTGAACACTCTGAATCTGATATATGAAGACTAAAGCATAGTTCAAGGTGATATGTAGTTTTAGGTTGATATGTCTTTCAGTACAACAGTTAGAATGTATCAGTTCTTTCAGCTTACTACAGACTGATAGTGTTTGGCATGCTGTGATTTGGTATTTATATTTTCTTCTTTTCATAGGGTTTGATTTATTTTCTAATTAGCACATTTTCCATATTTATATGTAAGAAAAAAAAACATTGTTTTTTTTAATTAGATATTTTCTTCATTTACATTTCAAATGCTATCCTAAAGTCCCCTATATGCTCCCCCTGCCCTCCTCCCCAAACCACCCACTCCTGCTTCCTGGCCCTGGCATTCCCCTGTACTGGGGCATATAATCTTTGTAAGACCAAGGACCTCTCCTCCAAATGATGGCCTACTAGGTCATCTCCTGCTACATGTGCAGCTAGAGACATGAGCTCAAATTAGTTCATATTGTTGTTCCTCCTATAGGGTTGCAGACCCCTTCTGCTCCTTGGATACTTACTCTAGCTCCTCCATTGGGGGCCCTGTGTTCCATCCAATGGATGACAGTAAGCATCCACTTCTGTCTTTGCCAAGCACTGGCATAGACTCACAATAGACTTCTATATTTGGGTCCTGGCAGGAAAATCTTGCTGGCATATGCAATAGTTTCTGGGTTTGGTGGCTGTTTATGGGATGGGTCCCAGGTTGGGGAGTCTCTGCATACTCCCTCCTTTCCATCTCAACTCCAGACTTTGTCTCTGTAACTCCCTCCATCGGTGTTTTGTACCCCATTCTAAAAAGGAACAAAGTATCCACAGTTTGGTTTTCCTTCTTCTTGAGTTTCATGTGTTTTGCAAATTGTATCTTGGGTATTCTAAGTTTCTGGGCTAATATTCACTTATCAGTGAGTGAATATCATGTGAGTTCTTTTGCGATTGGGTTACCTCACTGAGGATAATATCTTCTAGATCCATCCATTTGCCTAAGAATTTCATAAAAATAACAAGCATTGCTATTTTTTCAGTTTGTCATTAGAGATTCAACAGATGTTTTCTATACAGTAACTACAGTGTCAGATCTTTTGCATGATGCTCAGAAACATATGGAAGACATGTTTCAGCTAAAAATTACCCTGTCCTTCCTGTGTGCAGAAGAATGGCTCTCAACTTTTGTAAATATAAGTTTTATTTGCATGATGTAATTGTTGTCTCAGGGGCATATTGTTAAATAAGTTCGTTCACCTTTTCTAGTTCTGTATGAACTTTGGCTAGCTGATTCAGCTTAAATGTTCTGGCTCAAATTCTTCTCTCAGCTGACTAATTCAATCTGATTTCTCTCTTACTGAATTGCTCTGCTTGGCCTCAAACCAACTCTGGAAATTTTCTTTAATCTTCTGGCTCCTTCTTATTCTCTGGCTTCACCTGCTTTTGCTGATCTGCACTCAACTCACAAAGTCAGCTCCACTGCACTATACTCACTGCACTGACTCCAAATGACTGATTCTATCAGTTTTCTTTTCCTGTGATATTCTCCTGAGAGTTGGTTGTATCCTGTCTCTGACTTATTCTATCAAATCTTTGTCTGATTCAATTTCTCTGCCCCTGAATTAGATGTCAAGTTCAAACATGGATGCTTCCTTCTAAAAGCTAATGCTAATTTAAAATGGTGTCTACTAAGGTCATATCTGTATTCTAGCCAGAGGTATTAAAGATGTGTGGTGTGTCTGCATTCTCTCGAGATTACACAGACCTAGATTTTTAGATATGAACTCTTGAAGAACAGTCATATGGTTGAATTAAGAATTCTATACAAATTTCATCAGAGATTTTTGTCTTGAAACAGAGTTTTTCTTATAATCCTTGATTACTATCAATAAGACTATGAAAATATAATTTGCCTTTGGCTACATGAGTTGTGAAGTAATTTATAATCAAAATGTCCTTACAATGTGTGATGATCAAATGATTTGTTTGTGATATACTTCAAAGTCTAGAAAATGCTGTAAAATACCAGATATTGATGATACTTTGATCCATGATTATCAAGAATAAATTATAGTTTGGAAGATAAAAAATATCTCATGGTTTCATTCAGTTCAAATTTTTAAAACACAGTGGCAGAGTTGACCACTTTGAAGTCTAGTTCTTTGGTTACACTTTAGATACATCAACAAATGTATCTAATGGTAAATGTACTTTAAGAGACATTTGTATCTTAACTATAAAAGCCACATTTAAAATGCAAAATGCTATAACAAATAAAAGGTATCTTAAAATATGTCTTACATGTAAATCTTATCTTAAAGTTTCTTGATTCTTCACCATGGGAAATCTGAAGGGAGAAGTTCTCTCCCTTTGAGAATAGTTCAGTATCTTCAGATATCCATTGAGCATTTTCTCCTTGAACTCTGACTCCAGACTGCTTATATTTTGCATTTGTCCGTGTCTTCCTTTTTCTGAATTTTATTTACTTTTATTATATCTATTTCTTGTCTACTAAAAGTATATTGAAATCTAATTTTAAGACAGACAGTGGTCCCTGTATGAAGGAGACAACAATGAACTGAACAGATAGGATTTCAAATAATAGAATTCCAATGAGGTTAAATTTTATCTTAGGTTGTTTTGTAAAAAGAAACAATTCAAAACTACCCTCAATATTTGACTGCTGCAAGGAATCATCCTTTTAAATAAGACCTACATTGCTTTCCTGGATGTTTTCTGTGTTTACATATGAAAGGGCCACATACAGAACTCCAAAATTACATTCCTTATGACAAAGAACTCTATAACAAAGAGCTTTGTACCTTGAGTTGACTAAAAGTTAGCTATTTTTTTTCCTTACTCCAACTCTTTAAATTTTGATTCATTCTTGACTAGAGCCAAACCTTGTTGATATAGACTTCCCTTAGTATAAAACAGTTTTTCATGTGTCATCTTGAGAGACATCCTGGTTGAACACTCAGAGGAACTAAATCCTTTCAGGCCATATTTACATTTCCTATAGTAAGTGTTTTATCATCAATGTCTCAGATACACATAGTTCTCAGGTTCTGAGTACATTCTTTGAAATCATCCCTCCTAGTGGTTTCTAGCGTCTGTTTCTCCTTTCAAACTGTTACCACTGAGAATTCTGCACAGTGTTCTTTGATTAGCACTTACATACAAAGAAATAATTGTTACTGAGCAGAATGAGGATTCATAATATGTCATCTTAAGAACAGGATACATGTTTGCTAAGAAAATGAGAATTTATTAAAATGTCATAATTTTATGTGTTATCATTCTTTATTTGAATCAGATGAAAACACATATTGCCTGGACTGCATGTATCAGATAATTATGGCTATTGGAAATGGTATTTGGGATTATAGTCTAAGAATAATTCTCAGGAAGGTATACTTCTTGTGTGTGTGTATGAAGGTCTATGTGTGTGTGTATCAAATACATGTATCATTGCTTCTAAGACTTAACATTTCTCTGTTGAGAGGCCTTTCTACTTTTCCTTAACATTTGCATCTAATTTTCTGGTTCCAACTGATAAAAGCATGACCTCTCTTCTTTCATTTGCCTGGTGGCTTTAATACAAACTTTCTGTATTGTACTAAAATGATTTTATTGTTTTCATTTTCTCTTTGTCTCTTATGAGAACATACATGTACAAACACAGACTACATATACATATGTATACAATAGCATTCCTCCTGAGTTATAAGTGTTTGTAAATTGCATTTATTTTTCTTGCTCACATTTACCTATTATTAGAAAAATATATTGACTTTCTCTTGAAGCATATAACCTCAGAATATTAAAGAATTTCTTAAAAACAAAATTATGACTTTTCTTTCTAACTAATGAATTTGCAGAATGATTTTCATAGTCAGTTCTTCTTAACAGCTATGTTTGCCTTTTAACATGGAATTTGCAGTTCCTCAGGAGCTGTATAGTGGAAGCACCGGGTAAAAACAAATACAATGTGAAGTTAATATTATAGGTTGTGGTTCTACTAAGAGTTTACATGTTAGACTTGGGCTTTTCTAAAATCCCATGAGAGAGAAGAAAGAGAATTGGTGTGGTACAAATAGAAAAAGTGCATACCTTTGAGTGAAGAAATAAATAGAGTTAAAGTTTAGGATTGACTTAGTTTATTCCTTTCTAAGGAAAGTGAACTAATTGAAAAAATGGATAGATCCTCTTCATATGCATATGTGTGCTTGCTTTGATAAAAAAAAAATAGGCTACAATGGGCTATGAAATACAGACTAACTGAATCATAGGTGAGAATGCCTCATCCACCATTCCTTTTACATAAAAAGATGTGTGGATTGATGTTCTGTCATTTTTCACTGCAGTTCACACGTGTTCCCTGGACCTTTCTCTTCCTCTGAGTCTCACCTTCTGTCAATATGAAAAATGAAATGACAGCAATAGAACTTTCATTTTTTTTCTTTCTTGAGATTTGCAAATCATGTGAGAGTAGGGAACCATCTGTTACTATCATGTAATAAGACCCAAAAGACTGGGCAGAGAAAATACTGTCTGGCATGGCAAATGTATCAGCTGGCCCAGATCTCCACCAGGCTCCAGCCCCAGAAGTGTGGAGGACCTGGGGACACTGATTCTGGCAGGCATTTTGTAGGCATGCTGGTGTTCCATAGAACATGAAGGAACAGCTGCAGGGAGCAGGGGTGGTACAGCAGGTTGTGAAATGAGATATGGGCTTGTGTCAGAGTCATTAAGCTTTTCTGATAAATGGGATGCAAATTAATTGATAGTTTTACTAATTAATTTATTTGAGTTGCTGTAATCCTCAGACCTGGCTGTGGCTCTTAATAGTGCAGCATGTTACTTCAGCACAGAGAGAATTTTTTGTTGTTGTAGTTGTTGTTGTTGTTGTTCTTCTTCTTGTTTTATTTTATTTCCCTCTAAATAAGGAATTTGGTTTTAGACTTCTTTACTGATGAAGCTTTTCAAAACAGATCAGCAACAAGACTAATAAACCATTAAAATGCACTGTTAATGCACATTAATACTTGAATTGTGATATTTATATTAGGAAGAATAGTAACATTGCCAATCTTCTGAATTTGTATTGGATGGCATGAGAAATGCCCCAAGTGGCATTAATAGACCTTCATGAAATTGTTGCCATATCTAACTGCTAAGTATCTTTCCCTAGTAGGGAAATTAAACACCAATATGTCAGAGAATGTAGATAAACGTGCTCATATGCTTCTGAAATTAACTCTTGATGTGTGCATAAAAACATGTAAATATACACACATGAGATTTCATAAGGGAAACATGATGCCTATGTATATAAATAAGTAAATACATTGTTTTTCTTTTCTTGAAAATAAATATTATCCAATCTATCACTCTAACTTAGTAAATATTAATCATATATCATGAAACAAAATAGTACAGTATAGCTTTCATAAACATAAAAAAATCCCCTTATCCTAGTATGCTATTCTGTTGCTGTGATAAAGAATACCCAAGATATAAGATACAATTTGCGAAAGACATGAAACTCAAGAAGAACGAAGACCAAAGTATGGACACTTTGCCCCTTCTTAGAAGTGGGAACAAAACACCCATGGAAGGAGTTACAGAGACAAAGTTTGGAGCTGAGATGAAAGGATGGACCATCTAGAGACTGCCATATCCAGGGATCCATCCCATAATCAGCTTCCAAACGCTGACACCACTGCATACACTAGCAAGATTTTGCTGAAAGGACCCAGATATACCTGTCTCTTTTGAGACTATGCCGGGGCCAAACAAACACAGAAGTGGATGCTCATAGTCAGCTATTGGATGGATCACAGGGCCCCCAATGGAGGAGCTAGAGAAAGTACCCAAGGAACTGGGGGGATCTGCAACCCTATAGGTCAGAAAAACAATATGAACTAACCCGTACCCCCTGGAGCTTGTGTCTCTAGCTGCATATGTATCAGAAGTTGGCCTACTCTGCCATCAGTTGAAAGAGAGGCCATGGTCATGCAAACTTTATATGCCCCAGTACAGGGGAATGCCAGGGCCAAGAAGTAGGAGTGGGTGGATGGGGAAGTGAGCATGTCGGGGACTTTTGGGATAACATTGGAAATGTAAATGAAATAAATATCTAATTAAAAAGAAAGAATATGACCAAAGCATATGGGATAGGGAAGTATTTATTTGGCTTCATATTATATTCCATCATAAGAGATGCCAAGGAAGGAACTCAAGTATGGAAGCTGGATCTCAAGCAGGCCATAAAGGAACAGTACTCATTGGCTTCAGGAGGAATCTTCCTCATATGGTTCAAGCTTACTTGCCTCAGGTAGCAACAAACTCTGTGCCTTGACCTTCCCACATTCATCATTAATCAAGATAATGCAACAAGTGATTGCAACGGTAATATAATAGAAACAATTCTTTGATTGAGATTTCTTCTTTCCAAGTTTGTTTGCTTTGATGAAATTTGGCAAAAATTAAATATGAGACTTTTCAATATATAAAACTAAAATAGTATAATTGTGTAATTTAAAAAGCATTATCTATATTTTGTCATGCTATATTGTTTGTATTGAATGTATTTTTGTAAAGCTTTAAGTGAAGAAATAGTGACAGTATAACTTAAGACTCTACTTGTTCAGAATGATAACCAAAAATTAACATATTCCTCAGATATGAGGCTTTCATACAGATCTATAAACACATATTTATATACATGAATAAATATATAAAATATATATTGATATGTGGCATATATTATGCCTTTTTTTCAGCAAAACATTTTCATTATAACTGGTTTAGTTCTTTGTTTGTTTGTTTGTTTGTTTGTTTCTTTTTAATCACCCTAAAATGATCCATTTTAAAAATAATAATTCAATTAAAACACATTGATATTATGTGGTTTTAACATCTTAACATACTTTAGTTTAAATCATCTCTACATAGCTACAGATATATCCTAGTATTTTCCTTATTTTTGTTTCAATTTGATACAAGTTAGAGTCATTTCGGACAATAATCTCTGAATAGAAAAAAAAATGCCTCTTTGAGATTAAAGTACAGGCTGGAGCAGACTCCTAGTTGGTCTGATCTCATGAAAACTCCACATCCTGAAACATCCTAGAGGACTTGCTGCACTCAGAGAAGTTGCTGAGAATCCCCCTCTCTAGTCTCAGAGCTGCTTCTGGGAGTCTGGTGGACACAGACACATCACCCACCAAAACCCTCACCCTCCCAAATACCACTCTTCTATCACTTCCACCCCTTCTGCCTGTTTCTTGCTGCTGGAGCAGACCCCTAAGTTGGTCTACTCCCATGAAGACTCCATATCCCAATCCATCCTAGAGGACCTGCTACACTCAAAGCACTTGGACCAGCTGCACTCAGAATGATTGAACAGTAGAGGACTCAGAACATTTGAGGATCCACTGTTCTCAGAGAAGTTGAGGATTGGGTACACTAAGTACAGTTGGACAACAGCTTGATTACTCCACTGAAGACCCAACAGTCTGAAGGCCTCCCTGGAGACCTACTGCTCCCAGGGCAACAGATCAGCAGCTTCTCTGTCTCTGTAAAGATCCCACAGTTGGAAGGTCTCACAGGTGGTCTGATGCAGCTAGGGCCACAGCTGAAGAGGAGAAATGAATCAACCCAAGGACAAAAGAGGAAGATACTGTACAGTCACCCAGATCAACAAACACCAGGGATATCCAGATGGCAAAAGACAAACACAAGACTATAAGTGAAAGAAGCCAAGATACACGGGCATCATCAGAACCCAGTTCTCCCACCACAGCAAGCTCTGAATATGCCAACACACCTGAAAATCAGGAAGCTGACATAAAGTCCTATATCATGGAGATAATAGAGTCCTTTAAGGAGGATATCAATAACTCACTTAAAGAAATACAGAAAAACACAGGTAAATTGGTGAAGGAATTGAATAAACTGATTCAAAATTTAAAAGTGGAAGTAGAAAAAAATAAGGAAAGCATAGATTGAGGCAAACTTGGAAATGGAAGACCTAGAAAAGAAGACTGGAATTACAGATGTAAATATTACCAACAAAATATATGAGAGAGAAGAGAGAATCTCAGGTATAGTAGATATGGTAGAAGAGATTGACACAACTGTCAAAGAAAGTTCAAATCATAAAAATCTCCTAACCCAAAGCATCCAGGAAATTCAGGACACAATGAAAAGACCAAATTTAAGGATATTTAGAATAGAGGAGAACAAAGATTACCAGCTCAAAGGACTTGAAAATGTCTTCAACAAAATCCTAGAAAAAAAGTTCCCCAACCTAAAGAAAGAGATGGATATAAAGGTACAAGAAGCTTATAGAACATGAAATAAATGGGATCAGAAAAGAAAATATCTTCACATAATTATCAAAACACTAAATGCACAGAGCAAAGAAAGAATACTAAAAGCTGCAGGGGGGGAAATGCCAAGTAATAAGGTAGACTTATCAGAATTACACCAGACTTCCCAACAGAGTCTATGAAAGCCAGAAAAAGATTCACCAGACATGATGCAGACTCTAAGAGAACAGAAATGGCAGCCCAGACTACTATACACAGCAAAACTCTCAATCAACATAGATGGAGGAACCAAAATATTCCAGGACAAACCCAAATTCAGAAAGTATCTATCCACCAACTCAGGCCTAGAGAGGATCCTGGAAGGAAAACTCCAACACAAGAAAGATACTTGCACCAAAGAAAGGAAAAGATAGAAATCATCTCACCTCAAGACAACATCAAAAGTAGAGAGCCACAAGCACATATAGACACCTACAAAAACAAACATATCAGGAACCAACAGTCATCTCTTTAATAACTCTCAATATTAATGGACACAATTCACCTATAAAAAGACATAAGCTAACAGACTGCATATGCAAATGAGATCCAGCATTTTGCTGCTCACAAGAAACACATCTCAACAACAAACACACACACTATCTCAGAGTAAAAAGATGAAAAATGTTCTTCCAAGTAAATGGTCTCAGGAAACAATCAGGAGTTGCCATTCTAATATCCAATAAATTAGATTTTAACCAAACCTTATCAAGCATGATGAAGGAGGACACTTCATATTCAGCAAGGCAATAATCCACCAAGAGAAAGTCTTAATTGTGAACATCTATGCCCCAAATGCAAAAACACCGAAATTCATAAAAGAAACTTTACTAAAACTCAAAACACACATTGACTCCACACAATAATATTCAGGAGATTTAAACACCCCACTCTCACCAATGGGCAGGTTATTAAAACAGAATCTAAGCAGAGACACAGTGAAATTAAGAGAAGTTATGAACCAAATGGTTTTAACAGATATATAGAGAAAATTTCATCCTAAAACAAAGAATACACCTTCTGCTTAGCACTTCATGATACCTTCTCCAAAATAGACCATATAATTGATGACAAAATAACCCTCAACAGATGCAAGAAGATTGAAATAATACCATGTATCCTATCAGATCATCATGGCCTAAGGCTTGTCTTCAGTATCAGCAAAAAACTGCTGAAAGTCCACATATACATGTAAACTGAACAACTCTTTACTCAATGATAAATTGGTCAGAGGAGAAATAAAGAAAGTTATTAAAAACTATCTGGAATTTAATGAAAATGTTGACACATCATACCCCAACTTATGGGTCACAAAGAAAGCAGTGCTAAGAGGAAAGTTCATAGCACTAAGTGCGCTGGTAAAGAAACTGGAGAGATCTTACACTAACAACTTAACAGCACTCCTGAGAGCCATAGGACAAAAAAAATAAATAAATAAATAAAAGCAAATTCACTGAAGAGGAGTAGAAGGCAGAAAATAGTCAAACAAAGGGCCTAAATCAACCAAATTGAGACTAAGAAAACAATATCAGAATCAGCAAAACCAAAAGTTGGTTCTTTGAAAGAATCAACAAGATAGATAAACCCCTAGCCAAACTAACTAAATGGCCAAGAAGCAGAATTCAAATTAATAAAAATCAGAAACGAAATGGGAGACATAACAGAAACAGGAAATTTTAAAAAAAATAATCAGATCCTACTCTAAAAGCCTATACTCGGCAAAACTGGGAAATCTAGATGAAATGGATGGTTTCTGGACAGATGCCAAATACCAAAGTTCAATCAAGAAAGGAAAAGATAGAAAGCATCTCATGACAAAGTCAAAAGTAGAGAGACACAAGCACATATAGCCACCTACAAAAACAAACATTTCAGAAACCAAGAGTTATCTCTTTAATATCAGCCAACTATGTAAGCAGGCCTATACCATACAAAGAAATAGAAGAAGTCGTTAAAAACCTCCCAACCAAAGAGCCCAGAGCCAGATAGATTTAGTGCAGAATTCTTTCAGACCTTCAATTAAGACCTGATACAAATTTTGCTCAAAAAATTCCATAAAATAGAAACAGAAGGGATACTACTCGTTTTATGAAGCCATAATTACTCTGATACCTAAACCACACAAGGACCCAACCAAAAAAGAGAACTTCAGATTAATCTCATTTATTAATATTGATTCAAAAATACTTAATAAAATTCTTGAAAACTGAATCCAACTACACATCAAAACCATCATTCACCATGATCAAGTAGGTTTCATCTCAAGATACAAGGTTGGTTTAATATGCAAAAATCCATTAATGTAATCCACTATATAAACAAACTCAAAGAAAAAAATCACATGATCATCTCCTTTGATGCTGAAAAGACATTTTACAAAATACAACATCCCTTAATGTGAAAAGTAATGGAGAAATCAGTAATTCAATGCCCATACCTAAACATAATAAAATCAATTTATTGCAAACCAACAGCTAATTTCAAATTAAATGGAGACATACTCAAAGCAATCCCGCTGAAATTGGAGACAGGAGAAGGTTGTCCACTCTCCCCATATCTATTCAATATAGTACTGGAAGTGTTAGCATTAAGACAACAAAAGGAGATTAAGGGGATACAAATTGGTAAAGAAGAAATAAAGATATCACTAGGTACAGATGACATTGAAGACCCAGAAATAAAACAGCACACATTAGGTCACTAGATTGTTAACAAGGACATCAAAATATACAATGGGAAGAGAAAACATTTTCAATATATGGTGCTGGTCTAGCTGACTGTCTGTGTGTAGCAGAATGAAAATAGACCCATGTTTGTTGTCTTGTACAAAGCTCAAGTCCAAGTGGATCAGGACCTCAACATAAACCAGATACACTGAATCTAATAGATGAGAAAGTGGAAAAGAGCCCTGAACTCATTGGCACAGGGGGAAATTTCCTAAACAAAGCTTCAATGGCTCATGCTCTAAGATCAAGAACTGATATATAGGACCTCATGAAACAGGAAAGCTTCTGTAATGCAAAGGACTTAGTTGATAAGACAGGTCAGCAACATACAGATTGGGAAAAAAATCTTCACTAACTCCACATGCCATAGAAGGCAATATCCAGCATATATAAAGATCTCAAGAAGTTAAACACCCAAAAGGCAAACAACACAATCAAAAAGTGGGGTATAGAAATAAACTGAGAATTCACAACTGAGGAATCAGAAATGGCTGAGAAGCACCTAAAGAAATGTTCAAAGTCCTTAGTGATCAGAGAAATGCAAATCAAAATGACCCTGACATTCTACCTTACACCAATCAGAATGGCTAAGATCAAATCAACAGTTGACCACACATGTTGGAGAGTATATAAAGAGGAACATTCCTCAGTTGCTGATGGGGTTGCAAATTGGTACAACCACTCTGTAAATCAATCTGGAGGTTCCTCAGAAAATTGGTAATAGATCTACCTGAAGACCCAGGCATACCACTCTTGGGAATATACCCAAAAGTTGGCCCATCATGCCACAGGGGCATGTGTTCCAATATGTTCATTGGTGCCTTGTTTGTGATAGCCAGAAGCTGGAAACAACCTATATTTCCCATGACAGAAGAATGGATACAGAAAATGTGGTCCATTTACACAATGGAATACTACTCAGCTATTACGGAGGAGGATGTGATAGTTTGTATATCCTTGGACCAGGGAGTGGCACCATCTGGAAGTGTAGCCTTGTTGGAATAGGTGTGACCTGGTTGGAATGGTTGTGTCACTGTGGGTGTGGGCATAAGATCCTCACCCTAGTTGCCTGGAAGTCAGTCTTCTACTAGCAGCCTTTGGATGAAGACCTAGAACTCTCAGATCTACCTGTGCCATGCCTGCCTGGATACTGCCATACACCCACCTTGATAATAATGAACTGAACTTCTGAATCTGTAAGCCAGCCCCAATTAAATGTTGTTTTATTAAGACTTGCCTTGGTCATGGTGTCTGTTCACAGCAGTAAAACCCTAAGACAGAAGTTGGTACCAGGTGTGGGCCTGACCATGCTTTTATTTGAATTTATTTTATTTGAAAGAATGTGGATTTTTGGACTTTCATTTTGGAACTCAGTGGAATGCTTTAGATGGGGCTTAATGGGTTATCCTAGTAGGAATATGGAAAACTTTGTTGCTGGGAGTAATTTGAACTGTGTTGACTTGTCCCAAGAAATTTCAAAAGAGAGGATTTTCAGCATGTGGTATAAAGACTGTTTTGTGGTATTTTGGTGAAGAATGTGGTTACTTTTTGCCCTTGTCTGAAAAGTCTTCCTGAGGCTAAGGTGAAGAGACTTGGATTAATTGAATTAATTGCATTGACAAAGGAAGTTTCAAAAAAGCCCAGCATAGACTCTGTTCTCTGGTTAAGTCTCACAAAGAGAAGTTTGAACAAGCATAGCAAGCTTAGAAAGGCCAAATATAAAATATATGGTTCGAGCATTAAAGGCATACCAGGAAGTGAAATGGAGTGAAATCCTGTGTTCTAGGAAATAACAGATTAAGGGAGTGGGACCTTGGGGCAAGATCCTACCCAGCTGAATTTAGATCCAGGCATGGTGGTACACACCTTTAATCCCATGAGACTGGCATGCTGATTTCTGCATTCAAGGTCAATCTACAGAGCAAGAACCTGGATAGCCAAGCTTAGGCAGTGAAGGATATAGAAAACATAAAGCCAGTGATAATGTACAAGGTGATCATGTTCCAGTTCCTGCAAGCAGCTTCAGCCATGTGGCTCTGGCTCTAGAGTTAAGAATGGAAGGAACTACTGGGACAATTGATGCTGGTTAGCTGGAGCTAAGACATTAGCAATGATTATGAAGAGACCATCATCACTGAGTTGAAATCTGGGAGTTGTTTTTTGAGAGCACAAAGAAGCTGTGTTCCAGAGATAGCCAAGGTTGTACCTTGTGTTTCAGCTGGACTTGGTAATACGAAAGAGTCACCCAGGTGGTACTGATTTTGAAGGCATGAAGGTGTCATGAAGAGCAGCTGAGGCTTGGCACTGTGAGAGGCTATGGAAGGCCTTTGGAGAAGGTGTTGCCTTAGCTGTAGTTGATGGCCCAGGACTGAAGGGGTCAGGCAAAGGATTTGATGCTTGGCACCATGAAGAGAGCCTATGAGAGGCTATTGGTGAAGCCTAGTTGGAGTGAAACACCCCAGTGTATTGGAGATAGCAGTACCTTGGGATGATCACCAAGAACAGTGATCATAGTGGAGTGGATCAACCTGAGCTTAGAGTGCTACAGAGGGCAAAGGTGGAGAAGTGATGCCAGCCCTTAGGAGGAGTCTAAAACATCAAGTGGAATCCCGGACACTGAAACAAGAAGCTGTAACATTGAAATTGCCTTGGAGACTCAAAGATGTTAAAGATGCCAGAGACATGGGATACATGCTGAGGAAAGCTGCTAACAGGTAGTGGAACCAGCCCAGGAGAAAGCAATTTGTTGCAGTCAACAAAGATGAAAAAGGAGTGGAGTTGTGAAGACCGCTTTGACATCAGCCATGGAGATGCAGAGTTTGGAGTTTGCCCAGCTGGTTTCCTGCCTTGCTTTGGGGATTACAGTTAATTAGTTGGATGAATCTCAGAAGAGACCTTGAACTTTGAACTTTTAACATTGTTGAGACTGTTATATACTTTGAGGACTTTGAAAGTTGGACTGAATGCATTTTTCATTATGCTATGTTTAAGTATAGCCCCCATAGACTCATGTTTTTGAACAAGTCCATGGGGACCAGGGAGTGGAATGTAATAGTTTGTATATCCTTGGAGTGGCACCATCTGGAGGTGTGGTCTTGTTGGAATAGGTGTGACCTGGTTGGAATGGTTGGGTCACTGTGGATGTGGGCATAAGATCCTCACCCTAGTTGCCTGTAAGTCAGTCTTCTACTAGCAGCCTTGGGATGAAGACCTAGAACTCTCAGCTCTACCTGTGCCATGCCTGCCTGGATACTGCCATGCACCTTGATGATAATGGACTGAACCTCTGAATCTCTAAACCAGCCCCAATTAAATGTTGTTTTATTAAGACTTGCCTTGGTCATGGTGTCTGTTCACTGTAGTAAAACCCTAACTAATATAGAGGACATCCTGAATTTTACAGGCAAATGAATGGAACTAGACAATATTATCCTCAGTGAGGTGACTCAGACTCAAAAGGACATGCATGGTATGTACTCACTAATAAGTGGATATTAGCCAAAAACAAAAGAAAGAAACAAACAAAAAGTAAATAAATAAATAAATAAACCAAAACAAACAAAAAAATCATTCAGAATACCCAAGGTAAGACCACAGAACTCAAAAAGCTCAACAAGCTGAATGTGCAAGTGAGGACACCTCACCAATTGGGAAAGAGAAGAAAACAATCATAAGTGGGGTGGGAAAGTGGATGGGGTAGGAGATGAGGGGGAAAGTTGGGAAACCTGATCTGGTATTGGATGAGGGAAAAGGACTGAAGCCCTGAAGGCCAGCAAAAAGAACTGAAACAGGCAACCTCAGGAAATAAGAGGTTGGGGGAGCCCCAGAAGACACCAGAGTCCTGGGAGGTCACAGACTCCCAGAACTCAAAGGGAGGGACCTTAGATGAAGTGCACAACATTAGGGAGAGGAAACTTATTGAGCCAACCTCCAGCAGTTAGACAGGACTTTAAATGAGGGATGGGGTTCCCATCCCACAGTCATATCTTTAACCCATAATTGTTCCTGTCTGAAAGAATTATAGGGATGGAAATGGAGAGAAGCTTGAGTAAAAGGTCAGTGACAGGTCCAAAGTGGGATCCAGTTCAAGGGGAGGTTCCAAGGCTGGACACTATTACTGAGGCTATGGAGTGCTCACCAAAAGGGATCTGTCATGACTGCTCTCTGAAAGACCCAACAAGTAGCTGAAAGAGTCAGATGCAGTTATTTGCACCCAACCAATGGACAGAAGCAGTTAAACCTTTTCGTTGAATTAGGAAAGGCAGAAGAAGCTGAGGAGAAGGGTTATCCTGAAGTAGGACCAACAGTCTCAATTAATCAGGACCCCTGAGATCTCTCAAACATTGGACCACAAAACAGACTGCATATACCAGCTGATCTGAGACCCCCAACACATATAGAGAAAAGGACTTTCTGGTCTGTGTTCATTCAGTGTTGATGTGCCTAACCCTCAAGAGACTGTAGGCCCCAGGGTCAAACACCTGGGTCAGATGGGGTGGGGGAGTGTGAGCATCCATGTGCAGATGGGGTGGGATGGGGAGGAAATATGGGTTGTGGAAGAGTCAGAGGGTTCTTTGGGAGCAGGAATGAAATATGGAGTATAAAATAAATTAAAAATAAAATAAAGTAACATAAAATTTAAAAAGATTAAAGTACAAAAATTAAAATAGAGCATCCAAACCCACCTACAACTCACTTTTCAGGGGGAGTCAATGCCTCTTTTGTCTTAGGGCACCTACATTCATGTCCATATAGCTGCTCAGAGACACCCCCCACCCCACCCCACACACAATTAAGAATAATAAAAATAGATGCTTTAAATTAGAATATTACAGCACCAAGTATATACCTGAAGTAGTGAATCTCAGCACACAATAGTGATACACATCCATTTTATCTGTGGCACTCTCCACAGTAGGTTTCTTATAGAATCAGTGCAGGCACTTACCATGGATTAATGAATGAAGAAAATGCACTGTATACATAGAAGGATGTATGTTAGCAATAAAAAAAAAAATATGTCCTCTTCCAGAAAAATGGATGAGACAAATAATGAATACCATTTTAAGAAAAATAATTCAGATTAGAAAGACAAATATTTTGTTTTCTCACATATGTAAAATCTAAGTATTATTTTTAGAAATTACCTCAAAGCCAAGAGGGACTACTAAGGAGGAAGGGGATGAGTAGGGTGAGAGAAATCCAAGAGGGTCATCAGGTTAACTGTGCTGAAAATATATTTAAATACAATTACATATATTTATCATACTGAATATTTTTAAATAGATGTAAAATATCATCACAAAAAGTTTATTATTTTATTGTGATTTATTATGATTTTATTGTGAATATGTGCTAATCAAAAGGATAAAGAAAGATTAATGTAAAGGTAAATGTGTTGACTACTTTCTTGCTTAATAATTTGAGTGAGTTCAGCCAACTGTGGTAGTACCAACCTTTGGCAGGTGATTCTGAACTGTATAAGAAAGCAAACTGAGCAAGTCTTGGTGACCAAGTTAGCAACATTCACTTGCTTTGCTGCCTTCCTTCAGATTTCAGACATGATCTTCTGTTCTGACTTTCTTTAAGCAAGGGCTGCAATGTGAAGTATAAGTTAAACAAACACTTTCCTCCATGTCATAGATAGTTTCTCTTGTAAAAAGGCATCATGACCACAGCAAATGTTACAAAAGAAACATTTAACTGGGGTTGGCTTCTAATTTCAGAGGCTTAGTCCATTATCATTTTGGCCAGAAATATGGTGGCATGAAAAGAAACATGGTGCTACAGGAGATAAGTTAAATATCTAAATATTCATGCTTCAGGAAAAGAGAGTGAGAACTTGGCCTTGTTTGAACATTTAAAAGCTAAAAGCACAGCCCTAGTTTTGTACTTTCTCAAACAAGGCCATACCTACTCCAAATAATAAAGCCACATTTCCTAATAATGCCACTCCCTATGAGAACCTTTGAAGGCCTTTCTATTCAAACTCCCCTCCTTCTGTAATCTCTTTCAATCATGGTGTTTTATCAGCATTACACACCCCGAGGCACTCAGTGACAGAACACTTGTTAGCATCTCCAGGGCAGTAGGTCATAACCTTCAGAGCAACTGGAACCTAAAACAAAACCAGTTGTGTGTGTACCTTTAACACTATTTCTGTTGAATTAACTGCTCCAATTCCAGGGTACAGGCAACTCATAGAATGGTTTTCTAAAAGTATGTAGATTTTTTTTTAATCACAAAGCTTAAGTGATGTACTTAAATGTTTTGTTTTTGTTAAATGTCCTGTAGTTAAAATTTAAAAAATGAAGTGTATTAAGCAGAATCAGTTGTAATAGGATATCACATATTTTGTTGAAATTCATATCTCTCTCTCTCTCTCTCTCTCTCTCTCTCTCTCTCTCTCTCTCTCTCTCCTCTCTCTTCCGTGTTTTAATAGGTAATCTTTATTATCAGCTAATTATTACCAGCCCCCGATGTGTACTAGTTCCCTTTTTGGGCACATGCCATATGATTATGCCTTGAGTAATCTAGAATGAATCACATATCATCACTTAAATGTGATTATGTCAAACATGTGAGAGAAGATAAATTTCCTAGTAAGATTCTTCAAAGACCATTAGACACACAAACAGTGATATTGGGGAAGTAAGTATACAAAGCCTGAGTTCTTGACTACTTTTCACTTTGTTTAATAGGAAATAAGTGATTTTAAACAAATTGTGATCTAACTATACTCAGAACTAACTCTGACATAGTTAAATGTACTTAAATTTTTTTATAAATGCAGCTTGATATATAATAGAATATGTGCTGATAACATTAACAATTTTGAATAAGAAATGTTTTTGATATACATAAGCTGACATTTATAGCTAATCATTGCAGTAGAGTGCAGATTGCCAGCTGCTAACCCTTGTGGCCTCATGGCTATTAGTGTTCCTGCCCAATATCACAAGACTGCATATTTATATATCATTAACCACATATGGTGGTTAACAGAGAAGCACATGCAAGAATATTTTTTAGAATTTTATTTTTGAACATGTAAATTCAAAGGATAAGAACTCTAAATACAATGAATATCACTGTATATGCTGGATTCTAGAATTGTTTAGAGGGGCGTGGAACACAGGCAAGTATAGCAGACATTCTCTCTCTGAGCTTTATGATAAACACAAAATGAGCATATTGCCTTGTAATACATACCCTGCCATGACACATGTCCAGGGTAAAAATGTAATCAGAAACAATAGACTGAAACCTCTTATAACATGATCCAAATTTATTCTTCATTCTCATAAGTTATTCTGTTATGTATTAGGCACAGGAACATCTCAGTAACATATCAGGGAAAGGAAAAAAATCAAAGCATAAAGCACTAGGTATAATAAATGTGTTTCACCTTTCAACATATTAAAGATAAAATCTAGAGCACATGATAAACTCAAGTAGGGAACATATGTAATAGTGAAATGAGGTATTAACCTTATAAGAGCAAATATGTATGCAAATGACCGTATTCTGTGTCCTAATAAGAGTAGAGTCTAACACTGTTGTATTTTGGATGATGACATGCTATTCTGTAGTAAACTAATAAAATTTCTCAGCATCTGTATCAATGCAAATATGTCTTGCACAACTATTTGGAGTTGTACTCAAGAATTGTACAAGCAGAGACTTTGTTAAATAAAACTATTTGCTGTAAATAGAGCCCATCTTTCCAGCATATCTATATTATTTGTCCTTCATTTGTTCTTCATAAGTATTTACTGGATAGTATCCATGAAAACTGAAGTTGAATAATTATTCATAAGTCAAGATGAATGAATGTTTTCTGGAAGGTTTGCATTTTGACTGCTCTATTCCCTAATTAAAGACAGCTGGATATGGTTTTCCCATGGGTTATTAACACCTAAGTTTTCCAATGCAGCACCTGGAGACTTAGCCAGTTTGCCTCCACAGTTCTCACCCAGTGCATTGTTTTGATTTTCATCTTTAATTTAAATGATCCTTTTATGCCCTTGTGTTGGAAGTTGAGGAACTTGAAAGAGCATGTGAAATAATTTCTTATTCACAAGTTAGCTGTAGCTGTAGTTACATCTCTCAAACTCGTGTGCATATACATCTTTCTTTTGTACTGTATGCTCAAAATGACATTGATAAAAGAAAAAGTAGAGTAATATAGTTCCCATAAATCAATGTTAAAACAAATTCAAAAATAAATACTCTAAGCTAATGCTTATATATCATTGGACAAGATAACCTCATCTTTTTGGGATTTTTTTTTTCTTTTAAAAATATTGTGTTTGGTCTTTTAAAACATACATGTTAAAAGAGACATTTCTTACTTTTTTTTTTTTAACTTTGCCTTGCTTTGGTCAAATCACTCTTCGAATGACTGGACTAGAGCTTAGAAATAAATTTATCTAAGGTAACCCATCAAGTTTTATTAAAAAATAAGGTTGTTTCATTTGAAAGTTAATTTATTTTTGACTAAATAATATATTCTCTCCTGAAAGGTTTTCTTTATAATATAAATCAAAGTTTTTAGTTCATTTTAATATATTAAAATAATCTAAACTTGAAAACTATTTTAACTAATGCTGTACTTCAGTGGGTAGAGCCTTCTAAATAAACTATATTTCCAATTTTATTCATTATTGCCCTATAATCAACTGTAGGTCATTGTAAAATCTGAGCTGCTTTTCACATTTTAACAAGCAATCTATTGTTCATGCTTATCACCTCACGATAAATCTGTTAATGTTATTACCCCTGTCTTCGAGACAAGAAAACCTCTTGCCTGTGTTCATTTCCCTGTATAGACAATTAGTAGATGTAAAAGACAGTGTTTATGAGAAACAGTTTCTCTTCCCATTACATACCCTGAAGCATTTTATTTACTTAACAAAACAATTTGACAAATTTTGTGTGAATTATATTTTAGTAACTTTAAACTTAAATAATTCAATGTTACAGGAACAGTTAAGTCTACTTATTTGTATTAGACATATCAAATTTCATTAACTTACCTATTATTCAGAAGCACACTAAGGAATTAATAACATTAAATTAAATTATGTTATCAGAACTGCTGTACATTAACAATTTCTATTTTAAGAAACATGTGGGATAAGCTTATTCTTCTCCTTTTTACATTGCTTATTTTATTTATTTACTTTTCAAATGCTCTCCTGCTTCCTGGTTTCTACTCCTTAAACCTCTTATCCAATCCTCCTTTCCTCTAGCTTCTATGAGGATACTCCCCGACCAACCCACCCATGCACTTCTACCTCACTGCTCTAGCATTCCCCTACACTGGAGTGTCTGACCTTCCCAGGACCAAGAGTCTCCTCTTCCCTTGATTCCAGATAAGACAATCCTCTGCTACATGTGTAGCTGGAGCCATGGGTACTTTCATGTGTACTTGTTGGTTGGTGATTTAGTCTGTGCGAGCTATAGGGGGTCTGGTTGGTTGATGTTGTTCTTCCAATGGTGTTGCAAATCCCTTCAGCTCCTTCAGTCCTTTCCTTAACTCTTCCATTGGGTCCACATTTTCAGTCCTATGGTTGACTGCAAGCACATTTGTATTGGGCAGGTTCTGATGAAGCCTCTCAGGGGACAGCTATACCAAGCTCCTGTCAGCAAGGACTTCTTGGCATTAGTAATAGTATCTGGGTTTGGTGTTTAAAGATGGGATGAATCCCTAGGTGAGGCAGTCTCTAGATGCCCTCTCCTTCACTCTCTGGTCCATTCTTTGTCCTTGCAGTTCCTGTAGAATGGAGCAATTCTGAATTAATATTTTTGAGATGGGTAAGTGGCCCTGCCCCATCCCTAACTGGGGGCCATGCCTAACCTCTGGATATGATCTCTACAGGTTCTCTCTCCACTTTGTTGGGTATTTCAGTTAATGTCACCCCTGTTGGATATTGGGAGCCTCTTGCTTTCCTGGCATCTGGGACTTTCTAGTGGCTTCCTCACATTTCCAATCCCCCACTGCTACACATTTTTAATAGGCTGCTAATGAAAATGGGATACAGAACTAAATGAAAAATTCTCAAAAACAAAAAAAAATCTCAACTAAAGAATCTCAAATGACCAAAAGACACCTAGAAAAAATGTTCAGCATCCTTAGTCATCAGGGAAATGCAAATCAAAACAACCCTGAGATCCCAACTCATACCAGTCAGAATAGCTAAGATTAAAAATTTAGCCTTCCAGTCTCTGCACCAGAATAGCTTGGGCATGGAGTCTAATGACACGCACAAGCTACCCACAAGACCCTCCACTGGATCTTAAGATCTCTGGTGAGTGGAACACAACTGCTTTTCCATTCCAATAGCACGGGACCTGAGATTGCATTAATTAGGGATGCAGAAAACCCAGCCTGATCAGGGACACAAGTCCCTTCCGGTCCCTGCCAGCACCTGGGTAGCTTGGGTGTGGAGTCTGAGGATACCTGCAAGGTATACACCGGACCCTCCATGGGATCTTAAGACCTCTGTGAGTGAATCACAACTTCTGCCAGGAGGCAGGTTCGAACACCAGATATCTGGACACCTTCCCTGCAAGAGGAGAGCTTACCTGCAGAGAGTACTCTGAACACTGAAACTCAGGAGAGAGCTAGTCTCCCAGGTCTGATAGAGGCTAACATAAACACTTGAGGAACAAGATCTAACCAGAGACATCTACAACAACTAACTCCAGAGATTACCAGATGGAAAAAGATAAATGTAAGAATCTTACTAACAGAAACCAAGACCACTCACCATCATCAGAACGCAGCACTCCCATCCCACCCAGTCCTGGGCACCCCAACACACCTGAAAAGCTAGACCCGGATTTAAAAGCATATCTCATGATGATGGTAGAGGACATCAAGAAGGACTTTGATAACTCACTTAAAGAAATACAGGAGAATACTGCTAAAGAGGTAGAAGACCTTAAAGAGGAAGCACAAAAATCCCTTAAAGAATTGCAGGAAAACACAACCAAACAGGTGATGGAATTGAAGAAAACCATCCAAGGCCTAAAAAGGGAAGTAGACACAATAAAGAAAACCCAAAGCGAGGCAACGCTAGAGATAGAAACCCTAGGAAAGAAATCTGGAACCATATATGCAAGCATCAGCAACAGAATACAAGAGATGGAAAAGAGTATCTCATGTGCAGAAGATTCCATAGAGAACATCGGCACAACAATCAGAGAAAATACAAGATGAAAAAAGATCCTACCTCGAAACTTCCAAGAAATCCAGGACACAATGATGAGACCAAACCTACGGAAAATAGGAGTTTATGAGAGTGAAGATTTTCAACTCAAAAGACCAGCAAATATCTTCAAAAAAAATTATAGAAGAAAACTTCCCAAACCTAAAGAAAGAGATGCTCATGAATATATAAGAAGCCTACAGAACTCCAAATAGACTGGACCAGAAAAGAAATTCCTCCCAACACATAATAATCAGAAAAACAAATGCACTAAATAAAGATAGAATATTAAAAGGAGTAAGGGAAAAAGGTCAAGTAACATATAAAGGCAGGCCTATCAGAATTACACCAGAATTTTCACCAGAGACTATGAAAGCCAGAAGATCCTGGACAGATGTTATACAGACCCTAAGAGAACACAAATGCCAGCCCAGGCTACTATACCCAGCCTAACTCTCAATTACCATAGATGGAGAAACCAAAGTATTCCATGACAAAATCAAATTCCCACATTATCTTTCCACGAATCCAGCCCTTCAAAGGATAATAACAGAAAAAAAAATGAATACAAGGATGGAAACCAAACTCTAGAAAAAGCAAGAAAGTAATCCCTCAACAAACCAAAAAGAAGACAGCCACAAGAACAGAATGCAAACTCTAAAAACAAAAATAATAGGAAGCAAAAATTACTTTTCCTTAGTATCTCTTAATATCAATGGATTCAATCCCCCAATAAAAAGACATAGACTAACAGACTGGCTACACAAAGAGGACCCAACATTCTGCTGCTTACAGGAAACCCATCTCAGGGAAAAAGACAGACACTACCTCAGAGTGAAAGGCTGGAAAACAATTTTCCAAGCAAATCTTCTTAAGAAACAAGCTGGAGTAGCCATTCTAATATCGAATAAAATCGACTTCCAATCCAAAGTTATCAAAAAAAGACAAGGAGGGACACTTCATACTCATCAAAGGTAAAATCCTCCAAGAGGAACTCACAATTCTGAATATCTATGCTCCAAATGAAAGGGCAGCCACATTCATTAAAGAAACTTTAGTAAAGCACAAAGCTCATATTGCACTTCACACAATAATAGTGGGAGACTTCAACACAATACTTTCATCAATGGACAAATCTTAGAAACAGAACCTAAACAGGGACACAGTGAAACTAACAGAAGTTATGAAACAAATGGACTTAACAGATATCTACAGAATATTTTATCCTAAAACAAAATGATATATCTTCTCATTACCTCATGGTACCTTCTCCAAAATTGACCATATATTGGATGGATCACAAAACAGGCCTCAACAGATACAAAAATATTGAAATCATCCTATGCATCTTATCAGACCACCATGGACTAAGGCTGATCTTCAATAACAACATAAATAATGGAAAGCCAACATTCACGTGGAAACTGAACAACACTCTTCTCAATGATACCTTGGTCAAGGAAGGAATAAAGAAAGAAATGAAAGACTTTTTAGAGATTAATGAAAATGAATTTACAACATACCCAAACTTATGGGACACTATAAAAGAAATTCTAAGAGGGAATCTCATAGCACTGAGTGCCTCAAGAAAAAAAAATAAAAAAAGCTAGAGAGAGCACACATTAGCAGCTTGATAACTCACCTAAAAGCTCTAGAAAAAAAGGAAGCAAATTCACCTAAGAGGAGTAGACAGCAGGAAATTATCAAACTCAGGGGCAAAATCAACCAAGTGGAAACAAGAAGAACTTTATTCAAAGATTCAACCAAACGATGAGCTGGTTCATTGAGAAAATCAACAAGATAGATAAACCCTTAGCCAGACTCACCAGAGGGCACAGGGACAGCATCCTAATTAACAAAATCAGAAATGAAAAGGGAGACATAACAACAGATCCTGAAGAAATCCAAAACACCGCCAGATCCTTCTACAAAAGGCTATACTCAACAAAACTGGAAAACCTGGATGAAATGGACAAATTTCTAGATAGAAAGCAGGTACCTAAATTAAACCAGGATCAAGTAAACGATCTAAACAGTCCTATATCCCCTAAAGAAGTAGAAGCAGTCATTAATAGTCTCCCATCCAAAAAAAAAGCCTAGGACCAGATGGTTTTAGTGCAGAGTTCTATCAGTCCTTCAGAGAAGATATAATTCCAATTCTGCACAAAATATTCCACAAAATAGAAGTAGAAGGTACTCTATCCAAATCATTCTATGAAGCCACAATTACTATGATACCTAAACCACAATAAGATCCAAAAAAGATAGAGAACTTCAGACCAATTTCCCTTATGAATATCGATGCAAAAATACTCAATAAAATTCTTGCTACCGGAATCCAAGAACACATTAAAATAATCATACATCCTGACCAAGTGGGTTTTATTCCAGGGATGCAGGGATGGGTTAATATATGGAATTCCATCAACATAATTCATCATATAAATAAACTCAAATAAAAAAAAACACATGATCATCTCGTTAGATGCAGAGAAACCATTTGACAAAAATCCAACACCCATTCATGATACAAGTCTTGGAAAGATCAGGAATTCAAGGCCCATGATAAAAGCAATATACAGCAAACCAGTAGCCAACATCAAAGCAAATGGTGAAAAGCTGGAAGCAATCCCACTAAAATCAGCAACTAGACAAGGCTGCCCACTCTCTCCCTACCTATTCAACATTGTACTTGAAGTTCTAGCCAGAGCAATTGGACAAAAAAGGAGATCAAGGGGATACAAATTGGAAAAGAAGAAGTTAAAATATCACTTTTTGCAGATGGTATGATTGTATACATAAGTGACCCTAAAAATTCCACCAGAGAACACCTAAACCTGAGAAACAGTTTCAGTGAAGTAGCTGGATATAAAATTAACTCAAACAAATCAATGGTCTTTCTCTACACAAAGAATAAACAAACTGAGAAAGAAATTAGGGAAACAACACCCTTCTCAATAGTCACAAATAATATAAAATACCTTGGCGTAACTCTAACTAAGGAAGGGAACGATCTGTATGATAAGAACTTCGAGTCTCTGAAGAAAGAAAATAAAGATCTCTGAAGATGGAAAGATCTCCCATGATCATGGATTGGCAGGATCAACATTGTAAAAATGGCTATCTTGTCAAAAGCAATCTACAGATTCAATGCAATCCCCATCGAAATTCCAACTCAATTCTTCAATGAATTAGAAAGAGCAATCTGCAAATTCATCTGGAATAACAAAAAACCTAGGATAGCAAATACTCTTCTCAAGGATAAAAGAACCTCTGGTGGAATCACCATGCCTGACCTAAAGCCTTACTACAGAGCAATTGTTATAAAAACTGCATGGTACTGGTATAGTGACAGACAAATAGACCAATGGAATAGAATTGAAGTCCCAGAAATGAACCTACACACCTATGGTCACTTGATCTTCGACAAGGGTGCTAAAACCATCCAGTGGAAGAAAGACAGCATTTTCAACAAATGGTGCTGGCACAACTGGTTGTTATCATGTCGAAGAATGAGAATTGATCCATTCCTATCTCCTTGAACAAAGTACCCCTGGAAAAAGATACAGAGACAAAGTTTGGAGCTGAGATGAAAGGAAGCAAGTACAGAATACAGGCCTCAAAAGATAGAAAACTATTAAAATTATCCCGTGCATCTTATCAGATCACCATGGACTAAGGCTGATCTTCAATAACAGCATAAGTAATACAAAGCCAGCATTCACGTGGAAGCTGAACAACACTCTACTCAATGATAACTTGGTCATGGAAAAAAAGAAAGAAAGAAATTTAAGACGTTTTAGAGTTTAATGAAAATGAATTCACCACATGCCTAAAAAACTCATAGGTATGAGTGCCATGAAATATAGTAGAGATAGCATACACTAGCAGCTTGACAGCACACCTAAAAGCTCTAGAACATAATGAAGCAAATTCACCCAAAGGGAGTCGATGGCAGGAAATAATCAAACTCAGGGCTAAAATGAACCAAGTGGAAACAAAAAGAACTATACAAAGAATCAACCAACAAGGAGTTGGTTTTTTTGTTGTTGTTGTTGTTGTTGTTTTTTTTTTTTTTTTTGAGAAATCAACAAGATAGATAAACCCTCATTAGTCAGAGTAGCTAGAAGGCTCAGGGACACTATCCTAATTAACAAAATCAAAAATGAAAAGGGAGACATAACAAAAGAACTGAGGAAATCTAAAACATCATCAAATCCTACTACAAAAGCCTATACTCAACAAAACTGGAAAACCTTGATGAAAATGGACAATTTTTTAGACAGATACCAGGTAACAAAGTTAAATCATGATCAGATTAATGATCTAAACAGTCCCATATCCCTTAAAGAAATAGAATCAGTCACCAATAGTCTTCCAATAAAAAATAGCCCAGGACCAGATGGATTTAGTGCAGAGTTCTACCAGACCATTGAAGAAGAACTAATTCCAATTCTCCTCAAACTCATTCACAAAATAGAAACTGAAGGTACTCTACCCAGTTCATTCTATAAAGCCTCAATTCCTCTGATACCTAAACCACATGAATACCCAAAAAAGAAAGAGTACTTCAGACCAATTTCCCTCATGATTATCAATGCAAAAATACTCAATAAACTTCTTGCAAGCCGAATCTAAGAAGACATCAAAATGATTATCCATCATAATTAAGCAGGCTTTATCCCAGGCTTACAGGGATGGTTTAATAAATGGAAACCCATTAAAGTAATCCACTATTTAAACAAACTTAACAACAAAAACCACATTATCTTGTTAGATGCTGAGAAAGCATTTGATAAAATCCAATAGCACTTCATGATAAAAGTTCTGGAAATATCAGGAATTCAAGGCCCATACCTAAACATAATAAAAGCAACATAACAGAAATCAGTAGCCAACATCAAACTAAATAAAGAGAAACGTTAAGCAATCCCACTAAAATCAGGGACTAGACAAGGCTGCCCTACCTAATATAGTATGTTAAGTCCTATCCAGAGCAATTAGACAACAAAAGGAGATCAAGAGGATACAAATGGAAAAGGAAGAAGTCAAAATATCACTATTTGCAGATAATATTATAGCATATATAAGTGGCCCTAATAATTAAACCTGAGAACTCCTAAGCCTTGCATACAGCTTCAGTGCAGTGCCTGGATAAAAAATTAACTCAAACAAATCAGTGGCCTTTCTCTACACAAAAGATGAACAGGCTGAGAAAGAAATTAGGGAAACAACACCCTTCACAATAGTCACAAATATTGTAAAATACCTTGGTGTAACTCTAACTAAGGAAGAGAAAGATCTGTATGATAAGAATTTCAAGTCCCTGAAGAAAGAAATCAAAGAAGATCTCAGAAGGTAGAAAGATCTCCCATGCTCATGGATTGGCAGGATTGATATAATCAAAATGGCTATCTTGCTGAAAGCACTCTACAGATTCAATGCAATCCCCATCAACATTTTAACTTAATTCTTCACAGAATTTGAAAGGGCAATTTGCAAATTCATCTGGAATAACAAAAACCTAGGAGAGGAAAAACTATTCTCAAAAATAAAAATACCTCTGGTGGAATCACCATGCCTGACATCAAACTGTACTAAAGAGCAATTGTGATAAAAAACTGCATGGTACTGTTATAGCTACAGACAGGTAAATCAATGGAATAGAATTGAAGACCCAGAAATGAACCCAAACTCCTATGGTCACATGATCTTGGACAAAGCTAAAATCATCCAGTGGAAAAAAGACAGTATTTTCAACAAATGGTGCTGGGTCAACTGGCAGTTATCCTGTAGAAGAATGCGAATTGATCCATTCTTATCTCCTTGTACTAAGCTCAAGTCTAAGTGGATCAAGGAACTCCACATAAAACCAGAGACACTGAAACTTACAGAGTAGGAAGTGGGAAAATGCCTCACAGATATGGGCACAGGGGAAAAATTCCTGAACAGAACAACAATGGCTTCTGCTGTAAGATTGAAATCGACAAATGTGACCTCATACAATTGCAAAACTTATGTAAGGCAAAAGACACTGCCAAACAGACAAAAAGTTCACCAACAGATTGGGAAAGAATCTTTACCAATCCTAAATCTGATAGGGAACTAATATTCAATATATATACATACACACACGCACACACACACACACACACACACACACATACACACACACACACACACATACACACACACATGCACACACACACACACACACACACATATGTATACACACACACATATATAGAACTAAAGGAGCTGGACTCCAGAAAAGCAAATAAACCCATTAAAATGGGGTACAGAGCTAAACAAAGAATTCTCAACTTAGGAATACTGAATGGCTGAAAAGCACCTGAAACATGCTCAACATCCTCAAAAAGAAGGAAGACCAAAGTGTAGATACTTTGTTCCTTCTTAGATTGGGGAAGAAAATACCCATGGAAGGAGTTACAGAGACAAAGTGCAGAGCAGAGCCTGAAGGAACAACCATCCAGAGACTGCCCCACTTGGGGATCCACCTCATAAACAACCAGCAAACCAAGATACTAGGCAGATGCCAACAAGAGCCTACTGACAGGAGCCTGATATTGCTGTCTCCTGCGAGGCTTTTCCAGTGCGTGGCAAATATAGAAGTGGATGCTCACAGTCCCCAATGCACAAGGATGGATGCACAAGTCCCCAATGAAGGAGCCAGAGAAATATCCAGGGAGCTGAAGGGGACTGAAGCCCCATAGAAGGAACATCAATATGAATTAACCAGTACCCACAGAGCTTTTTGCAACTATACCAACAATCAAAGAAAACACATAGTGGAACTTGTGGCTCTAGCTATATATGTGGCAGAGGGTTGCCTATTTGGTCATCAATAGGAGGAGAGACCCTTGTTCCTTTGACAGTTCTATGCCCCAGTATAGGAAAATGCCAGGACCAGGAATGGGAGTGAGTGGGTTGGGGAGAATCAGAGGGAGGATGGGATAGTGTATTTTCGTAGGGGAAACTAGGAAAGGGGATATCATTTGAAATGTAAATAAAGAAAATATCTAATAAAAAGCAATTAAAAAAAAGAATGTTGGCTTTCTATTATTTATTGTGTTATTGAAGATCAGCCTTAGTCCCTGGTGATCTGATAGGCTGTATGAGATAATTTCAATATTTTTGTATCTGCTGAGGCCTTTTTTGTGACCAATTGTGGTCAATTTTGTAGAAGGTACCATGAGGTGTTTCAGGATAAAATGTTCTGTAGATATCTGTTAAAAACTTTTGTTTCATAACTTCTGTTATTTTCAATGTGTCTCTGTTTAGTTTCTGTTTCCAGGATCTTTCCATTGATGAGAGAATGGTGTTGAAGTTTCTCACTATTATTGTGTGAGGTGCAATGTGTGCTTTGAGCTTTACTAAAGTTTCCTTAAAGAATATGACTGCTCTTGCATTTGGAGCATATTCAGAATTGAGAGTTCATCTTGGAAGATTTTACCTTTGATGAGTATGAAGTGCCCCTCCTTGTCTTTTTTGATAACTTTGCATTGGAAATCAATTTTATTCGATATTAGAATGGCTACTTCAGTTTTTTTCTTAGGACCATATGCTTGGGAAATTGTTTTCCAGCCTTTTACTCTGAGGTAGTGTCTGTCTTTTTGTCCCTGAGGTGGGTTTCCTGTACGCAGCAAAATGTTGGGTCCTGTTTATGTAGCCAGTCTATTAGTCTATGTCTTTTCATTTGGGAATTGAGTCCAATGATATTAAGATATATTAAGGAAAACTAATTGTTGCTTCCTGTTATTTTTGTTGTTAAAGTTAGGATTCTGTTTTTATGGCTATCTTTTTTTTAGGTTTATTGAAGGATTACTTTCTTGCTTTTTCCAGGGCATAATTTCCCTCCTTCTGTTGGAGTTTTCTCTTTATTATCCTTTGAAGAGCTGGATTCATGGAAAAACGTTGTGTGAATTTGGTTTTTCCTGGAATATTTTGGTTTCTCTCTCTATGGTAATGGAGAGTTTTTCTGGGTATAATAGACTGTGCTGGCATTTGTGTTCTCTATGGTTCTGTATAACATCTTTCCAGGATCTTCTGGCTTTCACATTCTCTCCTGAGAAGTCTGGTGTAATTCTAATAGGTCTGCCTTTATATGTTACTTGACCTTTTTCCCTTACAGCTTTTAATATTCTATCTTTATTTAGTGAATTTGTTGTTCTGATTATTATATGTCAGGAGGAATTTCTTTTCTGGTTCAGTCTAATTGGAGTTATGTAGGCTTCTTGTACGTTCATGGTCATCTCTTTCTTTAGATTAGGGAAGTTTTCTTCTATAATTTGTTATTACTGGCCCTGTAAGTTGAAAAATCTTCAGTCTCATCTATTTCTATTATCCTTAGGTTTAGTCTTCTGATTATGTCATAAATTTCCTGTATGGTTTGAGTTAGGATCTTTTTGCATTTTGCATTTTCTTTGATTGCTGTGTCCATGTTTTCTATGGAATCTTCTGCACCTGAGATTCTCTCTTCCATCTCTTGTATTCTGTTGCTGATGCTCACATCTAAGGTTCCTGATTTCTTTCCTAGAATTTCTATATCCAGAGTTGACTCCCTTTGGACTTTCTTTATTGTTTCTACTTCCATTTTAGATTTTGGATCGTTTTGTTCAATTTCTTCACCTGTTTGATTTTGATTTCCTTTAATTCTTTAAGGGATTTTTTTTTTTGTTTTTCTTCTTTAAGGACTTCTACCTGTTTAGTAGTGTTCTCCTGTATTTCTTTAAGTGAGTTATTAATATTCTTCTTATAATCCTCTAACTGCATCAAGAAATTTGATTTTAAATCCAAATCTTGCTTTTCAGGTGTGGGGATATCCAGGACTCACTGTGGTGGGAGTACTGGGTACTGATGATTCCGAGTGGTCTTGGCTTCTGTTAGTAATATTCTTATATTTGCCTTTTGCCATCTGGTAATCTCTGGAGTTAGATGTTCTAGCTGTCTCTAACTGGAGCTTGTTCCTCCTGTGATTATGTTAGCCTCTCTCAGCACTCCTGGGAGTCCAACTCTCTCCTGAGTTCCAGTGGTCAGAGCACTCTCTGTAGCCAAGGTCTCCTCTTGTAGGGAAGGTGCACAGAGATCTGGAATGCAGCTCTCTCTCCAGGTTGAAGATGAAGGTCTGAAGGGTCCCTGTCCAAGAAGTTCCGTTGCTTCTGTGGCCTGTGAGCTCTCCTGTGTGGATTGGTCTTTGAGAGACCTGGATACATGATGGTGCTCTCACCTGAGTCCTAGGATCAGAGCCCTCCCTGGAGGCAGTCTTTCCTCTGGCAGGGAAGGTGGCCAGAGGTCTGGTTCTCAGCTCTGCCTCCTGGCTGAAGATGAAGGCCTGAAGAGACCCTGTCCAAGAAGCTCTGTTGCTTCTGAGGCCCATGTGCTCTCCTGTGTGCACTGGTCACTGAGAGACCCAGGATACAAGACCCAGAAGTTATTTTCTGTTGCTTTGTTTTTAAGGCTTCAGCTTATTCACAGTCTTTTCCAGTAGCACTTCCAATTGGGGTTAAATGGTTAATATGCATTTAAAATGTAATCAAGCCCGACATCCATTCATTATCTGGCTTACTGGTTCAATGGTTGTCTCACTCATTACCCGGAAGAAAGCACCATTGAAGATTTAGGCATTTTTGTCCCAAGAACAAAATACTAAACAAAGGGAAACCCACATTAGCCACAAAGATTTAAACCAGGATTACTCAAATGCACATTGTGCATCTAGCTTCAGAAAGGAAGTATCAGAAAGCACCATTGTTTCCTTGTAGACTTTCTCACATTACTTTATCCTTGTTAGTCAGTCTGGAGATTCCTCTCAGTTATGATTAGTACACATAATAAAAGAGAAGATTATGTAAGATGCTATCGCTTCTGAATGAGATATAGGAAAATTCATGAAAGTGATAGACTTGAATTGTTCTATGAATAAACATGAATATACATAATTATCTAAAGAATATCTATTTTTTCATGGAATTATATTTTATATTCTGTCTTCACGTCTGGATTTTAATGTAGCAGCTGGTGCTTTCTTCATATCCTGTGACCTTTGTCTGTACAGACTACAATGGATATTTTGAACTAAATCTAGTGACTCAGTTCAACGTTATCGATGTGAACTGTTTAGGTCTCCAATTTAGCCACATAATTGAGTAGGTAATCACATTTATACAAGTGATCTGATTAAGAAAAAAAGGTGTGGTGTTGTGGGGATGCAGCTTATCCTCATTTCTCACTCTCCATTCTAATATCTAAAAGTAATTTAAGCCTTCTATACCTCATATGCAATGTGGTATTCATATTAATAAATGAAACACTTAAAGCATTGCCTAGGCTTTGACTTCTGTTTGTGTCCCAGCAATGGTTTCTAAAGATTTACAAGCAAAGGACCCAAAGAGGTTTGGTCTTAGAGGATCTTCCAGACAGACATATTATTCTTTCTAATGTGGTAGCCCTAGATTTCATATGAACTCTCTTAAAGTCCTAATATTCCTTTTTATTTATCAAATATAAAGCCTGCTCTTATTAATTCCCTTTCCAATGATATTTTGCATACTGTATGGGTACACTTCTGTAACATAACACTAGAGATTGGGCATAATTTTGTTACAGGCCTAAATATTTAACTGATTTAAAACCACAAGTATAATATAGTGAGATAGTGGCATAATGCCATACAAATCCTAATGCATATAAAATTTTTCTTTAACTTACATGTCATAAAAAGGTATGTAAAATAGCCAAAATTTTTCCATTTTGTATTTCCTTCTATTTTCATCCAAATCTATATATGGTTCATTTAATCATACTTGTAAGTCAGGTATTAGAATTCTCAGTAATATGTGACTTTTACATGTTGAACCAGAAAACATAACAAGATTGATTTGGGTGTATAGACATCCAGGTATTACTATAGCCCTGAAGGCATTGTTAAAATGTGGAATATTTATACTGAAGTTCAACATCTGTATGTATGCCCAGGTTTTTATTCAGTATGCTTAAAAATGTGATGCCCAAAGTTTTCAAATAAAGTCACTTATGAATTCATCTGAAATTGCTAAATATCTCACAAAACAAGATTGGTAAGCAATTAATATGCTGAGTATATTCACTTTTTGCCTTGAAGGAATTCATTCTACATTTAAAGGCTGGATAATTTATTATACCTTTGCTGTTTGGAACTAGAAAGATAAAAAAAAAACCCAACTCCTAAGCTGCTTTTATTTAGCTGTGGCAATATCCAGGGATGAAGCAAGCTTTTCACAATTAAGTATTCCCTGAGTGGCAGATCAAAGGGCTTATCTAGTCTTGAGTGAACAAAATTTTCATTTATGTGAACACCAAGTGTTGAGCAAATTGTTTGAAGATGCATAGGTGTTCCTTGAGTAGTTTTCTGTGAGTCAGATAAATTACAAGTCTTTCACCTCTAGGAATAATTATGATACAGTTTTATAAATTAAATGCTGTTTAGAAACATGGGCCAAAAAAACATTGTACTGTATTGCCTAACCCCCCCCCCCAAAAAAAAAAGAGCTCATTGGATTTACACGTGTCTTCTCAGTGTAATTTAAAGGCTAACACTGTGCACTAGAAGGCAGATAAAGCATAGAGAAGATTGAGGAATATCTTTCCTACCATTTACAGAACAGTCTAGCTTCCAATCACACAGATGTTATTAAAGGTTTATTTCTTCTGGATGTCAATTCACAGTAGGGTAGAATTACTTCATAGAGCTACTGTACTCCATATGGAAATGCTCTGTCCACTCTAATACTGACGTTTTATTCAGTTAACTGTTCCTTGTAGAATGTGTTTCCTCAAGCCATGCCAACAAAGAGATAACTTGGAAGTTTCCTATAACTGGTTTTAAAACAGAGTTTAAAAAAAAACTCTTTAGCTACGTCTACTTAGAAGAAATTATACTAGAATGAGCACTTAGAAGGTCAAACATTGTTCTTAAGTTAAAAAAGTTTGCATTTGACATTTGTTTTATTTTTATTACCTTTAAGTTTTAGAGTGTCAGCTCTTATATATCCTAATCCATTCTACCCAAGGTTCTTGACCCTGTTGCCACTCTGGTTCTGAGGAAGAACATGAATGATTAGAAAAATCCTTTAATGAAGACTGTCCTCAAGCAGGAACAAGGATAAAAGAAAACAAAAAGAAAACTACAAACAAAAAAGAAAAAAAAAGTCAACAAAATTATCAATGAGAGCAAGGCTGCAGCCTGGTGAAGGATCAAACCTCTAAATTGATATCATACTGCCACCCTGGAAGCAATAACAATGATAGATATTTATTCTTTTCAAAGATTTAGCTGAATCTTACTTGCAATCATGACCAAGAAGTAATCTTTTTATAAAGATTTCTGGATTGTTTACTTTTAATTTGCTGTGACAAAATACCATTGTTTAAATCAAATCAAGGAAGAAACAGATTTAATCTGGTGTAAGTTCTACTGAGATAGTCTCTTGTGATGGGAAAGGCAAGGGAAAATTCAAGAACAGCATGATGACAGAAGTATAAACCTAAAGAGTTATACTGTCATCATCACAGGAAGCATGCACACACAAACAGACAGGTATGCACACACACACACACTCATACACACACACACACACACACACACAGAGAGAGAGAGAGAGAGAGAGAGAGAGTGACAGACAGACAGACAGAGACAGAGATATAGAGAGAGACAGAGAGATTATAAACCTTAAAAGCTCATTCACAGTGACACACTTACTAAAAGGATCTACCTTATAATAGAGTTAGTATTGTTCTAATAAAACACCATGACCAAAAACAACTTATGGAAGGAAGGGATTTGTTATTGTTGTTTGGTTTTGGTTTTGGTTTTCAGTTGTACTTTCATGTTCATCACTCAGAAAATTAAGGGCACTGAGGGATGTGAGGGCACTGACGGAACTCAGGGCAGTCACTAGACTGGACAGGAATCTGGAGTCAGGAGATGTTGGAAAGGCCATGGAGGGATCCTTTCTGGCTTGCTTCTCCTGACTTTCTCTGCCTGATTTCCTATTAAACTCAGAAGCACAAATGTAAACGTGCCATCACTCACAATGTGCTGTGCCTTCTCCATTAATCAATAATTAAGAAAATCCCAAGAGCGATATTGCTGGGTCTTCAGGTAGAACTATTTTCAGTCTTCTGAGAAACTGCCAGAGAGATTTCCAGGGTAGTTGTACAAGTTTACAATACCACCATCAGTGGAGGAGTGGTTCTAGACATCCTCAGCAACAGGTGCTATCTCTTGAGTTTTTGATCTTAGCCATTCTGATGGATATAAGATGGAATCTTAGGGTCGTTTTGATTTGCACTTTCCTGATGACTATGGACTTTGAACATTTCTTTGAATCCTTATCAGACATTTGAGATTCCTCTAGTGAGAAATCTCTGTTTAGCTCTGTTTCTAATACTTCCAATATACAATGGCATAGAATATTTATTCCCATTTCTAGAGTGAGGAAAGACTTGAACCAAAGCAAGTCTTTAGTCCAGAAGGAATTTAAATCAAATCAAATAAATCAAATCCGGTAGCTTGTATTCCAGTACTTGGGGCTTCAATTTCAAAGTTGGTAGAATGATCTATGTCGGTAAGTTTGCTACCTACAACATGACTCACTCTCCTAGACTAGGCTTGTTCGACTCGCTGTGTAGAGGTCTCCTTGGTAGAGGCTGTAGACTACAAAATCTTGACCTTTCTACTGGATCCCAGCTTGACTTCAATGGCCTCATATAATGTCATCTTGGGACTCCACCCAATCTCTTTCCTTGTCTCACATCTCTCCAAACTTCTATTATCAGTCTCATTTCTAAACTCTCAGGTGAATATCCCATTAAGCAGAATTTCAACATTTCAGTAAATTTTCCAGCCCAAACTTCCAATTTTTTCTACAAAATGGCTCAAGATATAGAGTTCACACTTCTATATGTATTGCATCAATTCCCTCTTGGGGAATAGTTCAGTTCTTTTTGTTGTGGTTGAGATAAAGTTCCTGGACAAAAAGCAAATCAAGGAGAAAGGTTATATTTTGGCTTACATATGAAGAACAACAGGATCTATCAAACTAGCTAAGGCATGACTATAAAAACATGAACCCTACTGATCACACCCCACTTACACACACAAACACATATAAAAGGGTGAGGGATGAATCCCAAAATTCTCAAATTCTTCCACCAGTGACATGCTTCCTCCAATAAGGCTCTACCTTCAGAAGTTTCTTTAGCAGTGGCAGCAACTAGGGACCAAGTATTCAAATAAATGAGATTTCAAGACATTTCTCTTTCAAACCATTTACTTGTGCAGATCTCTTACCTCTTCCTTAAATCATTCTCTGTGTGAATGTAAAAGACTTATCAGTTCTCCAGAAATGGACATGGAGGCCAGTGAAAATTTATGTGTTCTTATTTTGAAGTGTTACACAGATTTAATTTATCTCCTCCCTATCTTGAGCTGCATTTGCTTCTGTATTTCATTTACTGTGATGCTTGGACCTCATCACAATTCTAGACAATAAGACTTAAAATATATGTTAGAAGAATGTAACCTAACTATAGAGTAAAGAATAGTAAGGCCTTTGATTAGAAAGAAGTGCAGGCAAGGTTCCAACTCTATAACTAGGGACTAGTCCTGTAACTTGTCAGAGAGACTGATTTCCATTTACATCATGTGGGCTTCAGAAGTTATCCTACATATTTACATTTTATGAACTTATTTGTATACAAATAATCTTTTTGTAACCAGGAACGACATACACATCATTTTAAAATGTCATTTTAAAATTTAATTTAATATTACTTTTTACTTTTCTGGTCTCAAGAACCCTACATTTTATTAATTTTCATGTTTGGGAATATATTTTGAGTCTGCTGTTTCCATTAATCTCTTTCATGATTATATTACATTATTCAGTAGCACTTTTAACTAAAATATTACATTATATTTTTTAAGAAAACAAAAGATAACATTGCTGAATAATTTAATAAGGCATTTAAATGACTTTCAGCAAATTATAGATTTTATTTCTGGATAACAAATATAAATATTATGTTGTCATAAAGTTACAGATTTTGTTGGAACTGCTGGTCATTATTGCTTGGTCTAGCTAAGTTAATTAATAAAATATCAAAGCAATGACATTCATTTTCTGATTACTCCAATCCCTGAATGCCAGTAAACCTGAAGAACTTTTGTTTTATCATCCCTTTAACCATTTTTGTTTGGTTTTGCATCTGAATCTTCCTTATATTCTGTTCTCTATTCCATGGTAGTGATCCCTCCTTAAGAAATCTCAAGAGTCATGACTATTGCACAAACTAAAGTTGAAATAACATAATAATTACTAGACTCATTACACAGGCCCAAATATACTCATGTTTTTTATAAGCTTTTCATTAATAAGCATCAGTTGTCAAGTAGACACAGGCTACTATTATACTATTGGGATTGCTACCCAATCTACAGGCTACAATTATAATGCAGTCATATTCAGGAATCACATAGTACAGGCTTGCTTATGGGTCTATCTTGTTTACTTATTGGTATAGGAATGACAAATCCATTGAGATAAGTAGGACTCTATTTGCAGGTAGTTCTAGGTTGTATACTAGGTTAGATCTCAGGTTTTCTGCTTTCAGTTTCTATCCTGACTTTCTTCAAAGATGTATTGTGATCTGGATGGGTAAATTAAATAAATCCCATTCCCCATTTCCCCAAGTTTCTTTTGGTCAGAGTGTTTTACCATATCCATTGCATTTTATGTTCTTTATGAGTCTATTTTTGCTAATTGCTTCCTGGAATCATTAAGTGAAAAAAATAAATAAATAAACGAGTTTTGCAAATGACAGAAACATGCACTTATGGTAGGTTTCCTATCAGTCTCAAAAATTGGGACGACAATTTCTTCAGTGATTATAAAATACTAGATCCAGGTCCCAGATAAAGACATCATTGGGTGTCACAACTTCCAAATACCTTTCAAAATAGATTTTCATCACAAAAGACAGAAAATGAATAAGATTTCTCAAAGTAAAAGGCTAGTAAAATGGGAGGAGTAGTCTCTCTTGATCTAGGCTATTAAGATTTGGCTGAATGAGGGGGCTCTCAGGAACAGGAAGGGAGAGAGAACACAAGTATAAAAGTTGTTATACTAAGAGCTTTAATAAGACTCTTCATTTAAAAAGAAATGATGCAAAGACAAAGACTGAATACTAAGCCTGGACTTCTGCAGAAATGCTTTTCTATAATTCTTTTGGTGTCTGCATAGGTATTAGGTGTAGTGGACATGTAGACCATGAAGAGTAAGTTATTATTAGTGATATTTTTTCTTTGGAAGCTCTCAGCACTGCAAAACACAAATTTATATCTGGGAGGTTGGTCCACAAAAAACAGAGGCCTATTTGACCACCAAGTATGAACCAGGGAAAAAGGTATAAAGTAAACGAACATAATTTCCATTCTTGTTTCAAGTCCCAAACAATCACATTATTTTGCACACTATTGGATTTGGTGGATTAAAAACTCAAGGATAAAATAGCTGAAATACGTCACCTCTATTCCCTGTGACTGATGTTGGGATCTAGAAGACTAGTCTCCAATGATCTTGTCACCCAGAATTCCTACAATTCCACTGTAGCATATTTAGGCAGTTCTCATCAAGGAAGTAGAAGGTGCAGATCTTTGTATCTTCTTATCTTTTAAAACACATGCATAGCATTTATGCTAATCTACACTAATTGGTTCAAGGAAACTATCACCAGAAATTAAAGGGAAGTAATACAATTCCATCCATCTATGATGAACAACTAAGAAATTGCAACAAAACTAAAAAACCTTTTAGTATACTGAAGAGTTAAATGAGTATACTGTGTCACAACATACAGTCCAAAAGAAATAGAATACCATGGCCACAATTATTCATGAGGTGTTTTGTTGTTGTTGTTGGTGGTGGTGGTGGCTGTACTGAAAGCCTTTGTAGATTGCTACCCAATGACTCTATGCCCTGTAGCACACATTTGTCTGCTGTGGATGTATCAGAAACTCTACAAGGGTTTTGGAGACAAACATGTTTAATCTTGACCTTGGGCAACATATTTAAGTTGTCATATTCAAATTTTTCAAAAGGGGGCAAAATGAAATCCTTCTAAGTGTGTTTGAATAAGTTTGAAATAGCTTCTGCAAATAAGATTTAGCATTATATGAGATGCATAAAACAGCTAAACTAAAAAAGAGTTTCCTTGTTGAATATGTATTTATGTTTGCCTTAGTAGTGCCAGCCCAGCAAATGTACATAGGCTTGGAAATAACACATGATAATGTCTTTCAGAAGACAGGGATGGCACACATTTCCTTGGGCAGGGAATAAGGGAAATTATTTAATGGTTTTGATTTCGTGTGGTGAATTAGAATTTCCTGGAAAAGCTGTAAAATAATACATATTCATAAACTACAATCTAGACTTACTATGTTTGCATCTCTTACTGGGATATCCATAACTCTGTATTTTCAATTAATTTCTCAGCTGACTCTAATACAGCCAGGCTGGCTGGCAGCAATTAGAGGTTCAGCATCAAATATATTAGATTATATTGTAAAAATTCAGAAGGGCTCTAATTGTACATTTTTTAAATCTAGAAATTGTATTGTAGCAATTGAAAAGCAAAGAGTTAGATGGTCTTTAGCAACTAACAAATTATGAATGATGATTGTCATCATTTGAGATTGGTTTCAGTCAATAAGGAAAATAATCTAAAATGACTTTTATTTAAATGTGATCAATGTCTTAGACAATAGGATCTGTAAACTCAATGTTGAATTAAGCATATAGAGAAACTTAAAAATTATTAAATCACATTTTCACAGTTGGATATTTTTAAATGTGTTCATAAAAAACTATTCAGTTTAATATTAATGTTTATTTTTACATATCAGTTATAATTATTTAATTATTTTCTCAAATTGCCAATGGTATAGCCCATTATATCTTTAAGTATTTTGGTATTTCCCAAATTCACTTTAATTACAGAATATATATTCAATTTAGGGCTGTTTGAAGGGACTCAATTTTTTGCTTTAAATTCTTACAATACTGAAAATAATAATACATTTCTACCAAATCAAAACATGATATATCTATATCTATCTCAACTCTCTCTGTCTCTCTCTATATCCATATCTATATCTATATATTATAGATAGATAGATAGATAGATAGATAGATAGATAGATAGATAGATAGGTAAATAGATAGATGGAGGGAGATAAAGAGGCAGAGAGAAGGACAAAAAGAAACAAAAGATCTCAAAATAGCTAGTCAATATTTTTTTAGAATTGGCCATAAATTGCAAGGAACATTAGCCATGTCCATTTTCTCATCTATTCAACACTAGCAAAGTCTCAGAAATATGTCACATTGAAGTTATAGCAGTTTTATTTTCAAACCAGATTAGTGAGCTAACTCATAGGGACACTTTCAAGAACTGTAAACGTCTGAGTCCTCTTCTCTTCTGAGCTGAAAGTAATTATTTTGGAATATGGGGGCACTTTTTTTTAAACTTTAGAATCTAGTGACTTTTTTTATATTTAAAATGAGGTAAAACATAATTCATTCTGCATCCCACACTATCCATTCAGCCTCTCACTCACTGTGTTCATGTAATCCAATTATTTGAAAACTGTCAAAGATTGTCATTTCAGCAGTAAACCTTTAGAAACCATTAGAAAGAAGTGTTTGAGCAATCAGATAAAGTGTAAATGTAGTAAGAGGTATCATAATCTCTGCTCTATTTATTCCTGCTAATTGACAAAAAGTCTCATTTTTTTCCTTTTATAGTCAATTCGGAAGTCTTTTTATACAGGTCTTTAATGTTTTACTCTGTGTACTATAAATATGCATTCTAAGATATAGTCTTTCCTCTGCATAAGAATAACTATGGGAGAATGAATAGAAGTCAAAATAACTAAATTACAGACCAACATTGCATCCAAACTATGCATATGTGCATCTTGTAATTTCTTTTCTACCATATCCAATTCTTCCACAGATGATAATTTTCACGGACATTTTAATTTTTTAAATCATCTTGTAAGTATTGAAATAAATTTCTTGCTCTTAAGTAGTTCATCCAATTATTGGCCTTAGTCAATTAATGTGTCCCAAATTTTTTTGAAAAACATTAAGAATTATTAGTTGTTCTCTCTTAATTTGTACCCTCTATGACTGAATTTTTTTTACAGAGTTCTCTTATATCCTATAAAAATATAATATTCTCTGTGCTTTTTCAGGAGCAATTTATATTCCACAGGAATGCAAAGTTCTCTTTACTCCATCAAACTTTATGGTATTTACATATTATTATCATGTGAGATATCAACAACATAATGGTAAACTATGGACTGCTTATAAATTATTTCCAATGGATATTTTATGAAATATTGACATAAGTAGGACTTTATAACATTCTTTGTAGAAAGACCCTCCAATGGAATTCTTAACAGGCTGAGAGTTATTATAAGTACGGTTTGTGAAAGCAAATCTTTCCCTATCATGTTCATGTAACCTACTGTGAAAAAGTCATCATTTAAGTCAGTCAATATTCCAGGCCGTGCTTTAGCTTTTCAGGCTGTAAAGAACTCCTTGACTGAATGATTTAATTGACTTCCCTCAGATCTATTCCCATCCTCTATTTTACAGATTTCTTTTTAATGACAAATATGGGAGAATTCCAAGGTATTGTGTACTCTTCTATAGGTTAAGCCTTCAACTTCTGTTGGATTAGTTGTTCTACTGCACATAAGTTTTCTTTTGTCACTGGCCATTGTTCAATCCAAAGAGGTTTTCCAGTTTGTCACTTTTGTGACAGGACCCCTTGTGATTTATGTGAAATGTCTCCTCCATATAAAAGGGAAGAAACAGTCAGTGCTATTTCCTGCTTATGGAGAGCTTTGACAGTTTTTAATTTTCTTTGATCATGTCTTTTTTTTAATATATTTTATTACGTATTTTCCTCAATTACATTTCCTACATTATCCCAAAAGTCCCCCACACCCTCCGCGGTCTCCCCAACTTCCCTACCCACCCATTCCCATTTTTTTTTTTTTTTTTTTTTTTTTTTTTGGCCCTGGCGTTCCCCTGAACTGGGGCATATAAAGTTTGTGTGTCCAATGGGCCTCTCTTTCCAGTGATGGCCGACTAGGCCATCTTTTGATACATATGCAGCTAGAGTCAAGAGCTCCGGGATACTGGTTAGTTCATAATGTTGTACCACCTATAGGGTTGCAGGTCCCTTTAGCTCCTTGGGTACTTTCTCCAGCTCCTCCATTGGGAGCCCTGTGATCCATCCAATAGCTGACTGTGAGCATCCACTTCTGTGTTTGCTAGGCCCCTGCATAGTCTCACAAGAGACAGCTATATCAGGGTCCTTTCAGCAAAATCTTGCTAGTGTATGCAATGGTGTCAGCGTTTGGAAGCTGATTATGGGATGGATCCCTGTGTATGGCAGTCCCTAGATGGTCCATCCTTTCGTCACAGCTCCAATCTTTGTTTCTGTAACTCCTTCCATGGATGTTTTGTTCCCAATTCTAAGAAGGGGTACAGTGACCCCACTTTGGTCTTCATTCTTCTTGAGTTTCATGTATTTAGCAGATTGCATTATATATCTTGGGTATCCTAAGTTTTGGGTTAATATCCACTTATCAGTGAGTACATATTGTGTGAGTTCCTTTGTGATTGTGTTACCTCACTCAGGATGATGCCCTCCAGGTCCATCCATTTGGCTAGAAATTTCATAAATTCATTCTTTTTAATAGCTGAGTAGTACTCCATTGTGTAAATGTACCACATTTTCTGTATCCATTCCTCTGTTGAGGGGCATCTGGGTTCTTTCCAGCTTCTGGCTATTATAAATAAGGCTGCTATGAACATAGTGGAGCATGTGTCCTTCTTACCGATTGGAACATCTTCTGGATATATGCCCAGGAGAGGTATTGCTGGATATACCCATAGAGGTAGTTCTATGTCCAATTTTCTAAGGAACCGCCAGACTGATTTCCAGAGTGGTTGTACAAGTTTGCAATCCCACCAACAATGGAGGAGTGTTCCTCTTTCTCCACATCCTCGCCAGCATCTGTTGTCACCTGAATTTTTGATCTTAGCCATTCTGACTGGTGTGAGGTGGAATCTCAGGGTTGTTTTGATTTGCATTTCCCTAATGATTAAGGATGTTTAACATTTTTCAGGTGCTTCTCAGCCATTCGGCTCTATCTCTGGTAAATTGTTTAAGATTTTAGCAACTATATTTGCCCTATCAGGCTCTGATTTAACTAGTTGTTTTTCAGAACAGTCTTTTTTTGATGGACAAGAAATGGAAGTCTCATTTTTTTTGTTGGATCTTGAGGAAGGATATTAGTCAGTTTTCCAAAATGAGGATTTTTCTAGAACATCTTTAGATGATCTACATTCACGAACGTTATACTACACTTTTCATATGTACGTTTTACAGGAAACTTTCTCAATGAATTAATACTACTATAGAAAATTTTTTCTAGGGACTCTTTGTCTACAATCCTTTAGGGAATGACCAGATCTTTTACTGCCACAGCAATGGGCATTTCATGGTTTTATATCTTTTTTAATTGTTTTTCCAGTCAAAACCATCCTTTGAGCATAGTGCCTATCTGGTAATTAAAAGATCTAATAACATTTTTGCATTTAGTATTAGCATTTTCAAAAGCTAAATATTCAATTAAAATTTCTCTAGCAGTTGGTTCTGATATTTCTCTATTTAGATATGTATAAATTTAAAAAAATTGTGAAAATTCATTTGAATCCTTGATTATTTTTGAAAATTATTCCAATCATCCTTTATGTTCAACCTTGTCCCAAGCATTTAAGACTACTGTATAACATTGTTCTAGGGCAGCATTGTCAATCTCTTCTCTTGATTCAGAATAAGAACACTTTACCTAGTAACTGACCCTTGAAAATATCTATATGCCTAGTTGTACTTTATTGCTCCAGGAATGAAGCCTCATTTTTTCACCATGTTAGCCATTGTAATTGAAGCCCTGATTCTAAGATGGCTGTCAATAAAACTTCTTCATATTTTGTATGGTTCAGTTATTAATTATCTATATGCTATATGGTGAATATAATCTATAGATTAACCCTACATTTTAAAATAACTTTTAGATTGACACCTAAATTCCTAATATTGTGCACTACTCTCAGCTCCATCAAATTCACTTATCAAAGCTGAACAAATTATTTTAATTATTTTGTTTTCTAAAGCACATATAGACTGCCTTTTTTGCTGTTTTGTTATAATGTGTTGTTGGAAGCTTTAGATTTGATTTATCTAAAATATCTTCATGATTCCAATGATTGTCAAAATTTTGTTCTATTATTTGTAACTTAGCTAAGATTTTTCAGTACTTTCCTTATCCAGGTATGCATACTTCTGATCTCTCTTAAAAAGTATTTATAATATTGTAATCATTACTGAGAAAAAACATGTATTTGTATGCTGATAAATGAAACAAACTCATATTAGTTCCAGATGCATTGTGTCATTGTGTTTTCCTTTTTTTAGAATAGAAAATATAATTCTTTTGAAATTCTTTCTTCTTAGGGATTTTCCAAGGATATTACAAGTTTGTTGACTTTTCAGCTTTTCTTGCCATTTCCAAGTAACTGTAGCTAGTGTCTGCCATGTCTGTCTGCCACTCAGCTATATTGTTTGCTGTTGGTTCCTGGCTTTGCCCCCTTCTTGTCTCTTTCTTTCTATTTCTCCTCCCCTCTCTAACTCATGGTAGTTGGAGACTTTTTCCATGTGCACACAAGTTGGGGTATGATTTTTTTCCCACAAGCTGCCAAGCCCTCTCTTGTATGTTTTCTGATCCCTCTCAGGAACCATGCTGCCACCAGTTCTGGCTCCAGACCATGGCAGGTTTTTCTCATAGACACATACTGGTTTCCTACTGGCCCAGGCTGCTCAGTCCCTCTGCCACTCCTGGGATGGACACTCAGGCTTCAGTTTGCTCTCTCTTAAAAGGAACCACTTTCTGCTTAGCTAGAAAATTACACTGGGAAATGATTGTTCCACATCTTTCCATCCAGGGTTTTTTCTCAGGCTGAAAGCTTTCGGAATTCTGAGAGTCCTTATGTTGCATGACATTTATAGCCATGAGCTTTTTTCCACCCTCACTCAAGTCATGACTCAGAGGCCTAACATTTATTTAAAAGGGCATAGGCCATAGTCTAGGCTGCTTCTCCCACTAGCTTATAACTCAACTAACTCATTTATATAATACTATGTCTGCCACATGGCTAGTTACCTCTCCTCAGTTTCATGTTTCTGACTTCCCCTGAAACACGGCGAAATATTTCACTCTATGTCTCTTCCCAAGGGTTCCTCTCTCCATGCTCGATGTCCCACTTTCTAATCCTGCCTCAGATTATTGGCCATCAGATTTGTATTGACACGTGATGTTTAAACACAGTATTCAAGAGATTCTGCCTACAGTTTTATGTATACAGCTTGAGAATAAAAGTCTTCAACAGTCTTACTAATCTGGGAAACCTATGAACAACAGTACCAATTAGCCTGGTAAGAATATGATTATGTTACAAATGTTAAGGGTATAAAAAATTGTTGTTATTGTGTTTAAGGATTGTTTCCAAAAATAGTACTTCATAACTTGTTGTTATTAACTCAGACAAAATCTTGTGGCTGGCTAAGTCACAGTTTCCAGATTAGAAACGAATGTTGGTACTTAGTTTCACAGATGTGGTAATAAACTGACCCATAAATTCTTTGCTTTATGTCTATAGATTAATGTGTTACTTAACCTTCATGAGAAAGTATTCCTTTTAAAGTTGATGTTAGTTGATACAGAGCTTCACAATTGACCAACTTTGTGGAAATAAGAAAGTGTGGATTTCTCAAGCCTGAGTGGGATATCTATAAGATGGTCTTCCCCCAAGGATCAATTACCAATTTGTAAGAGGGAACAGAAAGTATTCTAAAGGCTAGAGTTAATAGTAAGACTGAGTTTTCCAGAAATATTAGGGTCATTGCACACATAAGCTAACAGAGTTAACAGTTGTGTGGGGAAGACCTGTGCAAGACTAAGCTAAACAGAGTACTAGCATGGACTACATAAGGGATTCTAAAGTCACACCCATTGATAAAGAACTGTTAATATCTGGTTATCTGGTGGCTGCCAGGTGAAGACTAGTCCATTTTCTTCTGCATGCAGTCCTCGGGAAGATATCGTTGTTCAGGTACATGGTTCATCCATGCACATGTAAGAAGCACTTAGTGCCCTCAGTGGTTTTCTTTCCTTTTGCTTTTTCTGTTCTTTTTTTTTTCTCCCACATAAATTTAGGAGGAAAGAGTGGTAGGGGTTAGGAGAAGAATTGGTGGGAAAGGAGTGGTGGTAGATTTGGTGAAAATAACTTATATGAAGTTTGTAAACTCTCAAACATTACAACTATAAAAACAAGTGACAATAATGAATGTATTAAGAAGCAAAATATTTGATGAATTTTGTAGGCTTATATTAAAAAAACTACTATTTTTAAAATAAAATTTGCAATACTTTAGAAACAAGTTATTTTTTAAATTAAGGAATGCCAAGATATTGAAGGGAAAGCTAAGCATGCCCTGTAATAAACACCCAGTTAAATAGCATGCTTTATGTAAGGCATTTAATGCTATACATTAATAGAAAAAGATATATAGGTTGGTTTTTAGTCCATTAATCCAATCAACAAAGTACATAATTAGATATGCATAGATGCAAGGAAACATTACACACTATCAATTTTGTGATTCCCCACTCCAACCTGTAACAGAAAACCAAAACAACATGAAGCTATCAATTCATTGTGTAGTGCCTCTGTTCACAAGGTTCTCAGTGGCTTCTGGCTTAGTGATTTTTTTCTTTCTTCCTTTTTTCCTTCCTTCCTTCCTTCCTTCCTTCCTTCCTTCCTTCCTTCCTTCCTTCCTTCCTTCCACTGTCTTTCTTTCTTTCTTTCTTTCTTTCTTTCTTTCTTTCTTTCTTTCTTTCTTTCTTTCTTTCTTTCTTTCTTTATTAGATATTTTATTTATATTTCAAATATTATGTCTTTTTCTGGTTTCTCCCCAAAAAATCCCAATCCCCTCCCCTCCTTTCCCCTGCTCAACAACCTACCCACTCCTGCTTCCCTTTACTGGGGCATAAAACCTTCACAGGACCAAGAGCATCTCTTCCCGTTGATGACTGATTAGGCCATCTTCTGCTACATATGCTTCTAGAGATATGAGCTCTGGAGGTACAGGTTAGTTCATATTGTTGTTCCACCTATAGGGTTACAGACCCCTTCAGCTCATCGGTACTTTCTCTAACTACTACATTGGGGGCCCCGTGTTCCATCCTATAGATGACTATGAGCATCCACTTCTGTATTTGCCAGGCACTGACAAAGCCTCACACAAGTCAACTATATTAGGGTCCTTTCAGCAAAATCTTGCTGGCATATGCAATAGTGTCTGCTTTTGGTGGCTGATTATGGGATGGACCCCCAGGTGGGGCAGTCTCTGGATGGTCCATCCTTTCATCTTAGCTCCAAACTTTGTCTCTGCAACTCCTTCCAAGGATATTCCATTCCGTATTCTAGGGAGGAATGAAGTATCTAAGCGTTGGTCTTCCTTCTTGATTTTCTTGTATTTTGGAAGTTTTATCTTGGGTATTCTAGGTTTCTGGGCTAAAATCCACTTATCAGTGAGTGCATATAAAAAGAAGGCATTTCACAAGGAGTTTGTATAAGAATGAATATTTTGCAACCTATGTTTATTAAAGGTTCAAATTCTCCTCTAGCCCAACACGCAGCAGAGGTACTGGATGAGAAAAGTTATTAGGATATAGGGAAAATGGGCCTGTTCAACAATAGTTTTTTTGTGAATGAGCTTAGTCTCCTTGGGCAGCAGTTCAGTACCATAGCAAACACCAAATGTGACTTAGCAGCAGCAGACCAGTCCTCTAGGCAGGCAGATGCCAGGCAAAAACTGTCAGCTACAGTCTATTTCTTTTGCCAAGAAGACACCAAGCAGCTGTAGCTCAATCCTCAAGAAACTACCAGGTTTGCCAACTGCCCTGAGGCAAGGCCACAGAAGATGTATGCTGCTGCAGGAACCTGGGGAATTCTTGGGTGGATTTCTCTCAATGGTGTCATTACCACAAGCTGAGCTCAACAATGCTATATAAGGCGAACCTATACATGTGTATCTTACATGCGTGTCTTTAATGAAGAATATCAAGGTGGAGCAAACCAAACAATGCTCAGTGCTAGTCTCCCGCTGTCTGTGGGATCATATTTATACTGCTTTATCCTAGGTTCTTTCATGTGTTTGCTATATACAAACATCCTTTCACCTGTGTCTGCTTCAGGAAAACATTCTTTCCTGTGTCTGCTCCTGGATTACATTCTTTCACATGTGTGCTGCAGCAAAGCATCATTTGACATACCTGAGTTTCCCAAAAAAGAATCTTTAAAAATTCTGAGATGGCACAGTGAAAAACGCATGTGGTGACAAACCAGAACCGGAATTGGGTCCCCAGACCGGCCCCACATGGTGGAAGAAAAGAATTAATTCTCATACATGTACATATGTACATACATGCATGCATAAATGCAATAAAATATTTTAATAGTACTTTCTATTCAATACATTTTTGTTTATTCATTTTTTAATTTTGTCTTACTTTGCACAGAAGCCCTCAATTTAGTATATTTAAATATAGATACAATATATACAGATAAATGTGTTATATTGCTATATTTTCAGTTAAATTCTAGAAGTTTGGCAAGCAGCTATTTCTGTACTTAGAATTAAATCAGTATCTTATAGATATTTAATCAATATTTGCTTTTTACATTGATTAATATTAAATCAGAGAACACCCTTTTGTCACATAAAACTTTCCCTGCTTAAGGAAATGCTTTTCAAAACTATAACTAAATAGAAACTGCTTAGAGTAACTTAACTTTTTTCTTAATAAATAAGCATTTATTATGTTAATATAATTAATGTTATATTCCCTTATTGTTGGAATCAAAATAAGGTTTCATGTTAATATTGGTCATCTGTTTATACATACCATAGATAACCTTGTGAAGCAGAATCTGGATTATTCATATTAGTGTTCTTAACAGCTAAATTAAAGACCTCTTTGTGAAAGTCTTGAACATTGGTTGTCAATACTCCTAATGGTGTTATCATTTAATATTATTCATCATGTTGTGGTAATCTCTAACCATAAAATTATTCTAATTGCTAGTTTATAACTATAATTTTGCTACTGTTATGATTCATAATTTACATATGTTTTTTAGTGGCCTTAGGCTACCCCTTTGAAAGGATCATTCCACTCCCAAAGGAGTTGTTACCCCAGGTTGAGAAAAACTTGTTTGTAGTTTAAGATGAACATTCTGAACTGTCTCCCAAAGTTATCATTGCTAAATTGTCTATAGAAATCCTTTGTATTGCATACAAAAGATTATAGAACAAAACCTTAAAATGTGTTTTAAAACATAAACAGAAGTACACCTATGTAGGGTTGTGGGTCTCACATCCAAGAGAAGGTTGACTGTCTTTACCCCACACCATCACCCACAGGTACAGGGCCTTAGGGAATACCAGGGACACTACTCAGGGTGGGAAAGCACATTTGAGTTGTGGAACAGTCTGAGGGATCCACTTGGGGCTGGGGCAAAAGGAGGGAGTTCTGGCTGTTTCCATAGAGTGAGTCCTTGACTTGAAGGCTTGACCTTGGTGGTAGTTATGACTGGGAGTGCAAAGAAGCCTTCTACGTGAGATTAGACAGCAGCTTGGGTCTGTAGGCAAAGGCCATCTCTGTGGCTCCCTTCGACAGATCCTGATAAAAAAAAAAAAAAAAAAAAAAAAAAAAAAAAAAAGAGGCAGTCTGTTGTTTTAAGGCATTTATTGTCATGGCAGGAAGTAGATGTGTAAAAACATATCCCACTTCTGAAAGTGGACTTGAGATTAAATACCTTTAGCACAGAGGACTCTCTGGGAAGGAAAGTTTATTGGCTAAATACTTCAAGCCTCTAAGTATATCATCAAAGTGGTGATCTTTCTGATCTAATGTGACCTGTGGTCATGTCTGTTTTCTTCATCTATATTTGGAGGTGGGGTGGGGCATTGCCTTTGCATGACTGATGGCCAGAGTTCTATGGGGGGCCTACAGCTTGTGACAGGAGCCTGGTGCCAGGAGCAGGTAAAGCTCCTCCGACCTTCCCTTCAGGGTCTCCTGGGCCTCTAGCCTTAGCTCACTTGAGAACCAGGCTACCTTGCAGGGTCCACTGCCCCATAAACCTATATGTGTGCTTTCTGAAAATGCTGTGCTAGAAGTCCCTTTAAGGTATTAATGTTCTAGGATATTTATGTTGTAAACTTCTAGAGGGAGAGTTCCTTGCATTATTTCTAAATTATTATTATTATTATTATTATTATTATTATTATTATTACTATTATATTTTTATAATGTATTAGTAAGGTTTTTTTAAATCACATCTTCTTTAATTTTTTAAATTAGATATTTATTTCATTTACATTTCCAATGCTATCCCCCACATGCTCCCCCACCCACTCCCCCACCCACCCACTCCCATTTCTTGGCCCTGGCATTCCCCCATACTGAGGCATAAAAAGTTTTCATGACCAATGGGCCTCTCTTTCCACTGATGGCCGACTAGGCCATCTTTCGATACATATGCAGCTAGAGACAAGAGCTCCGGGGGGTACTGGTTAGTTCATATTGTTGTTCCACCTATAGGGTTGCAGATCCCCCCAGCTCCTTGGGTACTTTCTGTAGCTCCTCCATTGGGGGCCCTGTGATCCATCCAATAGCTGACTGTGAGCATCCACTTCTGTGTTTGCTAGGCCCCGGCGTAGTCTCACAAGAGACAGCTATATCTGGGTCCTTTCAGCAAAATCTTGCTAGTGCATGCAATGGTGACAGCGTTTGGAAGCTGATTATGGGATTCCTGGATATGGCAGTCTCTAGATGGTCCATTACCTGTTTGAGAACATCACTGAGTGTATTTTGATCATACTCAATTTTCCCCACATCTGCCCTCATATCTACATCCTCTAACCAATTCTCTAGCACACAATTTCAAGGTTTCTTCTAGGTTTTTAAACAATTAATTGAATGCAGTTTGTATTTCCTAACTATGTTGTTGAGTGGTGCCTTCTCTTGTCTGAGTTTTATCTACCAAGTAACGGCATTTTCTTAAAGAAAAATCTCTCTTCTGGTTTCTACAAAATTCCAATAGTTCCTTAGCTGGTAAGGGGTAATTCATGCTCACAAGATCCTACTAGGAAAAATGATTAGAAAAATTATTAAAACCCAGAGGTGGTAGAAATTCAAGTAATTTTCATAGTTTCAAATGTTTCTTAATAATAACTTTTAAATTATTGAAAATCTAATTATTCTAAAAATGAAAAGAATATTAATATTGGAAATATTTTCCATCTGAAATTTAAAGATACAAAATGTTCTCGCCCTTTATGTTATTATTCCAACATATTGGATTAAAACCTCTAAGTCATTTCTTTTAAAACATATTTTTCTTTATTCTATACATATGAAAATAAAATGTTTTGCATGTGTGTGCCTTACAACTCCCAGAATAAAATATTTGGTGCCCAGGAACTAGAGTTTTAGGTGATAAAAAGCTACTATGAGGGTTCTGGAAACTGAACTCAGATCCTCAGGGTGAGCAACAAATGTCCTTAACCACTTGACTCCTTCAAATGGTGAGGGATTATTTGAACTCTTTATTAAAATTTTAATATGTAGAACTCAATAAAGATTCAGGACTTTTATTACTAGGAAAGATAAAGTCCAATTAAAATAGTTGTATCCCTTATTCTTAATTCATATGAAATATGTGCAACTTTATAATAGATCACTTGACTTAATTTAAAATTTCCCTATTGATAAAGTTAGTTATAAAATTAGTCAATATTTGAATAATATTTGACAATTTAGTTTGAACCTGGTCAAATGTTATTGGTTTTATGATGTTTTACATTTTGGCTTATTTTATATTTTCATTTAGGGTATTATCAAAGATTAACTATTTCCTCACAGCAAAAATTAACATGTTGTGTGGGTGTGCATTCATGTGTTTTTTTTTTTTAAGCAAGAAAACTTCTACCTTGTATAGTACATATTTGTTATCAGAATGCATAACAGCCTGAATCTTACTCATTCATTTTATAAAATAACATTCTTCTATGCAAAAATTATATTCCAGCTCACGCAGCTAATATTTCCTGAGAAACATTAAGCAAAAAGGCAAGTTCGTAGCGGTGATGAAAGGATGGACCATTTAGAGACTGCCGTATCCAGGGATCCATCCCATAATCAACTTCTAAACGCTGACACCATTGCATACACTAGCAAGATTTTGCTGAAAGGACCCAAATATAGCTGTCTCTTGTGAGACGATGCCGGGGCCTAGCAAACACAGGAGTGGATGTTCACAGTCAGCTATTGGATGTATCACAGGGCTCCCAATGGAGAAGCTAGAGTAAGTACCCAAGGAGCTAAAGGGATCTGCAACCCTATTGTTGGAACAACATGATGTACAAACTAGAACCCCGGAGCTCTTGTCTCTAGCTGCATATGTATCGAAAGATGGCCTAGTCAGCCATCAATGGAAAGAGAGGCCCATTGGACTTGCAAACTTTATATGCCCCAATATAGGGGAATGCCAGGGCCAAAAGAATGGGAATGGGTGGGTAGGGAAGTGGGGGGCGCTATGGGGGACTTTTGGGATAGTATTGGAAATGTAATTGAGGAAAATATGTAATAAAAATATAAAAAAAAATAAAAAAAATAAAAAATAAAGCAAATGTGCCGCAGCCAAAAAAAAAAAAAAAAAAAAAAAAAAAAAGATTTGAAATGAGTTCTCTCAAATGGATGTAATTTGCAAATAGCGAGAGAATCAGAAAAGATTCTTAACAGAAGGGAATGTATTCACTAATGGGTTTAAAGATAGTATTGAGCATATTATGTTGGGTCATAGCTATCTGGGGGTAAAGGGAGAGTTAGGAAGAGACCCCTTGTCTATTATAGAATTTCAGAGGAATGTTAAGTGCTAATGCTGTGTAGAGGAGACAGAGCCAGATTAATGGGAACTTGAAATGTTTTCTTACTGAATTTTTCATCCTCATTTTCATTTAAGATATTGGCAGCTGAGAGTCCTTGAAACATTAAGGGTTCAGACTTGATAACCAAAAATTAGTCACCTCAAAATATTGGTCTAGGAGAAGTAAAATACTTAAGGTACCAATGGGGTTTTAAGTAGAAAAATGAAACCAGAACCAGAACAGTTTGTGGTATGGAAAAAAAATCTAAAAAGATGTGAAGTGGTGAGAAATGCTTTTCTCAGAATAACTTTTTTTTTTTAAAGTCAGCCATTGTATGATATTTAGATATCTTTCAAATATGACATCATTTTGTGTGCACATGTGCAAAGGACCACTAGGAAAAGTAGAAGATTCGCAGTACAGGCAATGCATTCTATCCACAGATTTCATCAGGAATCAGGACTGACAGATAGACTCTTCTGAATCTCAGTGATCACCAAAGGCACCTAGAAATGGTTGCCTCCCAGGTCTAGATTACAGTTCACACTTCTACATGGCAGTTCAACATCCACTTTCTTCCTTCCATACCTGAGAAGAACCCCATTAAGGCTTTGGCTCAGGAAGAAAAGATGAGCCATCAGTTGTGCACAAGCAGCTTTTGACAGCCTTTCCATTTGAATATGCATTTCAATCAATTTTAAATCAGAGAGACAATAAAGTAAATCTCTTTCAGCTTTCAATTTGCCTCTGCAGTGATGGGTGCCCTGTCTGATGTTTACAGTTCACTGTTTCATAATAATGGATTGTTTTAACACCATGATTCTCTCAATATATCTTCTATCACTTTCAGCAATTTCACTAGAGTTGTTTTTTAAGATAACAATTAGAATAGAATGAAAAGTCCAAGAAGCAGTTTTATGCAGAAAAAAGAAAAAAAGAAAAAAAGAAATGCAGTCTAACTGCATGGAAAACTGATTTTGTTTTCTGTTTTGCTCCTTTTTGTAATCTTCCTTTATTCTTTGTTTTTATGCAAATACGTAATAAGAGAAATATGGGTCAGTATATGTTTCATTACTGGCATTACCCTCCATTATCTGTACATATCAATGAACAAAGCACCATTTCAGCAAACAACACCACGATAATGGCTTTCTGCAAGTGAGTTTATCCTGGTTTTACATATTTGATGAATGTAATTTCTCTGAAGTTCTATAAATTTAATTGAAAATGTCCTCACATTTCTTTTTCTTGTTTTGATGTTGTATTTCACTTTAACTAGTGTTGGCACAGATAGGTATTCTAATATGATATTTTTTATTAACTCTTTTGCTGACTATAGTCTTTTTGAAATATAAAATTAACAGGTTTGACATATTTTGTAAATAAAATGACAATTACTTATTTCAAAAAGTATATATATTAAGGGTTGGAGAGATACCCTAGTTATTGAAGTACTTAATAATTTCCCAGATGACCCAAGTTCACATCTCAGGATCCACATCAGAAAACACATACCCAACTGTATCTCTAGATATGGGACTCTGGCACCCTCTTTTCATCTCCCAGTGGACCTACTCATATGTGCCATACACATGGATACATACTCAGAAACATTTAAAAAGTAGTAAATTCTTTTTTAAGTATACAAAGTATATTTAAAAATTGACAACTTAGAGAAGACGCTGCATTTGTGTTTTGGTTACATCATTGAGTGTATTTTCTAATTTCACCCATTACTTGTAGATTCATGTTCTTTATAACAGAATATAATTTTCCTATGTTATTTACCACAGTTTTACTCTCTTAGAGGAATCAAATTTGAACTGACCTGGAATTCTCTTCCTTGATGAAATGTTCCCATACTATCCATAAGGCTATTTAAGCTGTCACTGGAAAATTAATGGAAAGTACTACTGAGCTTTGAAGACTTGGAACCACCACAAAGAGCACCATAACCAAACTTGTCCAATTGGCACTTTATCTTGGGGATAACCAATGACCATGTAACTAGACATTGGGCTCACTTACATGGAGAGAAATCATATTGCTAGTAGAAATCTAGCCAACTTTCTATGGTTGTTGAGGACATGTACTCCATAGGAGAATTTACCACTGAGATTTTTATAAACCAGTATAATTCCTAACTGAGTTCCAAATATCCTTTTATCTACTAAGAACTGTAGGCCTCAGCCCTTATCAAAGAACATTCTTTGCAATATATGGAAACTATTGTATAAGTTCACAACTAATCAACATGAAGATAACTAATAACCATGAGTTATACAAACACATGATATATCTACAACACAATTCCTGTGACCAATACTCAGGGAATATCATAGAAGTAGGGAACATCATAGAAGTAGGGGAGAAGAAATATAAGACTTAGAAATCAGCTCATCTTCTATGACATAATATATTTGGTATTTACCATAGAAGCAACACTAATGAAATCTTAATAATATAGTTGCTTAAATAAGACCTGCAGAATGAAATATCAGATGACATTCCAACATGGAAGGGAACAACCTTACAAGGACTGTCTAATAGATACAGAATTACAATCAAATAATAGTTATTAAGGTAGTAACCTCTAAATACATATGCTTATAGGAAATAATAAATGGATTCAGTAATATACATACACACACATATATATACATATATATATATATATATATATATATATATATATAGAGAGAGAGAGAGAGAGAGAGAGAGAGAGAAAGAGAGAGAGAGAGAGAGAGAAAGAGAAAGAGAGAGGGAGAGAGAGAATGATAAATTTGGAACGAGTAAGAGCCACTGAAGGAATTGAAGTTAGTAAAATTAGGAAACATTGTAAAGAACATAATTAGGAAAATAACATACTCTGTTGTCTTAGTAAGGCAAGGATTCTACTAGTTTTTAGAAATCTCTCTTCTGTTAATATAGATGACATAACAGCTGGCAAAACCAGAAAGAAGCAAATGGCAACTAATTAATAATCAATATATCATATTTTAATTCATTCACTGCCAAAATTTTGGAAAATTATTATGACAAATGATCATTTGGTTATATTTTTCATAACACTAGAGCTAATTTTAGAGGACTAAACACATTTAAAATTGAAGTACCAGTTTCTAGTGAGTTACCTGTTACTTTCTAATAATAACTGATAAAATATATATCTTATATACAGAGAGAAAATAAAATAATCACCAGTAATTTAATGTCTCCTAGCACTCAAATTGATGTGTGAATAATTCTCTCTGTATAATCAACATTTTTTCTGGTGTTCTTTGAAACTCCTACCCATGTGGCATAACAGTAAACACATTACTTCTCTAGGTGGTGGACTTCACCTTATGTCGTTCTTGTCTTGGGGAATAGCCGTCTGTGTTCTATGGCTAATTTAATTAAAATGTTTCCACAATTTTTCAGAATCAGAAGAAGATAAGAAAGATATCATAATCAAATGAAACCAGCACTTATAATCTGGAGGACTACAAAAAGCATGCAAAAATGAAATGAATGTGCATTTTTAAAAGGTAATAGACATGATAATATTACATGTAGTTATAGCCCAGAGAAAGAAAATATTTTAGATAAATGTAAAAATTAGAAAGCAGTAAATACAGGAGGTAAGAAAATATGTCACTTTACTCTCTGGAAAAATTCCAAGAAGGGTAGGTATCAGGTCACACCTGAATATCATGTTTTTGATTTTCCTCTATATCTATTGAGGATTTGTTTACCAACTTCATCTTTTGTGACATTTTCCTGAGGCTTTGACGATCATTCCCTACCACACAACCAACTAAATATTTTTACCTTAGTAATCTATCATCTCAAAATTTAAAAGTTATCTTAATGACTTGAATTAAAATATCTTCTCCAAAATGCAAATGCATATTGATTGAGAGCTGAGGAGCTGAGGAATTTTCCTTACTGCATTTCCAATTTAACATTAACCTGTTATAACATATATATATATATGCCACACACATACACACACACACACATACACACATACACACACACACACACACACACACACACACACACATATATATATATATATATATATATATATATATATATATATATATATATGATCCCAGACTGATCCTTGGTTCTTGTGTTTTAAGGGCTCTGGGTAGGTCTCCCAGAGCAAAAGTGGTCTTACTTGTGCTCAGAGGTGTGTCAGCACTTCTAGGAAATGATCTCTCTCCTGCTAGGACCAGAATATGGAGATCTGTGGCACAGGGTTAGCTCCAGGATGCAGATGCAGAGCAAAAGCTCTATCTAGATTTCATAAAGTGTTACTTAAAAGATAAGCCACTGGGTCACAAAATATCAAATGCTTATGAGCTCTCCCAATTATAAAAAGCAGACTTGGGATGCAGAGATGGCTCAGTGGTTAAGAGCACTGACTGCTCTTCCGTAGGTCCTGAGTTCAAATCCCAGCAACCATATGGTGACTCATAACCATCCATAATGAGATCTGACATCCTCTTCTGCTATATCTGAAAACAGCTACAGTGTATTTACACATAACAATATTTTTTTAAAAGAAGCATACTTATCTTCAGAGAAAAAATGTTCTACTCTAACAAAGAAAAGAAGAGAGGAAATTCAAACTGTTACCGATTCCACAATCTGAAGACTTTCTACTAATATTGCCTTTTCAAGACATAGTTATTTTGTGTACTCAACTGTCCTATAACTAGCTTTGTTTAACAGATTTGCTTCAATCCTGCAATAACATAGATAATCTGGAAAGCTAGAAAGACCATTAATGATGATGTTAAGACAAACTTAAAACAATAAATAGCAGGACACCACTTTGTAACATTGCTTTTTTAATTGTTTTTGAACCATTACTTTGGTGCATAAACAACTTCCTTTTCACTAAGCTATTATTTATTTTTACAACTTGTGTTGAATGTCAAGGAAAACTATTTAATGTTATGGATAGAAAAAGCATTCATATCATTGTAAACACTTTGGAAATGCTCAACTGGTTGCTGTCCTTTTGTCTAAGATTAAATGAAGAGTCTGATGATATGAGACACAAGAAACAAATCTAGACTTGCAATCACCTTCCTTAACTCAACCTCTACTAAAGTTTTTTATTTATTTATTATTTATTTATTTATTTATTTATTTATTTATTTATTTATTTCTGCAACTTTCAGTTTGATTGGTTGCTTTCTTTGAAAAGAAATTAAAATACTGTCTAGGAACAATGTAATTATTACTTAAGGCCACAAGCAGGTGACATAGGAATAAAGTACAACAATGCTAGCCAAAATTATCAAACTTCAATCCAAATGTAAGTCTATGAAGAGTGTTATCTAGTCCTAATTCCAAAGTGTATTCAAATTTAACTCACTGTGAGAAATTCACTTTGAAGATATAAACACATTGAGGATCTAGAGATGAGATAATACTCTCCTATGTTTGAAGAATGATTTAAAGATTCAAGCAGACTTTGGAGAGAGACATGTCAAGACAGAGTATCAAACCGCAATCAGAATGAGAAGAGAATCTTCCTTCCTTTAAACTTCCACAGGGTTTCTATCATAGTGCAGTTACATTTTGGATGTGCTTCCCCTAGAGCTTGGAGAAATACATTGGTGTTATTGTAATCCTCCTATAGTAATGAATGATCATACATTCAATGAAGTGAGTATATGTACCTGTTAGCTTAAGTAACTAAAGAGGATGCTAGAAATGAAGAGTCTCAGAAATTCTGAAACATCTATATTAGATACTAAAATAGTCAGTAAGTTGGCATTATGTGTCTATCTGCTTGGTGTTTGACAAAGTATATTTGAGAAAGCCCCTAGATGATCTAATTCTACTCACATCAGCAGTAGTCTTATTTTGTTTTTCTTTTTTGAGCAGATTGGGTGAGTGGCATGGCTCAGTGATTAAAGAGCATGTTTGGCTGATGAATTGTGTTAATAGAGAGAGATAGCCAGTTCTGACATATTGTGCTCTAACTTCCACAAATGTGTCCTAGTATGCATGCACTTGCATCCATAGATCTACAGTAAATAAACATATATAACTGTTAAAATAAACCTAACAGAATGAAAGTAAATGGTTCTAATAATAGTCTGACAAAAAAAAAATCAGTCCAAACTATAAATAAGAATTGCTCCAGGACTGGACTCTACACATATAAGACATTAACATATTTGTGTGAGAACTGAGAAAACAGTATGTTTTAATATGATAAAGTTTGGCCATTATTTGCAATGATGTAAAGAGAAGATGTTTCCAAAAAATTTGTCATGTAAAATTATTTAATTATAGATATTTTAAATTAAACTAACTTCCAAGGAAAATCAATATTTATTTTTTATTTTATGGAAGTTCTGTCTTTTATGTGTTTTAAAATAGAGAGGACATACCAAGTTTTCTGTATCAAAAACTTGTGTCATCAAGAAGAATAGTCTGAATGCCTCTGTCTATCTCTATTTCTTTCCCTTTTTTCTCTTGAATATCTATGATATGAATATATAAATGAAAACTGCTTGAGAGTTAAATTTCAGACTGTTATTCAACTGTATGTTTAATTACTTTCCTTTAGATTATAATACAATTACATCATGCCTCCCCTTCTTCTCTTCAAACTTTTCCTTGCAGAGCTCCTCATTTTCTTTCAAATGCATGGTCTCCTTTTAAAAATTGTTAGTATGTACTATTTAGTTGGCAGTTTAGTCCTTGAGAGCACTTTGGGGACAATTGTTGGTTGATATTGTTGTTCTTCCTATGGGATTACAAACCACTTCAGCTCCTAGAGTCCTTGCCCTAGCTTCTCCATTGTGGTCCTCGTGCTTAATCCTGTTAGGGGGACACTAGAGCACTGAGGCAGGACTGGGTGGGTGGATGGGAGAGCAACCTCATAGAGGCAGGGGAGGATGGATACAGGACTTATGGAGGAGAAACTGGGAAGGAGGATAATATGTGAAATGTCAATATATAAAATAATCAATAAACATTGTTAATAAGTATAGCTATATAAATATACATGCTTAAATATATAAATACAAACTTCTAAGTTTATATGATGTTACATAAATATCTATGGTTTCAGAATGGAAGATTTGGGTTTTGATAACTAGCTGGTGTGATCGTCTCTAGAAAAAAGTCTTTGCACTCAAAATTTCTCAGTTATATGTAGTTCTACATGTAGGATTGAGGTTCCTGGGATTTTCTCCTATTGTATTAGATGTTTAATGATCTTGTTCAGCTCAGGTTTAGACAGTATTGTAGGAATTGTGGAATATGGTTCATAAAATCCAAAGGAATATGAAGTTTGGTGTGAAACTGTGTCTCCTAGAAATGTTAGAAAATACCCTTGGAAAGCTTCCTAGTACGTCCTGTTCAGAAAATGCCTAAATCCTTTTTATTTTGTTATTGAGATGTTCATATTTTTCAAAGTTTTGTCTGCTCAACCTAGCAGGAAAGCCTTTATCTTTGATTTGTAACCATTAAGATAAATCATATCTCGTAGCTCAGTAGTTGTATAAAGCAGGGTCCTATCTCATATGGTTGATTCTCTTCCACATAGTGAGAGGTGAAACTACATTTTACTGCAAAACCATAAAAGCTGAACATGAAATATCACCTGAAAATATGTCCACCACCACATGGCAGAGATTGATGCTATTCAAAATTTGAAGCAGGTTTAAATTAGTCTCAAATTTGCACTTCTTGCATTATCATTAAATAGTTTTCTTCCCTATTTTACCCCATTGTTTAATGTAATTTTCATTTTGACATAAACAAAAGTATACCAAGAGTAGTTGATATTTTTATTACATAATTTAAGTCTCTCAATATAATAAATGAAAATGAGAACTTAAAGCCCTAATAATTATTTTCTTTTCATTACTTATTTTCTTTGTTTTTAGAGATGGTTTGTCTGTGTAACATTGGTTGTCCTGGAAAACACTGTAGACTGGGCTGGTCTCCAATGTATGGAGATCCACCTGCCTCTGTCTAGTGCATGCTGGGATTATGTTTATTTGGCCTGTTGTCATCTGTTTTAGGATAGTCACTCAGGGTTGTTTCCATGGGCTGGCTTCTCAAAGAGTGTCTTATTTATTTATTTATTTATTTATTTATTTATTTATTTATTTACTCTGGTGAGCATCATTTGTACTTATGAATCACTAATTTTCCTTATATTCCTATAGTCAGACTTCTGTTCTGAATTTTTTTTAAGAACAACAACACTTTCTATCTCAATAGTCCATCTGTTTGGTAAGGCACAAATTAAATTTACAAATGTGCAGGGGAGAATTTATTTTCTTATAAAGCAGTTGACATTGCCAAATATATTTAGAGTTCACATCAAGTAATATAAGAAGTTTCCACATTTTGAACATGGCTTAATTGTATGTGCTGACATCTATTCCCGTTTTACCAATTTTATTAATGTTCTTTTAAAGTTATGTTTAAGTTAATGATAAAGGGGAATGAATTGATGGGAAGATAAATCGTTAGAGATTGTGTTGTCTTGATAACTCTAAAGATGATAACACAGACGTTTATAATGCTTCTGTGAGTTTTCCCAAGCGTGCATGTTAATGGAATCCAGTAGTCATCTGCCTGAGTATGATGACATTTTAATTCTCCCTCTCATTCCATTTCATTTTAATTTTAATCTGTCTTTGCAGATCAGTTTGCTAGCGTATTGTGTCACTACTTTTTTAATTCTCTTTTTGGTAGTCTCTGATATCATTATTCTGTTTTGACACTTGGGCAGTAACAGCTGAAATTATTCTGTGAATCTGACCAAAGTGTCACATACTACTGAAAAGCATAGAGGTTTTGGAACTAAATAGATGCCACTATTTATCCTAAAGACAGCTAAACTTCTATGATGGCTAAGATGATCCATCTCTATGTGACTTGTAATCAATTTGTAATTTCCATTAAGAACAATAAGACACTTGTGTGAAAGCAACAGATAGCATAGTTTAGCCTAGGGCCAGGAATTGCATGAAATTCTTGCCAGTTTCTGGTAGCATGAAATACTAAGAAGGAAATTTTTCTTTCACTGCAGAAACTAAACTTCAAGAAATTTCTTAGACAATTTTACTTTAAGAAAAGAACACATAATTCATGGTTTATGTATCAACATTATCAAGGATAATTGCCATTTGCAATCAACATTTTTCACTGCTCTGAGTAGTTCTGAGATAGATGATAGACATAGACTTAATTGTGAAAAATTCTATAAAATACATTATATGCAAATAAATTGAAAAATGTTTGACTTTCATTTATAATGAACATTTCCAGCTTCATCTAATCCCTGTCATCTCCATATCTAACTTTTACATTTTTAAAAGGTAGATAATAATCGCATCAAGCTATTTGTCATCAGCAAATATAATAGCATGAAACATTTATCTTTAGGATAAATAGTGGCATCTATTTAGTTCAAAAACCTCTATGCTTTTCAGTAGTATGTGACACGTTGGTCAGATTCACAGAATATATATATATATGTTTCAAATATATATATATGCACACACACATATATACACACACACAATTGTGTGTGTGTGTGTGTGTGTGAAATAATTCAGATAGTAATGAATTTAATTTTTCATGGTGGATAAATTAAAGGAAAATATTATAAATACAATATATGATTCATAACCTTTTAAGATACGGATGTTAGTAACTGGTATTTATGATGCAATTGTAAGAGGAAAATACTCTTACTTAAATATTGAGAATCTTCCTTATTCTCTTTAGCATGGAAGATAATTTTCAAAATTAACTATGTGTGTCAGACAGGGTTTGAAAAAGTTCTTAAGACATATTGCCAGAATACATGTTTCTGATGCACTTATATAAAATTAATTATGCTTTAGATAGTGTGCATGTGTATATATATGTGTGCACATATATTTTAAAGTGAGAGGATAGCATGTATCTTTAATATAATTCAATGTCTGCTTATCTGACCATTTCTTTTTTTAATTTTTAATATTTTTTATTATGTATTTTCCTCAATTACATTTCCAATGCTATCCCAAAAGTCCCACATACCCCTCCTTCCATACCCACCCATTCCCATTCTTTTGGCCCTGGCATTCCCCTGTATTGGGGCATATAAAATTTACAAGTCCAATGGGCCTCTCTTTCCAGTGATGGCCGAATAGGCCATCTTTCCATACATATGCAGCTAGAGACAAGAGCTCTGGGGTACTGGTTAGTTCATCATGTTGTTCCCCCTATAGGGTTGCAGATCCCTTTAACTCCTTGGGTACTTTCTCTAGCTTCTCCATTGGGAGCACTGTGATGCATCTAATAGCTGACTGTGAGCATCCACTTCTGTGTTTGCTAGGCCCTGGCATAGTCTCACAAGAGACAGTTATATCTGGGTCCTTTCAGCAAAATCTTGCTAGTGTATGCAATGGTGTCAGCGTTTGGAATCTGATTATGGGATGGATCCCTGGATATGGCAGTCTCTAGATGGTCCATCTTTTCATCGCAGCTCCAAACTTTGTCTCTGTAACTCCTTCCATGGGTGTTTTATTCCCAATTCTAAAAAGGGGCATAGTGTCCACACTTTGGTCTTCATTCTTCTTGAGTTTCATGCATTTAGCAAATTGTATCTTATATCTTGGGTATCCTAAGTTTTGGGCTAATATCCACTTATCAGTGAATACATATTGTGTGATTTCCTTTGTGATTGTGTTACCTCACTCAAGATGATGCCCTCCAGGTCCATCCATTTGGCTAGAAATTTCACAAATTCATTCTTTTTAATAGCTGAGTATTGTGTAAATGTACCATAATTTCTGTATCCATTCCTCTGTTGAGGGGCATCTGGGTTCTTTCCAGCTTATGGCTTTTATAAATAAGGCTGCTATGAGCATAGTGGAGCATGTGTCCTTCTTACCTGTTGGGACATCTTCTGGATATATGCCCAGGAGAGGTATTGCTGGATCCTCCGGTAGTACTATGTCCAATTTTCTGAGTAACTGCCAGACTGATTTCCAGAGTGGTTGTACAATCTTGCAATCCCACCAACAATGGAGGACTGTTCCTCTTTCTCCATATCCTCGCCAGCATCTGCTGTCAACTGAATTTTTGATCTTAGCCATTCTGACTTGTGTGAGGTGGAATCTCAGGGTTGTTTTGATTTGCATTTCCCTGATGATTAAGGATGTTGTACATTTTTTCAGGTGCTTCTCTGCCATTCGGTATTCCTCAGGTGAGAATTCTTTGTTCAGTTCTGAGCCCCATTTTTTAATGGGGTTATATGATTTTCTGGAGTCCACCTTCTTGAGTTCTTTATATATATTGGATATTAGTCCCTTATCTGATTTAGGATAGATAAAGATCCTTTCCCAATCTGTTGGTGGTTTTTTTGTCTTATTGATGGTGTCTTTAGCCTTGCAGAAGCTTTGCAGTTTCATGAGGTCCCACTTGTCAATTCTCGATCTTACAGCACAAGCCATTGCTGTTCTATTCAAGAATTTTTCCCCTGTGCCCATATATTCAAGGCTTTTCCCCACTTTCTCCTCTATAAGTTTCAGTGTCTCTGGTTTTATGTGAAGTTCCTTGATCCACTTAGACTTGACCTTAGTACAAGGAGATAGGAATGGATTGATTCGCATTCTTCTACATGATAACAACCAGTTGTGCCAGCAACATTTGTTGAAAATGCTGTCTTTCTTCCACTGGATGTTTTTAGCTCCCTTGTCGAAGATCAAGTGACCGTAGGTGTGTGAGTTCATTTCTGGGTCTTCAATTCTATTCCATTGGTCTACTTGTGTGTCACTATACCAGTACTATGAAGTTTTTATCATAATTGCTCTGTAGTAAAGCTTTAGGTCAGGCATGGTGATTCCACCAGAGGTTCTTTTATCCTTCAGAAGAGTTTTTGCTATCCTAGGTTTTTTGTTATTTCAGATGAATTTGCAGATTGCACTTTCTAATTTGTTGAAGACTTGAGTTGGAATTTTGATGGGGATTGCATTGAATCTGTAGATTGCTTTTGGCAAGATAGCCATTTTTACAATGTTGATCCTGCCAATCCATGAGCATGGGAGATCTTTCCATCTTCTGAGATCTTCTATAATTTCTTTCTTCAGAGACTTGAAGTCTTTATTATACAGATCTTTCACTTAGTTAGAGTCACTCCAAGATATTTTATATTATTTGTGACTATTGAGAAGGGTGTTGTTTCCCTGATTTCTTTCTCAGCCTGTTTATTCTTTGTGTAGAGAAAGGCCAATGATTTGTTTGAGTTAATTTTATATCCAGCTACTTCACCGAAGCTGTTTATCAGGTTTAGGAGTTCTCTGGTGGAATTTTTAGGGTCACATATATATACTATCATATCATCTGCGAAACGTGATATTTTGATTTCATCTTTTCCAATTTGTATCCCCTTGATCTCCTTTTGTTGTCGAATTGCTCTGGCTATGACTTCAATTACGATGTTGAATAGGTATGGAGAAAGTGGACAGCCTTGTCTAGTCCCTGATTTTAGAGGTATTGCTTCAAGCTTCTCACCATTTACTTTGATGTTGGCTACTGGTTTGCTGTAGATTGCTTTTATCATGTTTAGGTATGGGCCTTGAATTCCTGATCTTTCCAAGACTTTTATCATGAATGGGTGTTGGATCTTGTCAAATGCTTTTTCCGGATCTAGCGAGATGATCAATTGGTTTTTGTCTTTGAATTTGTTTATATACCGGATTACGTTGATTGATTTCCATATATTGGACCAACCCTGCATCCCTTGGATGAAACCTACTTGGTCAGGATGGTTGATTGTTTTGATGTGTTCTTGGATTTGGTTAGGAAGAACTTTATTGAGGATTTTTGCATCAATATTCATAAGGGATTTTGATATGAAATTTTCTATCTTTGTTGGGTCTTTTTGTGGTTTAGGTATCAGAGTAATTGTGGCTTCATAGAATGAGTTGGGTGGAGTACCTTCTGTTTCTATTTTGCGGAATAGTTTTTGAAGAACTGGGATTAGATCTTCTTGGAAGGTCTGATAGAACTCTGCACTAAACCCATCTGGTCCTGGGCTTTTATTGGTTGGTAAACTATTAATGACTTCTTCTATTTCTTTGGGGGATATAGGGCTGTTTGGATCATTAACCTGATCTTGAGTCAAATTTGGTACCTGGTATCTGTCTAGAAACTTCTCCATTTCATCCAGGTTCTCCAGTTTTTTTGAGTATAGCCTTTTGTAGAAGGATCTGATGGTGTTTTGGATGTCTTCAGGATCTGTTGTTATGTCTCCTTTTTCATTTCTGATTTCGTTAATTAGAATGCTTTCCCTGTGCCCTCTAGTGAGTGTGGCTAAGGGTTTATCTATCTTGTTGATTTTCTCAAAGAGTCAGCTCCTTGATTGGTTGATTCTTTGAATAGTTCTTCTTGTTTCCACTTGGTTGATTTCGCCCCTGAGTTTGATTATTTCCTGCAGTCTACTCCTCTTGGGTGAAATTGCATCCTTTTGTTCTAGTGCTTTTAGGTGTGTTGTCAAGCTGCTAATGTGTGCTCTCTCTAGGTTCTTTTTGGAGGCACTCGGAGCTATGAGTTTTCCTCTTAGAAATGTTTTCATTGCGTCCCATAAGTTTGGGTATGTTGTGGCTTCATTTTCATTGAACTCTAAAGTCCTTAATTTCTTTCTTTATTCCTTCCTTGACCAAGGTATCATTGAGAAGAGTGTTGTTCAGTTTCCACGTGAATGTTGGCTTTCTATTATTTATTTTGTTATTGAAGATCAGCCTTAGTCTATGGTGATCTGATAGGATGCATGGGACAATTTCAATATTTTTGTATCTGTTGAGGCCTGTTTTGTGACCAATTATGTGGTCAATTTTGGAGAAGGTACCATGAGGTGCTGAGAAGAAGGTATATCCTTTTGTTTTAGGATAGAATGTTCTGTAGATGTCTGCCAGATCCATTTGATTCATAACTTCTGTTAGTTTCACTGTGTCCCTGTTTAGTTTCTGTTTCCATGATCTGTCCATTGGTGAAAGTGGTGTGTTGAAGTCTCCCACTATTATTGTATGAGGTGCAATGTGTGCTTTGAGATTTACTAAAGTTTCTTTAATGAATGTAGCTGCCTTTGTATTTGGAGCATAGATATTCAGAATTGATAGTACCTCTTGGAGGATTTTAACTTTGATGAGTATGAAGTGCCCCTCCCTGTCTTTTTTTATTACTTTGGGTTGGAAGTCAATCTTATCAGATATTAGAATGGCTATTCCAGCTTGTTTCTTCATACCATTTGCTTGGAAATTTGTTTTCCAGCCTTTCATTCTGAGGTAATGTCTATCTTTTTCTCTGAGATGAGTTTCCTGTAAGCAGCAAAATGTTGGGTCTTGTTTGTGTAGCCAGGTTGTTAGTCTATGTCTTTTTATTGGGGAGTTGAGTTCATTGATATGAAGAGATATTAAGGAAAAGTAATTGTTACTTTCTGTTATTTTTGTTGTTAAAGTTGGCATTCTGTTCTTTTGGCTGTCTTCTTTTTGGTTTTTTGATGGATTACCTTCCTGTTTTTTCTAGGGTGTGGTTCCCGTTCTTGTATTGTTTTTTTTCTGTTATATTCCTTTGAAGGGCTGTATTCGTGGAGAGATAATGTGTGAATTTGGTTTTGTCGTGGAATACTTTGGTTTCTCCATCTATGTTAATTGAGAGTTTGGCTGGGTATAGTAGCCTGGGCTGGAATTTGTGTTCTTTTAGTGTCTGTATTACATCTGTCCAGGCTCTTCTGGCTTTCATAGTCTCTGGTGTAAAATCTGGTGTAATTCTGATAGGCTTGTCTTTATATGTTACTTGGCCTTTTTCTCTTACTGCTTTTAGTATTCTATCTTTATTTAGTGCATTTATTGTTTTGATTATTATGTGTCGGGGGGTATTTCTTTTCTGGTCCAGTCTATTTGGAGTTCTTTAGGCTTCTTGTATGTTCATGGGCATCTCTTTCTTTAGATTTGGGAAGTTTTCTTCTATAATTTTGTTGAAGATGTTTGCTGGTCCTTTGAGTTGAAAATCTTCATTCTCATCCACTCCTATTATCCATAGGTTTGGTCTTCTCATTGTGTCCTGGATTTCCTGGATGTTTTGAGTTAGGATCCTTTTACATTTTCCATTTTCTTTGATTGTTGTGCTGATGTTCTCTATGGAATCTTCTGCACCTGAGATTCTCTCTTCCATCTCTTGTATTCTGTTGCTGATGCTGGTATCTATGGTTCCAGATTTCTTTCCTAGGGTTTCTATCTCCAGTGTTGCCTAATTTTTTGTTTTCTTTATTGTGTCTACTTCCCTTTTTAGGTCTAGTATGGTTTTGTTCATTTCCATCATCTGTTTTGATGTGTTTTACTGTTTTTCTTTAAGGACTTCTACCTGTTTGGTTGTCTTTTCCTCTTTTTCTTTAAGGACTTCTACCTGTTTGATTGTGTTATCCTGTTTTTCTTTAAGGACTTGTAACTCTTTAGCAATGTTCTCCTGTAATTCTTTAAGTGAGTTATTAAAGTCCTTCTTGATGTCCTCTACCATCATCATGAGATATGCATTTAAATCCAGGTCTAGCTTTTCAGGTGTGTTGGGGTGCCCTGGACTGGGCGAAGTGGGAGTGCTGGGTTCTGATGATGGTGAGTGGTGTTGGATTCTGTTAGTAAGATTCTTACGTTTACTTTTCGCCATCTGGTAACTCTGGAGTTAGTTGTTATAGTTGTCTCTGTTTAGAGATTGTTCTTCTGGTGTTTCTTATTACTGTCTATCACCAGACCTGGGAGACAGGCTCTCTCCTCTGAGTTTCAGTGGTTAGAGCACTCTCTGCTGACAAGCTCTCCTCTTACAGGGAAGGTGCACAGATTTCTGGTGTTTGGACCTCCTCCTGACCGAAGAAGAAGGCCCCAAACAGGACCTTTCACAGATGCTGTGTTGCTTTGGCAGGTCACAGAAGCTGTCAGCTTCTGTGGTGCACTCTCACCTGTGCAGACTAAGTTCCTAAGTTCGGTGTAGTCCCGGATCCAAGATGGCGCTCCCTTCTCCTGAGGCAGAGGGCTCCAGGCAGGGCGTGACCACTGTCCTCTGGTTGGGAGGGTGCTGGATGTCTGCAGCCCCAAAAGGGTGCTGCCTCAGCGGCTCTGTGGCTCCCGCCTGTCCCAGAAGCTGTCTGCCTCTGTGGTGCACACTCTCACCTGTGCAGACTAAGTTCCTAAGTTTGGTGGAGTCCCCGAACCAAGATGGCTCTCCCTTCTCCTGAGGCCCTGACCATTTCTTAAATGTTCAATTGCTATGCCTTTGCTGTCACTGTCAAAAATTCATTAAAAACATTTACTGACCATTTAGTATATATTAGTGTATATTTTAACCAATTTTATTCTGACAGATGCATGGATTTTTCAGTTTAAAAGTCTCATTATTTTCATACTAGTGTCATTACTACCATTTACTTACATTTGTTTAAGAAGCAAAATCACAGGAAGCAAATATCTTCCCACTGCATTATAGAAGCTGCTAAATGTTTTACAATGGTTGAGTGAAGCCACCCTGGCCCTCAGAAAACTGTGTGCAAAATGAAACAAGATTCATTTGAACTTAAATGAGGATGTGTGTGTGTGTGTGTGTGTTTGTGTGATATATATATATATATATATATATATATATATATGTATATACACACATATGTATATATATATGTGTGTGTGTGTGTGTGTTTGTGTGATATATATATATATATATATATATATATATATATATATATGATGTTGGACAGACATGCCAATAAGAATGAATGAGAACTAGAAAGATCTAGTTGATCTATTTTCCCTTTACAAAAGAACAGAAACATATAGCTCATTATGTTAGACAAAGGTAGAATTCCTAGGCCTTTCTCTTCCTCTGTCATATTGTCTGCTACATCCAGTATTTTGTGTAGCTTCCTGTGTCACCATAGTACTCAAGCTCATAAGTAGTTCACACAAGCCCCAAGAGAGCCTACCAATATTCGAAGTCCTGTGACATTGTAGTGACTGTTCAGGAAAAATTAAAATACTCAAAGTGAAGTTACTGGTTGAAATTTGTATTACTTATATTAATCAATGATTTTTTTCCCCACACCTTAAAGGTCACTATATAATACTGAAGGGCAAACTTCACATTTTGATATTTGAATATGAAGTGATTCTGTTCCTAAGTATGATGTGATCTCTATCTGAATATGCAGTGTTAATATTCTATGCTGAAGCCCAAGAAAGTGAAGAATTCTTCTCTTGAACAAGTATATAACTAAGGGCATCAAATTGCTTTCTTTTAATTAGGACTAATTTCACTTTATGTTTGCTTTAGTCTTCAATTCTCTTAACCATATCTATTAGAGAGCTACATGAAAGCATCCTCCTCTCTTTTGCACCATATACCTTCATCATCTGCAGGACAATTTACTGCTGCTGCTGTTTGTGATTCTTGGGTGAATAAATGAAATCTGCAAAATGATCTTCTAGATGTAAATTGGGGTCAAAGGATGAGGACACATTTATGTTTAGACCACAGTGAACTGCATGATTAGCAGCACATTGGAGGGAAAAACATTGACTGTTTAATTATGGAACTCTTAGTTAAATGGCCACTAATTTATGGTCATGAACAGAACATATCAGACAGTATAAGTGGTGGTGTCTGGATCAGATGCTGAGATAATGAACATAAACCATGGCAATTTTAGTTAAACAATAAATTGTAAGTGCTCTAGATATTGAAGATTTAGTTTTGTTACAGAAAGAAAATGAATCAATAGGTTTTTACCAGGTACACATCTGTGAGAGACCAGTAAAGTTAATTTATTGATTCAAAATAAAGTTAAAAACACTTAGCTGGAATCCTTACTCATTGATAAATTAGGAATAATCTAGTAGACACTGAAGGCATTTATGTTCTGCAAAGAAAAGTTCTACATGAGTTCAGAAACAAGAAGATTAATTAACAATATTCTTACGCTTCCATTCTCCAGATGGATATAGCATCAGGATTATTCTGAAAATCCTTAAAGCAAAATTTGGAATTCTAGCATGCTAATTAATATCAACATAAAATGGAACATCTAAGCTGAAAATTTCAGAAAACATACATGATCACTTCATATTTATCTTCCCTGCCAATAAGCCACAAATATATTCCTTATTTATTACTACTCTGACAATTTGTATATGGAAAAATACTAGTGTTTAACTTCCCTTGTCTATTGTTTTGGTAATAGAACAATGCATAGGTTCATAGCCAAAATGAACTTACTGAAGTCTTAATGATTAAGAAAAAGAGGCATCATGCATCGTGGGACATAAAACCATGCCAGGAAGTTTGGTAAGGTACAGACAGCCTGGTCTCCAGTCAAGCTGAGGTTTTGAACACTGGTTGTATCTGATGGTTGTAATTTCCATCTACATGGGATGGTAGACTTCTACCATGTCTCTTGGACCCCAGGCTCCTGTTGAAGTTACCACCCCCAAAGCCCCCACAAGAGAGGCATATGTCTATCAGTTACATAGACAATGTCCCAAACTTCTGGGCTTCTGGCTAGACTTCTCCCCACAGTTACCTAGCAACAGCAAGATAACAATCCCACTATAAGAGTGGCTGTTTGACCCCTCCCCTCCTCTATCTCTAAGCTCTCTCTCTCTCTCTCTCTCTCTCTCTCTCTCTCTCTCTCTGCTTTTACCTCTCTTTCTCTAAGCCTTCATCTTTCTTACTTTCTCTCTTTCCCTTCCCTTCCCCCTCTTCTCTTCTTTGCCATGGCCGGACTCTCTCTCTCTTTATCTTCTCTCTTTTTCCCGGCCTTTCTACAATAAAGCTCTAAAACTATAGACTGTCTCTAAAGACACTATCCTGAGTGGGAACTACCCAGTGCCCCCTCTCTCCCTGAGCTCTCTTCCTTTTCCATCTGGGGCCCAGTGTTGCCTCGGGGCCCCTATTCTGTTCTTAGCTCCTCTAAAGTATCCAGCATGGGATGCTGGAAACTGAGAACCTGGTATGGGGGCTGCCCCTTGTCCATCTCCCACCATGTGGGGTCAATGCCTTCACATAGCCAGATGCCCACCCGGGGCCACATGGAAAGCGTCTGGCAGTCCTCCAGCAACTCCCTGCCCAGAGCACAGGAGCTCTCACCAGATATGGACTCTCTTCCTCCCCCTTCTTCCACTACACCCACAACCCCCAAGGTATACCAGGTTGTTACCCAAAGACTCCGTGGGCACACACCTGTGGCTTAGATGACTCCCAGCTCCCTGCCAGACTCCTGACTTGGAACACATTCCATGCTTTTCACATAAAAGGGAAGTCGTCTTCTTCTTCTTCTTCTTCTTCTTCTTCTTCTTCTTCTTCTTCTTCTTCTTCTTCTTCTTCTTCTTCTTCTTCTTTTCTTCTTCTTCTTCTTCTTCTTCTTCTTCTTCTTCTTCTTCTTCTTCTTCTTCTTCTTCTTCTTCTTCTTCTTCTTCTTCTTCTCTCTCTCTCTCTCTCTCTCTCTCTCCCTCTCTCTCTTTTTAATTTTTTCTTTTTTAATATTTTATTGGGTATTCTCCTCATTTACATTTCCAATGCTATCCCAAAAGTCCCCCATACCCTCCCCCCACAACTCCCCTACCACCCACTCCCACTTCTTGGCCCTGGTGTTCCCCTGTACTGGGGCATATAAAGTTTGCATGACCAATGGGCCTCTCTTTCCAGTTATGGCCATCTAGGCCATCTTTTGATACATATGCAGCTAGAGACAAGAGCTCCGGGGTACTGGTTATTTCATATTGTTTTTTCACCTATAGGGTTTCAGTTCCCTTTAGCTCCTGGGGTACTTTCTCTAGCTCCTCCATTGGGAACCCTGTGATCCATCCAATAGAGAAGTGTTCAAGTTCATGTAGGCCCAAAACGGAGTTCTCCATGCTAATGAGATAAAACAAATGGGATAGCAAGGGGACCTGCCTACTAGAGGACACAACTGCAGAGCATGTCCCTACACCCTGCACCTAGGACTGCTAGACAAAGACAATGGATAGTCTTGCTGCTGAGAATTCAAAAACATACCTGAAACCATTCACACAAAAAACTTTTCAGGCTTCTTTGTTTAAATATTTGTTCTCCCTGACAGGAACAACTAAAACAATGTTCATGACTTTTTAGCCCCAAATCTCCAGATTTCTTTATTTAAATGTTTATTTTTCTTAACCTTTAGTCTAAAATTTTCCTGTATAATGTTTAAACCTTGTTAAAATGATCAGCCTTAAAGTTGCAGAAGCATAGTATAGCTTTGAAGAATATCCTTAAAGAAAGTCATCATAGCAGACTGAACCACGTATGAAATAACCTTTCAGTCTGAAATAGTCTGTCTTCATATTGTAATGTTGTGAGTCTTTCTGACTGAAATGTCATTCTCAGTTTATGTTTGTTCTTACTTTATCTTTCAACCATGTCATTCTTAGAAGGGTTCCAACAAAGCTTGGCAAAAATGACTAAACAATAAATATAATCAAATGGAGAAAACAATAAGAATTAATCAAGGAGATTTGTTTTATGTTGCTTGTCCCCATATGAATTTGTCTTTTAATTGAAGCCAAGGAAAGTATATACTATTAGATTGGAACTGAAAAATGTGTAAGAGATAGTTTCCTCAATATCTCATTTTTGTCCTTCTTAATTGTAGGGTGATATTAGGTACACTTATTTTTATGACCATTCTCAAGTATCTCTTTTGGAAAATACACAAAAATGATGGGAAAAATACACATGCTTTACATTTTTTCTAAGATGTTGATAAATTAAAACTTAGGGCTCTAGAGTTATAGTTAAGATTACATAGGAGATTCTTCTCTGTGTTAGATAAGCTGAAAGGTATGCATCAGGTAGTTTTGATTCTAGACTGTGAATGTTTATGGATTCCTGACCATATGATAACATAGATACAATTATTATTGATATATAAACATATAAATTTATATATAAACATATAACTAATTGTTTAAACATATTTAACATGTAGATGATTTAATGTATTTACTCATATATATAAAGATTTGTAATATATATATATATATATATATATATATTCCACAAACTTAGCAGGACTCTGTTTTTGAAGATTTAGATGTTTAAATTGATGTAGATATTAGTGTTTCTGCACATGTTTTACCTCTCCTTCTCTCCATGAATTATAGTTTACATAACTTTATATGTTTTCTTTCTCAATTGACAATACCAGCCAACCAATCATTATAAGTGTTCCAACTGGTTTACTTCCAAGTGAAAATGAATTAATTGCCATTTTAACTGAAACTAGTCCTCAGAGAGATTAGTTAATGAGAATAATATGCCAGAGTTGTATCTCACTCAAAATAAAATAAAATTCCACAAATTTCCAAGATTGTTTTCTAAATAACATAAAATAATAAATTAAAATCTATGAAGTTTTATGTCATTTTAGATCTGAGCTTATTTAGGGTTCTATCATATTGACCATAACAAGGATATCAGGAAAAAAAATCAAAGCTCTCTAAAACCAAGGGTTATTTAAAAGTAGTTTTGCCAGTGGTGTGAAGGATAGAGATTTCATAACCTGGAAATAGCCATATTTGATGAATGACTTGGCCTTGGCATTTAAGTGACAAAAATGTGTTTGAACAATCTCACTTTATAGGATTGCTTATCTTTGTTATGTAGGTGATAAGTGTTAGTCCCCAATTACTATCTTATCCATAAGAGTGAATAAAATAAAACCTCAGAGGAATATTTTCTCCTACTATATAATATATATATATATATATATATATATATATATATATATATTATACACAAATATATATTATGTATAATCTCTGGTATGATGTAGAATAGTTAGTGCCTTGACATGCATTAACTAATATTTCTTAGTTTCACTGTCTAGTTTATCAGTGTTTAGAACAGTAAGATGAAGTAACAGGGATTCTTATTTTCTTCCCAAAACTGTCTTCAACATACTTCTCCTGAAACTATTTTTTAAAGAACATGTTCAAATGTCTTATATAAATATTTAGAAAAAATATTTTTATGAAATATGTTCTAAACAAAGTAAACAGTAATATATCCGAGAACATCGCTTGCTTTGGCAGTGTGTAAACACTACTGAGTTCTGGGACCTGTGCCAAGCTGGTTATTGTTAGCAAGAAAGCCATGGGCCATGAGCTTTTGTGCCCTCAACCTAGGATAGATGTAGGTGAATTAGTTACATAACTATTTTTATCCTCTGGGGAAAATTCATTCTTTTTCAGATAAACATAAAACTCTAGGTCAAGAATCCAAAGTTCTTGCTGATTCCTTGGAATCACCAACCTCATTTTTCCTCTATGAACGTATTGTTCTTGTTGTAGCTTGCTTTTCTTGGTATTGATTAGGTTGGTCTTCTGTATCATTGCCATTGGGCAACTTCTTAAAATTTTCCAGTATCTTAAATGCCATTGTCTCTGAATTTAATTTGCACCATTAGATCACCATTCGAAAAATTTAACTTGATAATTTATTAATCATTAAAAAATGTATCCCTAATGATTTTCTGTAGTATTATTCCACTTTTCATTCATTGCTATAGATGGATTATTCAAAAACAAGCACTCTTTCCAGAAGGACTATTACAGTTTAAATGTATACTATTGTGAAAAAAAAGGGTAAGTTTAGAAATGTTTGAAGTATGTGGAAATTATTAGTAAATCTATTTGTTATGATAGAATACATAGCAATAGAGAATGCTCACTTAACTAGAGGTCAGAATCATCAGCCCTTCTACTTAACTAACAAACTTAGTGTGTTTGTGTGAGAGGCGTGAAGGTATTAGAAATGAGTATTGCTCTCCCAAAGCACACAATGTACAAAGGGATGACATCACCGAGGAAACCAGTGAATAGGGAATAAATAGAAGACAAAAAGGTATACTGACTAAAACAAGGCAGGTGAAGGATTGAAATTATACCCAACCTTCATGAAAAAGATAAATTTGTTATCCAAAACTCACTTCAATTCATATCTCTGAGTATGACTCCTGGGCATACTCTATAGCTGGGGAATGGCAGTGTTGTAGTAGCAATAATTAGCCCTGGGTTTGTTGCAGTGACACATGCTTTGTACACTTTCAATGATATCATGTAATCAAAGACTTTCTCATGCAATCTATCAGGCAATTAAAAAATTGCCTTTCCTAGATGAATCATCAACAGTGTGACAGCCTCTTATCACCTGGCTCAATGTTTCCATGGGAGAATAATAGAAATTCAAGTTATAGAAACTAAGAAACACAGCAAGAAAATTATGTGATAAATGTGCACAGCTCTGTATGCTAGAACACAGTCATGTTATTAGGCTGCCTTCAATAGCACTAGAAAATCTAAGAGAACTATAGATGGCCCCAAAACAACAAAGAAAGATATGAAAGTAGAGTACAAGTCAAAGACATGTTTGAGGAAGATCTGTAATACACCAAGTTTGTGGAAGGAAAAAAAATGTCATTAAAGTGCTATATCTTAAACAGAGGTTTTTGAAAGTGGTAGAAAACAATGAGGCTATATTCCTACAGAAGGAATCACACTCATGTCAAGAAGACTTAAATGCACTAAGAAGTTACAAATAAATCAGTGTGCTATATGTATATAATTGTTTTGCTATTTGTTTATTCATTTAAGAAAACTCATGAGTCCTAAATAGCAATTTTCCCACTTTTTGTTGGTACTTTGAGAAGAGCTTGCAAAAATTGATATCATACTGTTTTAACTTTTCTCTGCTGAATTTTGATTTATATGAAACATGATTTTGACCCCTGCCTAGTCCTCACTGCTGGGACAGACTCCTAGTTGGTCTGCTCCCATGAAGACACTATATCCCAATCCATCATAGAGGACCCACAGCACTCAGAGCAGTTGAGAACCCACTGCACTCAGAGCAGTTGATGGCCATCTGCACTCAGGTAAGTTGGACAACAGCTTGACTGCTCCCCTGAAGACCCAAAAATAGTAAGGCCTCCCAGGAAATCTACTGCAGCCAGGGCAACAGATCAGTAACTTCTCTGCCTCTGTGAAGAACTACTGTTGGAAGGCCCCACAGGTGGTATGATACAGCCAGGGCCAGAGGCCTACTGGAAGACCTGAAGCAACCAAGGGACAAAAGAGACAGACTCCAGATAGTCACCCAGACCAAGAAACACCAGGGATATTCAGATGGCAAAAGGCAAGCACAAGACCATAGGCAACAGAAGCCAAACTATGTGGGAATCCCACTACAATCAGGGACTAGACAAGGCTCTGTCCCTATCTGTTCTACATAATACTTGAAGGTCTATCTAAGACAATTCGAAAACAAAGGGAAGTTAAAGGGAAAGAAATTGGAAAGGAAGAAGTGAAAATATTACTATTTACAGATGATAGGATCATATACTTCAGTGTCCCTAAAAAGTCCAGTAGAGAACTCTTAAAGCTGATAAACAACTTAGGCAAAATGGCTGAATATAAAATTAAATCAAACAAATTGACCTTTCTGTGCACAGAGATTAAATAGGCTGAGAAAGAAATTAGGTACATGACACCCTTTACAATAGACACAAATGATAATACACACCTTTGTGTGACTCTAACCAAGAAAGTGGAACATCTATATAACAAGAACTTCAAGTCTCTGAAGAAAGAAATTGAAAAAGATCTCTGAATATGGAAAGACCTCCCATGCTCATGGGTTGGCAAAATAATAAAGTAAAAAAGTCCATATGCCAAAAGCAATTTTTAGATGCAATGCAATCCCCATCAACATTCCAAATCATATCTTCATATAGTTAGAAAGAACAATTCACAAATTCATTTGGAATAAAAAAAAAACCAGGATAGCATAAACTATTCCATAAACATCATTCCATTCTAGACAAGTGTTCTATAATGCTGTCTTTATTATATATTTTAATATCATTTACCTTATAGTGGACAGGCACTAAGAAATAAAAATATACTAAGTTGTTATATATATTAAAAAGAAATAATAGCATCATCTCTGAGGTGTAAACCATAGATTTTCAAAAGAAGTCCTCATTGCTGCAAAGGAAATTGTAAAAATTCCAAAGGCTAAGAAATGTACGGTTTCATTTTCTAAATAGCCAATCTGTCTTGGGATTTTTGAAAAATGCTACATATTAAACATAAGCTGGGATTTTGAATATTCAATTAACTTTGAATATAATCTGTTCATTAATAACCAAGCTTATTGGCGTAGCTTTATACACACATACACACACACACACACACACACACACACACACACACACACACCCATATATATGTGGTACTCTTTATACTATAGAATTAAAGAACATTATCTTCTTGGTCAAAGTTGACACTTAACTGACAGTTACTGAGAAGACAGAATCCTTTCAAACTTTTCAACTGAGTTAAAGAATATTCCAGGCAATTTTTTTTAATTTCATTAGAGTTGTGTATAATTAAAGAATATGGAAAATCCAAAGACATAAATTGTTTTCTCCATGGGTAGTCTTGTGCTCCAGTATCAAATAAACTATCTGTTGCAATTCAATTCTACTGAGGTGGGAGTCTGTTTAATTCCATTAAGCTTGATTTGTTTAAGAATTATTTGTAGAGATTTGGTAAATACCTCATTCAATAAAGCTCTGGTTGTGCAATCATATAGCCCTCAGTTTGATTCAGAAAAACTAGGCAAAACAGCATAGTGTGTTGTTATGTTTCTTGTTCTTTGATTTTTTGTTTTTCTGTGCCTGTGCTGGTGTTAGAGGGGTATGTGGCCTAGGGCTTGCTTTTCAAGCCACTATAATTTTACATACATGCTCCAGATCATTGAAGGACTCTAGCCCAAAACCCAAGATGGAAAACACCAAAGAATAGCTCCAAGGTTGACCTCTCTAACCTCTTCATGTAGACACATATACTTTCACATGTACCATGTTCCCTGGAACCCACATGAACATGAACAAGCATACAATCTCTCTCTCTCTCTCTCTCTCTCTCTCTCTCTCTCTCTCTCTCTCTCTCTCTCTCTCTCTCTCTCCTCTCTCCTCTCTCTCTCTCACACACTCACACACACACACACACACACACACACACACACACACACACACACACACACACTAACTCATATGGATACAGATATATTTCTATGAAAATAGGAAAACCAAAAGACTTTGGGGTTTAAGAAATTTTAATTAAATGTCTCTAAGATTGGAAAGATATATTGAATATCAAACTCACAGATTGTGCTCAGAGAAGGAAGAATATTTAAAGATTTCAAGAAACAATAGAAGAAACAAACATAGATGTAGTAAAGGTGTGAGAAACGTAGGTTAATATAAAGACCTCATTCTGAGGGAGCTGGTGGTCACAAATAGGGAATTAGAAAGGAAACTAATAGAGGACCAAGAAGGTCTAAGAGGAGAAAATTCCACAGACTTAAATGTTTGTGGTACACTTAAGATTTTACATAGTTTTGGAAGTCTTCAAGTGAGGAACAATTAATTGAAATGTTTGTGATACAAGAAGATTAGGCTAGAGATAAAAGAATATTGCAGTATGGGTGGTCTACAAAGAAGAGATACATAAAAGCATAGACCATGATTTAGGATAGAGGACTAAGACTTTACAGTTGACTTTAGTTTGCATCCTGGAACATGGAGTTGTATTTGTTTCTAAATATTCATTCATGTTCTGACTCTGTTCTGTTAAATCTATCACAGTCTTTCAACTCTTTTCCTTCCACTTCTGTAAATCTCTAGACATATATACTTACATATCCAGGATGCAAAAATACTTATGATTATATCACTTAATTTTTCCTTCTTCAAATATATCAGCTTGGCAGTCTGTGCTATATCTAAGATGTTAATATTGTTATATAAATGCTTTATTTATATTTGAGAATGGTGTGTAATTAAGGTTCTACTCCAATATTATAAACTGAAGCTGTAATTATTATTATAATTATCTTTGCATAAAGAGCCATTGAGTGGTAAACAAGTTTAAATAGAGGTTCTATGGTAGTATAGGTATAATTAATTTAGTATTCTTACATGAAAGACATACTACTAGAGTACCCTTTCTTTGCAATATGAGGCTTTTCCTTAAGACAGCTCTCTGGATATCAGAGGCCCTCTTAAAGATACAATCATATAAAAGCCCTGTTTTTAGATCTCATAGGCTCCAATAACTTTAGAAATATTTGTTGTTTAGTCTGCATAGTACCTGGTATTTTATCGTCTTTTTTGGTAAAAACCAATATGGTTTATTATACTGATTCTATTGTCCTTTGTACAAATCCACATAGCTTTTAAGTAACTTATTACTTCAACCACGTAGTTTATGTTTCTTCTAGAAATAAAACTTGTTGAGAATTTTTTTCATGATATATTAATTTACTGGACCACAAACTCAGTATTTAAAGAAGTAATGCACACTTTCTCCTGGAACATAAATAAGCATTTAATCACAGATGGTTGTTTTCCTATCAATGCCTGCAAATGAAATCCCTTACACAGTTTCAGAAAAATTTTAGACAATATGAAAGGGATTCTTTATGTGGTTAATAGCAATCCTTAATGATTTATCCCTCTAAGTACCATGTGCCTAAGGTACAAACTTCTCTTCAATTGTTCTAGTGCCCACTGGCTCCTCCAATTCTTCTAATAAATCAAAACTTAACTCTGTTGGATGTGCATTGAACTTACCATCTAATATATATATATATATATATATATATATATATAAATATACCCACTATTTGTTATATATAATAAATATTATGTCAATGCATTAATATATTAATAATATATAATTGATATGTATGTTATATAATAAAATATATGAAATAATGATATATAGTATTTTTACTCTCATATATAACAGGCATTTTGACTATTAAATCTGTTTTAATAAAACAGAGGGAGCAAAGGATCACTGTATTTGCATGTAAGCCTTGGAATTCTTTCTCTTCACAATTAGTCACAGAAGAAAGACAAGAATTTAATACCACTTTCTCAAACTTAAAGAAGAAATGGAGTTATTTTTTAATGTAAACATCAAAGGCCTTGGAGATAGCTCAGTGATAGAATCCTTGCTTAGCACATGTAAGGCTTTTAGTTCAATTTCCTACCTAAATACATAAAAAAGTGGGACAGTAAATATATATTGATATTTTGAAAATGTATGTTAGTAGTTATATTTTAATATATTTGATATTTTAATAGTTAATTTTTAAATATCTAACAATATCAAATATTTTATGAGAAGTTTATGCTATTAACAGAAGGGTCATTACACATTCTCATTAAATCTGTGAAAGAAATAAATTCTCAGAGACAGGGTCATGGTTAGAGATGATTTTTGTGCCAAATATTAATCATAGCACTCTGGAGGTAGAGGCTGATGGCATTCTTTGAGTCTAAGACAAGTCTGATATACATAGTTAGGTTCAAATTTGCCAAGCCCACAAAGGAAGACCCTGTCCCAGGAAATTAAGGAAATAGGAAAGAATGATATTTGTTATTGTTGATTTAAAAAAAAAATAGTAACACCGTAGTAAGGGAAGTGTGTATAGATATAAATAAACACATAAATGTGTCCACAACAAAACGATATATTCACTTTCGATGTAGCTATGTTATGTAAACTTAGTTTAGAAATATCGCATGTGAATTTATAAAGTAAAATATGAAAATATGGGTAAGCACATGTTTGAATAATAAACTGGCAGCTTGTCAATAGAAATTTGACTGAAACTCAAAGAAAATAACATAAAGGATTAACTAGTACTGATTCTAATAGTTTCAATTTATATAGAGTTACAATTAGCAGTATACTACTGACATATGGTTATGTAATGAAATACCACGAGTTGTAAGGTCTTTAAATGAGAAGCATGTCATGGCTGAGCTCAGAATCTTTACCTGAAGGTTTTTTTTTGTTGTTGTTGTTGTTTTTGTTTTTGTTTTTTTTTTTTTTTTTTGATTTGTTTCGTTTCATTTCATTTCGTTTTGTTTTGTTTTGTTTTCAGTGTGTGTGTTTATCATTTCCATTTATTTACTCTCTAAAAGGTGTTTTACATTTCCCATATATTTATGAGACAATACACCATACTTTAATTATTGTAGTTACCTTTGCAATATGAATATTCTCCTTAATGTAATTCAGTTTTCTGTGGAAATTTTAAGTGGAAATTTCAGTTAGTTTGAAACAGGACATATAGATGTGGATTGCCATAGTCACCCTGTAGCCCTTGTCTGTATCTCTGATTTTCATTTTAATTGTTTTTGCCCTATTTCTGTTATTTTTACTCTGCACCAACTGTTCATTTTCTCTCTAAAATTCATTTAGTGTTCAAGACCAAAACCATATGTTAATCCTCTGTTTACATTTTTTATATGATACATGTTTACTCCCTGTACACTTTGAATGTATATGAATAATATTACCTTAGAAGGTCTTTTATTAAGTTAAACTTTCAGGAGAAGTTGCAGCTCTCGCTCTCTCTCTCTCTCTCTCTCTCTCTCTCTCTCTCTCTCTCTCTCTCTCTCTCTCTCTCTCTCTCTCTCTTCCTCTCTCCCCTGTCTGTGAAAAATAGTTCTTCACTAGTTAATTAACCAAATCCCTCAGATCCTTTTTAGCTGTTCAGTTCCTCACTATAAAGGTCACTATCTGAACCATTAAAAAAGTAAAGGATAAGATGGTGTAAAAGAGTAAAGGATAAGGTGGAAGCATCTTTTACAATTATCACAACTGACATCCCATCATTTCTGCAGTGTAACTATTTGCTATAAGTTAATCCTGGGGCTGAGAAGATAGCCAGTAATTTCATTTTCAAGCAGAAGGACTTGATCTTGTTTATCAAAATTCACATAAAATAAATAGACATGATGAATGCACTTAAAATTGATTGAGTAGCAGAGCCTGATGTGTCTACGGATTTCCTTGGCCAGCTAATGTTGCCAAGTTGGCAAATTTTTGGCTAGTGACTCACACTACAAGTAGACAATGTCTGAACTAGGACACCAACATGTGAACATACATCTGTAAGCACATATCTATTGCTCTAGACAAACATACATACATACACACTCAGTCACACACACACACACACACACACACACACACACACACACATACACATGATGCTGCTTTGCTGCTGCTGCTACTATGATGATAATGATGAAGATAGTACTCCAGTTCCAATTCATGTACAATACAGGATTCCATGCATACACATTCCAGAAGTTAGAGATTATTGGATATAATTTGTGAGGCTGATTGGTATGTACCACCAGGCTTACTTGTGGTCATATTCATTACTTCATTTTCCCCAAAATTAGCTGAAACTATGTCTTGCATATTTATAATTTGGTGTGTTACATGTTACAAGAAAACAAGCAATAATGATTGTCTCTTGATCAAAGTGTACCAGCTACATGGATGGAAAAATTATAATTAGAGTAGAGATAACATGTAAGTCTTTCAACACAATTCTTTCAAGTGGATGTGGTCTATTGCATGTCTTTGGCTTCAATCACTTAATGAGCATTGGAAAAGAAGAAACTGATTGGAAGGACCTAAATAACTGAGGGGTGTGCTTCTAACTTCTCTACATGATGTAAAAGCTGATTCTCAATATAAGATTTCCACAATTTAGCATATGGAGTTTTAGAGAGTTTATAAGTGAAAATCAATGTGAAATGAACTCGTTTATTTTGAAAATGCACCATAGTAAGTGATCCTTATGGTATGAAAATCTAGGGAACAAACTGTGTTAATAAATAAAGGAGTGATAACATTAAATATATAAGTGTAAAAAATATTTTCAATCAATATATTGAATGTATTTATAATGTGATGTCATGGCTCTTTAAATAAAAATGTATGATCTATTTCTCCATCTCTTGAGTATGAGCTGATACCTAATAAAATTGGGAGGAATTCAGAGTTTCAATATAATCCTAGGATTTAAGCGGCCTTCATCCATATAAATAAGTCTGTGTTAGTCTGATATATAAAGTCACCTCTGCCTTACCAATACCTCCTGAATTGGAGATAAAGATTTGCCAGATGGATAACTACTACTAGACCAGTGTTAGTATCAAATACTTGAAAAAGTATGAGTACTCATTTGAAAACAGAAACATTCCAGATTCAGAATTTTTTTATAGATACAAATGCATTATTTTGTACATAACTTCGACAAACAAAAATAAATTGTACATTTAGTACAAATGTACTAAAAAGAGATGTTTAAATGTAACCTACAGACACATTCAATATTCTAGGATTTCTGTTAAATAGAGTCTAACTCTACAACCATGAAACCAATATACTGCTTTCCCTGACTTGCCCTAATCCTATCTCCTACTTCTTGACATTGATTTTTGCATTTATATTCCAGTAAATTTACACATTGTATTAATTACTCCTTTGCCTACTGCTTTATAAAAACACTCACAATTGCAAGTGGCTCCTTGTGAATGAAATTACGATTAGTTCCATTATTTTATAACCAAAGAATATTGGAATATTACCCACAAACTCCTAAAAATATTGATATGTAGCAGAAATAGGATAGTGTCTTCCAAAGTCTGAGTTGGACAATTGTTAACTGTCTTATTTATTTCACATTTCAAATCAAGTATCAATTTTTTATATACATTATCTTGAAATTCCATAAAGCCTTAGAAAAATAAGACTTGTGGAGTAACCATGGCTCCATACATTTTCACCTTTACCACAGTCTATTGTAAGTGTTGCAGTACATTAGAATCAGTTACCAGTTTTTTTAAACTCCTATTCTTCACTCCTACTCACAGACAATGTGATTTCAATGGCATGAATTTCACCTGAATGCTGGTATCTGTAACCTATATCATGTGATTCTAATATAAAGACATGGTTTTACTCCACTATTTTTTAACCTTAGTCTGGCCCTTTGCATCCTGCAGCATATCAATAGACCGGTAGCCAAGCGAGATGTTGCTCGTATGTCTTTCACTTTTCTTATGACTTAGAGCTTGTGTTCATTTTATTAATTGGCTAGTTTGTGTAAAGGCTCTTAGGTATTGAGGTTTCAGAAGGTAGTAAAGAAACAAACTATCTACAAAATAATGCATTTGTATATATAAAATAAAAATGTTGGACTACTAGGATGCTACACTAGTTTCCACATATTAAGAAGAATTATCTCAATCACTTGAACTTGACCCAGATCTCATAATTATGACTCCCCCAAAACCTGAGTTACATTTTAGTTTTTTGTTTAAGAATTCTTACACAACAGTATTCACTATTATTTTTGTGAATATTTTCCATCCACATGATAATCTATCCCTAAGTTTTCCACTGATGTCTCGAATTCATAACTATTATTCCCTGGCTTTTGATTTTTTTTAAATTCACTCAGTTCAAATAGTTCAGTTAAATGGAGAACGTTCTTAGTTTATAAAATCTAATTTCTGAAATCTATTTTTCCTTGCCTTTAGTTATTTGGTTATCTTGCATTTAGTTATTTAGCTATATGGTTATGATTATTTTATTCTTATTGAAATATTTAATAGCAAAGTGCTAAATAATATAAATAAATAATATAAATAAATCTTTTGTTAAACAGATATTTTATAAATTCCATCATCTAAGAATTTTGACATATTGCATATTCCTGCATGTTTGTAAGTTAAAGGGTTTCCATTATCCATCCCTCAACAGTCATAACAGTTTCCCCAAATGTAAAATAGTGTCAGTACACTGTCCACTGAAGAATTTCACATTTTGTCTTCTCTTGGTATTCTAAATTTCAGTTAGCTACTGTGTTTTTCAGTAGAACACAAGCAGATCCACCTAAGAAGCAAACTAGAATGTACAATTGTATTAGTAGTGATGAAATTATAGAGCAGGGCAACTGTTTTATTGTAAAAAAAAATTGCTGTGAAGGATTGAATAGGGATGTCCTCTATAGATTCATACATTTGAATACTTGGCACTTATGGAGTGGCACAATTAGGAGGTGTGTTCTTGAGGAGGAAATGTGAGAGTCAGACTTTGAGGTTCTCCTATGTGTAGGCTATGTTCACTGTTGCCCACAGACTCCTGCTGCTGCCATTGGACCAAGACATAGAACTCTCTGCTCCATCTCTAACACTAAATCTGCCTGCACATTGCCATGCTTCTCCCCATAAAGGTAATAGTCTAATCTGCTGAAACTGTAATCCACCCTTATTTAAATGATTACCTTCTGCCAATTTTTCCTTTTCTATTTTTATAAAAGTATTTTATGTTAAAATAGGTTTTCAATTGAAATAGGATTATATTCTTTTTTCTCCTCGATTTCATGCCCATAGCCTTTTCCTACCATTCTTCTTAAAATCCCTCAAATGTCCCTAACAACACTGTATTGTATAGCCATTGTTCCCCCATTGGTTATTTTTGTTCATATATATATATATATATATATATATATATATATATATATATATAGCAGGAAGATTTTCAGCCATCTTTTTAAAATTATGTTTCTTTCTTGATTTCCACTTTTTCTGAGCATAAAAAGATTGTGTTCTTTAGTTTGAAATTCACTGAAATTTCTACTGTCTGCCTATGATGTTTTCCATAATGGTTTCTTGCTGTCTTTTCACTGAAAGGCTGAATTGTCTTCCCATTGTGCAGCTTCTGGATTCTCACAGTGAGATTGTGCTACCTTCCTTAAATACAAAGACTCTCACTCTCAGGCGCCCCAGTGTTTCCTAAGCAACATGTCTTATTCCTGTTCTCAGTGGCCTATGGCACTTAATTACTTTGCAGTGAATAATATTTCGACCCTCATGATATTTGCTCTTCTGGGCCAGTATTGTAGTTTTGCCACAGGAATAAGGATGTTACAGGCAGGATTAATATTAAAGACATGATGTTCTGGAAATTATCTTTAGTCATTTGGGTAAATTTAGTCAAATCAGATGGGTTTCAGATACTAGAGAATGTTTCTTGAAATTAGGTAAGGTGGATGACCTAAGGAACTGGGGAGTCTGGTTAGTAACAGATGGCAAGGGAGGAAAAAACTTACCTCTAGAGTCCCAAAGAAGGATATTTTGTCAAGAGTCTTGTTCAAATTAAAAGCCAAGAGTACTGCAGATACTATGTGTAAGTCAATATCCGAGTTTTGGCTTTATGGGGTCAAGCTTCATCTTACTTGATTGTAAGATTATATGGTGAACGTCTGAAACCAAAACTATTAGGAAATAAATAACTGTTGCTTTAAATTGTTACATTTGTGATAATTCATTATAGTAAACAACTTCAATAAATTCATTATTCTGAACTTATAAACCAGGACTAGTTTGTAGCATTTTTTTCGTCATACTTGATATTAGCATAATGCTACTACCAATGGTTCCTTTGAATAAGAGCCCTATCTAAGTTTTTCACTTCACTTCTGTGGCCATAATTTCCCTTTATTTGAGAAATTTATCTGCAGAAGAGAATGAACATGTTTCACAGTGTTGATGATGATAGCTGAACACCAATATTGAGGAGGAAAATCAAGTCCTTTGAGCCAGAGTCTGTAGCACAAATGTTTTGATAATTAGTAGATAGGTATCTAGATATGTACAGATATTTTGCATCATCTTTTACTTCAAAGACATCATCAATTTTTAATTAATATAAAAGAAGAAGGTCCAAGGACAGGCCCAAAGTGGGGTCCTGCTCAAGGAGAGGCCCCAAGACCTGACACTATTACTGAGGCTACAGAGAGCTCACAAAAAGGGACCTACCATGACTCCCCTCCAAAAGACCCAACGAGAAGCTGAAAGAGTCAGATATAGATATTTGTACCCATCCAAAGAAGAGAAGCTGCTGGCCTCTGTTGCTGAATTGGGGAAAACCAGGAAGAAACTGAGGAGAAGGACGACCTTGTAGGAGGACCAGCAGTCTCAGTTAACCTTGACCCCTGAGAACTCTCAGATAATCGAAAACCAACCAGGTAGCACACATCAGTTGAAATGAGACCCCCTATAGATAGATAGATAGATAGATAGATAGATAGATAGATAGATAGATAGATAGATAGATAGATAGAGCAGAGGACTGCTAGGACTGGGTTCAGTCAGAAAAGATGCACCTAACCCTGAAGAGACTGGAGGCCCCAGGGAGTTTAGAGATCTGGTTGGGTCAGAGGTGGGGACATCCTCATGGAGACAGGGGCCAGAAATGAGGTATGGGATGTGAAACAGTCAGAGGGTAGACCAAAAGGGGAATAAAATCTGTAGCTTTAAAGAAATAAATAAACCCAACAACGATGCCTGTGTATATATGCAACTATTATTGGTATAAACTTATTAATATGCCCCAGACCCAATTTTTCCATCTTATAACCCAAATGAGAATCTTAAGCTTATTAAGGTATATAAATTGTGTCTCCTGCACATTTCAATGAAATAAAGGTTTTGAATTTAAGAAAAAGAATTATTTACACCTATATGATGTAAATAAAAAGCATATACTCTTAAACCATACCACATCAAGTTTATTTAATGAAATTCCATTAACTGGATTTCAATTAATTTCAGTGAATTTAAATTACCAACAGTGTACATTTAAATATTGTTTTAGCATTTGCTTGGTTATAAAAAATTGAGTACAACTAATACCTGATTTTATAGTTGACTAAAAAGATATATCTAGTTGCATATGTAGCAGAGGATGGCCTAGTCAGCCATGAATGGGAGGAGAGGCCCTTGGTATTGCGAAAATTATATGCCCCAGTACAGAGGAATGACGGCCAGGATGCGGGAGTGGGTTGGTTGGGGAGCAGGGCTGGGGGGCTTATAGGAGTCTTTGGGGATAGCACTTGAAATGTGAATGAAGAAAATAATAATAAAAATGCCTTAAAATAGATATATCAATTCTACTTATTGAAATGTTCACAGTCATATATTCATTTAACACACAGCTGTAAGATTCTGACATTTTATAGGAAACATTTTTAGATAGTCATTTTTGATTATAATGTTTTTACCAATAGCAACAAAATATCGTAGACAGTGAAGGAATAGGCATTACATCTGTATTTTATAAAAGAAATGATTGATAAATGTGTGAGCAATGATATATGAAAGCACTGTACTTTCATATAGATTATTGGGTTAGTAACTATCAGTTCCTTTTCTTTCTTTTTTATTAGATATTTTCTTTATATACATTTCAAATGCTATCCCAAAAGTTCCCTATACCCTCCCCCAACTCTGCTCCTTTTCTAAATGTTTTTATTTCATAAAATTTAAAATTCACTACATTCTAGCCTTTTACATCTTTGAAAAGTAGAATCTCTCAATAACAGTAAGAAAAATTATTTTAAGTTTTATTAATTTGACTTCAGTTTAGGTAATATAAAAATTTTATATAATAATGGACGCTTTGTGATATTTTAATACACACATGCTTCTCATAATGCTTAAGAAAGATTAAGGAAAGAGTAAACTTCTATTATATTACACAATTAAGATTTCTTGTGTTTTAAAGTACACACCATGTTCAAATGCGACATTGGGAATTTTTGCTTCAGATATCATCCTGAGAGAGGTAACACAGTGACAAAAGAATACACATGGTATGTACTCACTGATAATTGCATATTAGAAAAAAAAGATCAGAATACCCATGATACAACTCACAGATTATAGGAAGCTCAAGAGGAAGGAAAAACAAAGTGTGTGTGCTTCTGTCCTATTTAGAAGGAGGAACAAAATCACGGAGAGTAGAATGCAGAAGGGACTTGGGAGGAAGAGAGTACAGGGAGGGGCAAAGGGGGCAGGATCAGGTATGGGACAAGACAGGGGAGATGTACAGAGGTTCAGGAAATTGAATAGAGGTGTGCAGCAGTGGGGGACGGGGAACTGGAAGTAGGCACCAGAGAGTCCCAAATGCCAGGAAAGCAAGAAGCTCCAAGTACCCAATAGTGAAGATATTAGCTGAAATACCCAACAAAAAAGGAGACAGAACTGTAGAGACCATATACCTTAGCGGTTAAACGTTACCTTGCCTGAGGAATCGACCACCAACCCATCTCAAAAATATTAGCCCAGAATCACTCCTGTGTAAAGAAAATACAGGCACAAAGAGTGGAGTAGAGACTTGAGGAAAGGACTTCCAGAGACTGGCCCACCTGGGGATCCATCCCATATGCAGCCATTAAACCCATACCATATTGCTGATGCCAAAGTGTTTGCTGATGGGAGCCTGATATGGGAGCTGTCTCCCCAACGTCTTTGCCAGAGCCTGACCAATATAGTTGTGGATTCTTGCTACCAACCATTGAACTGAACAGGGGACCCCAATGGAGGAGTTAGGGGAAAGACTGAAGGAGCTGAAGGGGTTTGCAACCCCATAGAAAGAACAACAAACCAGACTTCCCAGAGCTCCCAGGGACTAAACCATCAATCAAAGAGTACACATGAAGAGACCCATGGCTCCAAATGTATATGTAGCAGAGGACATTAGACAGCTCTTTTGTATTGAGCTATTTTGAAAGTTAAATCAGTAATTATTTAGTATAATGAAAAGATTACATCACATACAAACTTAGTCCTTACTAAGGACAAAATAAACACATTATAAAAATAACAAAGTCAAAATTAATGTGTTCTCTTCCATGTATAAGGACATGTTCTTTCATGTCCAAGTGATATCGGTATAATTCATTTCCAAAAGTAAGTAATTATTAGGCTTTTATTACTAGATTAGATGAAGCCAAACCTTCGGCCATGGAGTCCTGGCAAGTAAGGGTCTGTCACTCATCCTGAAGAGATCAGCTAAATAAACACAAAGAACCGTTTAATCAATATGGGCACTCTTTGAAGAGGAGCAGATATAAAAAAGAGCTCCTGTTATTCAAAAATCCATCTTGAGGGTCCTGAAATGAAGCTTTGACTTGATTGGTCACAAAAAAAACCAAACAAACAAACAAAAAAAAAAAAAAAAAACAAAACAAAAAAACAAAAACCAAACCAAACCAAACCAAACCTAACCAAACCAAACCAAACCAAACCAAACCAAACCAAACCAAACCAAACCAAACCCAAAACTAAAACAAAACAAAACAAAAAACCCAAATCCCTGTGTAGTAAAACAGTCTTGGTCCTAATAAATATTTGCTTGGTAAAAGTTTTTCCTTCTGTCATCCTGTTTCAATGGAAGTTTATTTTTCCAAACTTTGCCCTAGTCTGACAAGTGAGAAGGATTTGGACAAGAGGAAAAAGGCCCTAGCAATTAATCCTTTACTTAATTTCCTGCTGTTTTATGATTAGGTGTTAATTACCAGAGCCTGCACTTTCTGGCCCAAAAGGAACTCAGGCAAGTCAGCTCCAATAGCAAAGTGACTTACATATAAGATAGGTAAATGTTTTATTGTTATACAGCTACTGCAAATATCTTGTCAAGTCAAGTCTTAACACTGCCCCTCCTACAGATATTCTTCATAGCATAATGTTTTAATTACCACATATTATCCTGTATTTTTAAGTCTGGTGTTATAATACTTATTTCCTTTTAACCAACAGATTTGAAACTGTTTATTAGAACTTTTTTAGAAATTCAATATATATTTTCAATTGTTTTCTCTAATTCATGAATTTCTTAAGAGTTTGTTTAATCTGACGATTGATCTGGCTACTTTAACAGTATCCACACTTCTAATTCATAACCATGCTTTTTATTTCACAATGCCCTACTCAGTTTCTTTCACAGTTTTTCTTTTCCTTAATTTCTACTCTAGATGTCCTCTACTCTTTAATTACATTTATTAGTGTATTTTTGTAGCTCCTGTAATTGAGTTTTATTACTCCAATTACAGATAATATGCTACTAGTATATAAAAGGCTACAGGATTTTCATCTAGACACACTGTTGAATTTGTTCAATATCAAAAAATAAAGTAATTTATTTAGGTATTTATACATAATAAAAATACTTGCCACAAGCTATAGAGAAGCTATCAAGTGTTTCTTAATTCAATACAGAGAATTTTAAATGTTCTGTATTAATTTTATTTATTTCTAACTTTCCCTGTTCAATCTCTCTCTCTCTCTCTCTCTCTCTCTCTCTCTCTCTCTCTCTCTCTCTCTCTCTCTCTCTTTCTCTCTCTGTCTGTCTGTCTCTCTCATCTAGCTATGTATATATGTATGTATGTATGTATGTATGTATGTATCTATCTATCTATCTATCTATGTATCTATCTATCTATCTATCTATCTATCTATCTATCTTTGTTTTTTTAAGACCAGGTTTCTCTGTGTAGCCTTAGCTGTCCTGGAACTCACTGCCTTGAACTCAGAAATTCTCCTTCCTCTACTTCCCACATGCTGCAATTAAAGGCATGCACAACCACTGCCCGGCTAATAATATTTAATCATAAGTGGACATAGAAGTTTGTCAATTTATTTTTTTGAATTATGTACACATTTTCCTATATCATATTTACTTAGTCTTTCACAAGAATGATGGTTCAATGGATGAATTTCACCTGAGCATAGTGACATTATTTTGTGTGTTGTTGGACGTATTTTCTTCCAGGTAGTTGAGGATTTCTAAAATTAAGTACATTAAGAAGATGGGTCAATAATTCTCTGTGTCTTTGCCTCATCTGATTTTATGTTCAGATTAAGTTGATTTCCCAAAATATGTTAATTGTAATTCTTTCCTTTTATATTTTTACAATAAATTAAAGAAAATGGATACTACTTTCTTAAATGTTGATTAGAATTCAAAAATGAAGATTCTGAATCTATGCTTTTATTTGATGGTAAAGTTTTCAGCTATTGGTTTGACCAATGATTATTGAATTACAGATGTGTTTATGTTTCTATTTATTCATATTTTGATAAGGTGTACGTGTTTAGCAATATTTTCTTCATTTATTTTAGATCATCAAATTTGTTTGTGTATTCTTATCATTATGATGCTTTGTTTCTTCTGCCGTCAGTCCAAATATACAATTTCCATTTTTGTCTCAAATTTTACATATCTGAGTATACTATTTTGTATAGTTAGGTTAGCTTGTTTTTCTTTCTGTTTATGAATATAATTTAGAATACTGTATTTTTATGTTTTCTAGCTTTACCATATGTTCAGAAATGGTAATCAAAATTGTTTGATAAAAATAATTGAAACATAATTTATGCTCAGAATATATCTGAGGATAATATGTATGGAGCAGTGTTGATGCATCAGGGTCATTTTATTCCTATGGTTAGGTAAAATTCTGTTGTTTTTAGATTATTTTTTTGTTGATGTTGGGAAATTTAAACACGGGTGAAGAAGTGGTGACTACACCGCTTGCATATATTTCTTTCTCTTCTTTAAAACATGTTAATGTATTCCCTATAAATTAAAATTATTTTACACTTGTTCCATATATATTTGGAATTATTTATTATGGCCAATTGAATGCTAAGTTATTAAATGATGAACATCCTTATTTATTCTGTTTTTTAAACATATTTCATGTGATATAAATCTAGCTGTTATTTCTTTCTCTTTCTTTTACCATTAACATTAAATAACATTTTTACCAATTTTTCTTTTAATCAATATCTCCATTAAAAATAATGTGAATTTCTAGTAAGCAACATATAGTTGGGAATTTTTTTGCTGCTATATACAGTTTATTGGAGAATTTCTTCTATTTACATTGAAGGCAATTATTAGTAAAGGTTTTGCTATTGGCATTTTCACCTTCTTTTACCTCTTTCTTATTTCTTCCATTTTTTTTTCTTTTGTTTACTCTTTACTTTTACTTACTTAAGGTAACAACAAACAAAGAGAACCATTGGCCCATTTTCTCAATGGACCTAGCTATAAAAATTCTCTGTCAACAAGTAGAAAAATCCATCCAACAATATATTAAAAATCTTATTCAACATTACTAAGTGATCCGAAGATAATATAAGACAAAAATGTGATAAGTAATAAAGACTCAACAAATGAATTTGGTAAAATTATACCACTTTTATAAAAATTACAGAAAAAATTAGAATTAACCTATATTAAATTACCATTCTCCATGATCTGACATTTTTTGAGTAAGCAATCCATAAGAGTTTCTTTTCAATACTTTTTCTTTTTTAGATAATTTCTTCATTTACATTTCAAATGCTATCCAGAAACTCCCATATACCCTATCCCTGTCCCGCTTCCCAACCCATCCACTCCCACTTCCTGGCCATGGCATTCCCCTGCACTGGGGCATATTATCTTCACAACACCAAGGGCCTTTCCTCCCATTGATGGCCAGCTAGGCCATCCTTTGCTACATATGCAGCTAGAGACATTAGCTCTGGGGTTTACAGGTTAGTTCATATTGTTGTTCCTCTTATAGGGCTGCAGACCCGTTCAGCTCCTTGGGTACTTTCTCTAGCTCCTATGATAACTTTTTTTTTAACATGGATTGCTATTACATATAAACACCTGTAGTTTTTACAGTATTTATTTTGAGTTTATGTGGCTTAGTTTTTTTTTTTTTTATAAAAGTATTCTTCTTTAATACAAACAGTATATTTTACTTCTTATGTTTTATATTTTATTGTCTATCTAAGCATTATGTATGATGAGATGTTTGTAATTTTTTATTTTATTTTTTATTTCTTAATTTATTTTTACAGTCTAATGTTTATCCCCCTCCCGGTCTGCCCTCTGACTGTTCCACATCCCATATCTCCTCCACCCCAAACACACCATGTCTCCAGGAGGATGTCCCGACCCCTACCCCCTATTCCAACCCCATCAGACCTCCCCTTTCCCAGGGCCTCAAGACTCTTGAGGGTTGGGTGCACCTTCTCTCACTGAGTCAAGACCCTGTAGTCCTCTGCTATATATGTGGTGGGGGCCCAATATCAATCACTTGGTGTATGCTTCCTGGTTCTTGGCTCAGTATCTGAGCAATCTTGGGAGTTCAGGTTAGTTGAGACTGCTGGACTTCCTATAGGTTTGTCTTCCTCCTCAGTTTCTTCCCTAATTCAACCACCAGGGTCACCAGCTTCTGTCCATTACTTTGGTGTAAATATTTTCATCTGAAACTTTCAGCTGCTTGTTAGGACTTTCTGAGAGCAGTCATGCTAGACTTCTCTTTGCAAGCACACCATATTATCAGTAAAAATGTCAGGCCTTTGGACTGTCCCTTGATAGTTAACATGATCATATAACTATAAGTAGTGATAAATTAATGTATTAATATTATTTCTATATTTGTCTATGTTACTTAACATATTAAACCAGTCATTATCATTTTGATGTTTCCCGTCTACATTTTATTGATATGAATTGAAATATTTATGATGATTCATGACCTTAACATTAAAGAACTCTACTTAGCAAGAAAATTTGGATAGTTTTGATTGCCTTATATTTACTCAGCTTCTGGTACTCTCGAAATTTCTTCGTCTTCGTCTTCTTCTTCGTCTTCTTCTACTTCTTCTTCTTCTTCTTCTTCTTCTTCTTCTTCTTCTTCTTCTTCTTCTTCTTCTCCTCCTCCTCCTCCTCCTCCTCCTCCTCCTCCTTCTCCTCCTCCTTCTCCTCTTTCTTCTATTTTGTCTCTTCATACCAAGCGGGTAGCTTTCTAAATACTAAAATCTCAGTTTGAAACATAAATTTTTGAACTTTTTTTTTCTATTCAGTACTATAACAGTCTTATTACAATTTCATGAATGTAAGGTTTCTGAAGAAGAATATGCTTTGATCGAGTTGAGATACCACTGCATATGATGTCTCTCCCCTTGTTGTTTTCTTTAGGATCATGTGCCTATTTTGGTGAGGTTATCTCCAGTTTTTGGCATGGTTTTCTCAAAGTTTAAATTCTTCTAATGTAAAACATTAAAATGAACCCACACACCTATGGTCACTTGATCTTCGACAAGGGAGCTAAAAACATCCAGTGGAAGAAAGACAGCATTTTCAACAAATGGTGCTGGCACAACTGGTTGTTAACATGTAGAAGAATGCGAATCAATCCATTCCTATCTCCTTGTACAAAGGTCAAGTCTAAGTGGATCAAGGAACTTCACATAAAACCAGAGACACTGAAACTTATAGAGGAGAAAGTGGGGAAAAGCCTTGAAGATATGGGCACAGGGGAAAAATTCCTGAATAGAACAGTAGTGGCTTGTGCTGTAAGATCGAGAATTGACAAGTGGGACCTCATGAAACTACAAAGCTTCTGCAAGGCTAAAGACACCATCAATAAGACAAAAAAACCACCAACAGATCGGGAAAGGATCTTCACCTATCCTAAATCAGATAAGGGACTAATATCCAATATATATAAAGAACTCAAGAAGGTGGACTCCAGAAAGTCAAATAACCCCATTAAAAAATGGGGCTCAGAACTGAACAAAGAATTCTCACCTGAGGAATACCGAATGGCAGAGAAACGCCTGAAAAAATGCTCAACATCCTTAATCATCAGGGAAATGCAAATCAAAACAACCCTGAGATTCCACCTCACACCAGTCAGAATGGCTAAGATCAAAAATTCAGGTGACAGCAGATGCTGGCGAGGATGTGGAGAAAGAGGAACACTCCTCCATTGTTGGTGGGATTGCAAGCTTGTACAACCACTCTGGAAATCAGTCTGGCGGTTCCTCAGAAAATTGGACATAGTACTACAGGAGGATCCAGCAATACCTCTCCTGGGCATATATCCAGAAGATGTCCCAACCGGTAAAAAGGACACATGCTCCACTATGTTCATAGCAGCCCTATTTATAATAGCCAGAAGCTGGAAAGAACCCAGATGTCCCTCAACAGAGGAATGGATACAGAAATTATGGTACATTTACACAATGGAGTACTACTCAGCTATTAAAAAGAATGAATTTATGAAATTCCTAGCCAAATGGATGGACCTGGAGGGCATCATCTTGAGTGAAGTAACACAATCACAAAAGAACTCACACAATATGTATTCATTGATAAGTGGATATTAGCCCAAAACTTAGGATACCCAAGATATAAGATACAATTTGATAAACGCATGAAACTCAAGAAGAATGAAGACCAAAGTGTGGACACTGTGCACCTTCTTAGAATTGGGAACAAAACACCCAGGGAAGGAGTTACAGAGACAAAGTTCGTAGCTGTGATGAAAGGATGGACCATTTAGAGACTGCTGTATCCAGGGATCCGTCCCATAATCAGCTTCTAAACGCTGACACCATTGCATACACTAGCAAGATTTTGCTGAAAGGACCCAAATATAGCTGTCTCTTGTGAGACGATGCCGGGGCCTAGCAAACACAGGAGTGGATGTTCACAGTCAACTATTGGATGTATCACAGGGCTCCCAATGGAGAAGCTAGAGAAAGTACCCACGGAGCTAAAGGGATCTGCAACCCTATTGTTGGAACAACATGATGTACTAACCAGAACCCCGGAGCTCTTGTCTCTAGCTGCATATGTATGGAAAGATGGCCTAGTCGGCCATCAATGGAAAGAGAGGCCCATTGGACTTGCAAACTTTATATGCCCCAATATAGGGGAATGCCAGGGCCAAAAGAATGGGAATGGGTGGGTAGGGAAGTGGGGGGCGCTATGGGGGACTTTTGGGATAGCATTGGAAATGTAATTGAGGAAAATATGTAATAAAAATATTAAAAATCAAAAAAAAAGAAAATTGAACAATCCAAAATTTATTCCAGTTTTAGTGATTTAAGACTTGCCTCCTTGACAAAAAAATCTAAAAAGAATAACATCTCACTATGTCTATAGCCAATTTCTTTATTTTGGCACTAGATAGTGCCAGGTTGATTTAATAAGTGTGTTATTTAACACTGACATATTTTTAGCACAAGAAAGTTTGTTCCAAATTTGTAATTCATGAATTCTTTAAAATGTCCCATAATATTACCAGGCAAAGGTCTATACCTACAGACCCGTTTGTAGGTTACAGTAAACCTAGATTTCTCCTTTGTAGTCTGCAGATTCTAGGCAGAAACTTCTGTATATGGTAGTCTCAGTGCAAAGTTTCAGAGGGGATATCAGATTCCAAGTTCGAAGTTATACCTGTGTTTATTAAAGTCACAAAGCAATGCCATAGTCTGAAATCACAGCCCACTACATTCAGGATAGAGCTGGAGATGTATCAAGACCCGCAAAGCTACAGGATGTTGATTGTTGATATGTTTAATGACCTCAAATGGTTCTAAGGTCTAACAGTGGATTGTGTGTAATCTTGTAATGTTGTTGCTATTCTGTCATTATAATCTATGAGGACAGGTGTCAACCCTTTTTTCAACATCCTACAACTGCAAAATTCAACATGCTGTCACTTTCATATCTCATAACATACTCCCTTGTCTGTTACCCTTTAATGTGCCAGCTAATGAAATGTTCTCCATGTTCTGCTACAAAACTAAGGATAGAGTTAATTAAGATAGTCTTTCACCTGAATTTCATGAACTTACAATAGACAGGGATAGAAATCATCAGTATACCTCCCTTTTGGCCCATTTCTGTCTGGTCTTTGGAAGCTCTAAACTTTTATCTCGATATTCTGATTTTGTTGTAGCTGTGGTACCTGTAAGTGGAGAATATCTACTAGACCTAAAATTGTTTCATACATGGATCTCAGAGCCTCAACAAATTCAGGATTTGAATATAGAGTATGTCTAAATCCAAGTCAAAATGTTGCAAATGAAGTAAGCCAAAAGTCTCTTTAGTGAGCACAAGAGTTTGATGCTGACTCTGCACACTTTGTTGTCTCTGTGGGGCTTCTGCTTCTATCTAGTAATGGGCCTCATTCTTCTAATCTTAGAATTTCTTTGTAAAATAAAGGTCTATGTTACCTTTTCTGTCTTCTCTTCCACAGTTGAAGTTTTACCCATTTGTCTGTTTTACTACAAAGAAAATATGGTAGAAGAAATTCTTTGATTCCTTGAGAACCATTATTAGAGCTGAAGATTAAGCTATTAGGCCTGGAAACTTTGGATGTTGGTATTGGTCTGAAACTTGTTTTCACCATGTCCAATCTGGTGCTTTATAGAGGATAAGGCTTTTACTTAATTTACATTCTTTCTCCATGCGGGTGGCAGCTGAAGATTGTAAAGGAATGGTATGGGCAATATTTCCTTCCTGATTTCTTTGGCATGTCTTTTCTTTGTTATCCAAAGATCATTTCAACAGTGTCCCAAATGATACCCATGTTTCTTGTGAACATGACTTATTGAGTCTCTAATTGTTCACATATGCATGACTTTTTGGATGCAGTTATTGCAGGAGCTATTCAGCCACCACCTTTTCCCACCCACATCTGGAAGTAGATGTTACATCTGTGGACAAAGGGTATGCACATGTGAGTGAGAAGGTACACAGAGGCAATCAGATGTCATGCTTTATCAGTCTGCATGATTTATGTGAAACTAGACCATTCTTTGAACTTGTAAATTAGCTAGCTAGGAACAAGCCTCAGGAATCCTCCTGATTGTGTTCCTCACAGTTCTGAAGTTGCAGGCTCACATGAACACCTCTGATATGACTAATGGGTATTTGGACTCTGGTTTTCGTGTTAGTAGAAAAAGTTTACTTACTTTCTGAACCATATCTCAAGATTCATAATGTAGAAATTTAAGCACTAATATGAAGTTAATTTTTCTTCCAGTCCTGGTTATAATTTTCCATATAAGAAAATTGCTATAACTTTCCAGTATGGCATTATTTTATCATACATCCTTTAAAATTTTTTCCTCCAATTATTTTCTGTTTAAAACAATAGAGCCCTCATCAGTGTCTATGGTTATTATTGGTACCAGTTCTTTACTAGTCAGATCTATTCAACAATGTTTTATGCATATTCCAATATTCTATTATTGAACAGCGATATTTTTAATATATTGGCAATGCCATCTAACATCTTTGTTTATGAGCTTAAAGACGAATGAATACTAATTATCCTCTTGTTTGTACATAGGTCAAAGTTTAAATAATACAGATGACATTCTATTTTCCTGAGAATATTTTTAAAATATTCATATGAAAACTTTGGGTTTTATAAGTTTATTCTTGATGTATTATCATAAAAATCTTCTTTCCTTCATCCCACCTGAAACTTCCCCATTGTTTCCCCCCACTCATACTCTGGAAGTTAAAATAAACAAAATAAAAGAAGCCACTACTGAATATTTAATTAAAATGATATTTCTTAGAGGAGAAAAGATTACATGTAGAAATTTAAGCTAATCGAAACTATGCTCTGGAATATAGAATTTATCTAGTATTGTGTAACAGTGATATTATTTTTCTATATCAGGGAGAGGCCAATAAATTTTAAATGAGTCAAAGATTTTCCTGAAATTAAAGTGGATTATATATGCCTTATTTTCTATCTATTTTTCATTTGTTCATATTATAAGACATACTTGAATATTATTTCATTCCTCCAAAGTCAACTGATACTACCATGTGAGACAGGCATCACTAGCAAAACTTTACAGATAAAATGTTTCTAACATGAACTCTCTTTTAGAGATTCAGTGCAAGCAGAATCATATTGTCCCACTTTATGTTCCTAAATGACTATGCTACTATTGATCTGAGACCATATACATTGAGAACAATTGCTTTAAGCCTGTAGTATCAACTAAGCACAAATGTTGAACAAAGAAAGTGAACTTATTATGTAACTTTGAATTCTGAATTATACAGGGCAAGTGAGTCATTCTGAATTTTTGCAGGGAAAAAAAAACTTGCCAAAAAGGGTCTTGTTTAAAATTGGTCTTGTCTAGAAAGGGCTTATAACCTGTCAATGATGTTATTCACTTAGAAACACATGACAAAAGATTAAGCTCGAACAAATGAATCACCACATTTCTAAGTTCCATCTTTCCTCCGTTGACAACTTATTTGCTAACTCTTAGTAATTCAATCTAAATTATTCATGAGATCCAGCTTTTTCCAGGGAGAAATGGTGATTATTATTCACGGGCATCTTGCAATGAATAATATTCTGTAGAAACCAATTATATAATAAATCAAAGAATGTTGGCCATTTATATGAGGAGGGCATAGATTTTATTTCTGTTAAACTATCTTACCTAATTATCATTTTTCTCAGTGAGGCATTTGATAAGAACTGAAGAATGCATAATTGAGGATTGAGATTTTTTTCAAGGACTTGAAGAACTGATTTCCTATATTGCCGATTAAAGTTAAATGTTTTATTGAAAACAAACAAACAATCAAAAACTCAGTCTTTACAAACATACAAAGTTCAGCTATGGATGAATATATATATATATACACACACATTCAGAATTCTTACAAAAGAACTACAAAGAATTTCCAGCTAGTATAGACCATATAGTCTTCATCAGACAAGCATCAGCTACATAGCATGACCCCGTAGTACAATAAAATATAACATTCAGAAATACCATGTGATAATGTACATGTATGAAATTACTTCTATGCTTTTAAAGATGAGGCAAACAAGTAAAAACATTTTTCTAGGAGTTGTCGCAAGTTGCTTCTACAGCACTAGGACATTTTACGTGTCTGCCATTATTTCCTCAGAGATTTGTTTTTCCTAAATTTTCAAGATTCTTTCCTTCATTTTACTTTTCCTGGTATCATGAGATTTAATAAATACTTGTAAAACTACTAACCAGAAAACTTCATTAAAATTGTTTAAATGAACCTTAACAAATGGAATTTTAATTTTATATCTATCAGTTATTTCTAACTCTGACAATGTACTGAGACAATAAAACAAAAGAACCCATGTCCCTAATCAGTCATGGAAAGAACATGTTTGTCCAGGTTGATTTCACTCATACTTTCTAGCTGTGATTTTTTCATATACCTTTACAGTTGAAATATGTTGGTTATATAAAGTCTTTCAACTGTGCAAGCTCTATGAGCTTATATGCCAAATTTGGAAAGCACTAATTATTATTTTCTAATTTTTGAGAATTAAAATATGGGTAGCTGAGTTGAGACTTGGATAATGCTGATGGGTAGGAAACCTCTGAAATAAGCACACAGTGGGGACTGCCCAGCATACTGCACAACTACATCCTTAATTATAATCATGTCTCCCAGATCATTTCAGTGATACCAAACTTTAGGTCAGAAAAACAGAGCATCACACAGCATGTCTCCAAAATTTTCTGTCTTCTTAGTAAAAATATATAAATCAGTAGAGACTTTTATCTCTGGAATTAAATGTGCTGATGAAGATTTTATGTTTCTTGAATAGTGCAAGGAATTATTCTTTACATCTTATTGATTGACAAGACAAAACTAAGATTCACTAATGTCATTCATTACTTCCTAGAAAACAATGTTTCCTGCATGTGTGTACTCTTTCAACCATAAATTTTAAACTCTTTCTTGTCATGATCTTCTAAGAAATCTACAATAAACCAGTCAATACTTGTTTCTCTGGTCATATTTTATTGTGCCCAACCCCTGCATGTACTTCTGATGTCATGATGCACTTAGGTTTTGTTGTTTGTTTAACACACATGTCTTAATTCAGAAGGCATTCACTATCTGACTTATGTTCAATGTATCATTATCAGTTTATATACTTATGTACCTCATAACTTTCTAAGGCTTAAATGATAGAAGTAGAACGAGTTCTTTACTGCCCACACATTTGTGGGTCCCATGAGTAGTTATTTTCATCTAGACTAAGCAGATCCAGTTTATCTTGGCTTAGTTATATCCTGTTTCCATTGCAGCATTAGCCATTGCACTATTGGCTAGGGTCAGCTGTTTTGTTTGTGATGACTACCCAAATATGTGGGGCAATGGGCTATGTACAGACAGGCTGGTCTCCAGTCGAGCTGAGGTGTGGAACTCCAGTAACCAGTGGTGGTAATTCCCCCCCCCCTATATTGGAAGGAAGGTGTTCACTCATGTCTCCTGGAATCCTGGCTCCTGTGGAAGTTACCACCCCCACAGCCCCCACAGCCCCCACAGCCCCCACAGCCCCCACAGCCCCCACAGCCCCCACAGCCCCCACAGCCCCCCACAGCCCCCACAGTCCCCACAGCCCCCACAGAAGAAGTGTGGCTTTTAGTCACATACACAATATCCCAAGCTTCTGACCTTCAGGCTAGACTCCTCCCAGTTACCTAGCAACACCAAGATAACAGCACACTATAAGAGGGGCTATTTGGCCCCACCTTGCAATCCCCTTGCTCTCTCTCTCTCTCTCTCTCTCTCTCTCTCTCTCTCTCTCTCTCTTTCTCTACCTCCCCCATCTCTCTTTCCACCTACCTTTCTTCAATAAAGGTCTAAAACCATAGACTGCCTTTGTTCCTCAAGGCCAGCTGTACTTGGACGATGGCATAGACTTTCTCCTAATGAGCTTGGCCTAATCTCCTGTCAGAAGGCCTTCCTGGGCTCCAGCTATGAACCAGACTAAGGACTCTCACCTGTGTGAAAACCTCTCTCCCTCTGCCCTCTACCCGATAACTCCAAAGGTGTTGCATCGGGGCCACTGGTATCAGGGGCTGCCCCTTGTCCAACCCCAGAAGAGTGGGGTCCAGTGTCTTCACACAGCCAGATGCCCACCCAGGGGCCGAGTGTAAAGCCTCTGGTAGCCCTCACTCCCACGTCTGCCTGCCCAGAGAACAGGAGGAACTCTGGCTAGACATTGGCTCTTTCCCTCCCCTCTCCTTCCATTAATGCCACCCCCCGCCATGTCCCACACATATACGTGCTGTTTAGCTGGGGTTTGAATGGGCCATACTGGTTACTGGACTATGTGTTTCTGATTACCCAAGTAGCTGAAGCTACTTGCAAAATAACTCCTAGAAGTCCATGAATGCCTTTACAAAACAAAGCATTTTATTCCTTTTAAAATTTTCATTTCTGTCATATTCTTATAGCAAAGCAAATGTAATAGGCAACTGAGAAAAAAAGTTTCAAGAAGCTGCACCTAAACATGGAAGGAATTGCAGAAACTAACTGCAAGGAGCTATGACACAGGAGAAGCACAAATACTGGGATAGTTTTAATATAAAATATACATTACATAAAAGATTACATGATATTATTTTCCTCATAGTATTTATAACCCATGCATCTATAGCTTTTGTATTTAATTATTTAAGAGGCACATTTACGTTTTTATGATCTAGGCATCTTTGAAGTCTTATGACTTGTTTGCTAGGTACTTATGAAAGTTTTTGACAGAATAAGAGAAATGACTCATTGGTATTGTTTGTTTTCAAATCTTTCTTAGAATCTATTGTTTATATCAATAGAGAAAATACTTATCCATGTCTTAAAAAAAATGTAAAGCAAAAAGACAAGCCTAGATAAATTGAGTACATAAGAGTTTTACAGAAAGTGACCAGAGATGTAAATATAACCAATTATGTCCTTCTTGTTACTCTCTGAAGAGCTGTCTGTCCCTGCCTGCCACCCCTTTATTGGTATCACAAGGCATAGTTCTTATAAGTTACTAGTTACATATCAATCCTATCTGTTGATATTAAATTTCATTATGAACCTGAGATGATTTAGATTCATCCCAGAAATAATATCTGCAATGTGCGAAAGCATTTCTAGGAAGATGTAAATAACCCATCATCCTGAATGTGGGGAGTTCTATCCTTTAGTCTGGAAGCAACATTCATCTTTCTCTGCTTGATGACAAATATATTTGGCTAATTCACATTCTACATACCATGACTTTCCTACAAGAGTTGACTTTATATGAAAAGAGTAAGTTAAATAAGCCAAATAAACCTTTTTTTTTTTTCCCTTAAGTAGCATCTTAGCTTGTGTTTGGTCACAACAATATGAAAATAATAAATATACTGCAATTTTATGCAGATAAAAATCTAGATAGAAAACTTATAGTGAACAAAGAGCTCTTTAGTTAATAAAATATGGAAAATATGTGCATATAAACCAAATTATTTTTGTTTTTTTTTTCAATTTTTTTACTAGATATTGTCATCATTTATATTTCAAATGCTATCCTGAAATTCCTCTATACCCTCCCCCCACCCTGCTTCCCTAGCCACCCACTCCCACTTCTTGGTCCTATACCCAACAGAGGGAAGAAAGAATCTCCAGTAGATAGTCACAGCCCCCAGTTGAGGGACAGAACCACCTACCCATCTCAAAATTTTTAACCCAGAATTGTTTCTATCTAAAGGAAACTCCGGGCAAAAGAAAGGAGCACGTCCTGAGGGAAGGGCCATCCAGAGGCTGTTCCACCTTGGTGTCTGTCACATCTGCTGATACCAAACACCAACACTATTTCTGCTGCCAAGATGGCCTTGCTAACTCGAGCCTGGTATGGTTTCCTCTGCGATGTTCTGCCAAGATGTGACTAAGACAGATGCAGATACTTACAGCCAACCATTGCACGGAGCCTGGGGACCCCAATGGAAAAGTTAGGGGAAGAGCTTATGGAGCTGCAGGAGACTGCAACCCCATAGGAAAGTCAACAATAGCAACTAATCACACACCCCAAAGCTCCCAGGGCCTAAACCACCAACCCAAAAGCATACATGGATGAGTTCATGGCTCCAGCTATATATGTAGCAGTGATTGAATCAATGGGAGGGGAGGCCCTTGTTCCTGTGGAGGCTTGATGCCCCAACATAGGGGAATGCTAGAGAGGTGAGACAGGAGTGGGTTAGTGGGTAGTGGATCACCTCTTAGAGACAAAGTGGAGGGGGAATGGGAAGGGGGATTTGCAGAGTGGAGACCAAGAAAGGGAACAACATTTGAAATGTAAATAAATAAAATAAGCATATATATATATATATATATATATATATATATATATATATCCTTTAAAAAGTGACAATAGGTGTGTTATAGCATGATATCTACTATTAGATTCAAATGGTATTTTTCTTTCTTAGCTTGTTTATATATAATTGTTTTATTATTATTACTAGTAATTACTTTTGTATTTCTGAACCAGGTTCTGGCTATTTAACTTTATCAGACCTTGTAGTCATGAAGTAGGCCATAGCAGTGAACACTGGATTTTAGGAATCAGTTTAATCACACTCATCTGGTTAAATTTGGTAAAAATATTACATACCTACTGCACTCAATGTAGATGTTGTTTTGTATTCTTTATATATCTAGTGAAGTACATCTTGATATTTTTGAAGATATTTTCTATGTCATTCATAAAATGTGCCTGGTTTGATTTTATATTTATCTGATTAATATATTAAGCTAATGGTGGCCTCATGGAACACAATCATTTGTTGTTGCTAGCCTCAAGTAAATTGCATAGATTATGTAGTTTCTCTACATAGAATCCTGTGACCCTATCTGCATTTGTAGCTTTCTGCTTTGCAAATAAATTAATTATTGGTTCAATTTATTTAATAAATGTAAACCATTTTTTATTATCTTGGAACCATGAGAGTTCATCTCAGATATCTGTTTAATGACATTAGTTTTTATGTTTTTGCAAATTTGCTTTGACATAGTGTTTATTTTCTTCAACGTTCAAGGGAATGTACTGAGTTTTTTCTTTTCATTTTGAATACTAAAAATTAATTTATGTTACACTTCCTTTTTATTCAAAATAACTTGGCTTAGGAGTTAATGTTTTGTTGTGTTTTTTTTTTCACAAAACACACTCTCCTTTTCCAATTTTCTGTTTTCCCCTTTAATTTAATTTTATTATTTTTAGTTTTGTGTTCAAAGACTTCTATGTTGTCTGATTTTTCAAATGCCCTTCATATATATATATATATATATATATATATATATATATATATATATATACTCTTTAATCCATTTTTACAGTCCAGACTTCATCTGCCTATCCATACCTCCTCCCCCCAATTATCAGCCCCACCTTCACCTAATCAGGCCTCTTCACTACCTAGAGCCTCAAGTCTCTCCAGGATTAGGAGCTTCTTATCTCACTGAGGCTATACCAGGAAGTCCTCTGCTGGAAATTTGTCTGGGGTCTCATATTAGCTGGTGTATGCTGCCTGATTTGTAGCTAGTGTCTGAGAGATTTCTGGAGTCCAGGTCAGTTCAGACTGCTGGTCTTCCCACAAGGCTACCCTCCTCCTCAGCTTCTTCCAGCTTTTCCCCAATTCAACCACAGAGGTTCTTGCCTTTCAGTCCATTGTTTGGGTGCTACTATCTGCATCTGACTTTTTCAGCTACTTGTTGGACCTCTCACATGGCAGCCATGCTAGGCTCTTGTCTGCAACCACATTATAGCATCAGTAACAGTGTCAGGGCCCCAGGCCTCTCCTTGAGCTAGATTCCAGTTTGGGCCTGTCACTGGACCTCCTTTCACTCATGCTCTTCTTAATTTTTGTCCCTGCAGTTCCATCAGACAGGAAGAATTCTGTGTCACCAACCTCTGTAGGAGTATATGATTTTTCATACCTGCTTTTTGAGACATGGCTATTTTATATAGTCTATTCTGGAAGGAAACTCACTCTCCATCTGGTTCTAACCCACCTATGCCTTCTTTGATTGATGAGTATATTTTCCCACCCATTAATTTCTAATGTATATGAACTGCCACAATATCTATCTATCTATCTATCTATCTATCTATCTATCTATCTATCTATCTATATCCTTCTGTTATATAATACATGTTTACAGGACTTATTTTCAACTACATTTCTCCCAACCCATGGCTGTGCTTATGTTAAACTAAACCATGTCTTTTTTGATTCATTGTGAAAACTTCACTTATCACTGTTGCACTGGGCCTATTTGTATCCAAATTGATTAGAACAATATAATCAGCAGGTTTTTTGATTTGTACCTCTTGTTCTTGCATGTGTGTGTGTGTGTGTGTGTGTGTGTGTATAATTGTTCAATCAGCTCCTTCCTTCCTATTTCACGTGGACTCTAGGGAACAAACTCATACACCAAGCTTGAATGCCAGGGCCTTTAGCTGTAGATCCAAATCTCTAACATAATATTATATTTCTCTCCAGCAAAGTTTTATTATAAAAGACAAATAGTTCTATTATCAAAACATCATCTCATTTTCTATGAGGATACATTTCTCCTTCATGCTTTAAGTACAATTTTATAAAAATATTCTGTTTAATAATAATTCCTCTCAACAGACTAAATATTTTATTGTAATGACTTATTGTTTGCTACTTTCTATGCTAAGTTATGAGTCTGCCTTTCTTCCTGATAGTAAGGGTTTTTCCTATCTCCTCTCCTAAAACTTTTTTCAATAAATGGAATTATACTCATCTGCAAAGCTTGCAAATGTCTCATCCTGGTCCAGCTTGTTGTGTGACACTGTACTTGGTGCTTTGGAGCTTCCAGGGTCTTTAGGTTGAGATCTGAAAATAATGGGTAAAGAATCTCAGTTATGTTTTATTTTATACATTTTAAATATATTTTATTTGACTTTTCCCTTTCCTATTTGTCTACATTTTTAATGGATTAAAAATTCCTTGAAATCTCTCCTTCCCTCTCATCAACCAATATCCTCTCTGTTTCTGTCCCTGTTTCTGTCTCTGTCTCTGTCTCTGTCTCTGTCTCTGTCTCTCTCTCTCTCTCTTTTTCCAAGTTTTCCTTTTATTTTTAATTTTTATTACATCTTTTTCTCAATTACATTTCCAATGCTATCCCAAAAGTCCCCCATACCCTCCCCCCCACTTCCCTACCCACGCATTCCCATTTTTTTGGCCCTGGCGTTCCCCTGTACTGGGGCATATAAAGTTTGCATGTCCAATGGGCCTCTCTTTCCAGTGATGGCCGACTAGGCCATCTTTTGATACATATGCAGCTAGAGTCAAGAGCTCCGGGGTACTGGTTAGTTCATAATGTTGTTCCACCCATAGGGTTGTGGATCTCTTCAGCTCCTTGGGTACTTTCTCCAGCTTCCTCCATTGGGGGCCCTGTGATCCATCCACTAGCTGACTGTGAGCATCCACTTCTGTGTTTGCCAGGCCCCGGCATAGTCTCACAAGGGACAGCTATATCTGGGTCCTTTCAGCAAAATCTTGCTAGTGTATGCAATGGTGTCAGCGTTTGGAAACTGATTATAGGGTGGATCCCTGGATACGGCAGTCTCTAGATGGTCCATCCTTTCATCACAATCTCTCTGTCTCTGTCTCTGTGTCTGTCTCTCTCTCATGTGTGTGTGTGTGTGTGTGCGTGCGCGTATAAGTGCCTTGTTAACTTTTTGATTTTGGATATTCCTCATGTGATATTATTATGTTCAGCTTTCCTAAGTTATCTGCCATGTATTAATGTGTTATCTTCAGAATTTCCTTTCTGTTGCTTCTTACTATCAGGAATCTTTGTTAAGTCATGACTTGCTGGATCAATACCCTTTCTACTATAATGCTAAGGGCAGTGCTTTGTCATAAGTCATTGGTTCTTTTTACAGATTCTATTAGCATTTGTTCAGGTTTTTTTTTTCCATTTAGCTTGTCATGATGTTAGAAAGGAATGATAATTTTAAAACTTTTTGTTGTGAAACAAAATTCTACAAATCCTTGAGTAACAAGGGTAAGAAAGTATAGCATTTGAAACAAAAATATTGACAATCATACCTTATTCTTTTTTGAATAATTATTTAAAATGCCTTGTATCATCAAGTTGGACAATGTCAATCAAATAATGGTAGGAAAGCAATTGTACAAGTGTCTTTGTGGTAGAAGGAGCAGAAGGCAGCTTACTCACATATTAGTGGACCTGAGAGGAACCAGAGTAATTGTACTAAACTAACATTGTAACACATTTATACATATAACACCTACCCATTTCCTATAGATTCCATGATATCCTCTAACAGTGCCATCAAATGGAGGCTCAATGTTCAAACACATGTTTTGATGGGGAGAGTTTTTTATATTCAAGTGATAATAGCTGAGTTCCACATGATACCATTTCTGAAATAGCTTGCTAAGCACAAAATTGTGGGGTCAAATTATGACAATCAATGTAAAATAAGCATCTATGTATTTGGTTCTGACACTTCATCTGGCTCCTTACTATTAACATGCATTTGGTTATCCACCGCTCTGGCCTTCAAGCAGCTTTCAATCTGAAATACAATAGAGAGGAAGACAAAGGAGAGAGAGAGAGAGAGAGAGAGAGAGAGAGAGAGAGAGAGAGAGAGAGAGAACCATGTCTATTACATAAAATTATAAGAAACACAAGATTCTTTGGCTACATATGATTGATAATTCTAACTTAGAGCTTATGGATCTGTGGAACTCAATACTAAGAGTTGCTTAATATTATGTAAGTTCATTATTCAATTCAGTGTTGTTTCTCAACATTTTAAATTGTGTCATATAGTTGTGATATAATATCAGTATTGAGAGTATAGATTATTTTCTGTGAGATTTTAACCTTGCAAATGATGTGGAATATGAAAATATCTGTATGTATAATGGCTGAGTATTTGCATAGAGAAGTTCTATGGGTTTTGAGTAATGTATATTATCACATACCTAGTATTATAATTTTATACGGTATAATTTCATTGCCCAAAATATACTCCTGTTTCTTCTAGAAAGCCCTCATAAATTTCGGACAGTCCTGGTAATACTTGAGTTTTTCTTTGCTGTGGAATGTCATACAATCTCTGTAGAATGTGAACTTAAAGGCTTCATATTATGGTTCATTACTCTTTGCTTAGTGTCATGATAAGTAACAGGCTGTTATCTCAAGGCTTTTACGTGTTAAGAAGGCATTTTCTTAAATGTTAGAATCATATAAACTTACTGACCTACATGCAATGTATCTATGAGTTTACTACTCTTGTGAGACAGGCTGTTCAAGGGGGAAACATTTTATCCTTTTTACAGTATTCTATTACAACTTAGTGATGCTTGGTTCCAAATTGGAATTTTGTTGACTTTTACTTCTCCTGTGTGGTTTTGTTACCAGCTCTGTGTTGTTATGGATCTATGGCTTTGAGCAAGTTGTTTGAACATTCTAATGCTACATTTTTTTCTTTTTATTAGCATATAAAAGTATAAATAAAGCGTCTTTCAAAAAATCCCTTCAAATATTAAATAAGCTATTTCATAAAATGTCTCAATGCAAAATACTAATATTGACATTGATTTTATTGTGATCTATTTAAAATACCTAATCTTGAATCATTTCATTTACCTAAAATTTATATCATTCCAGACTTTAAATATGGCTTGCCTTTTCTTTCCTCATTTCTGTTTTAGAAGTAAATTATGAAAAAATTAACTTAGTCTCTCTTGAAATCAAGGAGGGCTATACATTATATATGTCTCTGTACCAAAGGGAAAATTATTTTTTCTGAATTTATCTCAGATAAACATGCCCACAGATAGCTATAATGGCTTAATTGTATTTTCCTTCCATTTGCCTTCCCATCACCCATATAAATGATTGGAGCCTATGGTTCCTTTTCATTCTCATCATATATTTAAGGTAGAAGTAAATTCTGTGTTATATATGTACCAGAAATGATTTGACACTTTTAGAAGTGAATATCACTTTAAGAATACTAAATTATAAGCCATATTTGTTGAAAAAGAAATAACATAGCAAAGTCAATAGATTATCTCCTTTAAGTGGATGTGCACTTAGCTGATCAGTTACAAATATTTTTGAGAAAAAGGGTCTCCATGTCAATCTCAACTTTGCTAGTAGTAAATGTAATCAATGCTATTTAGAATAGTAAATTTCTTCCATGCTTGAATCTGACATAGGGCATAGAATATGAATAAAACATATTAGTCATTGTCTACCTTCTCAAAAATTCAACTCTGCATTTTTGGTGATCTGTTGTAGTTATCTTTAAAATGAACTAAAACATCTCTCTATTGGTTTGAAAAACAGTGTCCCTATGGGGACATAATGACTGGCTCTATTAGAGGGTGTGGTACTGTTGGAGTAGCTGTGGGCTTTTGGAGGTAATGTGTCATTGTGGGAAAAGGCTTTGAGCTTTGATATGTTCAAGCAAGGATTTGTGTTGACTTTTACTTCTGCAGCCCAAGAATCAAGATGTAGAACTCTGAGCTCCTCCAGCACCATACCGGCCTGCATTCTTCCATATTACCCACCATGACTATAATAAACTAAACTTCTGAACCTGTAAACCAGATCCAATTAAATGTTTTTCCTTCTATAAGAGCTGTAGTGGTCATGGTTTCTTTTCACAGCAACCCAGATAGAATTTGGGACCAGGTGTGTGGTATTGCTGAAATAGTTTAGACCATCTTCTTATTTAGAGTAATGTGGACTTTGGGACTTTGGTTTAGAATAAGAATTGGCTGCTTTAAGCCTGGCTTAATGGGTCATACTAGTAGGAACATAGAAAACAGTGGTCCTGAGATTAACTTGAACCATAGGGACCTGATTCAAGAGGTGTCAGAGATGAAGAATATTAGTATGTGACCTAGAGTCTATTTTTGTGACATTTTGGTGATGAATGTAGCTGATTTTTCCTCCTGCCTGTCTGAAAAGTCTGCCTGAAGCTAAATTGAAAAGTTTTGGATTAATTATTGTAGAAGAGGAACTCTCAAAACAGTCAATATTGACATAGTCGTGTGGTTCTTAGTGATTACTGTTATGCAGATCTATAATGAAAAAAATGTATAGTTTAAGGGAAAAGGAGGTGTCAGGAAGTGTGATGGAGCTCCATACAAGGAGGTAAACAGATTAAAGAAATGCTTGATATTAAATGAAATAAAGGGAGTAGGGACCTCAAGACAAAATCTCATCCAGCTAAGTTTCCAACTTGTGAAAAGAGGTTTTGAATAACTCAGAGACAAATGTGGTTTTTATGCCTTTAATTCCAGGACTCAGGGGGGGGGCAAATGCAGATGGGATCTTTTTGTTTGAGAACAGCTATGTCCAGGTCCACTTTTAGTACAGCTAAGCTTAAATAGTAGAGGAACCATAGAAAATCTGAAAGCTGGTGACCATATAATCGAACTAGGGGTTATGGTTCAGCCTCAGCAAGCAGCTGAACTTGGCAGCTTCCACTAAATTGTTATGATTTTAATGGCAATTATAGAAGAAAGGGATTATGCAATCTCCCTTCATTACTAAAGAAAAATGGTGCAGCCAGACATGTGTCAGGAATTCTCCCTTCATGGACATCTAAAGATGTCACTGTGTAGAGCTATGAAGGTGACACTTATATCTGGATTGTATAGGATATCCAAAAACGTTAGAAATGCAAGAGCCCTAAGATCCCTGCAGAGAAAAGCAGCGAACAGGAAACAGAAACATCTAAAATGTGTTACAGTCAACACACTTAAAGGTGGTAGAGCATTTCAGTGTGATGTATGAGAAGCAGCCTGTAGCATATGCCCAGATGATTTTTGTTCTTGCTTTGGTCCAGTACTTCCTCTCTCTGCTCTTGCTTCTCCCTTTTAACATGGTAATATATATCCTATGCCATTGTATGTTGGAAGTATGTGATTTGGTTTTTGTTATTTTTTTTTTCATTTTTATTTTTCAGGGCATTACAGTGAAATGATTGCATGAGTCTCAGAAGAGATTTTGTTTGTTTTCTTTGTTTGTTTTGTTTTGTTTTGTTTTCGAGACAGGGTTTCTCAGTGTAGTCCTGGATGTCCTGAAACTCACTCTGTAGACCAGACTGGCCTCAAACTCAGAAATCTGCCTGCCTTTGCCTCCCAAGTGCTGGGATTAAAGGTATGTGCCACAACTGCCCACCCTCAGAAGAGATTTTAATGTTGGTCTTTTAAACAGTGCCCATTCTCTGATAGGCTATGGGATTTTTTTTTCTGTTTTAATCTATTAATAAATCAATTAATTAATTTACACTTCAGATTTTATTCCCCACACCCTGGTCCACCCTCCGACTGTTCCACATCGTATATTTCCTCCCCAACCCCATGTCTCTACGAGGATGTCCCCTAATCCCACCTTCTACCCCCTGACCTCTAAACTCCCTGGGGCCTCGAGTTTCTTGAGGATATTTTTCATCATCTCTGATTGAACACATTTGGCAGTCCTCTGCTGTATATGTGTTGGATACATCATATCAGCTGGTTTATGCTGCCTCATTGGTGGTCCAGTGTTTGAAAGATCTCAGGGGTCAAGACTAATTGAGACTGCTAGCTTTCCTATGAAGACTATTAAGACTTTTAAAGTTGGACTAAATTCATTGTGCAGTGGTATTTGCAGACAATCTGACAGGGAATCCTGAGCAATCTGCACTATTAATTTTAAACTGAAACATTCTTTATTCCATTGCTTGTTTTGCTCTTTTAGATGAAGTTATGTACCACACTTAGCAGTCCTCTTGTGAAGAAAGAAATGATGGAACAACTGATATGTATACCAGATGGTAATAAACAGGCATGAGATGAACTGCCTTTCAATCTTATCAGCCTGCTTCTCTCATGTGGTGGCTCATTGTAAATAGTAACTACTTGAGAGATGTTAATAACATACAATCATACTGATCAATAAAATTAAAAATACACCCTCTCACCTCAGACCTTTAATTGGCATAGAAGGAAAGAGAAAAGAGTAGTTAACTAGGCATTGGCACTCGTTCTATCTTCTATCTATCTATCTATCTATCTATCTATCTATCTATCTATCTATCATCTATCAATTTTTAATTACTATTTTTCATGCAGTTTATTATAACTGTAGCTTTCACTCCACATCCACTCCTCCTGGTTCTCCCATCCTCTCCTGCAGATTCACACCCCATCCCATTACCTCACCCCAGTCTTCCCTCAGAAGAAAAGCACGCCTTTCAGCTGAACCCAGCATAACAAGATACAATAAAAGCAGGTTTAAAACCCTCACATAAAGGCTGAGAAAGACGATCAAATAGGAGGAAAAGGGTCCCAAAACAAGACAAAAAAAGTCAGAGACACACCTACTCCCAGTGTCAGGAGTTCCCCCTAAAACACCAAGTAAACAACTATATGTGAGGACTTCATGAAGATCCATACAGGTTCTGCATTTGCTGGCTCAGTCTCTGTGATCCCCCATGTTTCCTGCTTAGTTGATTCCATGTGCTAGCTAAGGGATTGTTTAACTTAAAACTGTAGTTATGAATCTGGGGAATAAAGCCTGGCATTTATTTTCTTTCTTTTCTCTCTTTAATTTTTAAATTTTATTTATTCATTCACTTTAAGCCCCAATTATCAGCTCCCATATTCCTCTCAGTTCCTCCCTCTCAAAACTTCTCTCCTCCCCATCCTTCTCTCTTCTCCTCTCAAAAGTGGTAGACCCCCATGGGTTACATTTCTCCACCCCCAGCCAGGCACATCAATCCCTCACTGCAGGACTAGGGACATCATCTCTCACTCAGACCAGACAAGGTCGTCCAGAAGCCTGGCTTTTCTTAGCAATTCATGAGCAATAACCACAGACAAAGTGTCTCTACATTGGTCAGAAGCAGACACATTCATGTCTTGAAAAATGAGACTTCACCTTTTCCCTAGTCTTTCTTGGATTTCTTGTTAATAGAGGTAATGCCATCTTTTGTGCAAACATGTCACAGTCTCCTGGAAATTCCTGTAAGGACTTCATGCTGGTCAGCTCTACAGCATATATATCAAAGGATAGAAACCCCACAATGTCACCTCTGTATCAGTCGCCAATCAGGGGAGCATTATTACTGAGGAACCAAGGCAATTCTGCACATGCACTGTAATGTTTTTTTCCAGTCAGTAACACATCCCTTCAATCATTTTAGATTACTTGCATCTTTATAAATGAAAGATTTAAAAGCATAGCTAAACTGTGTACTGTTTACACTAATAATTTTTTTTGTATTTTTTCAATTGATATGGATTCAGTGACTTTCTTATTTTATTTATTTCTCTAACTATCTATCATCTATCTATTTATTTATTTTGCTTATTTTGTTGTCTCCCTTTCTTCCATTCTGCCTTCCTTCTTTCTTCCTTCCCTTGTTTGTTCTTGTTTTTCCTCTCTCTCTCTCTCTCTTTCTTTCATCTATATTTCTCAAAGTATATTCATATTACAGATTTCTACAGGAGATTAAGATTGCAGATCAAGGTCAGACCAAGTAAAATCCAAGTGCTATATTTTTTATCACAAATGTTTATTACCACCTAAAAGTTGAATCATTGAATAAAAGAATAACTTCAAAGTGCTTTATCATACAGAAAAATAGAAAATAGTTCTAGTAGTGCTATTATTATTCAATTTTTTGAATGATCATCTGTAGCTTCTCAAATGATAAATGACATTGACATTTTTTAAAACCCTGTAAAAGTTACAGGAAGCAACTGAACAGTTTTTATATAAGATAACCATTGCAATATTTATAATATAAGAAAAGTAGAATTTATGATACAAGACACTCTATTTGTTATAAACAGTTTTTAACGATGTCTTATTCTAAGCTAGACACACAATATCACCTTTGGAGATTTTCACTCTTGTAGATCAAATTCAACTAGGCTGATAATTATGCAACATTATCCATGTGCAATCTTCTGTGTTGAACTCTGTACAGAAATTTGAGATTTGTAATTTATACTTCCTAAGGGAGCTCATTATTTTGTAGAGAATAGGCAGAAAAAGTATCAAGCAACAAAAGACAAAGTTCTTAAGATATAAAAAAAAACCTGAAAAGCTCTGGAGGTTTATCATTTTTATTTGATAATAAATATTAGCATCTACTTATGTTAGTTCTATGATTGGCTGTGCATATTTGAATAGTTTTAAATTCTATTTTATACAATAATAATAATAATAATAATAATAATAATAGTTGTAGGCTCCCACAGCCTGAAGTGGACTGGTACAGACCTTGTTGTCACTGAGGTGGGGCCACCTGTGGTGCAGTTTTCCAACTTGGCTGACTTCTTTTGACTGGCTCCTTTTTGAAGTGACAACTGCTCTGCTCTTCTGCCACCTGCTGAGAGACTGAACCTGTCTTCCCAGATGTTCCTGAGATAGCTAACTACCTGTGGAACTGGCAAACTAGTGCTAACAACTTGGCAACAATACATCAAGAAGCCTGGCATGGGGTTGGGGAGGATGGGCCTTCCCCCTTATAAGCACGGTCACTTAATAAACTCATGGGCCTTGATCAGAACCTTTGTCTTGGCTTCATTATCTCTCTCGCCATCTAAGTCTTTTTCAGCCCCAGCCTGTCTCCCAGGAGTACCTAGGTTCTTGTAAGCCTCAGGCCGGCTTTCTACAAATAGTAATAAATATTCTTTGTTAATTAGACTTTCGATCCTAACACCATTATCTAAAGAAATAAGTTAAGGGATAAATTTTTTATTTTTGCTCATACTTTCAAAGGTTTTATTCCACGGTTTGCCAAGACCACTTCTTTTTGGATGGTGGACAGGAAGAATGTTGTGGATGAAGTCAAGGCTGAGGCAAACTCTCTTATTTCATGGTATCCTGCAAGAGCAAAAGAAGAGACCAAGACCAGATATACCCTAAAAAAAATATTTCAGTTATTAAGTTAATTCTTCCAGCTTGTCATACATCTCAAATTTTCAGCAATTCCCAGTAGTGAATTGTCATCTGAATCCATCAATGAATAAAATTGTTAATTAGGTAATAGTACTGTTGAAGATCTAATAATTTTTGAAATATTTGAACAGAGTGAGAATTCTCTTTTCATGATCTCCTTTGCATCATTCTGTTCAATAAAGCTGACAAACAAGTCTACCTAAACAAAATTGAAAATTACACAAGAAATATCAAGATGGTGTGTGTATATTAAATCAACATTCATCCAGTTCAGACACTCTTTATTTCCTGTATTTCATGTCTGCGTGAAGTTATAACAAAGTTTTTTAAAAATGCAAGTTGGTTCAGGTGAACTATTGGTTTACAAATCATTGGAAGAAATCATAAAATAGCTAAGTATATAAAGTCGTTTTACATTTGTTCCAGGAAATAAAACTAAGATAAATAATATCATCTCTCCTTATAGTTTTTATCTTTTTATCTTTTCTTTATTTTATTTCCTTTTGTTTTTCATTTATTTTTTCTCTTCTTTTTCTTTGTTTAATTATATGCCATGGTTTCTTTTACCCACCAACATAGTTATTTTCTCCTTTCCTTCCTTCCTTCCTTCCTTCCTTCCTTCCTTCCTTCCTTCCTTCCTTCCTTCCTTCCTTCCTTCCTTTCTTCCTTCCTTCCTATACCTTTCCTTCCCTTCCCTCCCTCCCTCCCTTTCCTTCTATCTGTCTCTCTCACTTTTTCTTTCTTTCTTTCTTTCTTTCTTTCTTTCTTTCTTTCTTTCTTTCTTTCTTTCTTTCTTTTGTTCATTCTTTTAGAGTTCTATTTGAAGGCAATATTAGGTTGAGGGATCACTTAGTGGGAAAAAGCAATGTTTGGTACATTTGCATAGTAACCAGAATAGGAATCCACCAAATTCACTTAAAAGCACATGCTGTAGCTATAGTGCTTTTGTAATTCCTGGGCTCCTAAGAGAGACTGAGCAAAGAAGCAGGAGAATATCCAGAAACACATGAACCAGCTAATTTGGAATACACAGAAGAAAAATTACAAAGAAACACTGTCTTAAAAAAGGTAGAAGGCAAGTACTGATACCAAAAGTTGTCCTCTGAGTACCATATGAGCAGTACTTACTATATTTCAGGCACTATATTAAGACACAGAAATGTACTCACACACATATTCAAACACATACTTAAACACACTTATAACTGAGAATTTTCATATTCTTACATACTGAAGTAAGAAAAAGTTTAATCCGGTTTTCTGCTTCTAAACTGTTATTTCTGGGATACACACACACATACACACACACACACACACACACACACACACACACACACATACACACACATATATATATAGTCAAGCTAGAAAGTGAAAAACAGGGCCAGAACCACATACACCCTCAACAGAATTTTTATTTATAAGTTAGTTCCTCCAGCTGGCTGTACATCTCGTAATTTCAGCAATTGTTGTATGTATATAAGTGTATGTGTATATGTATGTGCATATAGATAGATAGATAGATAGATAGATAGATAGATAGATAGAAATAACTAGCATAAATAAAAGAAATATTTTAGAAATAGAAATATTATAAATATATAATATTTTAACATTTAAATTATAAGTATATATACTTCCTTCCATCTTTTCTTCCCTTTAACCCAATAGGTGTCGACCTTCCTAATTCTGTGACCCTGAAATACAGTTCATGATTGAATGGTATATACTACCATAAAATTACTTTATTTTTCTATTGCACAACTGTCATTTTGCTACTGTTATAAATTGTAATGCAAATATTTTCTATGCACTGTACTTATTCATTCTCAAAATCTTTATAAAATGTTTATTCGTACAAATATTTATAATTATGAACATATTAATGCAGCTTTTTGAGTCTGTTCAGTGTTGACTGGCCATTTGAAGTTAGGTAATAAAGTAGGATAATCATCCTTGGAGACAACTAATTCTGTCTTTTGGCAATCATTAGGTGTCTGTAGTTCTCTCTCTGGAGGTGGGTCTCTGTGAGATTTCCTCCTTCCACATTAGCAAATATACTGATTGTCACCTCTTAGGTTCAAGTTAGGCAACCATATTGTTGAGGTATCTTTGTGTAACATTTTGTCTTCTTTAGGAGGTAAAAATCTCAGCATACACACAGCAAAATGATCTAACTAGTCAGTTGCCTTGTACATGTATTCTTCCCTTACTCCTATGCTGTTCCTTTGGGCTTAGGAGAATTGGCTGTGTTATAGCTGTACCCATTGCTATTTATTACCCTTTGATCCATTAATTTCACCATTATTCCCAATGCGGTTTTCTGTAATGGTCTATTATAAGGAAAAGCTCCTTTTATACGGGGTGAGAACTGCTATTTTTTTTCTTTCTTTTTTTTCTTAGATATTTTCTTCACTTACATTTCAAATGCTATCCCCAAAGTCCCCTATACATTCCCCCCGCACTGCTCCCTAAGCCACCCACTTGGGGTTAAGAGTATGTGTGTTAAAATGAAGTTAGCACTAATTTTAGTCTAGGAAAGTAACAATAGTAACTTCTGTTCTATGATCCATGACTTCACTGAGTAGTTGGTTAGGTGTCTGGTATGAAAGACTCTTTTCTCTCTGTTGAGGGGGCATTATGTCTGATTAGATGGATTACGTGCAGTGAGTGTTAACATTGCACATTTATGGGTACCTGTTCATACTGGCAGACATATTTGTCCATAGTAAACAATTGGGGAGGGAAATTGATACTTTCTTTTTTTATTTTATTTTATTTTAATTAGGTATTTTCTTCATTTACATTTCCAATGCTATCCCAAAAGTCCCCCATAACCTCCCCCCACACTCCCACTTCTTGGCCCTGGCGTTCCCCTGTACTGGGGCATATAAAGGTTGCAAGACCATTGGGCCTCTCTTTCCACTGATGGCCAACTAGGCCATCTTTTGATACACATGCAGCTAGAGTCAAGACCTCCGGGGTACTGGTTAGTTCATAATGTTGTCCACCTATAGGGTTGCAGATCCCTTTAGCTCCTTGGGTACTTTCTCTAGCTCCTCCATTGTGGGCCCTGTAATCCATCCAATAGCTGACTGTGAGCATCGACTTCTGTGTTTGCTAGGCCCAGGCATAGTCTCACAGGAGACAGCTATATCAGGGTCCTTTCAGCAAAATCTTCCTAGTGTGAGCAATGGTGTCAGCATTTGGAGGCTAAATATGGGATGGATCCCTGGGTATGGCAGTCTCTAGATGGTCCATCTATTCGTCTCAGCTCCAAACATTGTCTTTGTAACTCCTTCCATGGGTGTTTTGTTCCCAATTCTAAGAAGGGGCAAAGTGACCACACTTTGGTCTTTGTTGTTCTTGAGGTTCGTGTGTTTTGCAAATTGTATCTTATATCTTGGGTATTCTAAGTTTCTGGGCTAATATCCACTTATCAGTGAGTACATATCATGTGAGTTCTTTTCTGATTGGGTTACCTCACTCAGGATGATGCCCTCCAGGTCCATCCATTTGCCTAGGAATTTCATAAATTCATTCTTTTTAATATCTGAGTAGTACTCCATTGTTTAAATGTACCACGTTTTCTGTATCCATTCCTCTGTTGAGGTATATCTGGGTTCTTTCCAGCTTCTGGCTATTATAAATAAGGGTGCTATGAAGATAGTGGAGCATGTGTCCTTCTTACCTTCTTACCAGTTGGAACATCTTCTGGATATTTGCCCAGGAGAGGCATTGCAGGATCCTCCAGTAGTACTATGTTCAATTTTCTGAGGAACTGAGAGACTGAAACCATCTTCTCAGGTTAGATGTGGTATTATGAGCAGTGAGAACTTGCCTTCAAACTCTGAGGGACAACCAACAGCAACACAATTGTTATATACTGTTGGTGAAAGTTCATATGTAAAGCAAGGGGCAGTTATTTTTTCCTGATCTCTATTTTTTAAATAAAAATTGACTTTTCATGTTATATATTCTAATTATGTTTTTCCCTCACTCCCAGGTCCTTCCCTATTTCGTATTCATCTAATTTCACATTCTTTATTTTTTCTCTTATTTGAATGCAAAAAAGCATCTAAAATAATACTAATAACTAATATAAAGAAACAAATTGGAATAGGACATAACAAACAACTCTGAAGTGATACTTTTTCTTTTATTTAATTTTACTTTATTCTAAACATATTTTATTCCTAAATCATGGCTTCTCTGTGCATCCCTGGTTGACCTAGGATTTACTCAGTAGATCAGCCTGGCTTTGAACTCAGATATCCTCCTATCTCTGCCTCTAGAGTGTTGGGATTAAAGGCCTGTGCCACCACCTCAATTCTTTTCTATTGATAGGCAGAAAGGAAGTGGATCTAGATGAAAACAGTTGATGGGAGGGAGGAACTGGTATGATTAGAGGGAGAGGAAACAATAGTCAGAATATATTATATGGGAAAAGAAACTTTTTAGATAAAGGTGGAAAAAGGAAAGAGAATAGAAAATTTATAGTAATACAATAAAGAAAATAATAATGATAATAATAATAATAATAATAATAAATAACAACAACAATATCAACTGAGTAATTACTCCAGTGTGCCTATTCATGGTAGTTACTCTGTTAACAAGGATACACATCAAACATCTTTACCTCTGTTACAACAGATGTGTTGAATGAAAGACATAAAATTATAAAATATTATCTGTCAATTAGGAGGAAACTCCAAACCTTGGGAAAATTTAGGAAGTATTTCTCTAACAAATAATACTAATATTTATGAGAAGAAATAGTTTTAGTATGCACATTAATATTGAATTCATTTAGGACTAATTGCATATTGCTGTTGACCCACAAAAGCCAGTAGAAGAAAAAGAGCTAAAATTAATTAATAGTGAAATTAGAGTACTGGAGGTGCAGAATGTAAGAGAACAAAGGTAAACCAAAAAGGAGGAAAGCCTAGAAAAATAATGGAGAACTCATAGTTGAACATTCACATAGAGGTCCAGGACTTTCTAGTGCAGGATGTCATCACTGCTCAGAAATGGTTAAATAAACCCAGACAAATACCCATAAATCAACAGTGTGAGCAAAGGAAGGGAAAAGACAAATTTTCCTATCTGGGTACATGGAATCTAAAACAGAGGCAGAGGCAAAATTATAAGTTTGTCCCAGTACTATATAACTCACCAGATAGTTTGAGTCTGCCATTTCAAGGACAGTAACCAGTAAATGAGCATATTTGTCCAAAGAATATTTTTTGAATTAACAAGTGAATGACATCATAGGCCATGCTGACTATGAGGAAATAAGACTCTTTAGCTCTATGAAAATTTTGCAAGGGTAGTAAAATGGTATAAATTTGTGAAATGAAGTTACAAGTAATCTTATTCTCCTGCTCAAACCCCTGCCAACGTATAGATGCCATTTGTATGAGCAATATAATATTACCTAAGAAGTGATAAGTGAAAATTTTAAAAATAAATACTACAATGAATCCTATTATTGGTTTCCTTTAAAATGGGATAATAATCCGTCACATAAAACAGAAAATGTTGATTAGTACACATGTACCTGTATGCCCTTCAGAAGTCCATTCAGTATGTTTGCATGGAATTATAATTATTGTGACCAATAGTATCTTGGAACTCTTTCAGCATTTTTCTTTTCTTTATGTTTTTGTTATCTCTCCATGCTGTTCTCTATCCTGTACAACTACCCTATAACCATTTAAGTCTTCCTGTTTATTATTCACATTTTCTGCTTCATACTAAGTAATTCTATTACCTCTCCCTTGAAAAATCCCCACATATCCTACTAGCTGACTCTATAGGCATTCCAATTTAAGTGCTCTCATTTAAAGAGTCAAAGCTAGCATCAACATGCAAGACTGAGTATGTGCCATTTGTCTTTTTGTATTTGGTTTTCTTCCCTCTAAATATTATGCACAGTATCATCCACTTACCTGAGAATTTAATAATTTCTTTTTAATTTACTGCTGAATTATAGTCCACTTGTACATTTATTACATTTTCATTATAGATCTATCAGTTGATAGACTTCTTGGCTTTTTCTATTTTGATATTGTGAGTATAGTAGGAGTGACCATGGATGAGGAAATATCTCCATGCAGAATATGTAGAGTTCTCCAAGGATATGAATAGGCATGGTATGGGTAGATCATGTGTTAGATACATTTCTAACTTTCTGTAGAATATTCATATAAAATTCCAGGGTGGTTGCACCAGTTTCCAATTTCACCCCTATTCATGCCTGCATTTCATTAAGTTTCATAAATATGTGGCCATAGTCAATCAATGTAGATTTGTTTTCTTGAATCTTTTTGATAGATTTAAGCTAGTTTTGATATTAATGTATTTAAGTTGACTTGTTCAATCTAAGGATATGCCAAACTTTGGACCAATGATAATGAAAAATGTCATGAGAATTTTGAGTTTTAAAATAGTTAAGCATATTATAAAAAGTCTCAGTTAGTAGTTCTGTGAACTTTCTACATCCCCTTCAGACCTTGAATCCTTCCATCCTTCCTCCTATTCTTTCATAAGAGTCCCCAAGCTCCTTCCACTATTTGACTATGAGTGTCTGTATTTAGCTAAGTCAGCTGCTGTGTAGATCCTCTCAGAGGACAACATAGTCATGCCTGCAAGCATAACAGAGTATTATTAATATTATGCATATAACTTTGGGACTGGGTTACCTCATTCAGGATGATATTCTCAAGATCCATCCATTTGCCTAGAAAAATCATGATGTCTTTGTTTTTAATAGCTGACGAGTATTCAGTTGTGTAGATTATCACAATACAGAGTGTCAGAGATTGTCTCTTGCCTATGGGATGGATCTCAAGTTGTGCTTGCTATCTGTTAGCCATTCATTCAGTCACTGCACCATCCCCTGTGTGTGCATTTCTTGTAGAAAGAATAAATTTGGGTGAAAATTTAGTGGGTAGGGTAGTGTCTCTATTTTTCCACAGGGATTCCTGCAACAGGAGGTGTCCTCTTCAGGGTCGATATCCCTAATGTAGTGAATCGCAGCTAAGGTCACTGGGTGCCTCCTATATCCCAGGTCTCTCATCCTGGACACATTGCCCACATCCTTACCCCTGTCACTTGTAGATTTCCATTCATTTTCATGGCCTTCTAGCCATTTGGTGTGTCCTTCCCCACTTATTATACTCAACATCACATTCTCCTCCCAATTACCCATCTTCCCAGTTGCCTCTCTCCATTTGCCTCTTATGACTATTTTATTTCCGCTTCAAAGTAAGATTCAAGCTTTCTCACTTAGGGCCTTCCTTCTTGATTAACTTATTTGTGTCTGTGGAGTATAGCATTGTACCTGTATTTTACAACTAATATCTATTTTCAAGTGAATACATACCATGCATATAATTTTGGGACTGAGTTACCTCACTCAGGATGATATTCTCAAGATCCATCCATTTGCCTAGAAAAATCATGATGTCTTTGTTTTTAATAGCTGACTAGTATTCAATTGTGTAGATTATCACATTTTCTGTATTTGTTGTTCTTCAGTTGAGGAACATCTAGGTTATTTCCAGTTTCCAGTTATTACAAATAAACCTCCTATATACATACTCGAGCAAGTATCTTTGCCAGATGTTGCATCATCTTTTAGGAATATTTAAAAACCAAAGTTTGAAAACTTTCCTTGGATGTGCTTGACCCTCAATATCTATATATATGGAGTAAAGATACAAATACAATTAACTTTATTTGCATTTTAATTGTTATAGTGGATTACAGAAACAATCCTCACAGACAATATTATTTATCATGGAAATTCTTAGCAACAATATAGTAAAAACTGACACTTGGAGCCTTTTAAACGTTAATTTTGAACCTTTTCAAGTTTAAAGTTTGTAACAAGCATATTGTAATTATAAAGCTATTTGATTTAGTCAAGTGCTTGCATGTGACTTTGTAGAGGTATAGTAAAATTACGAGTGAGATTTCAAATTAAAATATTTATCATTTTTACAATAGATAAAGGAAATTTTAATTCATTTTATCTTTTTGACCTCATATAATAACTATCTTTTGTATCTTTATTTTGTTAAACTGTTCTAATAACGTTTGAATTGACTTAAAATTTACTCCAAGTGGTTTACAGGTTTTCATCAGCATTCTTATTATATGAAATCTGAAATGGTTTTAATCAAAGTTTAATTTTAAGAAAAATTTAGAAAATTTCAAGTAGATCTTTGTTCCAAAGTATACCATTGCTTACTATGACTGAAATTCATCTTTATCAAATGTGGTCATTGACTTCCCAATACTTGTTTCTGGATTTTGTCTGTACTTCTGTCAAAAATACTCTCTTGCAAATCATTTTATATTTGTTTGCAAAAAAACTTTGAAATGTTTTACATTTCTAGTTTTAACAAAATCTAATTAAATACTTCAGCAAAATTATTCCAACTGCCATATGAATGTCATTATAAAGAACTCATCAGCACCAGCCATTGCTGTTCTGTTCAGGAAATTTTTCCCTGTGCCCATATCTTTGAGGCTTTTCTCCACTTTCTCCTCTATAAGTTTCAGTGACTCTGATTTTATGTGGAGTTCCTTGATCCACTTAGACTTGAGCTTTGTACAAGGAGATAAGAATGGATCAATTCCCATTCTTCTACATGATAACCGCCATCTGAGCCAGCACCATTTGTTGAAAATGCTGTCTTTTTTCTACTGGATGGTTTTAGCTCATTTATCAAAGATCAAGTGACCATAGGTGTGTGGGTTCATTTCTGAGTCTTCAATTCTTATTTTTTCTCTCAAATAGATGCACTTATATATATTTTTTATTAGATATTTTCTTTATTTACATTTCAAATGTTATCCCCTTTCCTAGTTTTCTCTCTGAATACCCCCATCCCCTCCCCCCATTTCCTTCTCCCCAACCCACATACTCCCATTCCTGATCCAGGCATTCCTCTATACTAGCGCATAGAACCTTCACAGGACCAAGGGCCTCTCCTCCCTTTGATGACCAACTAGTCCATCTTCTGCTACATATATAGCTAAAGCCACAAGTTCTACCACGTTCTTTCTTTGATAGGTGGTATAGTTCCAAGGAGCTCTCAGTGTACTGGTTAGTTCATATTGATGTTCCTTTTATGGGGCTTCAGTCCTCTTCAGCTCCCTGAATATGTCTCTGGCTCCTTCATTTGGGACCTTGTGCTCCATCCAATGGATGACTGTGATCATCCACTTCTGTATTTGCCAGGCACTGGCAGAGCCTCTCAGGAGACAGCTATATCAGGGTCCTGTCAGCAGGCTCTTGTTGGCATCTGCCTAGTGCCTGGGTTTGGTGGTTGTTTATGGGGCGGATCCCCAAGTGGGGCAGTTTCTGGATAGTCATTCTTTCAGGCTCTGCTCTGAACTTTGTCTCTCTGTCTTCAATTCTATTCCATTTATCTACCGTCTGTTGCTGTACCTGTACCATGCATTTTTATCACAATTGCTCTGTACAACAACCAAACCCAGGCATTATTGCATATGCCAGCAAGATTTTGCTAACAGGACCCTGATATATCTGTCTCTTGTGAGGCTATGGCAGTGCCTGGCAAATACAGAAGTGGATGCTCAAAATCATCTATTGGATGGAACACAGGGCCACTAATGAAGGAGCTAGAGAAAGTACTCAAGGAGTTAAAGGGGTCTACAACCCTAAAGAGGAACAAGAATATGAACTACCCAGAGATTGTGTCTCTAGTTGCATATATAGCAGAGGTGGTCTAGTAGACCATCAATGGGAAGAGAGGCCCTTGGTCTTGTGAAGATTATAGGCCCCAGTACAGGGGAATACCAAGGCCAGGAAGCAGGAGTGAGTGGGTTGGGGAGCAGGGCAGGTGGAGGTTATAGGGGACTCTAGGAATATCATTTGAAATGTGAATGAAGAAAATATATAATAAAAATATATATAAAGAACTTATCAACTAGCTTACTTATATTGAGTCTGTGGAGAAGTATATAGATTCACCTAATTGTAGGATGTAAAGTGTTATATATTTGATATATATTCAGGTATCAGGACAGTGTTAATTTTTATATAATTTTAGAATTATTTGAAACATTGTAAGGAGAAAAAAGATAAATTATCAGCTATGGTAGGAGATTTTATTTAATTTTAAATGCCCTGTGGCATTGATATGGTTTCTAGAGCTATTAACAGTATGTTGTCTTACTTTGTGTTTTCAAGATAGCTATGAACATAACTCTGGGTGATATAACAATAAAGGAGGACTTACTTTCTATGGATCATCAGCAATTTTCCTGCAAAATATTGATTATATTCAGATTCAAACAATTTTCAGCCTCATTAAGAGTTGGCCACTTCCTAAGTTGTAATGTTCCAACCAGACTAGGGCTCTCATTATTTTCAAGTCTAATGTACTTAATACTGTTAACAGTTGTAATCCTTAGCTTTTGCCAAATATCCCAAAATTATTCCATTTCATCTTCACAGTAATTATTTATGTTGGTTAAAGTATGAACTAATGTTTAACTTGAACAAAAGGGAGTTCGTGTATTAAGTGATTTGTCTGCAGCCACATATCTAGGAAGTGATGAATGTGTAATTGTATTTGTAGAAAATTAATCTGAAGAATAACCTATATATTTATTAAAGTTCATTGTATATGTGCTTTGTCTAATTAAGTTTGTACGGAAAATGAAGAAATTACGAAGATATTTGATATCTCTTTTGAATGTTGAAACCTCGGTAGTAATTCCATACCAAATACTTGGGAGCCAGTATACACAAATCCACTCTAAGAGAAAAGAAAGAGTGAGTAGATATATCCCTGTCTGAGTTGAGAAAATGTGAGATGTGAAATTTTATACTATATGGATGTAGAGTGTCTTCAGTGATGACATAAGAATTTGACACATGATGTTACAACATTTAACTGTTTTTTAAGGTCAGAAACAAAAATTTGTAGTTACATGTTCAATTACTTCAATATATGTTGTTTGCTTTAACACCATATCAGTCTCAAGTCTTATCATAAAGTAGAAAAAGAACTACAATACAGGGTCTCAAATCTGAACAAAAAAAAAAAAAAACCTTTGCAATTGTTAAGTTAGCAATGTGCATTATTAGTCTCAAAATCTTACATGTCATTTTTGTTTGTTCTTCTCCAAAATCACCAGAATGTTTCATTGAAGTGCAGTCACGATTAGTGAATATAATTATTATTGATTATCTATGATATGATATCATATGATGTAAAGATAAATTAATAAATATTTTAAAGAATATTTTAACATTAATTTTCTAAAAATTCAACTTTCTACATAATATATTGCCCCATGAGACTGTTAGGCCTTGATGCAGTGATATGTCAAATAAAGTCTTTCATTAATAATAACAGAAGTTGCTTAGGTCCTTATGAATCTGATATGAAATTTTCAGTTTCAATTTTCTATTTTTAAAATTTAAATTTCATTTCCTTCTTAGCATTGCTCTGAAATACAATAGAGTAATGTGGCCATTGATACATACATGTTGAATAATATTCGAATGAATTTATATATTTATCTAACTAACTCAGGCATATATTATTTCACTATGGCAAACATATTTAATTTGATCACCATACACAGCCCTCTTATTTCTACATCCAATCTCTCTACACATGTAGGTTTCTGGTAGATATTTTCAGATTCTAGAAGTGTGACTCTTTGACCTGTCCTATCCACACCTTCTCTACAACTTGCCATATCGATTGGATTCTACATCAAGTAGACTAGTCTCATCTGGCTACCATTGTGCCAAAGTTAATTTCTAGCTTCTGACAGGCCCCTCTACCTACCTGCTGCCCCACCTCTTTCTCTTATATCACATCCAACCTTTCTAACCAGCTAGCTCTACCCCTAATCTTTAGGCTTTGATTGAGGCATTCATCTTTATACCATTACACTCCTTTCTGCCTACCTGATTTTATTTTACAAAAGCCATTTCCAATCTGTATGTCCACCTAACCCACATATATACTCTTCTGTACCAAACTGCTTTATACGTATCAGGTTTAGAACTCAGAGACAAATTTCAAGTATCATACTATCAAGAACAAAAAAACTTCATATAATATAAATATGAAAGATCAGGCCAGTATCTTCTATCCAATACCTAGATGTCCTACACCTGTTTGAGAATTACTGAGATGAATCTTAGGAAACATGACTTAAAATAACAATGAGCAACATCATCAAAGAAACAGATCAATGAAATTAAGGACAAAGAACTTAAGAAAACTAAATACATGAGTGATGTACATATCAAAAAGTATTGCTAATATAAAAGCTGAAGAGAATCTAGAACATGATAATGGAGCACAATAAGGTAATATTGAATAAGAATCAAAGAAAAAATTATGACAGAATTGTAAAACCTAATAATTCAACAGTAAAAGCCAAAGTAAATCCAGAATCACTGTGGTGTATTCCTAAAGAGCGACAAATAATCTACCCTATAACTTTTCTATAACATCAATTGGAATATTCCCAAAGGACTTGATATCCTACTTCACAGATACGTGCTCACCCACATACATTGCAACTCTATCCACAAAATCTTGAGAATGGAAATAGCTTTAATATTCTTCAGCTGATAAAAGGGTGATTAAAATATGCTATGTATGTTCTCTATACAACTATTCAGCTATAAAGGAAAACAAAATCCTGAGTTTTTCAATTAAATGAATGGAACTAGAAAAGATTGCATTGAAGTTTACCCAGCCAGGCAGTGGTGGTGTACACCTTTAATCCCAGCACTTGAGAGGCAGAGATAGGAAAATTTCTGAGTTCAAGGCCAGCCTGGTCTACATAGTGAGTTCCAGGACAGCCAGGGCTACACAGAAAAACCCTGTCAAAAAAAAAAAAAAAAAACCATTTACCCAGCACTAAAAGACTAATACTTGTTCTCTTGCATCAGAAGTTCCTGCCCCCGAATCTTCATATATGGGTGCATATCCAACATCCTGAAAGGAAAAGTTATCTTTGCCAGAGTTTAAAGGATAGAGATATATGGAGATAGTAATAGAAATGTATAAGTGTTCTAATTGGGAAAGTTGAAGAAGGGTTGATTTTAATGACGGCAAAGGCAGAAATATCTACATTAGAAGGAAGAAAGAAGGTAAAATAGCTGTAAGGATGTCTGAGGAAATGGTAAAGAATTACACTATTAACTAAAAAAAATACTATAATACTTGCAAATCTGTGTATTAATATGCAGATATAGTTTCATTGAAATTTTCTCATATGTACTGAAAATTCTTCCTCAAAAAGCCAAAAATAAAAATAACTAACAAAAATTGGAACACCAGGCATGAAAAGCTCTACTTTGATTTTTTTTGGCCAGTGTTGTCCTAAATATTACAACTAGAATATTACAGTCTCTTCCTATTTCCCTTGGATGTTGGATGACAAGTTCTTATTACTAAAGCACAACACATTTCAGACACAGGCCCCAAAGTCCTTCTTAACTGCAACCATTTTGAATGCATCATCTCTGAGCATGATACTAGAATGTGCCTTACAATCTTCCAAATAAATGAAGAACCCACCCAACAATCATGCCTGTTAACCACAACAATGACCATTATGGAACAATAAATCTAAGAATGAAGGAGTGGTATTCATACCTTTATGGTAACCAACAGTGCTCTAATCTCTCTTTAGACCCACTCAACAAAATGACAACAATGCTGGTAATGAAACATAACCAAACCCTGGACTAGTGAAATCACACAACGTGGAAGGAAAACCTACAACTAACACTTTACAAAATGAACATAATCCCTTACTACATTCTAATTAACTGTCCTTTTATCTACAGATAACTGTACTTTTTATCTACCATCAAGAAAACTTCCCTTTGCAACAGATAGAAAACATTGCAGAAACCTACAAACTACCAATGCAGTGTTGTGAACCTAGTTCCAAGGGATATATCTACAAAACAACTCTTGTACCAACAGCTCATGGAACATTGCAGAAGGGGGGGGGGAGTTAACAGTTTGTAATAGCAAGGGGATAAGTAGACATAGGTCTACTGATAGTGTCAGCAGACACACCCCTAAAGTCACATAAACATAACTGTCCAAACAAAGGCTCGGGAAAGACCTCAAAGTCAAAAATGCCATAGAGGATTGGAGAAATTCCATGAGGCTCAACCCCACAAAAAGAATTACAGACAATTAAGGAATATTGAGAATGGGATACAAAGTGATTATCTGCATAGTTTGCACTTGGTTTATGAAACTGTTGATGATTAAATCACAGTCTTAGCATTGTTTCTCCATCTGTTATTTAAATATGCTTTGGCAAAATCTAAAATAACACAACAAAATATTTTGAGACAAAGAAAATTAATTACTACTTATTTCTCAATTAAAATCATGTTAATTCAATATTTATACTTGCTTGTATTCTCCCATTTCATAAGAAAGATATGTAGTGTATGTTATACTTACAGTGTGTGGGTATTACAATTAAAAGAATGACTGCTTTATCAGCAATAACTAACATGATATGATGTTAGGTAACAGAAACATTGTTTAATCCAAGGTATTGTACTGCACTGGGTGTGGGCCATTAGTCTCCTCTTCTTTACACTTTGCCTACATATTAAAAATGGAAACATACCTGTAAAATTAAACCATTCATAAAATCAAAAATAATAGTGGAAGAAATGTCGGGCATGGTGGCGCACACCATTAATCCCAGCACTCGGGCGGCAGAGGCAGGCGGATTTCAGAGTTTGAGGCCAGCCTGGTCTACAAAGTGAGTTCCAGAACAACCAGGGCTATACAGAGAAACTCTGTATCAAATAAAAAAAAACAAAAAAACAAAAACAAAAACAAAAGCAAATAATAGTGGAAGAAATATAACATATTCCCATCCTTAGTTTTATGTCTTTTTGAAAGTTTTTTCCAGTTTTTAATGACTTTTCATTTCAAATGAGATTATAACCACATAATCCAACATTAAAGAATAACTATTGCCATTATGTTAGAAAGTCATCATTCATATGTGCAGAGTTGAAGTCATGGTCCAAGATGCCTACCTAACATGCCTGAGAGCCTTTTGCAGGGATATCTTTAAAACTGCCATATAGCTCCTTAGAATTATCAAGCTGAAAATTTGTGTATGTGTGTGGGTGTGTGTATGTGTCTGTTAGATTTATATTGCTGGCATATTTATAGCATCAAGAATAGTGACACATCCTATTTATTGTTCACTCAAATAATAAATGTTAAAACAAGTAAGAAGATGAATAAATATAAATGTTAGAAATCCAAGTTTCTGACACTAATACGTACTGGAATACTGTATTCTGCTAATGTCAAAAAGCAAGTAATAGCCCCAGTGATCAGTTGTATCACTGAGAGTAACTCTAAAATTATTTCTATTGTTTGAATTTATTAGAGTGCTCAATACTTCGTGATGCTCACTTGGATACACACTTAGGAATATCATTGGAACATATGCAAACTAGTAATGTAGATATGGCGAATCTGAACCAAACCAAACCAAGCAACCAAGTAAACAAAACAAAAACAAACAAATGAAAACAAAACAAAAAAGTGCACATAACAACAAAACTGAAAAACAAAAGTCAAAAAACAACCAACCAAAATTACTTGTAACATAATTGGAGAAAAAGATCCCACATGCTCTATTAATGTTTGCTGAAACAGTTGTTGGACTCATTTATTACAATGAAGTAAAATCAGATTTGTAAATACATCAGGTTTTAAAATTATTTTGTAGAATATTGAATTTATATTTAACTGTTTAAATTTTAGTTTATGCTTTGATGAAAAGAGCATTAAACTATTTGCATTGCAAAGGCAAAGAAGAAGTTGAGGCTATTTGCTCTGGCTGTCCATCATACATGGACACATGGAATTCAGTGCTGTACATCAGTCGTTTCTTCTTTACCCTATATTGTATTTTCTCTACTGTTTTAAAGGACACAATTGAGAAAGCCCACAATGTGGGTTGACAACAATAGGTGGTGCTGAAGGGTGACTATATATATATATATATATATATATATATATATATATATATATATGGAGAGAGAGAGAGAGAGAGAGAGAGTGAGAGAGAGAGAGAGGGAGAGAGAGAGGAGGAAGTATAAGGAACAAAACAAAAATTGATCATTCTCTGATTTATAAAGATAATACTCATGGAGATCAGCATTCACAAGATATTCCTTCATCAAAGAAACTGATAGGTCTTTTCATATTGGAGAACATAATCTAATATGCAAGGTGTGTGTGTGTGTGTGAGAGAGAGAGAGAGAGAGAGAGAGAGAGAGAGAGAGAGAGAGAGAGAGAGAGAGAGAGAGAGAGATGATATAATGTTAAGTATAAGGAAACACCCAAATACTTTATGCTTAGATTATATAAGCCTCTATGAAGCTAATTCTGCATGCAGTCTTGTCCATCATTAGTTTCTTCACTTTTTCTTTTCAATATGCTAAGATAAATTTTAGTTTAGTGAATTATTTTTAATTGAAGACACTCTGTTTTTCATGATAGCATAGGAAGGTATAATGGATTTTGTAAGAGAAAAACAATTTAAATTTTCAAAAATGGACAAACATTCTAAATACTAAGACTCTCTCAATAAAGTTCAAATAAACATCTGGTACTATCTCACCTTGAGAAGGAAATGCGATTTTGTAGCCTCCCATAATCTTGAAGCAGGCTGAGCCAGGCTTGACTTTGTTGCCACTAAGGAGATCACCTTGCATAGAGCCTGCCTCCCTGGATAACTCTATTGTTTTGCCACTGCTCCTGCTACCTGCTGCTTAGCTGTTCCTGAGCCTACCCATGATCACCTGCAGCTGGACTCCAAGATGATTTGGTGGGAATGGGCTTGCCCCTCTCCTTTATAAAGCGTGTCTGCCATTAAAAATTTGAACCTTGAGCAGATTAGTTGTCTTGGTTCCATTATTTCTCAACCCACCTAGGCTCCCTCTTTTCTTCCAGATTCCAAGATGCCTTCCAGGCTCGAACCCAGACATGAGGGCCGCAGGCCGGCCCCAACACTATTTCTTTTATGAAATCAGATTATATATGAGTTCTAGTAACTGCATTGCCTAATATCAGAAGTATTGTGAAGTACTGTGTTTAAGCCAATGTTTGCTATTTCACTAACAGAATATGTATCTCTGTGTTAAGTAACGTATACCTAGCTCTAGGCTATATAGGACAACATGAAATCTCTTATTCAAAGAGAACATACCTCAACTGAAACATTCAGGAGGAAGGTGTTCAATGAAGGACTGATCTGGGCCAAGCTGTAGAATAGGCACTGACATGACAAATTAAGACAACTGTTGGTAGGTGTTTGATTCTATCTGTTGAGTTGATAATCAAGCCAACAATACAGTGTATTCTTTCCAAGTTTCCAAGAAATATGTCAACACAGTCATCTAGTATGTTCTGAGCATGTGTTATTACCTGTGAAATATGTTTCCACTATGTCAAGAGCAGAGTGCACAAAGAAAAATGCTCTTTTTGTTTCTGCCTATCTTCCTGGAATTCATTGGTTCCCTCATGTTCTTATGGAATCTTCTCAAATGTTCTCTATGGAATCTTCTGCACCTGAGATTCTCTCTTCCATCTCTTGTATTCTGTTGCTGATGCTCGCATCTATGGTTCCATATTTCTTTCCTAGGGTTTCTATATCCAGCATTGCCTCACTTTGGGTTTTCTTTATTGTGTCTACTTCCCTTTTTAGGTCTATTATAGTTTTGTTCATTTCCATCACCTGTTTGGTTGTGTTTTCCTGTTTTCTTTAAGGACTTGTAACTCTTTAGCAATATTCTCCTGTATTTCTTTAAGTGACTTATTAAAGTCATTCTTGATGTCTTCTACCTACATCATGAAATATGCCTTTAAATCCGGGTATAGCTTTTCGGGAGTGTTGGGGTGCCCAGGACTGGCTGAGGTGGGAGTGCTGGGTCCTGATTAATGTGTTTGGTCTTGGTTTCTGTTATTAAGATTCTTATGTCTGCCTTTTGCCATCTGGTAATCTCTGGAGTCAGTTGTTATAGTTGTCTCTGGTTAGAGATTGTTCCTCTCATGATTCTGTTATTCTCTGCCAGCAGACCTGAGAGACTAGCTCTCTCCTGTGTTTCAGAGGTCAGAGCACTCTCTGCAGGCAAGGTCTCCTCTTTCAGGGAAGGTGCACAGATATCTGGAGTTCAGACTTGCCTCTTGGCAGAAGATGAAGGTCTGAAACAGTGCCTGTCCCAGAAGCTTTTAGCTTCTGTAGTCCACACTCTCACCTGTGCAGATTAGTCTCAGGGGGATCCAGGAACCAAGATGGCTTCCTCAGGTACTCCAGCAAATCCCTCCAGGGCAGGGAGGACACCTGTCCTCTGGCTGAGAAGGTGCTGGGATGTCTGGAGCCCAAAACAGGGTCTGCCTCTGAAGCTCTGTGGCTCCTTCCTGTCCCAGAAGCTGGTAGCTTCTGTAGTCCACACTCTCACCTGTACAAACTAGTCTTTGTGGAATCCGGGAACCAAGATGTCTCCCTCAGATACTCTGGCAGCTCCCTATGCTTGTTCTTTATTCTAGTAGAAAATGTGACTCTTCACTACAATAATAATACTCATGCTTGATATTTTTAATTTCAAAAAATATATAATCTGAGGATGATATAAAAACACCTTGAAAGGACAATCTGGAAAAACAGATAACATGTATCCTAGTTCAGTGAGGAAATGTAAGACTAGGCATATCATATCTATTCTGATATTATGACAAACTACATATTAATTTACTTATCGGTTATTCTTTCATACAATATATCCAGACTGCTCCTCCCTCTACCTCTACTTCTCTCTGACCACCCTACCCTAGCCCCCTACCCAAAGATAAACTAATTTTAAAGTGTATCTATGGGCAAAATTTTATTACTTGCATTATGCTATTTCAAAGATTACACTTAAGTAGTTTTTTTTTTTTTTTTTTTTTTACAAAAATGTAGTATTTAATAACACAAAATATCTTACTATCTTCTGTAATTAACAAGCCCACTTTGTAAACCATCTTTCCAATTGGCAAAATATTAGATGGTCAAAAACAGCCAAACCATAATAGCATCTCCTGTGAAGTTATAGTTGCCGCTCATTCTAACATAACAGCAAATGTCTTTATTCTACTGTTGTTATGTTTCTTTATTGAAGTGAGGATTTATAGCTTTTGACATGAGTACTGTTATTTTTAACTTCAAAGTCCAATTTCCTGATCATTATCATTGGGTGATAATAGGAGAAAAAAGTGTTTTCCTGCCAATTCAATAACAGTAGTTACTCAAGTGATAAGCAGTTTACTAAGTGTGAATGGGAAGGCATACTTAAAACTCTCCAGCTCCTTTTGCTGAAAAGAAAAGGAGTTATGACTGTACAGACAGAAAAAAAAATCTATGAAGTCTTTTTTAGTCTGAGTATTCATCATTCAACTTGATAAAAATGATCACTTGACTTGGAAAGTGTTCTTTTTTTTTTTCCTAAACTCTGTGGAAAAGTAAAAACATATAAAATGCTATTGTGAACACCAAAACACACAGTATTATTTGTTCATAAAACTGAACCTTTAAATGAAGCTCAATTTGAATTAGACATTGTATATATGTTAAAATGAAGAGCATGTTGGGACTTTCCTACTAGATTTATAAATTATTTCACATCACTAACTTTGGTTTTAAAATTGTGTAAATAGTTCTCTTCATTATCTTTAGATCATTAAGTCATTGAAACATTTTCTTCTAGTATTAGTGGACTGATAGAGGGAAATTTAAATGACTTGCTATTTTTTATCTTCCTCAGTATCTGAAATAATAATATATTCTTATTTTGATGCCTATTAAACATGAGCAGGAAGGTGATGACTTGGGAGATAAAGATCATGAGCTTTTGCTTTTAAGAATGACTAAGCAGATTAAAACACGTTCCAGCCGGGCGTGGTGGCGCACGCCTTTAATCCCAGCACTCGGGAGGCAGAGGCAGGCGGATTTCTGAGTTCGAGGCCAGCCTGGTCTACAAAGTGAGCTCCAGGACAGCCAGAGCTATAAAGAGAAACCCTGTCTCGAAAAACCAAAAAAAAAAAAAAAAACACGTTCCAAAGACGCTTAGTGATCTGATATCACATAAAACTGAGTGCAGTAGCATGCATCTCTAAACCCATCACACCATCTATGAGAGGAGAGAAAGACACAGTGATACCCCGAGTCAAGTAGATTGGAGTGTACAATACAGAAGAACAGGAGAGACCTTGTCATAACTAGGCAGGAGAGAACCTACTTCCTCCAAGTTGTTCTTGAACTTCTCTACAATTTCTGTGTTATTCACTTACCAGCACACACACACACACAAACACACACACACACATACACACACAAACATAGCACAAACAATAATAAAATAAATTCCAATAAATTTCTCTAAGTCTATATTTAAGATATAAAAAGACTATCTGCCTTCAGAAAGGAATGATGACAGTAGGAGTCAATGAAATCTACAAAAGTCTAGTGTTATGTATCAGGTTCCCAAGACCAGGACAAAGCCAAATATAGAAACACTGCATGCCAATGTGTCTGTAAGGATGTTTCTGAGTGAAGTATACATTTAAATAGACAAGCTGAGTATATCTGATTTTGTTTTCTAACAGTAGGGAACTTCATCCAATCAGCTGAAGCTCTGAATAGAACACAAAATGATTGATATTTTGCTGCTTTTTGTATTTACCGTGAAATCTTGAGTTCTGAGCCTACTGCCATTTTGTGAACTACATTCTCCTCTGCTCCTCTGTACATAAAGATTGCACACTCTATTTGAAGACAGAAATTTTCAGTTGCTGTTGTCAAACAAGATAGACCCTCAACAATAAATTTATATGTTGATTTATTCTATTAGTTCTATTTTTCCAGAAATAAGTTTATTATTAATAGTTTGTTTTATGAATTACATATTAGATGTTTGTGAGTATTACAGAAGCATTTCTTGATATTTTTGTAAGATTCTAGGAGATTATACCCATTTCTGTCTTTTATGTCTTCAAAATTAATAGGGAGTACTTGATATAGGCTATTGAATAAAGTATTATATAATATGTTATATAATAGATCATCATTAGATTAGAATATTTTTCTTTTGTTAAATTTTGTTTTATTTTCTCATATATTACATCACAGAGAGAGAGAGAGAGAGAGAGAGAGAGAGAGAGAGAGAGAGAGAGAGAGAGAGAGAGAGAGAGAGAAGAAGAAGAAGGAGGAGGAGGAGGAGGAGGAGGAAAAGCAAAAGGAGAAGGAAGAGGAGGAGGGGGATTTCCAGGGATATCCATTGAACCTAGCCTAATAAAATCCTCATTCCTGGATGTTGCGAGAAAATCGCAGTTCAAATGTGTTTCATTTGTTTCAACAATTCACTACTACGGCAATTAAATTATTATTATTCAGTGAATAAATAAAAGAACACAAAGCCTGAAAGTGATATAAATATAAGAAAGACATGCTATGTTTTTTTTTAAAGAGAATAAGATAGTTGTAATAGAGTGTTATAATATATTATCATCATGACAGTTTACATATAATTTAGATGTAGTTGCAAAATCAGATGAAAGAAGGTTTAAGACTAATCTTATAATTAGTAAAAAGATACACTAATGATAGTATGGATGACAGACATTTGTGATGGATGATAGAAAGATAGGTGACAGATAATATGTAAATATATAATAGATAATATATAGACGATAGACAATCATAGAAAAAGCTTACACATCAGATGTACTAAACTAGACTGTTATTTTGTATCCTAAAGAAGAAACAGCATGTCTTAAATGGATAAACTTAAATGGACACCATGGACAACTTGTCTGATGACAGTAATTCTAGAGTTGGTCAAATAATTTTCATATTTATTTTGTACAAAATAATGCTACCAAAATAATATAATTTTATCAAAACAAATTATTGAGGGAAATGTGAATATTTTATTCTGGGTGAAAGGAAAAGAACATGTTCTCTAATATTTAATCTGACCTCAGGCTCATACATGAAAATACTAATGAGGACTATCAGTAACATGCATTCTTCTGCTTTTGTGACCAAAGGTTTTCTGCTCCTGATCAAATTAAAATCATGATAATCAACTTTTTGTTAGAAGTTTATATTCTGTCATGTTTACCAATAACCATTGCATCTAGGTCAGCAAAACATACTGAACCTGTGTGTGTGAGGGAGGGTGGTGGTTTTGTTTGTTTTATTTTGTTGTTATTCGATTTTCTTTTCTTTTTTAGTAAATAAATCCTTGTCTTTACTGGATTAGGGTCACCTCTAAAGTTATAGTAACAAGAGTCCTTGACCCTGCTTGCTTTGTGTGGTTCAATAAAATCTTCAAGGTCATAAAAAGCATGCCCTGATCTCATTCTCTAGGCTGAGAACAGCCTGACTACAACTTGGGAATCTATTATCACAAGCTATTTCACAGATAATTTTTTTGAAAAGAATAGAATAAAGGTCTTACAATGATGTTCAAATGCATTCTCCAATTTCAGTTAAAAGATAATAAAAGAACCAAAGAATTTTTATTTTTCTTTATTCCTCTGAGTTATGCTCAGTGTCTAGTTAATCTTTGAACTAATTTGCGAAAATGGGCTTTAAAAGCTTTATAATTTGTGCATGTAAACATACACGTGCACACACACATTTAAATGAAATTCAGGAGATAGTACTTTACACACATGTTCCTAAGGGTAACTTCATGATTAAAAACCAAATTTCATTACACAATGACAGAGGGATTTAGACACAATGCTTTATTTTTCTGCTCTTTGGGGTTTTATACTTAAATTATCAGTAAGTCATAAAATTGATTATAAGAAGTCATTTTTAATGAAAGCATTTGTCTTGTTTAGGGTTTTACTGATGTAAAAAGACACCATGACCGAGGCAACTCTTATATAGAACAACATTTAATTGGGGCTGATTACAGATTCAGAGGTTCAGTCCATTATCATGATGGTGGGAGCATGGCAGCATCCAGGGAGATGTGGGGCTGAAGGAGCAGAAAGTTCTAAGTCTTCATCCAAAGGCATTCAGGAGAAGATTGGCTTGAAAGTGTTTAGGAGGAGGGCCTAATGGCCAATACCCACCGTGGCACATTTACTCCAATGATGCCACAGTAACTTCAACTAGCCTACATCCTAACACTGCCACTCCCTGGTCCAAGCATAATCAAACCACCACAGTATTATAATGAATTTTATCATTTTTCTAAAATTGGCTTGCTTTTTCATAAAATGAAATTATTTCCTTTGTCTTTTCTTTTTTTTTGGTTGTCATTGTTTCTTTAAAAGCATGTAATATAACGTGCAAAAGCGGTACCCAAGAGTATACCTGTTCTTATTTTTCTATTCTTTTATTTAATATTTTCTTCTTCAGATATAAATATGAGAACACTTTGAAAAATATAAAAGGGAACAAATATATGTATTTCAACATAATTACAAGTGGATTATGTCAGATCTTTCTTCAGCAAACCATGTGGAACTTTGTATTGAAAAAAGATATATAGAAACTGCATATAACAACCACGATATATATATATATATATATATATATATATATATATATATACATATATATATTCATATATATATATACATATATATGTTTGTATATATATATGTACTGGCCAGTTTTGTGTCAACTTGAGACAGCTGGAGTTATCACAGAGAAAGGAGCTTCAGTTGAGGAAATTCCTCCATGAGATCCAACTGTAAGGCATTTTCTCAATTAGTGATCAAGGGGGAAAGGCCCCTTGTGGGTGGGTCCTTCTCTGGGCTGGTAATCTTGGTTCTATAAGAGAGCAGGCTGAGCAAGCCAGGGGAAGCAAGCCAGCAAGGAACATCCCTCCATGGCCTCTGCATCAGCTCCTACTTTCTGACCTGCTTGAGTTCCAGTCCTGACTTCCTTTAGTGATGAACAGCAATGTGGAAATGTAAGCTGAATAAACCCTTTCCTCCCCAGCTTGCTTCTTGGTCATGATGTTTGTGCAGGAATAGAAACCCTGACTAAGACAATATATCTCATGCAAATCATATACACATATATACCTACATGAATACTTATATACATACATACATACATACATACAAGGATACTTACGGCTTTTTCTGTATATAACCACAGTGGAAATGAATAAAATTAGGAAACTCTGATAAATCATTGCAAAATATCTGGGAATATATGATCAATACACATGTCCTCAATATCTCTCTCATTTAATTGACATAAAATTTTCAATCTAGAATGATACAGTGAAGAACAAAGGACCACCCTCAATTCAACCACTACCTTAAGGAGAGACAGGCTGGAAAACATTTTACCTACCCCTATTCCTTAACATAAATTTCTGTGTGAATACAGCCAAGGAGTGAAACAAAAAGAATTTCAAAGCAATCAAGATATGTGTCTTTAGATAAAGAGGCTTAAAGTCAATGGAATAGTATTCAGTATTAAAGTAAATCACCTCTGAAGCATGATTAATCATGTGGTGGTATACTTACCATATGTTGTCACTGCTAAATAAAAAGAACAAACTTGAATATGGCAAATATGTCACTCAAATTTTTGGCATTATGTGAAAGCCAAAACTATAATTTTTCAAAAGACCATTGGTGGTTAATGATGTGGCATGTATGAAAAAATGAATAGTCTATTCAAGAGGAAATTTATCATGTAAGATATTATGATTATAGGAACTTGCCATTATATATTTATCCAAATATATAGAAAGTAGATCAATAAAAGTTAACTATAAAGCAAAGTATGAACTTTGGGTAATTATGTATTGTCATGGTAGGTTTATAAATTCTATCTAAGATGTAGTTGGAGAGAATATGGTAACGTAAAGGGCATGTAAGCATATGAGCAGAAGCAAATGGGAAGCCTCAGAAAATTCTTCCTTATTTTGTTATTACATATGTACAATACTTCAAAAAAAGAGGGAAAAAAAAAGAAACAAGATAAACTAGGATCCTAAAGTGTATGACACCAATGCTAGTATATCAGAAGTTGGATGTAGGGTACTCAAGAGTGATGGTCAAGAATTACATTGCTTTTATTAATAGACACGACAGCAGCTTGGAACCTCCATAAAGAAAGTGAAGTCTTCAATAGTAAATAGACGGAACTGTCTCTGCTGAATTGTCACACAATGAGAGCAGGAAACATGTTTTTCTTAAAACTAAATGCAACATTATTTAGGATAGAAAAATATACTAGTTGGGTCGTGGTGGTGGTGTTACATGCCTTTAACTCCAGCATGCAGGAAGCACAGAAAAGCAGGGAAACCCTGTCTCAAAAACCAATATAGCACACACATACACACGCACACACACACATAGAGACACACACACACACACACACAGAACCTAACCTAAATACACTTAAAATAATGGAAATCATGTATATTGTTCATCTGTCAAGGGACAAGATGAAAGTTGACATAAGAAACAGTGAGAAAGTAGCAAATGTCCATCATTTCACTGCCAGGTCCTGGCATTTTGCTATGACAGCTTATGTAATGTAATGCATCTCAGATTGATAAGAAGTTTCCAAATCAAAATATTACCGACATAAAACGGCTTAGAATGTTTTATGCCTTGTATCTTCTGATATCCTCTGCTAGACATAACATGAAAACAGTGCATAGGTGGTATCTCTTGATTAATTCAGTCTGACATTTCTTTAAAGAAGTCATCATTGAATGTCACTTTTCTCATGTGATCACTTCCCATTTATGCTGTTTGTGCTTTTAGTAGAATGTTCGGCAAGGATGTTTATATATACGTCCAAAGCATATGTGATGTAGACTATGAGAACAACTGAATTCTTAATAATCTCTTATACCTTGAGGGAAAAGGTGTTGTTCAATCCATAGTACTTATGAAAGAGATGTGCTCATAAATGAGACTTCGGATACCCTTGTCCTTTCTCCTTATGCTTAGTCAGGAGAATGCATATTAGAGTTCCTTCACTAGGAAAGAGAGAGACTAATCTTGTGTTACCACCACACCTTGAGCTGCCTGACATTCCTCATGGAGAATATACTGCCACTCATACATTACATAAGAAAAAAAATTGTGATATAACTATATGTGTGTTTTTATTTATTTATCTGATATGAGTGCCAAATTTAACTCTGAACAGAATATTATAAAATCTGAACTTCAGCTGCTGCACAGACTTTAAATTTCATCTGCTTTTCTAGTTGAGTAGAGTTCTTTTGAATAAGGAAGAAAAAAAGAGACCACCCTTCATCATGTTTCTTTGTTATTTTAGTTTCTGGCTGCCCCTATTTCTTTTTCTTCTTTTTATTTTTCTCTTTTATATTATGTGTGTGAGTGTGTGGACAAAGCTTTACAGATAAATACCATCTTGTTTCTTGTATTTCTCTACCATTTGGTGTTTTCTGAAGTGGGGCACTTTATAAAAGGTAAAAGCAACAGGAAGAAGATGCAGTTTCATCATGTTCCTCTTGTGCTCAAAAGTAGCATTATATGCCATTGAAAGCAAAAAAAAGCACTTTATGCATCATTTCTCCGTAGCACACATGAATCACATGCTATTTCATTTTCTTTGATAAGTAATAGCTATCTAAGACTTACACGTTAAATTGTAATAAGTGTTCACTTAAAGGCTTATTAATGTCTCTGCAGAAGTCTACACAAATCAAATTTGTCTAAATGACTTTGATTGTTAGTTGCTGTTGACGGAAAAAAAAAAACAACAAATTGTGTACTTACAATATGGTGTCATAATTTACTCAACTCACAACAAACAAAAAAAGCAAACCAAAAAATCAAAAAGTCAGTAATGGATTAGTAAAAGTATTAATGATATTAGTTTCATGCTAATTTAACTTTAGAATAAACAATGTGTGTAAAACACCCAGTCTCTATTTAATTTATAAAACTGTTACTACATACATGAATTCAATATCTTCTCAAGAATTATCTTATTACATGTTTAACTGTTTTCAAAGTAACACTTTGAGCCTGTTTATCAACCATCCAGACCCCCCTCCTCGAAAGCTGTCAGGGAATAAATCACCGCCCAAAGAATACACATGGAGGATCCCATGCCTCCAGCTGCTTATGTAGCCAAGATTATGTTATCTGGCATCAGTCAGTGGAAGGTGAGGCCCATAGTCCTGTGGAGAATAGATGTCCCAAAGTAGGGGGATACTAGTGTGCTGAGACAAGAAGGGGTGGGCGGTTTGGGGAGCTCCCTCATAGAAACAGGAAGAAGGTGGGATTGGATAAGGTTTTTCTAGAGGGGAAACCGGGAAGAGAGATAAAATTTGAAATGTAAATAAATAAAATATCCAATTTTTAAAAAAGAAAGTATTGTATAGGTAATTAGAATGGCCTATTAAGAAAAATATATACAATATATATCTTTCTGTATGTTTTAGTTTATATACCTTTACTGTTATAAACATGGTAAAGTTTTCTAATATTTTTATTTCCCAGTAGCACTGAGAATCTTTGCAATTAAGCTTACTCCTAATTTCATGGTGTACTTAGGTATTATGTGAATTTATAGAAAGATTTTTTTAATCTTGGAGCCAATTTCAGGGTGAGCTTCTTCTAGGCTTATGTTAGTGGCTTTTAAATAGTCCCAGTATTGAGGCTACTAGATATATCTAAGAAAAGAGGACCCTCGGTTAAATGAGAATATTTTAATAATAAAATAGTAAGTCATTTTCAAGTTGTGTACTTCTGAAGAAACATTTGCCATATAGCTACACAAGTGAATTTATATTCTGTCTTAGAATTGAAAAGAGTAGTTTTTGTAGATATAGAAGCACAACTCTAATAAATGAATGAAGCCCAACTAGATCAGATGCAAATATAGAATATTCAAAGTTAAGATACAAAGTAAAAAGAGTAAAAACTAATTCAGTATTGAGTATTGATAGAGATAAATATAAGAACGGAATAGCAATAAACATACAGAGATTCTAGAACCTTATATTTATTTTTATAATGTAGCAAAACTTAGCTCATGGGCAAATTTAGCTGCTTTCAATGAATCAATGTAGACTGGATACTAAGGTATAATTTCTATTCTAAAACTGGAAATTTAAAATGTAGATTTGGACAATAAGATTTTGCTGTGTATTATAAACCAGAAACTAGAATAGTGCTCATTTTTCTCATTCTTCTTTTTTCATTAGTGTATTTACTTATTCACTTTACATATTTATTCACTTTACATTCTTATCTCTTCATCCAGCCCCTGATGGGAACAGATGTAGAGACACATAACCAGTTTTCTCATTCTTAAGAAACAGCTGGGTACTGGAGAGATGGCTCAGTGGTTAAGAGCATTAGCTGCTCTTCCAGAGGTCCTGAATCAATTCCCAGCAATCACATGGATGCTTTCAACCATCTGAAATGGGATTCGGTGACCTCTTCTTGTGTGTCTAATAAGAGTGAGAGTGTACTCACATATGTTAAATTAACAAATCTTTAAAGAAAGAAACAACAGATATAATAATAGTTATTTTTTAACTTAATATTTTCTTTCTCTTTATGCCTTGAAACTGAAGTACAGCGATACAGATACCTACTTTGCAAAATTGTTCCCTGGATCAAAATTTTGGGTCTTGAATTAAAACCAAAATTATAATATACCCCCTTAAATTTTGCCAACATCATTGCTCCAATGGCAAAGAGAACTCATCTTGGTAAAGAAATAATAATAATAATAATAATAATAATAATAATAATAATAATAATAATAAATAGGACAGGGCAAATGTAGATCATCTAAATTTCAAGGACACAGGTTTCTTTAGATGCATATTTTCTAAGAGTAACATATGAAATCTGAAACATGCATGTCAAGGGGTTAGAAAGAATTAGGGAACAAATTCCACTGACCACTCAGTAATATTGCTGAGTATTCCTTGTGATCATTACTCTCAGTATTGTATCAACTTACTTAGAAAATAAGAATATGAGAGGAAAATATACCAGAGCTGTAATCTGAAATATGTGGAGGTCAGAGGAAGCTAAGATGAAATTGTTTTTGTTTTTTGTTCATTTTTAACTGAGATCTTTGTTAATCAGAGTTTGGCTTTTGGAAGAGAACCTCTGAGTTTATATACAGCCTGCTTATAAATGTAGAAAATCAAGCACCACCAGTTTTTGCTAAACCTAAATTCATATTTGAATAATCCCTAGGTAGTAGTAGAAAGTATTAGCGTAGGTTTAGAGTCAGTGATTTTCTTGAAACTAATTCAGTAGCCTGGCTATCTTTTGCTGTTTGTTATTCAATTTTCTTCACCTTTTTCACTTTAGAGACCAAATAACTATAGTTTCATGTACTAGCTAGTTGTACATTAACTTGAGATAATCTAAAGTATTAAGAAAGAAAGGAATTCCCAACTGAGAAAATTGCTCCATTAGATTGGCTGAAAGCAAGCCTGTGGATATTTTCTTATTTTGTGATTGATGGCAGAGAGCCCAGCCTATTGTGGGTGAGGCTATTCCTGGGCTGGTAGATCTCTGCTATAATAAAGACAGGAACTAAATAGGGCAGGAGCTGAGGAAGAAAGAGGGCATGGAGAGGATCTGTTTGCTGATTTGCTCAGTATGGCTTGGTCAGTCTTTATTATTTATTTATTTATTTATTTATTTATTTACTTACTTACAGAAATCTAGGTTAAGGGAGGCACTCAAGACTCAATGGAGGTGAGATTAGCTGTGACTTACTACACTGGGGATATGGAAACTAAAGAGGCCACCTCCTGAAGTCAGGCAGAAACCCCAGTAGAGTGGTAGAGGCACCAACCCACCCCAAAAAACTTTCAACACAATATATATCCTATATACAAGAAATGCATGCACAGGGGATAGAACAGAGAAGCCCCTACCTGTTCAGAGGAGAGGAGACGTAGAAATGGGAAGAAGAATTGTGGAGGCAATGATTGGGAGGGGCACAGTGAGTGGGATGTGAAGTAAATAAGTTAAAAAAAAAGAAGAAATTTAAATAATAATAATAATGGAAAAAACAGGCTGAGCAAGGTACACTGAGGAAACCAGTAAGCAGTAACCCTCCATGGCTTCTACCTCAGTACCTGCCTCTAGGTTTCTGCCCTATTTAGTTCCTGTCCTTACAGTTTTCATGATTTGTTCCATGGACCTGTGAATGAAATAAAGCCTTTCCTTCCCAAGTTGCTTTGGTTCATGATGTTCATTCAGAGCAATCGTTACCCTAAGACATTTACTAGTTATTTTGACTTTCCAAAATATTTAAATCCTTTTACATGCTAACCAACACTTTTGTGAGCATCCTGCATGTTCTACATATACACTAAAATGCATAATTGCTTAATGTTATTATTTTTTAAAAATACCATTCTAGCAATTTTAGATTATTAATAATTTTTGAATCTTAAATCCTGAGAAATACTTATTTTTAATTTCACACAAAAAATAACACTATTCATTTTGAAATTGATGTATAAGAATATTAAAATAATAAAAAAAGATTTTTTCAGAATCATTGTGTCATTAAACACAATAAATAGGTTCTGTCGTTCTGTCATTTGCCCTTACATTTTACTTTTTCTAGTTTAAATATATTTTTTAGACTGCTAAAAATGATTTTTAAGTAATCTTCTTTTACCATTTGGTACATTAGTTTGTGTATCTTAAACTTATTGGCCTATTCTAAGGTCAGAATAGACTCTTTATTTTCATCTAGAATATGTACAATATTATCTTTCATGTTTACATCTAATCTATTTCAAATAAATATTTATGTGTAGTATGAATAATAGATTAAATTATATTTTAAAACTATATTTACAAGTTGTTTTAATATAATTGCCTAAGAGAAACTTCTTTCTCTGTGTGTGCTTTTCTAAATCAAAATCTTTTGGTAAATATGCAATTTATTCTGGGCTGTATTTATATCTTGTATCTATTCTGATACAATAGTAGTTTGGATTTTACTACCATAGCTTGAAATTAAGTATCATAACTTACCCAATTTCACTTGATTCAAAAATTCTACTATCCACTTTACATTCTTGGAGATTTCAATATTGAATGTCAGTATAAACTTTAGAATTAATTTAATAAGATGCATATAAATACTTTTAGGTAGTTACACTTTTTCATTGAAATTATGCATTTATTTGACCATGATTAATATTTTACAAATACTGAATTCTTGTATCTCTCATCTGTTCATGCTCCCTAATTTCTTAAGCAATATTTTTGTTTTCCTGTGTTCAGGTCCTACAAAATTTTACTAATATTCTTAGAATGTTTTCATCCTTTTGTATATTTCCCATTTTCTAATATTAGGCTTAGAATTTTATATTCTAATGTTACACTGATAGATGATTTTATCCACATTAACATATCAGCTAAAAGTAGCAATTTTTTTTTTAAAAGAAAGAAAACTTTGAGTAAATAGTATTTCTCTCTGAATTAGGCAGGACATATTTTTGACTTTTTTTGTTTTTTTCAAGACAGGGTTTCTCTGTGTAGCCCTGGCTGTCCTGGAACTCACTCTGTAGACCAGGCTGGCCTTGAACTCAGAAATTCACCTGTCTCTGTGTCCCAAGTGCTGTGATTAAAGGTGTGTGCCACCATGCCTGGTTTATTTTTGACTTTTTGATAAAAGGAACAAAAGGCCTGCCTGCCTTTCTTAAAGTCATAATAGAAAACTTCAATTATTCACTAATAAGCATTCAGATACATCTTAACCAATGTTCCCTTCTACTTTCTAAACTTATCACTTATTTTTATTAATTATTTTGAAGAATAAAATCTCTTTTATATTTATTTATTTATTCATTTATGTATTTGCTTGTTTTGTTGAAAATAGGTTCTTCTCTCATGGAATACATCCTGGCAATAGTTTCTACTCCCAAGATTCATCCCAGATCCTCAGTAGGCTACCCTCTTCCTCATCCCAGTACAACACCCTCCTCCATTCTCCTTAAGCAAACAGCAGTCTTTCATGAGAGCACAGTCAACTTGTCAAAACAAAATACAATATAACAGGGCAAAGCCTCTTTATGTAGGCTGGACAAGACAACTCTGTAGGAAGAATGCTGTTCTAAGAACAAGCAAAAGAGTTAGAGATGTATCTGCTCCCATTTTTTGGATTCCCACAAAAGCACCAAGCTATATACTGTAACATACATGCAGAGGACCTGGTAAAGACCCATACAGGACCTGTGCTTGCTTCTTCAATTTCTATGAGTCCATATAAGCCCCTGTATAGTTGATTCTGGGGGTCATGTAATTTTGGTGTCCTCCATCCCCTCTGACTTTGAAAATCTTTCCTCCTTCTCTTCCACAGGAATCCTAGAGCTCTGAGGAGAAGAATCCCATCTGATACACACCTTCAGTTTAGACTCTTTCTACATCATGAGTGCATGTGAGTCTTTGTATCTGTTGCCATCTACTACTGGAGCTAGTTTCTCTGATGACGACTGGACAAGACACAGATGTATAAGTATATGCAGGAAACAAATTCTGAACAGCCTGTATATGTAGCCAATCAGGACTTCTACTGGTGGGACTGAGTTTCAATTGGTTGAATTATTGGTTGCCAGGGTTCCATGGGGATCCTTAAATAACTGAGGCTAATGCTAGGACAGAGGGTCGCTCTGTGAAAACTGACAGTAGGAAACCATTGCAGAGAACAACATCCACACATCTCACTGGAGTAGAGAAGTCTATCTGGTTCCTGATTGGGCCCTTCTTCTATCATTCTAGGCTTTTTAGCAGGAAACAGAAAAAGAAACCTGTATATTAACCCAGACAAAAGCCATTGGCCAACAATTCACCCTCCATACAATATTATAAGATATTCTTCTGTAAATTTTAAGGTTATATTTATCATGTGGATAACTTCATTGTTTTGTTCTTGTTTTGATAAACCCTTCTTTCTAAAACTTAAAATCATCCATTATTATATTATCCATTACTATAGAATATACTATTCATGTTAATAAAGTAACTTGAGGTGCCACTGAAATTTCTTCATGCATTCTCAAATTTTTGACAGTTTTGTGTAGGCAGAACCTTTGACTTGCCTCTTACAAAACTATCCTGTAACAGCTACAGGTTTATGGTGAGTTATATAAGGTTGTATTGCATTGTAATTTCTATCTTGTCAAGGGTATATAAATTCTTGATGTATTTTATCAATGGATATTTTTTAAGATGTATCTAATAACTCATGTTGCAAAAACTGTGAGGAAACACTATCAGCAACCCATATGGTAAGGAATGTCATGAGGTCTGCCAGGTCATGAATTCTATTGGTCATATCACCTAGAAGTGGACCACTTACAAGTATATAATTAATAAAACGCAAACCTAGATAGAGTTTTAAGATGAATCTCAGGACAAAAAAAAATTAGAACAAACAGACAGACAGAGAAACAGACATACAGTGTAGACTGTCAGTGGAGAAACCTCTATATAAATATTTGATACTTTGAATACTGTGAGTGGTTAAATCTTGGAGGAGAGAAGTTTGGGGAAGAGTGATGAAAGAGGAGAGGGAGGTAGGAGAGGGAAAGAGAAAGAGAGAGAAAGAGAAAGGAAAGAGAGAGGAAAGAAGAGACAGACAGAGACAAACAAAAAGAAAAGCACAGAGAAACACAGAGAAAGGGAGGGGGAGGGAGAGAAATGGATGATAGATAGGTAGATAGGTAGATAGATAGATAGATAGAATACCATAAAATACCATAAATCATTTTAATTTATATGCAGTTATTTCCTTTAATGGATATTGTTTTCAATATATATTGAATGGGATGAAGTAATTGTTTTGTGTTTCTTAAATCTTCTGTCTATGCAAAAAATTATAATGAATGTAAGACCATGTCACAACCAAGAAAACTAAGGAAAGCCTTGTGCCTTTCATCTTTCGGGAATAAACAGGTGGATTCATTACCTCAAATTAATAATTTTAAAATGTCAAGATCTGGGGTCAAGTTATATGCCAGAGGACAGGACAGGCTGGCTTTTAATCTGTTTTAAAAGACAGTAAGTGACTCAGTAGACAGCCAGAGAGGACACAAGGCTATCCCTGGAAGTTGGCATTTTGTAATAATCAGACAAAATTTTGGAAGGTTGCAGTCTAATGCTTCATAAATCTGATGTATGTTCATTTCAGAGAAAGCTGAAAATGGCATCAGGGAATTAAGATGATGAGGGGAGGTCAGTCCCCACACCTTGAGCAATAAGAATGGAAACTTTAGACTGAGTGAGACTCGTTATGGCATGAGGGTAATTAACACGCAGCTAGAGGGCAAGTGAGAAAAGGTGGCAATTAAAATAAGCCTCGTGGTTGCTACCTTAATAGGTTCTCTGCAGAAAGAGGATTCAAATATAATTTGCTTTGGATTCTAGTTACAATTCTATGTAATAACTATTATCTAAGTGTACCAACTCTGCCCAAGCACATTACACATCATGCTAGTACATACAAGAGGCAGATACTATATTTATAATATTTCAATATAAAAATGTGTAATGGTATTTGCTGATTTCATAAGCACAGAATGTCAGAGGCAGTATCTGGGACACTCCAGTCAGCATAGTATCTTAGCCTTATATTCTGGGTCCTTCAGCAGCAAAACCAACCAAGCAAGCAAGCAACAGAAAAGAATTTCACACATTAAACAAATCATGGCTAGCAGTTTCAAATTTGTTTTTGATATATCTGTTGTTGAGACATGTATTTCAAAGCCTTAGTGTTCTCTGATGTCTCCTCCAGAGTTCATGTGCTGAAGACATAGTGCCTAATGGAGGGGAGGAATGGATTAGCAAGTGAAATTTAACAATGTTTTAATCCATTGATGGATTTTCATCTTCTAATAGGCAGAATATAGTAGTGGACACTACATAAGATGGGCCCTAGCAGGTAAGAATATCACTAGAGATGTGTCCATGATATGTTTTATTTTGTCCTGACGTGTTTTGTTTTGTTTTGTTTTGCATGCCTTTGCCTCCACATATTTACCTTTTTCAAAGGACCTTGTTACAGACCAAAACAAAGAAACCAACTGAACACAGACTTGAATATCTGAAACCAGGAGTTACAGTTAATCTCTTCTTGCAAGCTGTTTATTTTTATTTTTATTTCAGATTTTTTTTCAAAATTCCAATGTTAACTAAGTATGCTAAAAGAACTGGTGATATTTACAATGACAGGGATTCTATGTCAGAGCTTTCTCAGAAGCTGTGCTGGGGAAAAGAGGTATTTATAAGCTATCGTCCTGGGGTACTCCTGTCATGCTATTTCTGAGAAAACAAAAGCAACATCTGAAATAAATAAGAGAGCTGTCACTGAACTATAATCAGGAAAGCTTCTCTCAACTGAGTACTTGTGGAACATGAACTTGTCGACTACTGCTGTGTAGTGGGGGGTTACTAATAAGGTTTGCAGTGTTTCAGAGAGGACGGAGCTGCTCCAAACTGTCTACAAGCTTGAAGAAATTGTCCTCTTTTAAAATGTCACCTTAATGCAAACAATTTTAAATTTAAGTGATATAAAGCAAATCTTCCGTATTTGTAATTTTGCATTTTATGTTTCAGTCTCTTACCTGCTGTCAATAAAATATAATGTGTCTGCGAAGTTCAGACCAAAGTTCTGGTTTGTTTATCTCTTAACTTGGTAGGATGTGCCATTCATCGCTATTATTGAAAAATATATCCCTCCTCTAGTGACAAGCTTTAGTTCCTATGTCAAAAATCCCTTGAGCATTTTTATTGATATAGTTATAGGCTGTCCTTTCTCTCCTTCTGTTCTGTGGGTCTACTGTCTATCATGTCGATTGCTGTGGCTACATCATAAGTTTTAACATTGAGAACAGTTTGAATATTAGGCAACATAATTTTTCATCATCATCTCTCTCTCTTTCTCTCTCTCTCTCTCTCTTACTCACACACACACACACACATACACACATACACACACACACTCACACACTCACACACACACACACTGACTCTCTTTTGATTTTTATCCTTGCTAGGTCACTTGATCTTCCTCTCTTTCTCCATAGTGAACTTCAGCCACTTTTATTTCCTTTTATTTCCAATTATTCATTGAGACATGACTTGTACACAGTGTAATAATGATCAGACTTCAGTTATAATTCTCTTTATATTTTCTTAAATTCATTTTACTTTCTCCTGAAGTTCTTCTTTGAAATATACTTTATTATGGAAACCCAGAGATAAAGCAAGAGGGTGGAATAATTGTAAAATATAACATTCTTTTGTGCCTAGAAATAAAAATGATTGTTCTAATAGTGTATAATGTTGATACACTTATAATAATTAGCAATTAATACTCATATGCCACATTTTGTTCTTTGGTATTCTTAATTACAAATTAATATGGTTTTCCATGCTTGCTAAAGAAAGGTTTCAGAGCATATGTATGGAAAGTGTATCATAGTTACACTTTCCTGCAGATTTTTATGATCAGGTATGCACAACCTATATTTTAGTTTAATTCATGTCAATTAACATATTCCAATGAGGAAACAAATTCTGCAATCATGTTGATCCACATAGGTATATCAGTGTTCTCCACATGTTTAGAAATACAGTAAATGTGTTGAAATTCACATCCTTAAAAAATTCAGAATTTCTCTGACTAGTAAAAATATTTTTATTAAATTTTTGACAACGTTATGCAAGTAGTTTCATTACACTCAACACCCCTTTCCCTCTCATTCTTTTTTCATGTTTTTTCTCCATCTGAATGTCTGCATGTACTTGTTTGTTTGTTTGTTTGTTTGTTTGTTTGTTTGTTTGTTTTTCAAGACAGGGTTTCTCTGTATAGCCCTGGCTGTCCTGGAACTCACTTTGTAGACGAAGCTGGCCTCGAACTCAGAAATCCGCCTGCCTCTGCCTCCCGAGTGCTGGGATTAAAGGCCTGCGCCATTATGCCCGACTTCAGCATGTACTTTTAACCTCCTATTATTTATTTATTCATATTATATGTATATACATATGTTGTGTGTTTATGTGTATCTGTGTATCATATTCATGCTTGTTGCCTATGATATACAGAAGCAGACATCAGTTCCCCTAGAACAAGAGTCACAAATTGTGAGACACTGTGGTATGCTTGGAAATTAATTCAGGTCTTCTGCAAGAGAATTAATTGTTCTTAAACACTTAACCATGTTTCCACTCCCAAATTCACAGTTTCTTTATTGAAATTATTTAATATCTCATCAACTCAAAATGTGTCGGCATTATACTTCTGGGTTGTTACAGAAAAGGCGGGGCCACCTCTATGGAAATGCTGGGGGCTGCTCAGTTGCAAAAGCCTCTCCTGGAGGTTATTAAAGGAGCTTGCAGCAGTGTTAGGATGATCTTACTGTAGTGTTTCCTTTCCTGCTGAGTCTGTGTAGTTGAATCTGCTCTGTGCCACCTCACCTCCAACCCCCAAGGGTGGGTAAGGTATGGCAGTGAGTAGTTCCGGCATAGACAGCATTAGGTTAACTAAAGCCTACATACTTTTCTAAGAAAATCCAAAGTAAAATAATTGTTTTCCATAGTCATACATGTAAATGGTAGAATAAAATAAAATAAACAAAATGGGTAGAGTAATATATAAATTATCTTTTGGACCTTGATTTAATACAGCTATTAAATATGTTCATTTTAGCAAAAGTAAATTGTTAGTTTAAGTTTAAATATCTGAACTTCATATATTCAATATTTCTGTGCTACTTTACTCTGCAACAGAATATTTTTTCCACTGACTTAAGATGACACACCTTTATTATCTCATGGTCTGGAGGCACGCACCCAACTTAGCTGTGAAAATTGCTGTTGCACAACCATATGATCTCATGTGGAAATGGATGCTTATTTAAGACTCATTGCAAGTTGTTAGAAATCAGTCTCTTCTGGTTATATCAATGAGGCCCTCAACATTTTGGGGATGTCATTTCACATCATGCCCTTTGATCATCCCTGTAATAATACAGTACACTCTCCCCCCCAAATCAGCAGGAGAACAACGTCATGATCTCAGTTATGCCCACACAGAATAACCTCTGTTTTTATAAAGTCATGACCAGCAGAGCTGGATCTGTAATCATGTATTCCCAAACCCCTCCCTTTGTGAAATAAAAGAATATAATCCAATCGTATCTCTGCCCACACCAAGGAAGAAAGGACTGTGATGACAGTGTGAATTACAGCAAAACATTGAGGAAACGTGTCTACCAAATATCCTAATGCTTAATGTCTTGGTTCTCAAAATTGAACTAACAACATTTCTATCTTAATACTGTTTTTATAATATTTTAATAAAAACAAAAACCAGAGCTCCAAACCTGGTAGTAATAAATGCTGCTTATAAAATACTTACTATAATTAGTATCACTAGTAGTAGAGTTATTGATAAAGAGCCTTTTAAATATATATATAAAAGAATATTCTAAAGTGTTGAATGCTGTCTTGGGCTGAGGTAATATTTTAGATAATTCTATTCTCTAATTATTTCTATTATACTATTATTGTTATTCCTACTTCACACTTTATGTAATAATTACTGACACATAGCATTTTTCATGTGCCAGTGCACTGCTACAAATTACATTCATAAGTTAGCTCATTTAACTCTCATACCATCCTATAAATTAAATATTACTAATACCCTCTATTATGTCTGAAGAAACTAAGAGGAAAAGAGATTAAATTATGTACTCAAGGTCAGCTGGATATTATGTGCCACAGTGAAAGCAGATATTTAAGAATATTGGGGTTGGGTACTACTGTGTTTTGATGTTTGCTGAATAGGAATTATTGTTTGAATAGTAAGGAAAACAGTCAATCTTGTATTGTTTAGATAAAAGGTAAAGACAGGCAAATTGTAGGAGATACAGTTTATTAAAAATTGTACAGATGAAGCTCGGTGTGCGGTTTCTGAATTTCCTTCCATTCTTTTCCATCCTCCTGCAACCCCTTCTCCATCACTCCCCCCCCCCCCCCGCCAAACACACATAGGTTCACTTTTATTTAATTAAATTGTTATTAATTAATATATTGTAATTAAAATTGTTATTTAAATTAGATTAAGAAATTATTTGCCTGTGGTTTGTTTGCAAGATTCAGCTGTTGAGCCACTGCACTGAACTGAAAGACATCTGGTCTGGAGAATGAATCCAGTGCAGATGGAGACAGGGAGAAGTCTGTTCCTAAACAATTTGCATTTCCCTACAACAATGTGTTAGAGGTTCAAACTGCCATGTCTTATTTCACTATTTTAGTGATCTCAAAGATCTGACCTTTTCTGTCTTTTTCCTTGGAAATATCATTTTGCATAGAACTTGCTCATAGATGCCTTTTGGAAAAAACAAAAAGAAAACCCAAAGCCTCTAATTGGTCTTATTGATGAACGTTTTGCACCCAATCAGGAACTTTTGTCTTACGCCATCTTCAACTTCCAGAAGCAGTAGGTTTCAGAATTTGGCCCTGGCACATTGTAGGCTCCTGCAAAGAGGAAGGACTGACTCCCATTCCTTCTGTGACCATTCACTGTGCTATGCTACAGAGCAGCTTTGGTACTTTCCCAAATTTCCAAAGTGTCTCAGATGATTTCCTTGACAACAGCTGCTCAACATTTGTTTATCCTTTGTCTGAGAGAAAGCTCTGCTTTTTTTCCCCTGTAATTATATTTTTTCAACTGCTTCCTGCATTGCTTGTTTTCTGACCTTTCTTTTGTCCTTTGCAAGTACATATATTAAAATAAAAATACCAGGGCAAAGTGCCACACTCTCATTCCAGCACGGAAAGCATGCTCTGATTTTGATTTCTTTTCAAGTTGGTCAATTGTATATGGGGTTTTGAGTTGAGTGCAATCAGAGAAGGGGGGGGGGCAGAAATGAATGTGTGTCCTTTTTGCTGTTATCATGTTGCTTCCTCTTTATTGTATAGCATATTAACTAAGGCAATGTCGAGTGCCTATAAACTTATTCATTTACTCTTTCCCCAAATATTCAGTGCACAGAACACTGGAGCCATAAAAGGGTAAATGACCTAAAAGAATTTTGACAGTACCAGAGTTGCAAACATTAAATTGATGCTCTACAACATTTAAATGTAGTATAAAAATTGATAATTTTTTGAAAAAAATTCATTTTCTGGATGATTATCACATATTAGGTGTTGGCTAACAGATGAACAATTTCAGGAACCATTTCCATCATCTGAAACACTGTGGTTCAAGGAGCTACTTCACCTACTTAAGCTTTCTTAGTAAGTTCAATTTAAGCTTAGATCTTAGCTTCCTGGTCCTTCATTAGAGTGATTTCTATTTAGGGATATCTTCATCTGCAAACATGCTCATCTCAGCTTCTCTATAAATAGCTCTATGCATTGAAAGATCACACTTCCCTTACTAATTATTCCTTCCCATCAAAACATAAGCTCACAACGCAAGAAAGGTTCAAAATAAGGCAGTTTGGTTCTTGATAGTATAAAATGTGCAAAACCACTTTCTATAACTATATTCTGTTTCAATCCTTTTGAAAATGCATTCAGAAAATATTTATTTTCTGTTGTGAAGAACTGGAATAGATTTTTTAACTTTATACGTTAGTGCTGAAATATGGAAAATTTGTCATAATAATTCACATGAAGAAACATCGGGAATAAACAGAAAAAAAACAAACAAACAAACAGAGCATTGGCAAGTTTCAGCCTGTATGTCTCCATGAAAACAGGTTTCACCACTTAAGAGAACAAAACCATTTATAAGAAGGTGTATTACACCAAGGTATTTGATTCAGCTGTAAAGAAAAATAAAATAATACTATTTTCAAGAAAAAAAAAAGAAAGTTGGTACATTATGTTAAATCAGTCAGAATTAAATGACAAATTGTTTTATATCATAATGTGAAACTAGATTTCATTCTCTCCCTCCCGCCCCCAGTGTGTGTGTGTGTGTGTGTGAAATTAGAAAGGAGGACATAAAAGTGGAGGAAGGTATTCTCAGTATAGAAAGGACAGGAAGAATGAAACTAAAGAGCAAATAACATAGTGGCATCAGAGTAGGAGATAACAGTGCCACACTGAGCAAAGCAGAACAAAGTACTAACATCATACATGTATGAGAATGCCATAACATGATGCATTACTTTGTATGCTGGCTTAAAAGTCAATGATTATATTAAATTATGTAGTATGCACCCTTGATGAAACAAAACCAACATTGCTCTATCTTGTTGGATAGTCTGCAAAAGCACAACATCCCAGTGCATGGATAGGTTGCCCCAGCATCCCACTTCTCCCAATCCCATAAGCAAGCTTGAATGTATGGAATGTTGAAGGTACAGATCTCCAGCTTTTCCACCTGACCCATTATTGTTCCTGTCTGAAAGAACTGCTGGGACAAATACGGAGAAGACCTTAAGGAAAAAGTGTTTCAGCTAAAGGGCCAAAGTGGTAAACAGCTACAGGGGAAACCCTAAGGCCTGACACTATTTCTGAGGCTATGGAGTGCCCACAAAAAGGGGCATTTCATGACTACCCTCAAAAAAGATGTAACAAGCAGCCAGCAGAAAGAGTCAGACACGGATATTTACACTCAACCCATGGACAGAAGCTGGTAGGAAAAATCTGGAAGAAGCTGAGGAGGAGGGCAACCCTGTAGGACCAGCATTTTGAATTAACCTGGACCCTGGAAATCTCTCAGACACTGGACCACCAACCAGGCAACATTTACCAGCTAAAATGAGGCCCCCAACACAAATACAGCAGAGGACTGCTTGATACGGGTTCAGTCAGAGAAGACCCACCTAACCCTCAAGAGACTGGAGGCCCCAGGTAGTGGGGAGGTAGTGTTGAGGTAGGGATATCTTCCTGGAGATTAGGGTGGGAGTGTGGGGGGGGGGGATGGGATGTGGAACTGTCAGAATGTAGACCTGTTAGAGATAAAAACCTTCAGTGTAAAAATAAAGAATAATAAAAATTAAAAAAACATATTAATCTTAATTAGTTTTTAAAATGAATTTTAATGAAAAACATTCAGAACACTGCACACACACACAAAAATTAATTTATTTTGTATGTCATATTATGGTATTTTTTGGTTTTATTGTATATACTGTGTTTTCCTCTATAGGACTATTATAAAATGGAAACTATTAAAACTTTCAACAAAAAATAACTTTGAAAATGCACAACAAAACAAACAAACAAACAAATTAAAAAAAAAAACACAAAGAGTGATTGCTTTGTGGAAAGAGCTGCCAGGGGTTGCTCTGGCCTCCCTTCCCCCTCAGAATCTTTTAAGAGTGTATCCTTTTAACAGAAACTTGTCTTAGCCTATTTTAAAACTCTCCTGTGACATGCAGAAATCCACATTCAGTTAGAAAACTCCTGTTCTGAAGTGCTCCACCCTCCATCTCTCAGAATTTAAAGACAGCTCCCACTATAGAGATAGCTCCTCCACTTTTATTGTTTCATAAGGCTCTCTCCGAATCTAACACTCCAGTCCTTTCTAACCTCACATGCTTTCCTAGATGGCTGTTCACCAGCTCTGCCATCTGTCAGGATGCTAGCTTGCCAGTGGGGATTGTAAATAATCTCCCTTCCTTCTACTAATCACATGGTTCTTTCTGTTCAGAACCAACACTACTACAGACTTTGACACTTTAACCCACTTTGCAAGGTAGATATTCTTCAACTCTTTTAGCTTTGGGCCCCAAGATGCAGGAACAAATGGTTGTAAATATTCCCCTTTATTTTGTAAATTGTATAGTAACTGCCACTGGGAGAAAAACATAATTAAGACACCCATTTTTCCACTTCTATTCAATACAATAGTAGACTTTGTATGGAATCAGTTAGGAAGCAATAAATCACATTGGAAAATAAGGAATAAAATTATGGCATAGCTTTATAGGAAGAAGATGATATGCATTTCAAAAATTTCTACTAGAATGCAATGTAATAAGTAATGAAATATAAAATTAAAAAAAACAGTTGTATTTTTAAACCTTAATGAAGAATTGATTAAAAATTAAAATTAAATCAACTTTACATTTTCAGCAGTGTCAAAAACAATGTCAAGAGTAGAAAAAAATGAAGAAAACAGATGAAATATTTGCATACCAAAATATGCAAAACATTGATGAAGATATAGTAGAAAGATCCCAAATGCTCCCAGTTGTTAAGAAAGGTTAAAATATCCACATTCTCTAATGGAGTCTGTAGACTCAACATGCATCTTATGAAAATTATAAGAATATGATCTAAAGAAGTTAAAAGCAAACATCTGAGACACATTAATACCATAATAGAGAGAGTTCTTTTAAAATATATTAGAAAACTAGAATAAATTAAATGTTACAGGATAAATTGAAGTGTCCCTTGAAACAATGTAACAAAATACAGAAGCTAAAATTAAATCCACATATCTATATAAATGATCTTCCACAATAATGCCATGGATATACAAGCAAGAGTTTGATAAACAATAGATTCTCCAAAGAGTTCTACAACGCAGGAAATGAAGGGAAACATGAAGGTTGTATAAGATTTACGAGAACTTTAAACATTGAAATTATTATAGAAAAATATACTTTTCTCAAAAATTTAGTGGATACAAAAATATATTAATTTTGACAAGATTTTGGTATATACTTTTGATGGAACATTAATCATGACTAATAAAGTAAAAGGCCTAGGACAGCAAGACATGTCCTTGGGTAAGAGTACAACCAAGCTTGATAACTGAAGTCTTTTCCCATGGTTGCGGGAGAAAACCAGTTCTTACAAATTTGCTTCTGCCCTTCATTGTAAGCAGTGACATGTACCACAACTCTTTCAAATAAGTATAATTCAATATCTTACCTTCAACATTTTAAATCCTCTCTATGTGTACACAGGAAAAAATAGCACACTGTGGTCACTGAAATGATACACTTACATAGGAAAAGCTATGAATGAGTCAGTCCACTTATGACAATTATTCAAATTATAAAGATGAATAGAGACAACAGAGAGAAATGGAAGAGAAGAGGAAATTTCTGTTCAGTGGGTGCGAAGTGCCCATTACTCAGTGATGTGTGTTCTAGAGGCCATCTGTAAAATAGATAGGCTGTAGTTAACTGAATCTTGCCAGGCATGTATGTGTGTGTGTGTGTGTGTGTGTGTGTGTGACTTCAAAGCCACTTTAAAGTTTCAAGATGGCCTTTGAATCTGTGTTCAGCTTTTCCTTTTCATATCATCAAAGAAAGAACTTAGTTGACCAAAGACTTACCAAAGTTCAATACAGAGTTGGGTGTGATCTCTATTTCATAGTTTTACCAAATCTACATGGGTATGAAGGGAGTGTACCATTGAGCTCAAATAAGTTCATATATCTGCACTTTCCCCATGTAATAGACTATTGAGAAGAAATAGATATCTGTATGTCTATATAAATGAAACATGTCAATATTATTTATAATAAACTTGCCTAGGCAGACTATCTTATAAGAAATTATGTGATGGTTACCAGACACCCCCCCTCGGCCCCAATCTCACAGGGACTAAACCAACAACCAAAAAGTACAAAAGGAGGGACCCATGGCTCTAGCTGCATATGTAGCAGAAAATGGCCTTATCTGGCATCAATGGGAGGGGAGGCCCTTGGTCCTGTGAAGGCTCAATATCCCAGTGTAGGGAAATACTAGGCAGGTAAGGCAGGAGTGGGTGGGCTGGGCGGGGGGGGGGGCAAAACTAGAAGCAAGGGGAGGGGCATGGAATAGGAGGTTTGTGGAGGGGTAATCAGCAAAGGGGGTAACATTTGAAATAACCTGTTGCTTTGCCTCAGTTGCTCTTTTAAGGTGGATAACAAGGGCTTTTGGAGAAGTACACAATGGAGTAAGGAGAACCAAGCAGGTTGCTTATCCCTGGAGAGTGCTGCATTTTATCTTTCATACAGCCTCAATGACTGTGCTTTGTGAGGGAGAAGAGCAAAGCACCGCTGTAGTGTAAAGATAAGAACATATATTCTGCTTTCTCGTAATTCAGTTGAAAGTAGCTTCCCAAGTAATACTTGACAGATGTTAGCTTAGAGAACTCAAGTCCTCTGACTCCCAATTTAGTTCTCTTCCTATTAAATTACATTAGAATTAGCCAGTAAGATTCATATGCATGTCTCTAAGCTTTGGAATTTTCTTTTTTTTTTCTAGCTCTCTTTCTATGGCACTAATTAATTTATTGATTTATTCAATAAAGCAGAAGCCATACATAATGAGCAGTAACTACGAACATAAATGAAATCAGTGCTGCCAAAGGAGAAAAAACGTATTCTAAATTCATCCGAGGTTCACATACTCCTGCATTTAAAGTTAATTTTAAATTACTAAACCCTGTGAGTACACTAAAGATAAAACAGTTTTACTTAGTCTCTTGCCTTGAACATTTTCAGTGTAAGAACAATTTCATATAAGGATTTGGACAATTCTATCTTTGTAATATTAAAACTCAGACTTTTAGGTCATGAGTGTTTTTTTTATTAATTTCATTTAATGATATAGAATTAAATCTAGTGAAACTTGATAAGGGACACACAGCTCGGTAATAGATAACAGAACTAAGGCAAGATGATTCACTAGAATATGAATCAATAAATTCTACTTTGGTCTAAATGCACACAACAAGAAAAACAAGTGACCGCAATGTGCAGCATGTTTTACTTGGGTAATCTGATCTACCATGACATTTACAGAAATGCCAAATTATGAGTTTGCTCCACTAACCTTCTGCAGGCAATGACTCTACATATTCTAAGGACAGCCTCTATGTCTTGGAATACATTTTGAACTGCCAGGATAGCTTCTGTAATGTGTCCTGAGTTTGCACAAAGAAACTCCTGGTTTTTGTTTGTTTGTTTGTTTGTTTTGTTTTTGTTTTTGTTTTCATTTAAGCTCAGGGTTTACAACTTTTCATGAATAACTTTAATTTAAAATGAGAGACATCATGTTATATCAATTGGTACATGATTTTCCACAGAGGCAACTGAAAATGGTTTATCATGATTATATGTTATTTGAAATACACTAAAAACAACAACAAAAAAAATCCATCCTCAAAGATTAAGCTTACTTCCCTCCGTATGACTTACCTGATTCAAACTTGTAAGTGTTTAATGAGACTCTCCATTCAAATGTTGACTTTTCCATTTTGAACCTACTCATTTTGTAGTTTGTTTGTCATACAGTTGAAATTCCCTAACTCAAAGGAGTATCACCATTATATTCTGTGACTAACAGCTGGAGAATCTTCATATTTGAAGTGAATGAAAAGCTAAGTACATAGGACTTTTACAGAGTCTTGATATCGGTAGGTTAGGCTATCCTTACACAAACTCCATGATGCTCTGACATTGAATACCTTTGTAACTAATGAGGTATTTGACTCTATTACCACCAAAGGAAGAATATTTGCCAGCCTAGGTACAATGCTGACTCCATATATTGGTCATCATCAGATACATAAGGTAACCACATGGCAACGTGGGCTCTAGATGACATATAAACTCCTACTATTTATTCACTATCAATTTTCAGAGCATAAAAACATTTGAAAAACAAAATAACACTAAAAAACGGAATTCTCTTTTGAGTAGCTATCTTCAATATATTGGTCTATGGTTATGTCTGTGAAGAATAGTTTTGATTGTCTGTTGATGTAGAGGAGATCAAACCACTCTCACTAATACTACTCTGAGGCAGATGGCCCTGTGTGTATAAGAAAAGAGGCTGAGCATGATCCTGTATGAGCTAGAACATGAGCAAGCTATTCACATTACAGTAGTGTTTCTGTTTTATGTTCCTGCTGAAGATTTGACTTTACTGAATCATGGCGATGACCTGGAAGTGTAGGCTTATACAACCTACCTTCCTATAAGCTGCATGAGGTTGAAATGTTCTGTCACAACAGAAACTGAATGCAGCAGGACAGAAGAGCATAGTTTGATTTGTCAGGATGGCACAAAAAAGAAGTCAGGTCAGATTAAACAGCTTCATAAACAGAAGTTGAGAATACAGAACATGTAAAATCCCCAATTGTAGGTAAACGTCCTATGCCTGAAGTTGATTAGAAATGGATAGATTATAAGCCAAATGAGGTGTTAGTAACTTTATGGCATCTGTGAGGTTTGGCTTAGTATTATCAATAGTTCCTTAAGAGTATTAATAATATGCCAAAGACTGCTAGAATGATTCAAGAATCTTTTATACCATTGTCTGGTGATCTTACTCTATTGGTAGAGTGTGGGGAGGGACCAGCTAGGAGGGACTCTAGAATACTGGAGGTTTTGGTTTGACATATCAGTGTTGATTTTCTACCAATATGGAACAAATGTTGGACATGGTATACATTGCTTTTGACTCATTTTTACTTCATAGGATTCTTGAAGGATTTCTTGGATCAAAATTGTATATAGATGGCTATGGTGGCATATGACCAAGCTTGAACCAGCAGCTGTAACTCCAGATGGTTTGTTGCCTTCATTTGTAAAAGTAACTTTTATTTGCCTGATATAATTGTCCTTTCAGAAGCTTATTGTCTCAGTCAGCTAACTTAGCCCTAGACTAGGAAGTTTCTAGTTTCAATACAATCTAATAGAATGTTTACAGCTTCTGGGGCTTTCTTATTCTCTCTGTTCTCTGGCTGGCTGACACACCTCAGCTGTTGTGACTCAAACTCTTTTTCAAGCTGATTGATTCCATTCTGACTCTTTTTCACCTCTGACAAAATTTTTCTGCTTGGTCTCAAACTAACTCTAACAATCAGTTCTAATCTCTTGCTCATTTTCATTTTCTTGTTTATTCTGTGTCTAGTATGTTCTCTCTTAAACTCTTCTTCAAAAAACTATCCCAGTAGAATGGCCTCTCTTTTATTTCCCTCTGCAATGCTCTTTTTTTTTTTCATTTTTTTATTAGATATTTTCTTCACTTACATTTCAAATGCTATCCCAAAAGTCCCCTATAACCTCCCCCTGCCTTGCTCCCCTACACACCCACTCCTACTTCTTGGCCCTGGCATTTTCCTGTACTAGAGCATATATAGTTTTCAAGACCAAGGGGCCTCTCTTCCCAATGATGGCCAACCAGGCCATCTTCTGCTACATATGCAGCTACAGACATGAGCTCTGGGTGTACTGGTTAATTCGTATTGTTGTTCCACCTATAGGGTTGCAGATACCTTCAGGTCCTTGGGTACATTTTCTTGCTCCTCCATTGGGGGACACTGTGTTCTATCCAATAGATGATTTGAGCATCCACTTCAGTATTTACCAGGCACTGGCATAGCCTCACACGAGAAAGCTATATCAGGGTCTTTTCAGCAAAATCTTGCTGGTGTATGAAACAGTGCCTGCGTTTGGTGGCTGATTTGGGGATGCATCCCCGGGTAGGATAGTCTTTGGATGGTCAACCTTTTTGTCTTAGCTCCAAACATTGTCTCTGTAACTCCTTCCATGGGTATTTTCTTTCCTATTCTAAGGGGCAATGAAGTATCCACACGTTGGTCTTCCTTCTTGATTTCGTTATGTTTTACAAATTGTATCTTGGGTATTCTAAGTTTCTGGGCTAATATCCACTTATCAGTGAGTTCATATTAAGTTACTTCTTTTGTGATTGGATTACCTCACTCAGAATGATATCCTCCAGATACATCCATTTGTCCAAGAATTTCATAAATTCATTGTTTTTAATAGCTGAGTAGTACTCCATTGTATAAACGTACCACATTTTCGGTACCCATTCCTCTGTTGAAGGACATCTTGGTTCTTTCCAGATTCTGGCTATTATAAATAAGTCTGCTATGAACATAGTGGAACATGTGTGCTTATTATCAGTTGGAACATCTTTTGGGTATATGCCCAGGAGAGGTATTGCTAGATCTTCCAGGACTACTATGCCCAAGTTTCTGAGGAACCACCACACTGATTTCCAGCGTGGTTGTACAAGCTTGCAATTCCACCAGCAGTGGAGGAGTGTTCCTCTTTCTCCACATTCTCGCCAGCATCTGCTGTCTCTTGAATTTTTGATCCTAGCCGTTCTGATTGGTGTGAGGTGGAATCTCAGTGTTGTTTTGATTTGCATTTCCCTGATGATTAAGGATGTTGAACATTTTTTCAGGTGCTTCTCAGCCCTTCCTCAGTTGAAAATTCTTTGTTTAGCTCTGTACCCCATTTTTAATGGTATTACTTGAATTTCTGGAGTCCAGCTTCTTGAGATCCTTGTGTATATTGGATATTAGTCTCCTTTCAGATTTAGGATTGGTAAAAATCCTTTCCCAATCTGTTGGTGGCCTTTTTGTCTTATTGACAGTATCTTTTGCCTTATGGAAGCTTTGCAATTTTATGAGATTTCATTTGTTGATTCTTGATCTTACAGCACAAGCCATTGTTCTTCTGTTCAGGAAATTTTCCCCTGTTTCCATATGTTGGAGGCTTTTCCCCACTTTCTTCTCTATAAATTTCAGTGAGTCAGGATTTATTCGGAGGTCTTTGATCCACTTAGACTTGAGCTTTGTTCAAGGAGATAAGAATGGATCAATTCACATTCTTCTACACGATAACAGCCAGTAGTGCCAGAACCATTTGTTGAAAATGCTTCCTTGTTAAAGATCAAGTAACCATAGGTGTGTGGATTCATTTCTGGGTCTTCAATACTATTCCACTGATATACCTGTATGTCACTGTACCAAGACCATGCAGTTTTTTATCACAATTGCTCTGTAGGTAGCCTGAGGTCAGGCATGGTGATTTTAGTGGGATTTCTTCTTGTTTCTCTTCCTTTAGTTTTATGTTGCCTTCTGGTTTGCTTTATATTGCTTTTATTATGTTTGGGTATGGGCCTTGGATTCCTGATCTTTCTATGACTTTTATCATGATAAGGTGTTGTATTTTGTCAAACGCTTTCTCAGCATCTAATGAGATGATCATATGATATTTGTCTTTGAGTTTGTTTGTATAGTGGATTACTGTGATGAATTTCCTTATATTAAATCATCCCTTCATCCCTGGGATGATGCCTACTTGGTCATGATGGATGGTTGTTTGGATGTGTTCTTGGATTCAGATTGCGAGGATTTTATTGAGTATTTTTGCATTTATATTCATAAGGGAAATTGGTCTGAAGTTCTCTTTCTTTGTTGAATATTTTTATGGCTTAGATATCAGAGTAATTGTGGCATCATAGAATGAAGTGGGTAGAGTACCTTGTGTTTCTATTTTGTGGAATAGTTTGAGGAGAGTTGGAATTAGGTCTTCTTTGAAGGTACGATAGAACTCTGCAGTAAACTCATCTGGTCCTGGGCTTTTTTTGGTTGGGAGACTATTAATTATTGATTCTATTTCTTTAGGGGATATGGGACTGTTTAGATCATTAATCTGATCATGATTTAACTTTGGTACCTGGTATCTGTCTAGAATCTTGTCCATTTCATCCAGGTTCTACAGTTTTGTTGAGTATAGCCTATTGTAGAAGGATCTGGTGGTGTTTTGGATTTCTTCAGGATCTGTTGTTATGTCTCCCTTTTCATTTCTGATTTTGTTAATTAGGATGCTTTCCCTGTGCCCTCTAGTTAGTCTGGCTAAGGGTTTATCGATTTTGTTGATTTTCTCAAAGAACCAGCTCCTCGATTGGTTGATTCTTTGAATAGTTCTTTTTTTTTCCACTTGGTTGATTTCATCCCTAAGTTTGATTATTTTCTGCTGTCTACTACTCTTGGTTGAATTTGCTTCCTTTAGTTCTAGAGCTTCTATGTATGCTCTCAGGCTGCTTGTATTTGCTCCCTGTTTCTTTATGGAGGTACTCAGGGCTCTGAGTTTTCCTCTTAGGACTGCTATCATTGTGTTCTATAAGTTTCGGTATGTTGTAGCTTCATTTTCATTAAACCCTAAAAAGTCTTTCATTTCTTGCTTTTTTGCTTCCTTGACCAAGGTATCATTGAGAAGAGTGTTGTTCAGTTTCCATGTGAATGTTGGATTTTTATTATTTATGTTGTTATTGAAGATCAGCAGTAGTCCGTGGTTATCTGATAGGATGCATGGGATAATTTCAATATTTTTGTATCTGTGGAGGCGTGGTTTTTTGACCAATATATGGTCAAAAATCCATTTGTTTCATAACTTCTGTTTGTGTTCATGTGTCTGTTTAGTTTCTGTTTCTAGGATCTGTCCATTGATGAAAATGGTGTTTTGAAGTCTTATACTATTATTGTGTGAGGTACAATGTGTGCTTTGAGCTTTACTAAAGTTTGTTTAATGAATGTAGATGCCTTTGTATTTGGAGCATAGATATTTAGATTTGAGAGTTTCTCTTGGTAGATTTTACCTTTGATGAGTATGAAGTGCCCCTCCTGTCTTTTTTGATAACTTCGGGTTGGAAGTCAATTTTATTCTGTATTAGAATGGCTAATCCAGCTTGTTTCTTTGGACCAGTTGCTTGAAAAATTTTTTCCAGCCTTTTATTCTGTAGTAGTGTCTGTCTTTGAGATGGGTTTTCTGCAAGTATCAAAATGTTGGGTTGTTTGTGTAGTCATTTTATTAATACATGTCTTTTTATTGGGAAATTGAGTCCATTGATGTTAAGATAAATTAAAGAAAAAAATTGTTGTTTCCTGTTATTTTTGTTGTTAAAGTTGTGATTCTCTTCTTGTGGCTTTCTTCTTTTAGATTTGTTGAAGTATTACTTACTTGCTTTTTCTATGGTGTAGTTTCCGTTCTGTTTTGCTGTTTTCCCTTTATTATTGTTTGAAGGGCTGTATTCATGGAAAGATATTTTGTGAATTTGTTTTTGTCATGGAATACTTTGGTTTCTCCATCTATGGTAATTGAGAGTTTTGCTGGTTATAGTACCCTGGGCTGGCATTTGTGTTCTCTTAGTGTCTGTATAACATCTGTCCAGGATCTTCTGGCTTTCATAGTCTCTGGTGAGAAGTCTATAGTAATTCTAATAAGCCTGCTTTTATATGTTAACTGACCTTTTTCTCTTACTGCTTTTAATATTCTGTCTTTATTTAGAGCATTTGTTGTTCTGATTATTATGTGTCAGGAGGAATTTCTTTTCTGGTCCAGTCTATTTGAAGTCCTGTAGGCTTCTTGTATGTTAATGGGCATCCCTTTCCTTTGGTTAGGGAAGATTTCTTCTATAATTTTGTTGAAGATATTTGCTGGTCCTTTAATTTGAAAGTTTTCATTCTCATCAATACCTATTATCCTTAGGTTCCATCTTCTTATTTTGTCTTGGATTTCCTGGATGTTTCGAGTTAAGATCTTTTTGGATTTTGCATTCTCTTTGATTGTTGTGATCACTAGGTTCAGGGTGTGCTAGGGGCCCTGTGGTGTGGAGAGTACTCTGGGGCTCTAGGAGCCCTTGGCTGAGTTCAGGTGGAAGATGGCAGGGCTGTCCCAGACTGGAGTGGATCCCAGCTCTGGTCAGGTGGGTTCCTTTGTCCCTGTTCCTGCTGGCACAAGACTCTCTGTGATTCTTTGGAGCTGATGTTGCGTTCTACTCACCTGTGACCCTGAGGTGATCCCAAGGTCCTGAGGTGTACAGTGTACTCTAGGGCCCTTGGTGGCCTCTGGTCATTTCAGGTGGAAGATGTGCAGTGCTCTTTTAAGTAGCTTTCCTTTCCTCTCTCTTCTCCTACGAGTTGGGCTCATCTTATTCTGTCAAGTCATTCGCTGATTTGTCACTTTGTCAGATACACAATTAACATCACTTTCAAACATGGGTGCTTCCTTCTACAAACTAAACTTTACCTTTTTAATGTTTGTGATTAATGTGTGGACTGAGAGAGAGCATGTATTAAAATAAAGTATGTGCTAAGGCTGAGCCACAGCAGAACTGAAAATAGGGGTTTTTTTGTTTGTTTGTTTGTTTTTGTTTTTTGGGTTTTTTTCCAGTAAATAACACAATCTTGTGGTTCATAGTATGATCAAATGATCTGAAACATTCCTTCTATTTCCATTCATACACAGTGCACATTTCTTAATCCTTTGAGTATCTCTGAAGGTGAATATTTTTAAGAACTCAAGATCTTTTATAAAATAGCATAAATGAATATATAAGTAAAATTATTTTTGGAATTTCCCTTGAGACTTACTTTCTAGAAAGTACAGACACTTATGGTGATTATAGAGAGCTCAATTTAGAATTTTAATGATAGTTAACTAAATCACCCAATATTCAAATTCATAGTAGTGAATTGCCAGTGTTTGTTTATTGCCTGTTAAGAAAATAGTATTGTTGGTGATATTAAATGTTTTTAATCCTGAAACACATGTGAAAATTTGGTTTGTGTGAGAAGAATGTTACACCTGAGAGCACTTCTAGGGTAAAGCTTTTCATTTGTCACCTCCTTTGATTTAAGTTAGATATGTAGTTGTACAAAGAAGGCCTGATACTCATCTGGCTGGTGAAATGAAGCCTGTGCTCTTTAGGGCTTATTGTCCTTTACATTTACTTCTTTTGGCTGAGAGCTATCAGTTGAATCTCATGGTGTCATCACTTGGTGATGATTTTAGAGGACTAGCATTGTTTCTAGATTTTTGAGGCTGGCTCTGTTTTGGAGTATTCAAGACACTATCTTATGGCACAACAAATTTAAGCTTATCTCCCACTGGCTTACAAAAAAATAAGAATTAAACTCTGATTTTTTTTTTTGACTTTGACAATTTCTGAGAAATACCCCTCTAACCTACTTTTCTAAGTGCTGCTCTGGCTACCTCCCTAGTAGTATACTCTGGATATATGCTCTTTGTCTTGGACATGCGCTCATGGTCTATCTTCCTTCAAGGCAGCTTCCTCTCTCTCCCTTTCTTTCCTCTCCATCTCGTTCCCTTCTATGTCCCACAACCAGGTCACTCCAAACTCACCTTCCTCCAATCCCTACAGTAATTGACTGTGGCCAATTTTATTTAACCAATAGTTTTAAATCAAGGGAAAAGATTTGCACAACAAAATCTTTTGAATCATTAGTATAGAATTTAACATTACAGTACATACCAATAGACCAAATCTCAACATTGTCTGAAAGCAAACTATGTCATTTTCCTTTATACTGGATAGGAGCAAATGCCAATTAATCCCAGGAAGAGCAAAACAGGACAGGGTGCTTCAAAGAAAGAGTTAGTCATTGCTCCAGACTTCTGGCTCCTTGTCTAACAGCAGTTTTTTGCCTTATTTCTCTAAATTCTTAAGTAAAAGAGAGTTAATTAAAACTGTGGACTTGGGTTTCTATTTTTTTATGCATTAAGATTATGCGTTCCATGACTTGTATAGTATAAAATTAATTTTGTGAAATAAGATATTTTTACAAAGCTTGAATTAAGATTAAAACTATACCACATTAATAAAATTAGATTACCATAGAAATAAATTTAATATGGAATTTTTAAAAGTATTTGAAAAATGCTGTTAATAATATAGTAATTTTAACATGTCGCTTCAGTTAATGAAAATAAGTCTAGTAATCCTGGAAAATAGTCTACATATTTTTATATTGCAAGAAATTGAATAGTTCATTTTAAAGGTCAAATAAGATCTGTAATAACAAGGGTGTCTGAACAGCACCTTTCAATCTAGCATTTAGACTCACCATTTTTTTATTAAACCAGAAATGCTCTAATTACTGTTATATCTACGAGTGTGACTACGCGAAAGAAGATGCTTTGAATTCATTAACCCTTAAGGAATTCCTAGTATAACTAAGAGATGAGATACACTACCGTGAAGGTATTTGTGCAAAGCAACTCGAGGAAAGTATATTTGGCTTATTATTACACATCACTCTTCATCACTAAAAGAAACAAAGACAGAAACTCAGACATGGCAGGGTCCTGGAGGCAGGAGCTTATGTAGTGAGCATAAGGGATGGCTGCTTACTGCCTTATTCCCCTTGGCTTGTTCAGCCTGCTTTCTTATAGAACCCAGGATCACCATACCTAACACTGTAATCTTTATTAATCAGAGCCACAAGATTTACGGAAAGAATCTGTGTGTGTGTGTGTGTGTGTGTGTGTGTGCACGCGTGTGTGTGTGTGTGTCTGTGTGTATCTATGTCTATGTATACACACATATGTACACACATGTACACGTGTGTACATATGTGTGTGTGTGTGTGTGTGTGTATTTGCACTCTCATACGCTTATATATGTATTGGCATGACTAAGCGCTGCAGTCCCAATAATATAACAATTTTGCCATGTGAATGGAAAGTCCAATAATCTAGTAGAAGTTCAGTCAGGCATTCACAATAGACTGGACCCTTCTGTAGCAGAACCCCCCTAATTAATTTAAATATTAATACAATAAGAAGCCTGTGATTGAGCAATGGAAAAGGAAGGCAGGCAGAGAATTTTAGAGACCTGAGAGATAGGAAAGAAGGGAGAAGTAAGGAAAATGGAGAAAGAGAAAGATGATTCATGGCTTTAAATAGGCACAGATAAATATGAATACCATAAAAGAATAGAATGACTGGGATGACTTGTCTAATCTAGATGGGAAACTTGTATTATTATTAATTGGCTCTAAATTTATTGTGTGAGAATATTATGAATTTATTTTTATATAAAATTGACTGATAATTATAAGCTTCTAGAGTTCTGATTAACTGGGTTAGGGGATTTATGACAACTAGCTACAGGGGGTGGATATCTCAGAAGTTATTAGCAGCTCTGAGGCAGGCAAACCAGAACTTGGAAGACCACTTCCTGGGGCTAGCCATGGAGGTTGAAAGAGTTAGGTTGCCAGGGCCTGCACTAGCAGAGAGTAGCCTGCCCTGGCACAGGAAAATGACTTTTTAAAAATATTTTTATTAGGTATTTTCCTCATTTACATTTTCAATGCTATCCCAAAAGTCCCCCATACCCTCTCGCCCACTCCCCTACCCACCCGCTCCCACTTTTTGGCCCAGGCGTTCCCCTGTACTGGGGCATATAAAGTTTGCAAGTCCAATGGGCATCTCTTTCCATTTATGGCTGACTAGGCCATCTTTTGATACATATGCAGCTAGAGTCAAGAGCTCCGGGGTACTGGTTAGTTCATAATGTTGTTCCACTTATAGGGTTGCAGATCCCTTAAGCTCCTTGGGTACATTCTCTAGCTCCTCCATTGGGGGCCGTGTGATCCATCCAATAGCTGACTGTGAGCATCCACTTGTGTTTGCTAGGCCCCGGCATAGTCTCACAAGAGAAAGCTATATCTGGGTCCTTTCAGCAAAATCTTGCTAGTGTATGCAATGATGTCAGCGTTTGGAAGCTGATTATGGATCGATCCCTGTATATGGCAGTGTCTAGATGGTCCATGCTTTCATCACAGCTCTAAACTTTGTCTCTGTAACTCCTTCCATGGAGTTACATGGAATTTTATTCCCAATTCTAAGAAGGGGCAAAGTGTCCGCACTTTGGTCTTCGTTCTTCTTGAGTTTCCTTAATCATCAGGGAAATACAAAGCAAAACAACCCTGAGATTCCACCTCACACTACTCAGAATGGCTAAGATCAAAAATTCAGGTGACAGCAGATGCTGGTGAGGATGTGGAGAAAGAGGAACTCTCCTCCATTGTTGGTGGGATTGCAAACTTGTACAACCACTCTGGAAATCAGTCTGGCAGTTCCTCAGAAATTTGGACATAGTACTACAGGAGGATCCCGCAATACCTCTCCTGGGCATATAGCCAGAAGATGCTCCAACCGGTAAGAAGGACACATGCTCCACTATGTTCATAGCAGCCTTATTTATAATAGCCAGAAGCTGGAAAGAACCCAGATGCCCCTCAACAGAGGAATGGATACAGAAAATGTGGTACATTTACACAATAGAGTACTACTCAGCTATTAAAAAGAATGAATTTATGAAATTCCTAGGCAAATGGATGGACCTGGATGGTATCATCCTGAGTGAGGTAACCCAATCACAAAGGAACTCACACAATATGTACTCACTGAACAGTGGATATTATCCCAGAAACTTAGGATACCCAAGATATAAGATACAATTTGCTAAACGCATGAAACTCAAGAAGAATGAAGACCAAAGTGTGGAAAATGACTTTTGAAATATTTCCCGCACCAAACTTCCACCTCAATCACTAAGCAAGAAAATTCTCTCTGGGCTTGCCTACAGCTCAATCTTACAAATTTTCTCAATTTATGTTTCTCATATGACTCTAGCCTATGCCATGATGACATATAATTAGCAAATATGTGCTATAATTACAGGTATAAGAATGCATTATATTAACATTTTCTTGTGGGAAAAATAACTTAATTTTCATGTTATATGCTGTGGGTAAGAAGACTATTTCATAGTAGTCAATGTATGCGATGAAAGAAGACACGAAGGCTCTAAGGATATCCATAATTGTGAAAAGAAGGTGGAGGTAAGTTGTAAATTGTGGAATATTGTGTAGAAATATGACAGCTTGAAAATGTTTGAAGTATTAAGCAGAAACTAGTACCCATGACATGCTGAGAAGAATAAAAAAAGACAAAACAATGGATAAGGGTGAAGTATTAGGTAAATGACATTGTTATTTAAAATCAAACAGGTTACTGAAAACCAATGAAGTATTTTAAATACATGAAAACAGTTCTTTTTAGTTATAAATGATTGTGTTTGACATATGGCCCTAAGAGTTCTGGAAACCTAGATAATAAGAATGAATACTAAAGAAATGGAGGAGGAAAGATGCTTAGCTGGTTACAGGAGATGGAAAGAAGAGATAGTCAAGTGGGTAGTTGGATGGATGGATGGATAGATCAATTATACACAGATAGAGAGAGAAAGAGAAAGTGAGAGAGATATAGAAAAGATAATAGAGGTGAAGTCTGAGAAGAAAGAGTGTAATTCACATTGAGACGTGTGGAATTAGGAATGTCTATCTAGCTGTTTGCCTGGCTGCATTACAGACACAGAGAGAGAGACACACATAGAGAGAGAGAAAGAGAGACAGAGATGAATACAGAGAGATAAAGAAACACTGTGGAAGGAGAGAAGGAGAGAGAAAGAGAGAGAGAGAGAGAGAGAGAGAGAGAGAGAGAGAGAGAGAGAACACAAACAGGGTTTTCCATATACTCTTTTAGGGACACATTCTTGTTTCTCATGTCTGACTATGAAGCACTAGCTACTAAATTCTAAACATTACAGTGTGTGTGTGCCTGTGCGCACACACGCGCACAAACAAGTGCATGCATACAAACTATGGGTCAATCTAATGAAAGAAACCTAAAATGCTGTTGTTTGTTGTTAACAAAGTGCCTAATATTATGTGTTGATGAAAAGATTTAAAGAGATTCCATAACAGATGCTAGACTCTTATACAGAGTATAAGAGAGCTTGCAAATTGCTTTCTTTTTCTGCTTCCTTCATTCCTACTATTTTATGTTTTCATGGTTTTCCTAATATGGAAGGACAGTAAAAGGAAAGCAAAACATTAAGTCTTGTTCTATTGGAAGGAGTTCTTAAATTATGTCAGATATAGTGAGGCATATTATTCTACAAGTAAAAATTCATGATGCTTTATCAGTGGTGGCTCTTAAATATTTTGACAAATCAGTTCTTTTAATATCTATCCTAGACAGGTTTAACAGTGGCATGCAATTCATTTTTACCTTGTGGTGTTGCAGTTAAGAATAAATAACTTAAAAATTTTAAGAACAAATAGCCAATAGTTTCTACTGCTTTTGCAGGTAAATATTTCTCTTGTTAATAATAATGTTTTTCTACTGTGAATGTAGGCATTGTTGCAATACCATAACTTGTTCATATTTTTGTTCATTTAATATATTGTTTGAATAGGATGAGGTTAAATGGCTTGCTTTAGTTTGATTTTCGATTATTCAAAAGTAAACAATTGAACATTTCAGGGATTATAGTTTTATTAAAAGGTGGCTTTATTTAATCCAAAAGTTAGGTTTCAATAAATATCTTGATCTACATATCTGTTGATTGCTATATTTTGATGCCTCAGTTACTATAACTTTTAATAAACTTACTGAACTTTCCACTAAATAATAAATCAATATGACTTTACTTCAACTGGTTTCCTTGCAAATGTAGATTCATCCTGGCAATGAACATTTGTTCAATATTTCTTGTTTCTTCTTTTCAGAAAATACTATATAAAAGTTACAAATAGCCATGTTTTAGCATATTTTGATATGGTAGAGTGGATAAATTTCTTTGTTGGTGTCAGTTGTTTATAAAAATAATATAAGCCATAAGTGTGATCTCATCCCTCTTTAAATATGCTTTCCTTTGCAGCAAAGACCAATATAGTAACCCACAACTGGGTAAAATTCAGAGAACAATTTATTCTAGTGTACCCACCCCCAATTGATCTACAATAACTCTTATACCTAATTCTTAGTGAAATTATAGAAATAGGCATGAAATCTATAAGAGGTCAGAAAAGAAAAAGTCTGTTTTCAGAAAGAGTCTCCTGAAATGACAAAGAAACCTCAGCCATAGTACCTCAATAATATGACTGCAAAAATAAAATCTCAACAAGTATAATACTAATACACATGTTAATGTGGTGTGAGCCAATCTCATGGCACTTCATTATAGACACATATAAGCAATAATGAACATTGAGAAAGCAAGAATTAGTCTTCCCCAGAAATGATCCCACCGTATATTTACCTATTCCAAAGGGTTCAGGCCTCAATTCATAGCAATACTAAATGGAATCAGTAGGTTATTTTTCCTATTTATGCAATAGTAATCAAAGAAAGGAGAAAAGATAGCTAATTGTAATAAAATATTTAAAATAATATTGCATATACTAAATAGTAAAACTCTACAGCAAAATTAAAAATGAATTACAAAAAAGTTATTTTAAGTTTATCCAACTTGACTTTTAAAACAATAATAATGAATATTAGTAACTGTTTTATGTCTCATCACAACAAAATTAGATATTTTAATGGAAAATAATGAAGATAAAATACTGGTTATTATTAAAAATGATTAAATCATATATTTAATATTTAAATATAAACATATGCAGAAATAATATTAGGTATATATAAAAAAATTCTAAATCAGATAATAATTTCAATGAATCAATCTGAATCAAATTAATCAAAATGAATCTATTTAAATGACTCAATTTACTAAAAAGTAAATTATAGAGTATTTATTTAAACATGACATACTATATAGATATGCATAATCACTCTTGTTAATAGTAGCTTGTGTTAATAATTTCCACTCTAAGGTACAGATTGCAGCAAGGTATGGTGGTATATGCCTTCAATTTCATTCCTAGGGAAGCAAAGGCAAGTTCATCTCTATGAGTCTGAGGATACCGTGGTCTACATATTGAGTTATAGGATAGCTAAGGATATGCAGTAAGAGTCTTTGTAAAACCAAGCAAAACCAAAAATAGATAGGCTCCAATGTTTATTAATGAACTCACATAGATATCACCAAAGACGTCAGATGCTTTAGAGTATGAAAATGATGATATAGCTGATTACTAATCTGGGAGACAGAAAATTACTTTATTGAAATGTTGATTTTACAAAATATGTACCAATGACCACATTAGTACATTTCCCCCTATTAGATGCATCTATAACTGTGAAATAAAAAAAATACTTATTAAATATTCCTATGAAAATATTTCTCTTATGGGACTGTTAATTTGTAAAATGCATTTGAAAATGTATTTTTTTTTTGTTATGGGTACTAAAATACTGGTTGGAATGGCTGTGGATGCTTAGCTAAAATCAAAACATAGATTAATAGATTGGCATGGTTTTCCTAAATGATTTTAAGACTATTCTACTGTGCAGGTCTGTTAAATAACTATGAGAATTATGATTTTGCTAAACATTAACTATCATGAGGACATAGTTTTGGCAGGATTAAATATTATTTAATGGTTTGTAAAAGTAACTTTTATTTCTTCAATGTAATTGTCTCACAGACCTACTGCTAAATACACTCACCCTTTCTAGTTTCATTTTGAACTTTGTCTGAATGGTTCAACTCAACTGTTGTGACTCAAAGTCCTCTCCAAGGTGACCGATTAAATCTGGCCATTCTCAGCTTATGACTGAACTGATCTGCTTTAACTCAAACTAACTATTGCAATCTGTCCCAGTCTTTTGGTTCTTTCTCATTCTTTGGCTAATTTTGTCTTCACATGCAACTGAGGGAACTGAGTTAGCCAAAACCAACCTGACTCCTGGACAGGCTGCAACTTGGCAGTTTGGGAGAGTAGGCCTATGTTTCTGTTTCTCAGAAATGAGAACCCAGATCCAGGAACCTGTGTTCATCCAAACACAGCCAAGGAGATGTTAATCTGTAGTTGCCTTGTCATCTGGACTGATCCAAAAATATGAAGCCAGAATGACTAAGCAACCCCCTAGAACATCTCCAGAACCCAAAGGAACTATACAATTAGTCATAGCCCATAGATACAGCCAAACAATCAAGGTAAAATGGAACATACTCATTCCTGGAATTCCCTAACTAATTATATGAACTGGGTCTGTGAATCAACTATGTGTCTCCATTTCCAATGGGAAACCCCTGTGTGCAGAGAAATTCTACTGAATAATCACTCTGCTCTTTGCTCTAGCAAACTATTTGAGTCTGGGTTATCATTCTTTGGCAAATCATGGACCCTTATACAACAATCTGTATCTCTAAAACTGTCCTAGTAAACCCCCCCTCTCTCTGTCTGTCTCTGTCTCTGTCTCTTTCTCTCTGTCTCTGTCTCTCCCTCTCTCTCTCTCTCTCTCTCTCTCTCTCTCTCTCTCTCTCTCTCTCTCTCTCTCTGTGTGTGTGTGTGCACATGCACGTGTGTGTACAAGTGCATTGTTCTTGTATGTCACCTTTCCTATCTCTTATTGTAGGAGTTAGTAATAATCTATCTCTGATTATTTCTGCCAAATCTTTCTCTGATTCGTCCCTTTGTCTGCCCTGCAATTAGAGGTCACTTTCAAACATTGCTGTTTCCTTCTACAAAATAACAGTACCTTCATTTTTGGGATTTAAGATATGTATTAAGCATGTGTCTGTATTCCAGACAGATCATACTATAATCCAGAGAGTGTATCTATCCCAACCAGATCACATATATCTTATTATTGTTTTTTTTTCTATTTTGCCTTGTAATACATTTTTAATGGTCTATATAAGGAAGCAGAGCTTAAATTCTGAAACATAAGTCTTTTGTGAGGGTTATTAACATTAAGAACTATGAATGCTAGAGTAATTTAGAACTAAAAGTTTATAAACTTTTCTAAAAATTTACTCCTTTAGAAAGAATGACATATATGAGATGCACAGAGGTAGCTTAGCATCCTAAAATTGTATACCTTGACCAGGAACAGGGTAGATATTCTTAGAATAGCTTAGATAGAGCCTGTATCCAAAGTAAAGGTTGGGATACTAATTATGAGGTACATAAGAAGCACGTCTGACCATCTATTTATCTTTTTTTTTTACATATTATAATCATAATTAGGGTCCACTGGCTTATACACCTAGCTGTTTTCAGAGATATATACTACTATTGCTACCATGAGGATTTCACTTTGGACTGAGTTTCTTTCTAGGGTTCAATTAAACAAACAAAAGCAATATGGAGTAACTCATGCCAACTGCAGTATAACCAAACCAAAATGTTAAGGAACCTAAGATTGTAAACCAGATTTTCTTTCCAAAAAATCAAAAAGAGATGACAATCTACCTGAACAACTTTAATAGGGAAACTTCCTCTGCTTTAACCCTTTCCAAAAGTGGTAACTTGAAGCAACTTTATATCAATTGACCAGGTTTCTTGTTTCCTTTACTTTACTTCCATTTTACAAAGCTCAATATTCTGTCATACTCAATACAAGCTGCTCTTATTTTACAAATGTAGCCTGTCTCTAATCATATATTCCACACATAGCTGCTTTGGTCTAGAAACGAAATTTTTGTAGTGTTTTTGTTTTTCTTGTTTTTGATGGTGGTGGTGATAGCATTGGTAGTAGTGGTGGTGGTTTTTTTGTTTTTGTTTTTTAATGACACACTCTTGCTTTTTCAAAACCTCAAAGAGGTTGTCTATGATTAGATTGTTTAAATTGACTTATCCCACATTCCTCCTCGTGTCTTGGATCTCACCAAATAAACGCTTGTTACTAGCAATACTTCTTTAGTTGGCAGGCTGTTTTTAAGAGTTGTCTGAATTCCAAATTATCTACAATGTGCACCACCCTGTCCACAAATCCAGCTTTCAGTTTGTTATTTATTCCTGCTCCTTTTGGAGAATACATCCCATGCAATACACTATATATAAACCTTAATAAAATGATGAAAATGTTTTAATACATTTTCAACATTTTAATTTGCTAAATAGAAATGCAGTGTCTGATAGAAAATAAAAGAAATATTTATTTCTTGAAAGTATTAAACTGACATATGATCTGGCACCTCAGAAAGACATGCCCAAAACAAATGATACTCAATAGATATAAAGATTAAATAGGAAGATAAAGGCATAGAATGCAAATTCATTTGTAATTCAAACATAATTCTAAAAGTCATCTTGCATTCTGTAGTTAATTAGTATGGACTACTGGGTCATATCTGAAGAGAGTGATATATTATGACTAGTAGGATAACAGTGAATTTATATTGTCAAATGTTTATAGGACATCTTGTCTTTGAAATAATTAGAAGATTTTTAATGATAGAAAACATGATTTTTTTTCTTCCAATGATACCTTTTAGAGTTATTTATTGTGTTTCATAAAAGTTTCAAATAATACAAAATATAGCAAAGTCTTTAAGTAATTTATTGAATGCAACCTAACATTTATTCCCACTTGTGGACTCAAAAGACCCAGGCATCTTATTGTTAACCTGCACTTTAAGTGGCCTTTACTGGAAATGCATGTGTTTCCCTCAGAGGATTATCAGTATAAAAGCATCATTGTGCTCACCACTGCTGGAAATCGTTTTGTTCCTGTCTCTTTTTGCCTCACCTTCCTGATGCTGCTTCACCAACTGAAAATGTTCTGTTTGGCGATGATGAGGGTAAATGTTTAAATGTCTTTTTCTTTCCAAAGAAATTGCCAAATATCAAAAGCAAATACATTCTAACTTGGAAATGTTTATTACATATTTTAAAATGAATACTTTAGTCTTAATTTTAGATACCAATAACCAAATGAAAGATGAATAGCAGAGAAAGATAGATATAAAACAAAATAAGTAAATAAATAAGTAAAATATAAAAGAAACAAGTCAGAGTACACACTATATTCATGATATATTATTTTATTTGAATATAAAGAAACAAAAGCCTACAGGAAAAAAGAAAGCCCTGTCAGTAAAGTACACACGCAAATAAGTAATAAATATTAGCACCAAAGCCTTTTCCTTTAACTTTTGATTTATTGACTTTAATGCATTGATTTTAGCATGCATATTCTGTTAAATGTGATATCAAAATATGATGAAAGACTTTAAAAAGCTACCACAAAAGATTTTTGCAAGGAGAACTTATTGAGTGTCATAAATTATTTTAATGAAATTAGTGACAAAGCGATGTGTCTGGTTTAAGGTTCTTGGTCTTAACTTTAAATTTGGTTAAGCAAAGAGCACATTAGTATTAGAAAAAAAATAGTAAAATACCTGAAGTCTCTTCTGGCCATTGCATGAATACTTTAAGCTCATCTGCAAAACATACATTGTCTGACCCTCTCTGTCTTTAGCAAGATGCAAATATACATCCGTTGTTAGTGTTCGATGGAAGGAAAATGTGGGCAGGGTCACAACAGTGGTCACCAAGCTAGCTACAAAATTTCCAGTAGTCATAACAAAAGGCTGGGACCTTGACCATGTTAATCACATGCAGTTTTAAACTAGAGAGCAAGAGTTTCAAACATGATTTTGACCCACTTTTTAACCTTTATGACACTGATCAAATAATTGTTTTCCATATCAAATTTACTTTCCTATAATTTTAGTTTGAATAGTTAAACTTATTGAGGTGACCTAAGGAGTAGAAACTAAAATGTTTGCTTTCTTTCATTTAAAAAATGTTTACCAACCTTTTATTTTTTCACAGTTTTTATGATATTTATTGGTTGTTTTATTTATTTGCATTTCAAATGTTATCCCCCTTCCCAGTTTCCCCTCCTCAAGCCCTCTATCTCCTCCTCCCTCCCCCTACCACGGAGGGTGTTCCCCAACCTGCCTACCCACTCCTGCCTCAGTGCCCTAGCATTCCCCTATGCTGGGTCATCAAGCCTCCACGGGAGCAAGGGGCTCCCTTTCCAGTGATGCCAGATAAGGCAGTCCTCTGCTACATATCCAGATGGAGTCATTGGTACTTCATGTGTACTCTTCAGTTGGTGGTTTAGTCTCTGGGTGCTTTGGAGGGCCTGGTTGGTTGATATATTTGTTCTTCCTATGAGGTTGCAAACCCCTTCAGCTCTTACAATCCTTGCCCTAACTTCCCTATTGTGGACCCCAAGCTAGTCCAATTGGGGTCCAATGTTTGGCTGTGTACATCCACATCTGTATTGGCCCACTTCTGGCAGAACCTCTCAGAGGACAGCTATACCAGGCTCTTGTCAGTAACCACTTCTTAGCATCAGCAATAATGTCTGGCTTTGGTGTCAGCAGATGGATTGGATCCCTAGGTGTGGCAGTCTCTGGATGGCCTTTCCTTCAGTTTATGCACTACTCTTTGTCCCTGCATTTCCTTTTGACAGGAGGAATTCTGGATTAATATTTTTAAGGTAGGTGGGTGGTCCCATCCCTCAATGAGCAACCATGCCAACTTCTGGTCTCTACAGGTTCTGTCTCCCCTTTGTTGGGTATTTCAGCTAAAGTCCTCTTCTATTGGGTCCTGGGAACATCTTAGGTCCCTAGCAACTGGGACTTTCTAGTGGCTCCCCCCGGGCTCCCCCTCTCCCACTGCTACACACCCACATTCAAATTCATGACCCTCTGTACTTCTCCCCCCATCTCCTCCCATATCTGAACTGGCACCACTTTCCTCTCCCCCACCTCTTACCAATCCTTTATATATTCAAATTTCATGTATCCATGGTAATATAAAATTATTATTTTAACATTCCTATGAAAGGTTCTTCTTCCATATAAAGATTAAAATATCACTTCCCTCGTTTATTTTTATATGATCAAAGGTATAAAAAGAATTAATTGTAACTAAGTGTGGTCACTTTGAATTGTCAGAACACACTCCAGTAATACAGTCATGTGAGAAAATTTCTGAGTACTTATGAGGAAATTCCAAGAAACTAAGGTAAGCATCTTGTGACATCAGTTTCTTCAAAAACACTTGAATTATACTTTTGGGTTCATCACAGTTATAGCAAATTGGAGTAAGTTTGCTTGAACTTATTCATGACAAATATCTATTGTAATTATTTTATTGTTGCTTTGCTTTTTTTTTCCCACATATAACTTGCTTGTCATGTGAAGCTTGTTCTTGTGATTGTACATTTTACATGTGTGAGGCCTCTTAAGCCTCACAGTACAAACTGTCTAATGCTCTTAGTAAAGTTGTTTGTTGCATGAGACTTCAGACTGTCTCATTCACCAGCTCCATTTTCCCAGGCCCCATTGCCTCAAGAGTGGTTAAACACTAGATATCTTATGAAATACAGGTCTATAACATGTAAATGGACCACAGAAGTCACTGTTCTAACCACTGCATCTTCTAGTTTTCATAGAGTAGTCAGAGAAATGCTCTTCAGGAATCTATTGTTACAAGACTTCAGTTAGGTCTCATCACTAGGATGTCATGTCTTTACTTACTACAGTTCAAAGAAATGCCAACTACCAGTATCTGGGCATGGGAAGGTCCTAGAATCAATGGGATTATAAGTCTTGATGGGATTCTTTCCACAGAGCATTGCAGAAGATTTATTCAACATACGGATTGTATGCTTTACTGCTACAGGAGAGAAAGTCATCTCTTAAAGAAGCCAACTCTCCTCCCATTGACAGCTGACTAAGCCATCCTCTGCTACATATGCAACTAGTCAGCCATCAATGGGAAAAGAGGTCCTTGGTCTTGTGAAGTTCATATGCCCCTGTACAGGGGAATGCCAGGGCCAGGAAGCAGGAGTGGGTATGTTGGGGAGCAGAGCAGGGGAGGGTATAGGAGGCTTTGGGGATAGCATTTGAAATGTAAGTGAAGAAGATATCTAATAAAAAAGAAAGATAAGATGGGGTATTTATAAAAATATTTTTAAAAGATTAAAAAAAAAGAAGAAACCAACTCTCAAAGAAGCTGACTTTAATGATGCAGTCTCTCTAGCACAGGGGAAATCCTAGAGTCAGTGATGATTACTGATCTTCAAAGTAGAGCTTTAGATCAGAAATTATATTGTCTCTAGCTGCATATGTATCGAAAGATGGCCTAGTCGGCCATCACTGGAAAGAGAGGCCCATTGGACTTGCAAACTTTATATGCCCCAATATAGGGGAATGCCAGGGCCAAAAGAATGGGAATGGGTGGGTAGGGAAGTGGGGGGGTATGGGGGACGTTTGGGATAGTATTAGAAATGTAATTGAGGAAAATATGTAATAAAAAATATAAAAAAAAGAAATTATATTGTCATTCAAAATTCTTCAATATTCTCTAGAAATAAATTTGGGATATAGATTTTTTAATAATCTAGATCCGTAGTTCCCAAACTTTCAAATATTACAACCCTTTAATACAGTTTTTTATGTGTAGTGATTTCCAATTATAAAATTGGTTTCTTGCTACTTTATAACTATTTGCTACTGTTGTGAATCATAATTCAAGTATCTTATATGCAGGATATTTGACATGCATGCCCTGTGAAAGTGTAATTTAATCCTCAAGCTGTTTGCAACATATAAGTTAGGAACTAGATAGGTCTAGATTTTCTAGACAGTACCTTAAGAAATGAGTTGAAACCAGGCAGTGGTGGTGGAGCATGCCTTTAATCACAGAACTTGGGAGGCAGGCAGATTTCTGAGTTCAAAGCCAGCCTGGTCTAGAGTGAGTTTTAGGACAGCCAGGGTAACACAGAGAAACTCTGCCTCAAACTATCCTCTGCCTCCCCCTAACCCCCCAAAAAGCAATGAATTGAAAAGATATTTTTTTCAACAGGAAACATTAAATGGGAAGATGATCTATATTCTAAAATATTACAATTTATTATTTCAGTGAACCAGGTTCCAATGTTTGGTTCACCTCTATTTGAAGTCATACTCTAAATCTCTATAATCATTCTGCATTCTACAGATTCCTTATTTGTTTTCGCCCACACTGAATTTACATCTTCTTAACCTATTGTTACCTCTATATTCTATAGAAGTTGTTCAGTGCTTGAGACTAGACTGCTGATCAACACTGAAAAATCCACATAAATATTTTACAATATAAGCATTTGTTTTGCAGATAATTGGAACCAACCAATGGGTAGAAGCTGCTGACTCCAGTGGTTGAATTAGGGAAAGATTGAAGAAGCTGAGGAGGAGGGCGTCCCTGTAGGAGGACCAGCAGTCTCAATTAACTTGGACCCCTGAGCTCTCTCAAAAACTGGACCACCAACCAGACAGCATTCCTCAGCTGATATGAGACCCTCAACACATGTACATCAGAGGACTTCTGGGTCTAAGTTCAGTCAGAGAAGCTACACCTAACCAGTAAAGACTGGAGGCCCCAGGGAGTTTAGAGATCTAGTTGAGTGAGAGGTTGGGACATCCTCTTGGAGACAGGAGTATGGGGAGGAGGTATGGGATGTGGAACAGTTGGAGGGTAGACCTGTATGGGGCCAATAATCTGGAGAGATAATAAATAAATAAATAAATAAATAAATAAATAAATGCCAAAAACCTCCACATTTTTAAGACCCAAGAAATGAGATGCATATTAGTAAGCTTTATGCATTACAGGATATAACCTACAATCACCATTACTTTAAATACATAGAATTTTCTCACATTCATCTCAAGAGAATTCAAAAACACTTTTACCTTTGATCATATGTGGGAATTAATTCTATACAGCTTAAAAAGCTGTAGTCTAGTACAAAAGTATACTGCTAATATTCTGCCCATTCAATTCATAGGTAATTCACATAAATCTGTGAAAACTGAGATTATATAGACTGTGATCTACAAATCTGGGAATTGTATTTAATAGTAAGTGTATTCATATCTATAATTGTTTTAAAGCAATATTACCATAACTTGAATTTCATATTTTCTATTTCAACTTACCACCCTGTGTTTTGTGCATTTTTAAATAGCATCAGAACTAAAATACAACAAAACAGAATTTTGTTTATACTCAAACAAGAAATTTAGTTCTGATTTGATGGTATGAATTCTCCAAAATGAAACCCTTTTGTCTTATTTCATATTACTTTGAGATGATAGTCAATAAACTCATGTACCTTATAAAACTATCAAAATCACTTGTCCATAGAATGTGCTTTGAATCTGAGATACCAGTTGATTTTAGAGACTGATGGAAACAGTATTTTAACTTAAAATCCTTGTAATGTGTCTAATAAATGGCAAAATGCATTTAAGTATTTATGTATTTATATATTTATTTATTAGCTCATCCATTGGTATAGGCAACTTTCATTGAGTTTTCTAAACTTTGCTTTGTTTTTACAGACTGGAGACATAGTTGACTTATGAAGGTTATTGCATTCCACCTGAAAGTTTTAAATATAGAAGTCAACTTGGTCAATCATAAATAAAGGATGTGCTGTTAATTTACAAAGCAGCATTCTACAAATTGACTTCTCTGCAGTAGAAGCAATCAAACATAATCTCTTATAAGTTATGCATTTGCTTCTGTTTTTCTTGGCATATTTTCTCATCTCTAGTTTAAAGCACACATACCTCAGATGTGCTAGACAAATATTTATTGCCAGATGTTTTTGATCCTAAGGTTTCAAGACTTACATCATCCATATCAAGGATAAAGTGTGAAAAGATCAACACTTTGGAGACAGAGTAAGCATTTATTATCAAATGTTTCTTCTCCCTACTTTCTAGTCAATTGCCTTAATCTTGGTTAGTGAAGTGGTAAATAAAGCTAACTTCATATACTTAGGCCCCTAAACTCTGCAGTTGACTCCATGGGACTGATTTTTTTTCTAACAGTGATCAATGAATCCAGGCACTGAAGAATGGGTAAAAATCAGGGAGATTTGTGTCAGTATTTTTTTTTTAAAGGACAAACAAAATACTCACGGGAGGAAATAGAAAGACAAAGTATGGAGCAGAGACTGAAGAAAAGGCCATCCAGAAAATTGTTACACTATTAACTTGAGAGAATGTGAAGCCTAAGTAGCCAAAGCCTGTGCTCTGTTTTGCTCAAGTCATTTCAATGAATCAAATCATTCCAGATATTGGAAAGATAAAAGATTCATAAAAAAATGAAAATCCACAGATACTTATATCTTTTTGTTCATTGTGTTTATTATGATTTTTAACCAGGAAAAATACATTTTCTGTATTATGACTCTTGAAAAAAAATATAAAATCAACAACAAAAATGCCTCTCTTATTTATAGAGAACATACTCACAGAAACAAGCTCAATTTCCTTTGCTTCCATGGCTCTCTGGAAATATTGCTTAAATCCACCCAAAAACGTAGTTATAAGACATTAAAGCAAGATACAGACATTAACTTTTTTGCATTTTCTATCTACCATGAAGTCCTGAAACTTGTAGATAACATGGACTTTGCGGACCTGAGGTGAATGATTCATGACAGATCAGTGACCTAATCTCTGTTGAGAAGTGGTACTTTTGATTGCTATTTACCAAGACACCCTCCCACAAAGGGACCTTGATGAGGGTGACTCTTCTCTCATTCAAAAACCTTCCACTAAATCCAGCTGACATTAAAGTCCCTGTGTTCTAGCTTTGAAGGGGGTTTATATCTGAAGACATGGCAGCTCCCTGTGAATAGATATAACTATATTTGCAGTGTAAATATAATTTGACTATATATCACAGAATATGAATTTTAGACTTCTTTTTCTTGTCATGTTATATCAATCTTATTTTTTAAAACACACTTGACATTGTCCTGTTCAGGTTTTCCTTGTTATTGAATACCTGGATCTACAGTTATAACCATCAAAAGGTTTTGCTTTACAGTAGAAAATGATTTATTTAGTAATGCTGTAGCAACCTCTGTTTGAGTGAGGATGGTATTGAAATGACTTATAGGCATCTCAATTTCACACTGGCCATGTCCTTGTTAGAGCTTCTCATGGACAAATCTAAAAATAATCTGCTTTCATGCATTAAGGATTTTTGCCTCTTGATCATGTATCTGGGATGACAGCTAAATTTTCTTTTTCATCCAAAGGAAAAAAAATGGGTAATATAACTTTCAGGTAAGCTATATATGTTTTTAAAACAAACAAACAAACAAACAACAAAAAAAAAACCCTAGCCACCCAGAGAGAAAGCCAGTGTACCAACTACAATGTATCCACTTGGTCTAAAGCTATATATGATCTTCATGTGATAGCACTAGTCTTATATGTTAGATGTCATTGATGCTCTTCTCTTCATTTTCTTTTTTACTTTTGCATCCTGAATACCCATTTTTATATATAACTGCATTCTGGAATACTTGCCTAAAATAAAAAGGGCACAGCCAACACTGTAAAGACTTTCAGTAAAAACCCTTACTTATACTCAACATCTTTTATTTCCTTGCTAAGATTTTAATTGACATGCACATTTAAAAATTCAAATTATTGATTTTTTTCAGTTCTCACTTAGAAGTTTCTGTCTCCTTAGCCATTTTTAACATTAAAATGTAAAAGAGAGCATCTTACTCATTTTATAAACATATCCCAGTACATATTGCTGATGATATCACTTGATTAAGTGTGGCTATAACTGCATCTTTTACTGGCAGTGCTTGTGGAGGAGATCCTTGCTAAGCACTGAAACTCTTTAAATAGACTCTTTCTGGAACAACTGTTATGGGTAAAATTAGCTTTGTTTAAAATTCACATCCAGATACAATATGAATCTATTTATCACATTTTCTCCTTTATCTACACCTAAAAAATCATAAAACACACTAAAAGTCATTCCCTTTATCTACATTTTACAAGTAAGTGCCTAATTTACATTAACAATATAAACAATCACTGTTTTTTTTTTTTTTTTTTTTTTTCAGAAATGGAAACACTTACAATGAAAATGTCTCCAGGCTCATTGGCTACAATTGCAATATTTTTAAAGATAGTAGATCAATATGGAAGAAAAAATAAAACTGAGTACAAGAAAAGTATCTCTGAATTTTTTCAATTTTCAAAATTATTAGTCATCTATCACTGTGTAAGGAAATGGTCTTTCTCCTTGTGATTGAAAACAATTGGTTTAGTGATTCTTCATAATTTTGAGGATAAGAAATTTTCAAAGAATTAATCTAGATTATTTGTCTCTGACTTCCATAGCAGTACTTGAAGTGTTTAAATGTGGGCATTTCCCCTGATAATTGCTTAGTCACATGTGTGGGTAAGATTCCTATTAGCTTCTCCGTCCATGAGACAATCCACTCTCAGAGTATGTCAACATGGTATAGTTACATCTTACAACATGGAAGCATTAGAGTTGCCCATATTATCAAGTGACTATATTCTAAGACCAAGTGATCCAAAGACAAAAAGCAGAAGTGAACGGAAATCACAAGTGACTCATAACATCACTCCAGACCACTCCATGTGTCAAACTGAGAAAAGTCTTACAGAGATATTAAAGTACCTCACCTCTACATTGAACAGATGAGAGTGATATAAACTACTATGAATTTTATACAGCATGAAGTTTTTTGTTGAAATCCTAAGCACGCTACAGATTGAGAATGCATGGTAAATTTAAGTGAAGCAATGTGTGAGGCCTTCTATCTTGATTTCAAATGAAAAGGGGCTATGATACCCAAAGTATCCAGTGTTTAATATAACTATAATATTGTCAACTCTAGTCGAAATTTAGACAATATACACCTACAGTTATCTATAAAGTAGCATGATCAACAGACACTTCTAGTTGGATGTTATTTCTTCTTCAATATGTAAGAGTATGTATTTTAAGTCCAATGTAAGAATAAACATTCTTACCATGAACTCATTGAAAATGCCAATCTTACCTAATTTTAGTCTTGGTAAGGAATTTTTAATATTGCTATACTTGGGTAAAAACAGGACTATATCCGGAAGTGCCTCGTTAAAAAAAATATTTCTACATTCATAAATATCACACATAAAAAGTATACTAAATTGATAAATTAGTAATTTTGGAGTAAATGAAGAAAATAGAATTGTATTTTTCATGTAAACATTCATTAGTATTAATTAAAATCAACTATAAGGAAATATTGCACTTAATTATTTGGTCATGACTATTGTCTTTGTTGAGACTCAAACTTAGTATGTAGGAAATGATAAAATAATAAATTAATACACATAGCATTATGAAGAAAAGACAGTATGACTATTATCAAGAAAGGTGTTAAAATTTTACCATGGCCTTGGTCTAAAGAGACAATATGGAAACTTAGATTTTGTGGCCAAGCAAGGCAATGTTTAATCACTATACTACAATGAAGGGCAGAGACAACCTCTCTTAATTGGAATGGGATACGATATATAAAATAGCCAAATGTCAATGACCCTGGCCAAGGGATTTTGAAAAAGAAAAACAAACACAATTTAGATTATAGTGAGAAAATTACTATAATTTTAAAATTTGGTAAGAAAATGATACTTTTCATGTTTATTTAAGAATATGTCACATTGCATAAGTAATAACATTGAAAAGAATCAGAATGGAATGAAAGAGACAACACATTGTGAGGGCAGATTGCAGATGATAAGGACTCTCAAACTTAGCAAAATGACAAGACTCGGCTGTATGAGAAAAGCAATTCCCTTCATACATTGTCTCTGTAACTCCTTCCTTGGGTATGTGGAGATCTAGCCCATAAACAATCACCAAACCCAGACACTATGGCAGATGCCAGCAAGAGCTTGCTGACAGGAAGCTGATGATATAGCTGTCTTCTGAGAGGCTCTGCTAGTGACTGGCAAATACAGAAGTGGATATTCACAGTGATACATAGGATGGAACACAGGGTCCCCAATGGAGGAGCTATAGAAAGTAGCCAAGGAACTGAAAGTGTCTGCAGCCCCACAGGAGGAACAACAATATGAACTAACCAGTAACTCTGGAGCTCCTTGGGATTAAACCACCAAAAAAAGAAAACACATGGTGGGACTCATGGCTCTAGGTGTGTATGTAGCAGAGGATGGTCTAGTCGGTTATCAATGGGAGGAGAGGCCCTTGGTCCTGTGAAGGTTCTATGCCCCAATATAGGGGAATAGCAGCACCAGGAAACAGGAATGGGTGGGTCGGTGAGCAGGGTAAGTGGGGAGGGGATAAGGGGTTTTCGGAGGGGAAACTAGGAAAGGGAAAAACATTTGAAATGTAAATAAAGAAAATATCTAATGAAGAAGAAGAAGAAGAAGAAGAAGAAGAAGAAGAAGAAGAAGAAGAAGGAGGAGGAGGAGGAGGAGGAGGAGGAGGAGGAGGAGGAGGAGGAGGAGGAGGAGGAGGAGGAGGAGGAGGAGGAAGGGAAGGAAGGAAGGAAGGAAGGAAGGAAGGAAGGAAGGAAGGAAGGAAGGAAGGAAGGAAGGAAGGAAGGAAGGAAGTCAGGCAAGTACTCTGAATGTTTCAGTATGGTGAGCAAATCCCAGCAACCTAACCACTGGATTCCAGTTGCATTTCAACTTCTGCTGCGGTATTTTGTTCTGGCCTGCTATCTACATATCTTCACAACTCTAAAAATGACAAGGATTCACGTGTTTCAGTAAATTATTTTAATATCCTAAAGGCAACACCAGCATTATTCCATGATTAATAGTTGTTATAGAAAATAAAAGCATTCTTTGCTGAAAAACAAGAAAGTGTTGTCAGTGGTCTGATGAAGCATTTTCGTTCAATTTATTGCAGTGGAATCTATTCTCTAATGAATAAATGGAGTCTTGAATTGTGAGTAAAATCTGAAATAAGTGACTGACAAAACAAGATTCCAACATTGGTGCTGAAAGTATGAATCAAGTATATCTGTAGTATTTTTTGGTGCTACAAAAATGAGCTATAAAATTAAAGTTAATTTGGTTATGATGTTGGGGTCTTGAAGTATAAACTTTGGGGGCTACATCTAGTAGAGGTGTTCAAGTTACACTATATGCCCTAAAGATGAAGAGAGATAAGATAAATTAAGCTCATTATCTTAATTTCTTTTAAAATTGATATTTATGAATTTAATATATTAAGAAACTTCTTGCTAGTACTGGCATTGAACTTGTCATCTAAGTCCTATACCATAGGGCTATAACCCCAGCCTCACTTCCTATTATTATTGCATTCTTGACTATTATTCCTACACATAGTGTGAGGACGACACAATCTATGAAACTCTCATAATGTTTTGCTCATTATTAAAAAATTAGGATGGTAAATAGAAGTTGGTCTTTAACAGATATTTACTGTTGTTCAATAGATTTTCCCCAAGATATCATGTTATTGTATATTTATGAGTTAATCCTGAACAGAACATCAAGGGCTTGTGCTGTAAGATCAAGAATCAACAAATGAGGCCTCATAAAATTTCAAAGCTTCTGTAAAGCAAAGGACACTGTCAATAAGACAAAACGGCAACCAAGAGATTGGGAAAAGATCTTTACCAACCTTAAATCCAATAGGGGGCTAATAACAAATACGTATAAAGAACTCAAGAAGTTGGACTCTAGAAAACAAAATAACTCTATTAAAAATGGGGTACAGTGCTAAATAAAGAATTCTCAAATGAGGAATACCAAATGGCTGACAAGCACTTAAAAAAATGCTCAACAGCTTTAGTCATAAGGGAAATGCAAGTCAAAACAACCCTGAGATTCCACCTCACACCAGTCATAATGGCTAAGATCAAAAACTCAGGTGACAGCAGATGCTGGTGAGGATATGGACAAAAAGGAACACTCCTCCATTGCTGGTGGGATCGCAAGCTGATAAAACCACTCTGGACATCAGTATGGTGGTTCAGAAAATTGGACATAGCGAGTACTACCTGAGGACCCAGCGATACCACTCCTGGCATTTACCCAGAAGGTGGTCCAATATGTAATAAGGACATATGGTCCACTATATTCATAGCAGCCTTATTCATAATAGCCAGAATCTGGAAAGAACCCAGATGTCCTTCAACAGAGGAATGGATACAGAATACTTGGTAAATTTTCACAATGGAGTACTACTCAACTATTAAAAATGATGAATTCATGAAGTTCTTTGGCAAATGGATAGAACTAGAAAACATCATCCTGAGTGAGGTAACCCAATCACAAAAGAACATTCATGATATTTACTCACTGATAAGTGGATATTAGCCCAGAAGTTTAGAATACCTAAGATACAATTTGCAAAATACATGAAAATCAAGAAGAAGGAAGAACAAAGTGTGGACACTTCCATCCACCTTAGAAGGGGGAACAAAATACCCATGAAAGGAGTTACAGAGACAAAGTGTGGAGCAGAGACTGAAGGAATGACCATCCAGAGACATCCCAGAGAAAGTACTCAAAGAGCTCAAGGGGTTTGCAGCCCCATAGGAGGAACAACAATATGGACTAACCAGACACCCCAGAGCTCCCTGGTATTAAACCACCATCAAAGAAAACACATGGAGAGACTCATGGCTCTAGCTGCATATGTAGCTGAGGATGGCCTAGTTGGTAATCAATGGAAAGAGAGGCCCTTGTTCCTGTGAAGGTTCTATGCTCCAGTATAGGGAATGCCTGGGCCAGGAAGTGGGTGTGGGTGGGTTGGGAAGCAGGGGGAGTGGGGGAAGAATAGTGGATTTTTGGAGGGGAGACTAGGAAAGGTATAACATTTGAAATGTAAATAAAGAAAATATATAATTAAAAAAAGAATATATAGACTGAATGATATAATGAACTTCAAAATATCTTTGTAAGGAAGAGAAAATTGTATAAAGACAATTTAGTTAATAAATGGCTCTTAAGCAAATATATATATCCTATAATATGAATGAATAAAATGAATAAAGACAAAGATAGGGACAATTCACATTTTGAATTGGGATTAAAAAATGAGATCTTTCCTGTTGTATATTTTAATCCAGCTAAGAGTAGGGTCTTAAACCCAATCCAACCGTGTGAAACTTTCTCCAATAATGTTACACGGAATCTAAAAGAACATACCTCCTAATAATGCCATTTGCTGGGCCAAACATTTTCAAACCACCACAGGTTGTGGGTAACATGTGCCAGCAGGAGGAAAGAAAAGAATAATAATGTTGATGGTTGATTTTAAAAAGTAAAAACAATAACAAAACAAAACATACACACCTCCCCAAAAATCCATGAAAGCAGAGTATTTGCCTTATTATTCATAAAGACATTTATGAATACAGAAAAACTCTTAAAATTCAAAGGAAAGTATGAATATAATTGATGAGTAAAAATATTCATTGTATCCAAAGGATTTTTCATAGACATTAAGGCACAAGAAATGCAGGCCATAGATGTTGATGAAGCAAACACTCTAAGCTAATATACAATAAGCAAGAACATTTTTTTAAGAAGGTAGTGGTGTGCTATTTAAACTACGAATACTGAATAGAAAATATAAATGGCTTACACATTTGTGTAAAATATAGACAGTATATTATTTGCTGGTAAATAGTTTCAGGCTCTCTGAAGTTTCCTCAATCCATAGTTATGGTGGGAGTGCGTTGGGACACAGCTCATAGGGTGTGGCCAGATGGTTCTTTTTCTTTTCCTTTTTTGGACATCCAGAATGTATGGAGGAAGGATCAGGAGGAATGCAATGTTTGCTGAATTGTTTAGTCACATTAAACATATTTACTGAGAAAGAATATGTGGGAGCAATTGAATGAAAGCAATGAATTGACCACAGATACCAGTGATCATGTCTGGGAGGAAGCACAGGTCAACCCTAAAAGTATTTTAGCCATAATAAACAGCCTCAACATAAGTTTGGTATCTGGGAATAAAATGGTAAAGAAGATTTTATGTAGACCAAGGTGACCACTGAAGCAAATTTCTCAGTATGTTTTTTTTTTTGTGGTTTTGTTTGTTTGTTTGTTTGTTTGTTTGTTCTTGTTTTTTTTTTAAGATTTATTTATTATTATACATAAGTACACTGTAGCTGTCTTCAGACTCACCAGAAGAGGGCACCAGATCTCATTAAGGGTGATTGTGAGCCCTCATGTGGTTGCTGAAATTTGAACTCAGGACCTTCGGAAGAGCAGTCAGTGCTCCTACCCGCTGAGCCATCTTGCCAGCCCTCTCAGCATGTTTTGACAAAAATGTCAAGGGACTTTCGAGAAAAGATGTCTAGTTCCAGGAGTATTTATTTATTTATTTATTTATTGTTGTTGCTGTTGTTGTTCCCAGAGTCTTGTGTTCAACAGAAACTGTAAAATTCTGGGTCTAGGAAATGCCAGTTAATGTGAGATCAGGACTTCTGGGCAGGAATGTTATCAGTATGGTGTTTTGGTACAAAAGGGCCTGACTAGATTAGACTACCAAGCTGTATTAATAATCATGAGAACATATTCTATTACATTGCTGGTTGACAGAAGATTCAGATTTCAGGAATACACCACACCAGAGATGTTGCTGAGGCTTCACAGTTTCTACTAGAATAAAACATATCAAATAAACAAAAACTATTATAATATATCAGTCACCACTTTTAGTCATAAACCTATTAGTGATGGCTGTATAATGCAGTAAAGCAAATTATTCAGGGGAAGAGATGACTCAAAGGTGAAGAGTACACACTGTTCTTACAGAGGACCAAGATGTTGTTTCCAGGATATTTACTGAGCTAATTACAACAATCTGAAACTCTAGCTCTGGAATACCTGACACCTATCTTTGGCTTTTTAGGCACACATACACCTCTGCACAAACCCACATATGGACAATTATAGACATGACTACAAATTAAATAAACTGGGTTGTGGTAGTACATACTTGTAGTTCCAGTACTTGGTCTCTATGAGTTTGAGGCCATCTTGTTTTATAGAGTGAGTTCCAGGACATCTAGAGCTACAGAGTAGATAGATAGATAGATAGATAGATAGATAGATAGATAGATAGATAGATAGATCGATAGATAGATAGATAGATAGATAGATGATAGATAGATAGATAAAATATTGGAAAAATTATTACATGGTATGATATTGCTTTATATTTTAAAAATTTCATATTCAATTATAGACTAGAAGTAGCACGTGATACTCAATTAAGTAATATTGATGACATTTGCCTTTAAGGATATCCCATCCATCTTTAAAAATTCAAAATCAAAATCAAAATAAAAAACAAAAACAAAACAGCATAAAGAGAGATGTGAGGAAGCTGATAGAGGCAAGTTACTCTTTTCATTTTGGATACAAAAGAACAAGAATCTAAAATTATCTGTCATATCTCCTGTGCCAAGTTGTGAAAATTTTAATAGTATTATTGAATTTTAACATTGAAAGGGAAAGGTGGTAAGAAGCATATTTAGGGTATCCATGACCAGAAAAAGCCTGGCATAACTGTGGATATTAGATTTTTAAACACATCATTCACAATTTTAAAAAGACATCATTGAGAACATCTACAAAGTTGAATTGTTGAGGTAGAAATTGAGAACATTTTTAAAAGATGAGTTTAATAAATCTTAGTCCTGAGTTTAGCTGTAATAATTGATAAAATTTTCTAGATAAATATTATCTAAAGAATATATCACTTTTTGAAATACTGACTTTTCTATATCTCTCACCTGTCTCTAACTCTCTGTCTCTCCTCTCTGTCTTTCTGTGTCTGTCTGTCTCTGTCTGTATCTGTCTCTGTCTCTGTCTCTGTCTCTCTCTCTCTCACACACACATGCACACACACACACACACACAGACATAGACACACACACACACACACAATGTTCAAAAAACCTAAATTGTGGCATTATATTCTCTTTTTTAAAAATTATTGCTTATTTTATTTATTTACATTTCAAATGTTATGTTCCTTCACAGTTTCCCCTTTGCAACACCCCTATACTACTCTCTCCAACTCCTGCTTCTATGAGGGTGCTACCTGACTCACCCACCCACTCCTGCTTTACTGCTCCAGCATTTCCCCATGCTGGGGCATCAAGCCTTCCACAAGACCAAGGGTATCCCCTCCCATTGATACCAGATAAGACTATGCTCTGCTACATATGCAGCTGGAGCCATGGGCCTCTCAATGTGTAGTCTTTGGTTGGTAGTTTAGTCCCTGGGAGCTTTAGGGAGTCTAGTTGGTTGATATTGTTCTTCCTATGAGGTTGCAAACCCCTTCAGCTCCTTCAGTCCTTCCCTCACTCCTCCACTGGGTCCCTCATGCTTATACCAGTGGTTGACTGCATTCATCCACTTTTATTTGTATTGCCAAGGCTCTTGCAGAGTCTCTTAGGAGGCAGGTATATCTGGCTTCTGTCAGTAAGCACTTCTTGGCATCAGCAATAGTGTCTGGGTTTCATGTCTTGTCTGCAGATGGGATAGATCCCTAGGTGGCACAGTCTCTGGAAGGCCTTTCCTTTAGGCCTGTTCCACTTTTTGTCCCTGCATTTCCTTTTGACAGGAGCAATTTGAGGTTAATATTTTTGAGATGGATGGATAAGATGTATCTGAAATTAGAAGTTCTATTTCTGTGATGATATTTCTAATTACTACTCTAACTATTTTCCATGTAATACTAATTTTAGAAAATATTGCAATGGAGGAATTCTTGCCACTAAGTGGAAAGATATGTTCTAGAAAGCAAACCACTATGTGAGGAGGAAATTAAGAGTAGATGAGCACTTTCTGAAGTAGGTTATTGATGACAATTATATAAATTAAAATAAAAAAACTATTATACATTCATCAAAGTTGACCATATACAAAATGAAATGTTTGAGTCTTGAGGTATAAAAATAAACTTCTGTGATACTAGTAGGTTTTATGTGGAGCTAACTCCAATCTTGCTCTATTATCATTATATAGCCTGGTCTTTACAGTCTTCTTATCAAGATTAGCATATTGAATTATGAGCTCAGACTACTTCTCTGTAGCTTCATCTCATGGAATTATATCTGAAGGATCCCATTTTCACATAAAATGGTAAGCTGAGGTACTATGTGGAATATTCAGTATGGTCATTTGAGTGAGTTTATAATTCAAAATATTTAGTAAGTTTGCAGAGAATATTATTTCTATTAAGACATCTAAAAATCACAGCACAGTACCTTTGCCATCATAACAAGGAAAGCATGTTTCTTACAATCATGTCTTAATGCTCTTTGCTAGGTAAATGTTAATTTACAATGTGTGTGAACTCTGCATTTTGATTCTTAAGTAAGAACTCACAGTTGCAAAGGTTTTTTTTTTTTGACACATTTAATTCTTCAAGCCATATTTAACAGTTCCTATGAAGAAGAAATTATAAAGGTCATTGTTGAGATGCTTAAAATTTCACATTTATGTTTCTATTAATGAGAAACATTATTTTATTTATCCTTCCAAAGATTAACACTGTAGGATAAAATGATGGAAAAGACACAGGAAATTAATTTTATATTCCTTCAAGAAATCATGAAGTAAACTAATAACCAGAGCTGAAAAATTCTCACAATTCACATATTCTGAACTGAGTTGTTTTCAAAGACCAATTTTAAGCTGGTGGTAAATTTCTATTTTCTGTAATAGGACTTAAAATGTTTAGACACTTATTTCTCTAATGTGACTCTTACCTATTAAGTAATTATATAATTTTCACAGTTTCTCACACCAAGAACCATACATGTTTATGCAGTGAAAAGCATTAACCTTTCTCGGATGATTTGGCCTTTGTGCTGGCCTTTTGGTAACACTTGTGTGTATGTGTGAATGTGTATACATATATGTATGATCACAAATGCCAGCCAAAGTATGGCACTTTTGATCAAATTTGTGGTTGCTTTATTTTTTGTATTTGAGGTATGACAAATTCCCCTTCTAGGAGACCTTTGGCATTTCAAAGTGTACTGAATTCTAACTTGAATACTGCAACTTTTAACATAAGCAGGAATGCTTTGTGATACATCTGTCACTTCATTTGTCAGATGTAGAAAGCCAAAGGTGTAATGCTAAATACTCTGCTGTGGTTATCATCCAGTGTCATTCACAGAAAATATTTAAGAATCCTCCTGTGTCATAGCAGATGATATTCCTTACTGTGAAAAAATGAATCAAGAGTTAGTTTGGAAGGGCACAGTCCTTTAAAGAGAAGAACTGAAATATGACAAGAGAATAGTAAAAGATTAATCCCTGAAGGAATACATCTGCCGTCTTAGAAACAGCAAAGATTTGTTATTTCCTAAGCTCCTGCAGGTTTGGCTTGCCTCACAAGAAACTGCACAAAGAATTGAAAACACTTCCCCTGATGCCTTGTTAGGGATTCAAGACCCAGCATGCACACTCCAAGTCTAAGAGTCAGTTGTTTCAATATGCCTCTATTAACCTGGCATTAGACAGGTTTATGTTTATTTTTCCCAACACAGAAATAATGAGGCTAGTCATATTCAGTGTATCTTGAGTGTTTCATACTACTGAATGGAATTTGTTTATTAAAGGCCAAAATATTTTCTCCACTAAATGTTAGGAGAAAAATGTCATAAATTAAAATTTTCTCTGAAAATCAGAAACTAAATTAGATATTTGTATTTTGTTTTTCTGAGACATTTTAATTTATATATACATATACCTATTCATATCTTTTTAAAAAATTATATATATTGGTGTTTTGCATGCTTGTATAATTTCACACCAGAAGAGAGCATTGAATCTCATTTGAGATGGTTGTGAGTCACTATATCAGTGCTGAGATTTGAAGTCAGGGCCATCAGACAAACACAGTGTTGTTAATATTGAGACATCTCTCCAGACCCAAATCATGTCTGAAAACTAAAGCAAAATCATTAAGCTCACTGACTATGTTGTGGTTATGTATTTATGAATATGTATGTGCAGTTTTCTGTAACAACAACTAATGTATAAAGAGGCCATAAGTGTGAAAATGAGAAAGAATGGGTACATGGGAGTATTTGGATGCAAATAAAAGAAAGAGAAAATGATACAATTAGAGTATAATCTTTAAAAAAGAGAAAAATAGACAGTAACTGAATCACCAGAGGAACAATCTCTAAACAGAGACAACTATAACAACTAACTCCAGAGATTACCAGATGGTGAAAGGTAAATGTAAGAATCTTACTAACAGAAACCAATACCACTCACCATCATCAGAAACCAGCACTCCCAACTTCGCCCAGTCCACCGCACCCCAACACACCCGAAAAGATAGATCCAGATTTAAAAGCATATCTCATGATGATGGTAGAGGACATCAAGAAGGACTTTAATAACTCACTTAAAGAAATACAGGAGAACACTGCTAAACAGGTAGTAGATATTAAAGAGGAAGCACAAAAATCCCTTAAAGAATTGCAGGAAAACGCAACCAAACAGGTGATGGAAATGAACAAAACCACAATAGACCTAAAAAGGGAAGTAGACACAATAAAGAAAACCCAAAGTGAGGCAACGCTGGTTATAGAAATCTGGAGCCATAGATGCGAGCATCAGCAACAGAATACAAGAGATGGAAGAGAGAATCTCAGGTGCAGAAGATTCCATAGAGAATATTGGCACAACAATCAAATAAAATGGAAAATGCAAAAAGATCCTAACTCAAAACATCCAGGAAATTCAGGACACAGTGAGAAGACCAAACCTGTGGATAATAGGAGTAGATGAGAATGAAGATTTTCAACTTAAAGGGACAGGAAATATCTTCAAAAAAATTATAGACGAAAACTTTGCATACCTAAAGAAAGAGATGCCCATGAACATACAAGAAGCCTACAGAACTCCAAATAGACTGGACCAGAAAAGAAATTCCTCCCGACACATAATAATCAGAACAACAAATGCACTAAATAAAGATAGAATACTAAAAGCAGTAAGGGAAAAAGGTCAAGTAACATATAAACGCAAGCCTATCAGAATTACACCAGATTTTTCACCAGAGACTATGAAAGCCAGAAGGGCCTGGACAGATGTTATACAGACACTAAGAGAACACAAATTCCAGCCCAGGCTACTATACCCAGCCAAACTCTCCATTACCATAGATGGAGAAACCAAAGTATTCCACAACAAAACCAAATTCACACATTATCTTTCCATGAATTCAGTCCTTCAAAAGATAATAACAGAAAAAAACCAATAAAAGGATGGAAACCATGTCCTAAAAAAGCAAGACGGTAATCCCTTAACAAACCTAAAAGAAGACAGCCAAAAGAACAGAATGCCAACTTTAACAACAAAAATAACAGGAAGCAACATTTACTTTTCCTTAATATCTCTTAATATCAATGGACTCAACTCCCCAATAAAAATACATAGACTAACAGACTGGATACACAAACTGGACCAACATTTTGCTGCTTAGAAGAAATTCATCTCAGAGAAAAAGATAGACACTACCTCAGAATGAAGGGCTGGAAAACAATTTTCCAAACAAATGGTAGGAAGAAAAAGCTGGAGTGTCCATTCTAATATCTAATAAAATTGAATTCCAAACCAAAGTCATCAAAAAAGACAAGGAGGGGCACTTCATACTCATCAAAGGTAAAATCTTCCAAGAGGAACTAATAATTCTGAATATCTATGCTCCAAATGCAAGGGCAGCCATGTTCATTAAAGAAACTTTAGTAAAGCTCAAAGCACACATTGCACCTCACACAATATTAGTGGCAGACTTCAACACACCACTTTCACCAATGAACAGATCATGGAAATAGAAACTAAACAGGGACACAGTGAAACTAACGTAAGGTATGATACAAATGGATCTGACAGATATCTACAGAACATTTTATCCTAAAACAAATGGATATACCTTCTTCTCAGCACCTCATGGTACCTTCTCCAAAACTGACCACATAATTTGTCACAAAACAAGCCTCAACAGATACAAAAATATTGAAATTGTCCCATGCACCCTATCAGATCACCAGACTAAGGCTGATCTTCAATAACAAAATAACTAATAGAAAGCCAACATTCAAGTGGAAACTGAACAACACTCTTCTCAATGATACCTTGGTCAAGGAAGGAATAAAGAAAGAAATTAAGGACTTTTTGGAGTTTAATGAAAATGAAGCCACAACATACCCAAACTTATTGGACACTATGAAAGCATTTCTAAGAGGAAAACTCATAGCTCTGAGTGCCTCCAAAAAGAAACTAGAGAGAACATACACTAGCAGGTTGACAACATACCTAAAAGCACTAGAACAAAAGGAAGCAAATTCACTCAAGAGGAGTAGACAGCAGGAAATAATCAAACTCAGGGGTGAAATCAAGCAAGTGGAAACAAGAAGAACTATTCAAAGAATCAACCAATCAAGGAGCTGGTTCTTTGAGAAAATCAACAAGATCAATAAACCTTAGCCATACTAACTAGAGGGCACAAGGAAAGCATCCTAATTAACAAAATCAGAAATGAAAAGGGAGACATAACAACAGATCCTGAAGAAATCCAAAACAACATCAGATCCTTCTACAACAGGTTGTACTCAACAAAACTGGAGAACCTGGATGAAATGGACAAGTTTCTAAACAGATACCAGGTACCAAAATTAAATCAAGATCAGGTTAATGATCTAAACAGTCCTATATCCCCTAAAGAAATAGAAGAACTCATTACTAGTCTCCCAACCAAAAACAGCGCAGGACTAGATGGGTTTAGTGCAGAGTTCTATCAGACCTTCAAAGAAGATCTAATTCCTGTTCTTCACAAACTATTCCACAAAATAGAAACAGAAGGTACTCTACCCAACTCATTCTATGGAGCCACAACTACTCTGATACCCACACCACAAAAAGACCCAACAAAGATAGAGAACTTCAGACCAATTTCCCTTATGAATATAGATGCAAAATTCCTCAGTAAAGTTCTTGCTAACCGAATCCAAGAACACATCAAAACAATCATCCATCCTGACCAAGTAGGTTTCATCCTAGGGATGCAAGGATGGTTTAATATATGGAAATCCATCAATGTAATCCAGTATATAAACAAACTCAAAGACAAAAACCACATGATCATCTTGTTAGATGTGGAGAAAGCATTTGGCAAAATGCAACACCCATTCATGATAAAAGTCTTGGAAAGATCAGGAATTCAAGGCCCATACCTAACCATGATAAAAGCAATCTACAGAAAACCAGTAGCCAACATTAAAGTAAATGGTGGGAAGCTAGATGAATTCCCAGTAAAATCAGGGACTAGACAAGGTTGTCCACTCTCTCCCTACCTATTCAACATTGTACTGAAGTCCTAGCCAGAGCAATTAGACAACAAAAGGAGATCAAGGGGATAAAAATTGGAAAGGAAGAATTCAAAATATCTCTTTTTGCAGATTATATAGTATGTATAAGTGACCCTATAAATTCCACCAGAGAACTCCTTAGCCTGATAAACAGCTTCATTGAAGTAGCTGGATATAAAATTAACTCAAACAAGTCAATGGCCTGATATAGCTGTCTCTAGTGAGACTACACCGGGGCCTAGCAAACACATAAGTGGATGCTCACAGTCAGCTATTGGATGGATCACAGGCCCCCCAATGGAGGAGCTAGAGAAAGTACCCAAGGAGCTAAAGCAATATGCAACCCTATAGGTGGAACAACATTATGAACTAACCTGTACCCCGGAGCTCTCGACTCTAGCTGCATATGTATCAAAAGATGGTCTAGTAGGCCATCACTGGAAAGAGGCCCATTGGACTTGCAAACTTTATATGCCCCAGTACAGGGGAACGCCAGGGCCAAAAAGTGGGAGTGGGTGGGTAGGGGGGGGTATGGGGGACTTTTGGGATAGAATTGGAAATGTAAATAAGGAAAATACCTAATTAAAAAACTCAAATTTGTAAAAACAAAAAAAAAATTGGGGACTGTTTAAAATTTAAGTTTACTTACAGTTTTTTTGTGTATGTGTATGTGTATGCACCTATGTGCAAGTGTGCTTGTGTGTGTCCACATGTGCATACACTAAGACATTTGGGGAATTTGGAGGACATTTTCCCAAAATTAGTTTTCCTTTTCCACTATATGTATTTGTCTGGCAAAAGGTTTTTCCACACAAATACACATAGTAGAAAAAGAGAACTTTCCATACCTTTGACAAATAGCATCCACAATTGGAAAACTGCCTTTGTTTTTCAATGCAAGACTTAGCATTTATTAAACTTTTGACTGTACATTTTCAACTACAGGATATTATAGGCACACACACACACACAGAAAGTCTATTGCTTAGTGTTTGGCCAATCAGAATAAGGGGTGTTCATAAGTAAATCATTTGCTGTGTTCATTTTTACCCTGTTTTGTTTTTGTTATTTTTTGAGGCTTGTCCCCACCTCACAAGTTTGATGCCTGGGGCTCCTCAGTTCAGAATTACAGGTGTGAGTCTGCATGCACTCCTTAAAAGAAAAGTTTTCAATCTATGAAAATATTAATTTTTTATTAGCTATAATGAATCTTAGTCATAGAAAACATTCCCTCTGATAAAATTAAATTTAGATAATTTTAGCTTTACAAAAATATTTTGGAAGCATGATTCTTCCTTGCACAAAATTATTATAGCAAAGCAATGAAGCCTCCATTCTTTATCTTGTGAATGGTACATAGTGTTTACTACTAAAATTCCTTAATGTCAAAGGCTGATTCCTAAATGTCTGATTCTCATAAGATGTAGAGAACATTTTTATAGATACTTTTTTTTTCCACAAATATGATGCACCTGATTGGATAAAGTGTGGGGACTTTTATTTAACAGAGTGTTAATGTATGTGCACATTACAAAATTTGTTGTCTTGCTGTTTAACCTCATGACATAGGGAGCAAGTGAATAGTCATTCATCTGCATTTTCATAGTTACTATTTATTTCTTCAAAAAGAACTTGATATGAGTACAGGGTCAAGTTGCCTCAAGGCAGTTTGCAACAGTTTGTACAACTTAACTTCCTCTATAAACTTCTGGATATAATCAGAATCAGAATCTTGTGGTAAAAAGTCTTGTGGTTGAATTCAGGTTGTGTGCCTCAGTGTAAAACACAACAAAGTTTATCAAATTTGCATTTTCCTCCTTCATTTCCTGAAGCCCATAGTCTTCAAAGTCCCTTCATTGGCATAATTCCCTATTATACAGACATACCTATATCTCATAAAGTGCTTCCTTGCAGCAGGGCTGATGTTTAGTTACTATTATTATGATTATTATGATTATTATGATAATAATTGTTATTATTATTATCTTTTTATTCCAAGACAGGTTTTCTCTGTGTAGCCCTGCCTGTCCTGGAACTTACTCTGTAGACCAGGCTGGCCTCAAACTCAGAAATCTGCCTGCCTCTGCCTCTCAGTGCTGGGATTAAAGACATGTGTCATCACTGCCCAGCTTATTTATTATTACAAAAGAGAGTAGGGAACACCTGTTGTGCCTGAGCTGAGACACAGCAACTCTCAGAAAGTGAAAAAGAGAGCTTTCAATACTTACAGTATTTGAAGTATTGAATGAGAATTCACTTTTGATGTCTTCTTGAGTAATTCTTTGGGAGGCTTGGGAGAAAAAATAGTATGTATAATAAGGGAAATGCAGATTTAAGAAAGGAAAAAAGGAAGCATTTGTTATGCAACAACTTCTAGAAGCAGTTTATAGTATTTGAAGTTAGGTTTATCTAGTGGTATTAGAAGTATAAAGATTCTTCTGTTAACTTGTATATTTTTAGCTGTCAATGCATAAGTGCAAATCACATGAAAAGTTTTAGGCAAATGTCAAAATAGTGAAACAACCTACCTGCCTTAACTTGACTACAACTATACAAGTCTAACGTGGAAATGTTGTCAAAGCATAAACATTTAGATCATTCCCTATACCATTTAAAGAACAACAACACCAATAACCAACACAGTGCAAACACCTCTGTACACTAGGGTGATAGATAAAGTATAATAACTGACCTGGTTCCATTCCCAATCATTTCTCCCCATATATATCTCTAAAGTACTCTTGATATTTAGAGCTATAGCTTCCAATTACCTTTCAATGTTGACTTTCAACCACAGAATAAGGATATATAGATCCAAGTATAAAGAGGCAATGACATTTATCAACTGACTAGGCTATGGCCCACTTGTTGGGCTTATCTACTGTTCTTCCTCACTCAGAAGTGGATGCTATGAATAAGAAAAGCAACAGGTCAATAAATATATTATCACAGCTCTCTTACACCAGGGCTCTCACAGTTTCAAATGATTTTACAGTTTATGCACTAGTCTATCCCCTAAATGAAGATACACATTTTATGTACTTTCATCTCTTCTGTCTTTACCAATTTGAGCAAACACAAACTTGATAGTTTTTTTTTAAGCATTATATTGCTCCTTTTAACAATGATTTAGTAATTTTTTGCTTTTATCCTGGAGATAAATTTTTCATTATGATAGATTTTAAGATATATTTTCCAAATATTTTTCCTTCTTCTCTAGCTGTACTCATGGTAATATAGATTTCTCCACACAGTAAATCCATGTAATCTGAAAATACAACTCTTACACATTATTCTTAGTTACTTGACATTTTCTTGCAGCAATTTACATTCTGCTTCAAGCCTAGATGTTTCTCTGAAAAATCCAGCTCATTAATGATAAATAGCAATTGAAAATTCTCACTTTGTTGAATTTAAAGTAATGATTTTGAAATTGAGATATCTTCAGTGAGTGTATGATTGATCAGTACTACTACAAAAAGTAATGCATGATTGGGTGAATAAGAATTATTCTAATCCAAAATATTACAATTACGATTATGCTTAACATTTATGTTATCTAACCTAATCTAATACATAGCTAAACCATTTTAATTACTTAAATAAACAAATTTCCAGTTAGGCAGGTATCTCAATGTCCTTTCTCTTAGTCTCTGCTCTTTCTTGTTCCTGTACTTCCTTTAGACAGGAACAACTCTGAGTCAAAATTTTGGAGATGGGCAGATGGCCCCATACATCAAATGGCAGCCTTGTATATCTACTGGAGGTGTTCTCTTTAGTTTCCATCTCCCCACTGTTGGGCATTTTCGGCTAAGGTCATCCCATTGGGTCCTGAGAGCCTCTCACATCCCTGGTGTCTGGGATTTCTAGAGGTTCTCCCTGCCCCCACCACACCCCACAGTGCTGTATATTTCTGTTCATTCTCCTGGCCCTCTGGGTTTCACTCTTGCCTCCCCCTACATACGTGATCGTGCCCTCCTATTCACGTCCCCTTACCCACTCCTACACAGATCCCTCCCTACCTCTGCCTTCTGTGATTGTTTTGTTCTCTCTTCTGAAATCTTTCATAAAATATTTGTGGTGAAAACATAAGGCAGAAAGAGTAATGTGTTCAAGGTCAGAAAGCTTGGAACTGAGTTCTGAAGCATGCATAGTCTGTATGTGAGCCCAATATCATTCATATTAATTTGTTAAATTTCATATTTTTACTTTAAAAAATTTATATGACACTGAATGTTTTAGCAAAATAAAAATGTGAGTATGTTTTATTTTTAATACACAAATATTAGATATATTTATTATATATTTATGTATATCTTCTAATTTTAAGAACAAAGCAGACACCATCACAATCAAATTGCATCAAATTCTTTTCAAAACATGAAGTCATCACTGAACTCTTAGTATTTGGTAGCTAACATGTAAGTATTTTATATATATGATCTTTCTTTTGAAACATTAAAAACTCTTTACAAAGAAATGTTTTCAAAATTATATTTACACGAAGAAACTCAATTGCTGGCAAGCTTATGTGACTCATGAAAATCTTAGATGTATCAAATTAAAATTAATTGAACCATTTTTCTTTCAATGTAAGAAAAAATGATAGGGTGTTTTGAAGAACAGGGAAACAGAAGACAATATTTTAAGTAAAGTAGACCTTGTGTTTATGTCCCAAAACAATAGTAGCAAATTCACCAGCATAGGGAGAAAAATAAGAGTGAGTATATACCTCTTGCTATTAAAACCAGCCCAGCCAAATAATGGAATTTCAAGTGTTAGAACTTGCTTTACAAGGGAAGCTATCATAAGATTACAAATTTCACAAATTGAAAGGTTTGTAGACATCACTGGAGGAGTGTGATTTTTTTTCTGTTTGTTTGTTTTGTTTTGTTTTCTCATCACATCACTTTCTACATCCATCCATCTGCAAAAAAACAATCTCTTCAGAAGCAACTTTTTAGGTCATTCTTCAGTTAAATTTCTCTCTATCTTCCATGATAATTAATGTACAAAGGCACTTACAAATCAGTGACTTACATGCAACTCTTCTCATGAGAAGAATTACAATAACCTTAATTGGTAATAAGTAAAAATTACATAATTACAAACCTATAATATATTTTATTTACATTCAAATGAAATCCTTCCACATTTCTTTTAAATGGAGACTACAATTATATTGGTTTCAATTGAACTCCAATTAAAAGTTGCTGTTCATATTGTTCTTCCTCCTATAGGGTTGCAGACCCGTTTAACTCCTTGGGTACATTCTCTAGCTCCTTATTAGGGGCCCTGTGTTCCATCCTATAGATGACTGTGAACATCCACTTCTGTATTTGCCAGGCACAGGCATAACCTCACAAGAGAGAGCTATATCAGGGTCCTGTCAGCAAAATCTTTCTGGCATATGCAATAGTGTCTGGGTTTGGTGGTTGTATATGAGATGGATCCCGGGGTGCGGCAGTCTCTGGATGGTCCTTCCTTCTGTCTCAGCTCTGATCTTTGTCTCTGTAACTCCTTTAATGGGTATTTTTCTCACCATTTTAAGAAAGAGTGAAGTATCCACACTGTGGTCTTCCTTCTTCTTGAGTTTCATGGCCAGAGCTGTGTCTCAAGTTGCATATGTTGCAGAAGATGGCCTAGTTGGGCATCAATGGAAGGAGAGGTCCTTGGTCTTGAGAAGATCATATGCTCCAGTGCAAAAGAATGCCAGGGTCAGGAAGCAGGTGTGGGTGGGTTGGGGAGCAGGGCAGGGGGAGGGTTTAGGGGGCTTTGGGAATAGCATTTGAAATATAAATGAAGAAAATATCTAATGAATAATAGTCATCTTTTTTTAAAGTTGCTCTTCCTAAGGATATGCATTTCTTTTCTTCTTTCTTTCCTTCTTCCTTCCTTCCTTCCTTCCTTCCTTCCTTCCTTCCTTCCTTCCTTCCTTCCTTCCTTCCTTTCTTTCTTTCTTTCTTTCTTTCTTTCTTTCTTTCTTTCTTTCTTTCTTTCTTTCTTTCTTTCTTTCTTCCTCTCATCCTTCCTTCCTTCCTTTCATCCTTCCTCTCTCTCTCTGTCTCTGTCTCTGTCTCTGTCTCTCTCTCTCTCTCTCTCTCTCTCTCTCTCTTTCTCTCTCTCTCTCTTTCTTTCTTTCTTTTTTTTTTCTTTTTTTGGTATTTCGAGACAGGGTTTCGCTGTGTAGCCCTGGATGTCCTGGAACTCACCAGGCTAGCCTTGAACTAAAAAATCCACCTGCCTCTGCCTCCCCAGTCCTGGGATTAATGGTGTGTGCTACCACTGCCCAGCAAAGTATGCATTTCTGACAGTGGAAAATAAGTGAGAGATCTCTGAATTCAAGAAAACTCAAGTCTCATATCCCATGGGCTTTCAGACTCAGGTGGGCTTAGAGGCACCATCCAGAAGCCTGATTCACAAAAAAGTGACCCTTTGGTTCTTGTTTCAGATATTGGAAGATTGAAGTTCATATGCATCATGAAGTTGAAATTAGAAAGGAGTTTTATTACAGATACAGAGTCAGAAATTTAGGATAGCAGAGTTCTTTCATAGCAGGAGCACGTGCATGATTTGAATAGAATAATACTGTGTGTTTAGAGTCTTTTTTATAGAACTGAAAGTAACAAGTGTGGTATAGAACAGGAAGGAGAATGAGTTGCTCAGTTCAGTTGACTAGATAATGAGGTTTCTATTTCCCTTCTCTCAATTTTAGTCACTCTCTCTTTCGTACTTACCATGTAGTAGTGCTTATTCATGGTAGCTATGAGAAGCAAGAAACACCTCTGGCACCCTTCTTCTCTGGTCAAGGGAGAAAAAAAGCTTTTCCAAATTTTGTCCTTGAACAAGAGTCTTTTAACTTCAAGGCACTAGCTAGCTGGTCTTTAATTACTTGTTTCCATTCTTTTCTGTTAAACCAATGTCGGATTATTTGGTTGCTATTCATGATTATAAACACAATATTTCATTTCTATCACATTCAAATATACAAATCAGTTATTTTATTGCTCATATCTTTATAAAGTTCAGAAAAAGACTTATTCAGTTGGATACATGTACCTGCTTAAGAGTTGTTCTATGACAACTAATATCGCAATAAAATTATTTTTCTCTCTTTTTAAAATATTTTATTAGATATTTCCCTCATTTATATTTCCAATGGTATCCCAAAAGTCTCCCATACCCTCCCCCACACTCCCCTACCCACCCACTCCCACTTTTTGGCCCTGGCATTCCCCTGTACTGGGACATATAAAGTTTGCAAGTCCAATGGGCCTCTCTTTCCAGTGATGGCTGACTAGGCCATCTTTTGATACATATGCAGCTAGAGTCAAGAGCTCCGGGGTACTGGTTAGTTCATAATGTTGTTCCACCTATAGGGTTGCAGATCCCTTTAGCTCCTTGGGTACTTTCTCTAGCTCCTGCATTGGGGGCCCTGAGATCCATCCAATAGCTGACTGTGAGCATCCACTTCTGTGTTTGCTAGGCCCCAGCATAATCTCACAAGAGACAGCTATATGTGGGTCCTTTCAGCACAATCTTGCTAGTGCAATGCTGTCGGTATTTGGAGGCTGATTATGGGATGGATCCCTGGATATGGCAGTCTCTAGATGGTTCATCCTTTTGTCTCAGCTCCAAAATTTGTCTCTGTAACTCCTGACATGGGTGTTTTGTTCCCAATTCTAAGAAGGGGCAAAGTATCCACACTTTGGTCTTCATTCTTCTTGAGTTTCATGTGTTTTGCAAATTGTAACTTATGTCTTGGGTATTCTAAGTTTCTGGGCTAATATCCACTTATGAGTGAGTACATATCATTTGAGTTCTTTGTGATTGGGTTACCTCACTCAGGATAATGCCCTCCAGGTCCAACCATTTGCCTAGGAATTTCGTAAATTCATTCTTTTTAATAGCTGAGTAGTACTCCATTGTGTAAATATACCACATTTTTTGTATCCATTCCTCTGTTGAGGGGCATCTGGGTTCTTTCCAGCTTCTGGCTATTATAAACAAGGCTGCTACGAACATAGTGGAACATGTTTCTTTCTTACTAGTTGGAACATATTCTGGATATATGCCCAGGAGCGGTATTGTGGGATCCACTGGTAGTACCATGTCCAATTTTCTGAGAAACCGCCAGACTGATTTCCAGAGTGGTTGTACCTCATGAAACTGCAAAGCTTCTGTAAGGCAAAAGACACTGTCATTAAGACAAAAAGGCCACCAACAGATTGGTAAAGGATCTTTACCTATCCTAAATCAGATAGGGAAATACTATCCAATATATATAAAGAACTCAAGAAGGTGGACTCCAGAAAATCAAATAACCCCATTAAAAATTGAGCTCAGAGCTAAAGAAAGAATTCTCACCTGAGGAATACCGAATGGCTGAGAAACACCTGAAAAAATGTTCAGCATCCTTAATCATCGGGGAAATGCAAATCAAAATAACCCTGAAATTCCATCTCCCACCAGTCAGAATGGCTAAGATCAAAAATTCAGGTGACAGCATATGCTGGCGAGGATGTGGAGAAAGAGGAACACTCCTCCAGTGTTGGTGGGATTGCAAGCTTGTACAGTCCCCAATTTTAAATTGAGAAAATAGAATTATGTTGAGGAACCAAGATTAAAATAGTAATTCGAAAAAAATAAAAGCAGGCTAAGACACATATAATAAAGGCTTATAAAACTGTGATATCATACTGGTATATGACAACACAGTGAACATGATCAAAATTCGGAAATGAAGAAAGACAGGAGAATAAATTTAACTGTGACAACTATTAAATGATCTTAGGAAAATGAGTAAGGTACAATATTGCTTTAAAAAATAGTTTGAAATTCTCATGTTGCAATACTGTTGTGAGAACTAGCTATCAACAGACAGAGCAAGTATCCAATAGATGGGTTATCTGCTTTTTTTTCCTCACAACATGTAAATGGAGCACAATATTTCAGACCGTATGAAAAGTATATCAATATGAAAGAACCAGGTGCTGTTCAAAATGTCATGTAAGAGAATGTATACTTAGAAATGCTACTTAGTTGAGTATATACTGACCTTTTCAATTCTGAATTGCCACACGGATTAGGAAAATATGTTTTAATGAACTCTAAAGGAATAAATAACCATCCAAGACTAAGAAATCTTTGAACTGTATTAACCTGGTATGATTTTTCTTCTGCAAAATTCCTTAAATTTTTTCAGTGACAAATTCTTTGGTTTTCATCATATATTTTAGCTTCCTAAATTACTATTATAACATAAGGGAAATGTATTTTTCTTTACTTAATTCTTTCCCATTTCATTTTCAAAATTCGTTAAGGAAATGAGGCTTAAAGAACCTCTTACTGATTAATAGTTCATAAGTAAATTTCTGCACCTGTGTCTTTGAATGATACATTTAAGATTTGAATGATGCATCTGAAAATAAAAGTCATTAAAATACCTGCATAATCTTTAACTTTAGAGACATTACATCAGTGCATGGGAAAAACAACCTAAATTTCATTAGTCTTATCTAGAAATACTTTATTTGCATAAAGACTATTTCATAATCTTGATGGAATTGTTAAAATCTGAGAATGAATCTACATTGTTTCTATTAAAAACTAAATACTACAAAAGAGTGTTTAGAAATTTTGGCAATTTGTTAAAGCTCCTTAGGACATTCATATGTTAGGAAGAAAACATGTAATGTTGTTTTAGACAATTTTGTATTAACTTTCAATCTGTGGCATTATGTCAGTATTACCAGCATATATCTTAAAAGATAGAATCCCACTCAAACTGTTATGAACTTTTGACTAGGATACATGGAGACTTATAGTGTGAGAGTTGTGTCAGTCAGTTGGGAGTCAGTAGAGTACAGTGGAATTGACTTCCTTTGTGTGTTCATGCAGCTCAAAGCTGTTTCAGAGGCCTTTGAAGCCAGAGAATAAGGAGTTGGCAGAGTAGAACAGATTTCCAGAGTTAGTTTGAGCCAAACAGAGCAATACAGTGAAAAGCTGGGAGAAAACATTTTGAATCAGTCAGCATGGAGAAGAGTTTGGGCCAGAATAGCCTAGTTGAACCTGCCAGTGTTCAGAAAGAAGTAGTAATGGTGATTTTTTTCTTTTCAGCAATAAGCCTCTTATATAACAATTATATCAGGGGAATAAAAGTTACTTTACCATATGATATAACATTGCTTGTATTAAATTTGTGAATAGAACTGGATTACTCAGTCAGGGAAGAATATTACCAATCATCTTGATGATCTGAGCTTGATCCATGAAAAATCCATAATAAAAGAAAACAAACTGTCATGTCATCTCTAACATCATGAGGCAGATTCTCTAGTTCTATTTTCTCTGTCTCTTTCTCTTTCCCACTCTACCTCTACTCTTCTCCCTTCTCTCTGTTTCTCTCTATCTCTCTGACTGCCGGGTCTGTCTCTCTGTCTCTGTCTCCCTGTCTCCCTGTCTCTCTGTCTCTCTCTGTCTATCTCTGTCTCTCTCTGTCTCTCTCTGTCTCTCTCTCTCTGTGTGTATATATATATATATATATATATATATATATATATATATATATATATACTAATCCGGTTCATATATATATATATATATATATATATATATATATATATATATATATGTGTGTGTGTGTGTGTGTGTGTGTGTGTGTGTGTGTGTATGTGATATATATATATATATATATATATCACAGAGAGACAGAGAAAATGAAAGAGAGAGAGAGAAAGAGAGAGAGAGTTAGCGTAAATCTATAAATACTGAATAGTAGAAGAAGTGTGTCTCATTTTCTTTCTCCCAACTTAATTCTTTGACTTCATTCAGCAGTACTATGAGGTATTTGATGTCTCAATGTACTATGAGATAAATTGGCAACACTAATTACTCACAGAAAATAAAGGTTTACGCCTATTAATCTTTCTGAGTCTCCCTGTCTGGATATTAAGTGTCATGATTAATATCATTACCTGTTTGAGGGCCATTGACTGTTTTTTAATGAATAGTAGTTCACCATCTACTTTATCTAATAATAACCTGATAAAAATATGATTAAAGCCTTATATCATTCAATAATGTAGCTTCCAAGATTTCTACCCATAATGATTTATTAATATGGATGATTTGTGATTTGTTTTAGCTGAAATGTTTGTTAACAGACATCAATGATGTAACGGAAGGGCATGAAAATCAAAAGTCTAAATGGCCAATGTTTTCCTATGTATCAGTTACCAGATGTTAGATATGGTTTTCCTCCTCTTATTTCTCATATTGTTTATATTATTCAAATGTTCTTGTGTATATTTCATGTAATTTGGCACTGTCCCTAGAAAACATCACTATTGATGTTTCAGTTGAAACTATTACTTAAGCCTTTTTCCTTCATAGAAAACACATTTAAGATATTTAATACTAATTCTTACCATGTCATTGATAAAAGATATTATAATTCCTTATAAAGAGAGTTTTTTTTTTCAGAAAGAGTGATAAGTGAATAATTATCAAAGAACTTAGAAAGTACAAAGATTTAGATTTTCACTGTATAAATTAGTGAATTCAAAAGTAAAGAATTTTCAAATTTAATAATTTGATATTTTCAGCTACATTTTCTGTCATGTTCCATATCTTTCTGTTTCAAAAAGTTGTGCTTTATATTTATTTTAATTACTTCTAATAGTGTGTATGTGCATGTTTATTTGTGTATACTTTGAGTGTAGGTAGCTGTAGAGATAAATTATAAGATTTCTGATTCTAGGAGTATAGAAGTTTATGAGATACCTAGCATGGAGGCTAGAAAATTAATTCTGCATCAACAATGTATATTTTTCTTTTTCTTTTTCTTTTCTATTAAGACTTTTTTATTAGATATTTGCTTCATTTACATTTAAAATGCTATTTTTAATATTAGAGAATATAATAAAATGAAAATTTTATGTTTTCAATTCTCTCTCCATATGAATATATATGTGTGTGTATATATATGTGTGTGTGTGTTTATATATATATATATATATATATATATATATATATATATATATATATATATGTATATATATATATACATATATACAAACATACATACATACATAAATTTAAGAATATATTCTGTGTACTCCATATAATGATACTTGCATGCATATTTTCTGGGCTGACTAAGAACCTGGATGTCCTTCAACAAAGGAATGGATAGCGAAAATGAGATATATTTACACAATGGACTACAACTCAGCTATTAAAAACAATAAATTCATGAAATTCATAGGCAAATGGATAGAAGATGAAAATATTATTCTGAGTGAAGGAACTCAGTCACAAAAGACCACAGATGGTATGCACTCAATGATAAGCAGATATTAGTCTAAAAGCTCAGGATACCCAAGAAACAATTCATAGACTATGTGAAGCTCGAGATGAAGGAAGAACAAAGTGTGGGTTCTTTGGTCCTTCTTAGAACAGGAAACAAAATACTCACAGGAGGAGATATGGAGGCAAAGTATGGAGCAGAGACTGAAGGAAAGGCCATCCAGAGACAGCCCCATCTGATGCTCCATCCCATATACAAACACCAAACTCAGACACTATTGCAAATACCAAGAAGTGCTTGCTGACAGGAGCCTGATATAGCTGTCTCCTGAGGGGCTCTTTCAGAGCTAGGAAAATACAGAGGGTGATGCTCACAGCCAACCATTGGACTGAGCATGGGGTCTCTAATTGAGAAGTTAGAGAAATGACTAAAGGAGCTGAAGGGGTTTGCAACCCATAGGAAGAACAACAATATCAACCAACCAGACCCCTCAGAGCTCCCAGGAACTAAATCACCAAAATAGAGTACACATGGAGGACCCATAGCTCAAACTGCATATGTAGCAGAGGATTGCCTTGTTGAAAATCAATTGGAGGAGAGGCCCTTGGTCCTGGGAAGGCTCAATACCCCAGTATAGGGGAATGCCTGGGCTGGAAGCCGGGAGTATGTGGGCAGGTGGGTGAGAGCCCTAATCCTCAGGGGACAGGGAGGTTGGGATAGGGGGGTTCCAGAAGAGAATCTGGGAAATGGGGTAAATTTTGAAATGTAAATAAATAAAATATCCAATTTTAAAAAGTATGCTCTTTCCTGGGAAAACCACCTCTTCCACTCCTAGCATTCTTCAGTTGCCTGAAGTTCTTTGTTTAAAGTTGAGACCTGATTTTTCTCTGTTCAGTTTGGCTTATCCCACTAGTTTCATTCTCTTTCACATTTTGGTATTCATTAATTTATGGATTGTAGAACTGGGTGGACAGGAAGGGGCAAGGACACCACAAGACAGAGTGAACTAATCAGAGCCCATGGATGCTCACAGAAATTGAACCACCAAAAAAGAGCATTCCGGGGCTTTACCTAGGTCCCCTAAACATTTGTAGCATATATGCACCTTAATCTTCATGTGGGGCCCCTTAACAATTGTATGATAGCCTGTGTCTGACACCGTTCACTATCAATGGATGCTGTTCCCCTATCTGCACTGTCTGTGTCTCAGTGGAAGTGGATCCACTTAATCCCATTGCAACCAGGATGGAGTGGTACCCAAAGAGGGCCTCCCTTTCTTGGGGGAGGAGTATGTAAGGGTGGAACGTGAAAGAGAGAAGACTTAGGAGGTCAGTTTCAGATGTAAATCAAATAAATCCATTAATTTAAATAATTTATGTGTGTAGTTTCTGATATTATTACTAAACACATTCTCATTTCCTTAATCATACCTCATCCATTTTACTTACAGTTCTTTCTCCACCCAATTAATCTTGTATAGTGGGACTTATTACTTAATTCCTTCCAGTTAACCACAACTGTTTCTGACTTCATTAGTTATTCATAGAATTTTATATGCAATTTTTCTGCCCATGAGATCCCTTTCCCTTTTTTTTTTTTTTTGACACTAGTAACTATTAACATGATTCCCAACCCTCTAGCGATCTACCTGTATGATTCCTTCTTCCACTTTGCCTCATTTCTCTGAGAACACTATAGATTTTTTTCAGAAACTGAGCCTTCCTGCATTTTCTCACCTCTTTATACTTTTACCAATATCAAGAGGCATTCTCTACCTGGGAGCAAACTGATCATTTTAATCATGTCCGGTAATTTACTTTTCTATCCTCCATTGCAAATTTTCCATTTCTCATCCCTAGCACAGTAGCAGACTCCTTGCAGAGTCCTGTCTTCCCTCTATGATACCTCTCCCTGGGTACTCTCTCAATCTACTTTCCTCCTTCCTGTGGACCCTTTTAGTTCCTTTTCTAGCCCATTCAATTCTGCCATGTTAGCTTCCAATATCAATAAACATGAACTACCTAGAATCAACTGAATCACTGGCAGGAATTCAGAAGCATTCCATGCCAGGCAACCCAAGGCAGCCTAAGATTGTAAGATGTAAAACAGAAAACAAACAATGGACACTTGCAAAAAAAAAAACCAAAGAGTCAGTTAGACAATCAAAAAATAAACAAACATGAAAGACCGGATAGCAACAACTAGAATCACAAGTATTTACAATCTAGAAGCTTAGGCATCAGGCCAAACCCAACTTACCAACACTGAATACAAATGCTTTTACTTCATAAGGGAAATTTGTCTGAAGTTCTCTTTCTTTGTTGGATCTTTGTGTGGTTTAAGTATCAGAGTAATTGTGGCTTCATAGAATGAATTGGGTAGAGTACCTTCTGTTTCTATTTTGTGGAATAGTTTGAGGAGAGTTGGAATTAGATCTTCTTTGAAGGTCTGATAGAACACTGTACTAAACCCATCTTGTCCTGGGCTTTGTTTGTTTGGGAGACTGTTAATGACTACTGCTTCTATTTCTTAGGGGAATTGGGACTGTTTAGATCATTAATCTGATCCTGATTTAATTTATGAATAATGATGCAAAAATGTTCAATAAAATCTTCGCAAACCAAATCCAAGAACACATCAAAGTGACTATCCATCATGACCAAGTAGGCTTCTTCCCAGGGATGCAGGGATGGTTTAATATATGGAAATCCATCAACATAAATCCAATTAAAAAAAAAAAAACAAACTCAAAGACCAAATATCACATGATCATCTCCTTAAGTGCTGAGCAAGCATTTGGCAAAATCCATCACCCCTTCATGATAAAAGTCATGGAAAGACCAGGAATTCAAGGCCCATACCTGAACATAATAAAAGCAATATACAGCAAACCAGTAGTGAACATCAAACTAAATGGAGAGAAACTCAAAGAAATCCCACTAAAATCAGGGACTAGACAAGGCTGCCTACTTTCTCCCTACTTATTCAATGTAGTACTTGAAGTCCTAGCCAGAGCAATTTGACAACAAAAGGAAATCAAGGGTGTACAAATTGGAAAGGAAGAAGTCAAAATATCACTATTTGGAGATGATATGATAGTATATATAAGTGACACTAAAAATTCCACCATAGAACTCCTAAACCTGATAAACAGCTTCAGTGCAGTAGCTGGATATAAAATTAACTCAAACAAATCAATGGCCTTTCCCTACACAAAGGATAAACAGGATGAGAAAGAAATTAGGGAAATAACACCTTTCATAAGAGTCACAAATAATATGAAATAACTTGGTGTGACTCTTACTAAAGAAATGAAAGATATGTATGACAGGAACTTCAAGTATCTGAAGACAGAAATTGAAGGTCTCAGAAGGTGGAAAGATCTCCCATGCTCATGGATTGGCAAGATTAACATAGTTAAAATGGCTATCGGGCTGAAAACAATCTACAGATTCAGTGAAATCCCCATCAGGATTCCAACTCAATTCTTCACTGAGTTAGAAAGGGCAATTTACAAATTCATCTGGAAAAACAAAAACCTAGGATAGCAAAAATTATCCTCAACAATAAAAGAATTTCTGGTGGAATTACCATGCCTGACCTCAAGCTGTACTACAGAGCAATTGTGATAAAAATTACATAGTAATGGTCCAGTGACAGACAGGTAGATCAATGGAATAGAACTGAAGACCCAGAAATGAACCCACACACCTATGGTCACTTGATCTTTGACAAGGGAGCAAAACCATCCAGTGGGGGGGGGGGAAGCATTTTCAACAAAAGATGCTGGCACAACTGGAGCTTATCATGTAGAAGAATGCAAATTCATCCATTCTTATCTCCTTTTACAAAGCTCAAGTCTTAGTGGATCAAAGAACTCCACATAAAACCAGAGACACTGAAATTTATAGAAGAGTAAGTGGGGAAAAGCCTCGAAAATATGGGCACAGGGGAAAAAGTTCCTAAACAGAACAGCAATGGCCTGTGCTGTAAGATCAAGAATTGACAAATGGGACCTCATAAAATTGCAAAGCTTCTGTAAGGCAAAAGATACTGTCAATAAGACAAAAAGGCCACCAATAAATTGGGAAAGGATTTTTACCAATCGTAAATCTGATAGGTGACTAATATTCAATATATAAAAAGAGCTCAAGAAGCTGGACCCAAGAAATTAAAATAACCCTATTAAAAAAGGGGTACAGAGCTAATCAAAGAATTTTCAACTGGGGAATACTGAAGGACTGAGAAGCACCTAAAAGAAAAATGTTCAGCATCCTTAATCATCATGGAAATGCAAATAAAAACAACCCTGAGATTCTTTCTCACACCAGTTAGAATGACTAAGATCAAAAATTCAGGTGACATTGAGGATGTGGAAAAAGAGCAACACTTCTCCATTGCTCGTGGGATTGCAAGCTTGTACAAGCACTCTGGAAATCAGTCTGGCCATTCCTCAGAAAATTGGACATAGTACTACTGGAAGATCCAGCAATACCTCTCTTGGGTATATACCCAGAAGATGCACCAACTGCTAATAAGGACATATGCTTCACTCTATTCATAGCAGCCTTATTTATAATAACCAGAAGCTGGAAAGAACCTGGTGGGGAAACCCCCACTCAATTCCCATTTGGCATGCACCCAAGAATCACGACAGATGACCATCTTGATGTAAAAGCATGAGGTAGTTTAATGACGGAGCTCCAGGCCGACACAAATCTCCCCCAGGAGACAGAGGTGTCGACCACATGGCAGAGCCATAATGGCCGAGCTCCAGGTCAAACCGTATCTCACGCAGGAGACAGTGGATTCGACCCCCAGGCTTGGAAGCTAGGGACTTTTATAGAAAAGGGGTGGGACTGAAGGAGGAATTGGCGCAGTTTCACATGATTGGTCCATTTAAACATCAACAGACTGTCAGAAGGGCAGGAGATATGGAGGCACCAGGCCAGTCAGGACATGTAATGACAGGCCTGTCCTGGCCTGTTCTGCTATGTTCTCAGCCCCAGGTTTTAAAGCTCACAAACAACTCTTTGGGCTATTTGACATACATTACATGAATCACAGGTCTCAAGTTTTATTTCCTTTCAAACCCAGATGTCCCTCAACAGTGGAATGGATACAGAAAATGTGGTACATTTACACAATGGGATACTACTCAGCTATTAAAAAACAATGAATTTATGAAATTCTTAGGTAAATGGATGTACCTGAGTGAGGTAACCCAGTCACAAAAGAAGTCACTTGATATGCGCTCACTCATAAGTGGATATTAGCCCAGAAACTTAGATTAGCCAAGATACAATTTGCAAAACACGAGATAATCAAGAAGAAGGAACACCAATGCATGGATACTTCATTCCTCCTTAGAATAGAGAACAAAATACCCATGGAAGGAGTTACAAGACAATGTTTGTAGCTGAGATTAAAGGGTGGACCATCCAGAGACTACCCCACCCATGGATCCATCCCATAATCAGCCACCAAACACAGACACTATTGCATATGCCAGCAAGATTTTGATGAAAAGACCCTTATTCTTGTGAGGCTGTGCCAGTGCCTGGCAAATACAGAAGTGGATGCTCATTGTCATCTATTGGTTGGAACACCAATAGGGCCCCCAGTGGATGAGCTAGAGAAAGTACCCAGGGTGCTGAAGAAGTATGCAACCCTATACGTGGAACAACAATATGAACTAACCAGTACCTCAGAGCTCATGTCTCTAGCTGCATATGTAGTAGATGATGGCCTAGTCGGCCATCACTGGGAAAAGAGGCCCCTTGGTCATGCAAACTTTATATGCCCCAGTACAGGGGAGCACCAGGGCTAAGAAGTGGGAGTAGGTGGTTGGGGAGCAGGGCAGGGGGAGGGTATAGGGTAATTTCAGGATAGCATTTAAAATGTAAATGAAGAAATTTTCTAATAAAAAATTGAAAAAAAAAAACCAAAAAACAAAACAACAACAACAACAAAAAACCCAAACAAATCCTTTTACGTTAACCTAGAAGTCCTACTACAGTAGACCCTGGAAGATGCAACATAGCTGAAGAATGAATGAGATAAGGATTTCAAAATAGATATTATGAGTGTCCTATATGTTTTGTAATCCCTCATGTCCATCTGTTCTTTTGGCCCTGGCTTAATTTCTGTACTTTGGCCTGCAGTTTGTTTGCTGTCTGTATGTTCCCAAGCAATGGCCAGCCATCTTTTTTCTTTTCTTTTTTTTTTTTTTTTTCTGTTACATATCTTTATTGGGGATGTGGAACACATGTATCACAGCACTTGTGTGGCCATCACAGGCCTTGAACTTGGGATATCAGAATTGTCAGTACCCACCTAAAATGAGCCAATAAACTCGTAGGAAAGAAAGACTGTTCCAGAACACCAGAGTTTCTTTAAAAGAATTACAGAGACTACAGAGAACAAATATGTAAAAATATATAACATATGTCTACACTCTCAAAAACAAGGAAAAAAAAAGGGAAGTAACTTAAGCCCCCTGTATCAGAGCCGCATTCTCCACCTTCAGGTAATTACCTAGGTAAATGTTTTCTACCAGACTAAGGACTCAGCCTCAGGGTGTGGCTCTGTTCACCTCTATAGTGATTATCACCTTTTCTTACCAGAATTTAAAAGTAGTTTTTTTTTTAAATATTTTTATTATGTATTTTCCTCAATTATATTTCCAATGCTATCCCAAAAGTCCCCCATACCCTCCTCCCCACTCCCCTACCCACCTATTCCCACTTTAGTTTTTACAGCTATCTGACTTCCTTAGTCTATTCTGCTTTTGCTGTTAATTTTAAAATGGAAATAATTTATAAATAAATTATTGACTGAATAAATCACATTGATTTTGATTTTGCTTTCTAATCACTGTCTCAATATCTCAAGTCTCTTTACTTTCTCTAAATCTAGACCATGAAATTGACAGAAATTAAATGATGATGATTAATCTTACCACATTAAACAAAGCATTCATCAGTATTAAAATGAACTTTAGCTTCTGATTGTTTCATTCACCAAATATCTTTATATCATTAATCAATATGAAAATGTTCTTTCTTTCTTGTTCAGTAATTCACTGTTATTTGTCTTTGAGAAGGAAAAATTCTAGTTTTAGAGATATTTGCTTATGCAATTGGTGATTTTGTCAGATGCTATACAGTATGTTGATTTGACTTTTAGGCAGTGAATAATAAATCAATTCTCAGTATTGAAATGTGTGTGTGTGTGTGTTTTGTGGGTTATAGATTATCTCCCTATGAATTTACTTTACAATGGAATAATGTTATGAAATTAAATTTGACACTAATAATAAAAGTGACTGTAGGCCTTCCCCCAGTATTATCTAATCAATGGTAGTTTTGTGGATTACAGTGAGTTGAGATAACCCAGCCTTCTAATCCAAATTCAGAACACTGAGGATGAAAAGTTGCTGCAAGCTCAAGGATAGCATAGGTTATGCCATGAGATTATGTGTTAAAACAAGCAGTCAGCCCAACAAACAAACAGGATTGTGAAACATCTGAGGCAGGAATGTGATAAAAACCAGCTTGTTTTCAGAGAACTTAGAGAAATTTTCACACATGTAGCTTCAGATAGAACCACAAATTATCGCTACAGAAAATCTCAAGTGATTTTTACATGGTGAAGTAATATTCTTCTTTTAGTTGAAATCAACCAGTTGTTCTCTGAATGATGTGCTAAGGGTTTCACACTTCACACTACTTCTCTTATTTCATATAACTCTCAAACAACATGAATCGGTGATTCACATCTATTTTTGTAACACAATTTGTTGCTTTGAATTTCTGATAGCAAATGTTGCTTGGATTTTTTTTTTTTTTGTATTTTCTTTATATACATTTCAAATTTCAAGTGTTATCCCGAAAGTTCCCTATACCCACCCTGCTCCCTGCCGCCTGGCTCCCCTACCCACCCACTCCTGCTTCTTGGCCCTGGCATTCCCCTGTACTGGGGCATATAAAGTTTGTAAGACCAAGGGGCCTCTCTTCTCAGTGATGGCCAACTAGGCCATCTTCTGCTACTTATGCAGCTAGAGACACAAGCTCTGGGGTACTGGCTAGTTCATATTGTTGTTCCACATATAGGGTTGCAGACCCCTTCAGTTCCTTGTGTGCTTTCTCTAGCTTTTCCATTTGAGCCCCTGTGTTCCATCCAATAGATGACTATGAGCATCCACTTCTGCATTTGCCAGGCACCTGCAAAGCCTCATACGAGACAGTTATACCACGGTCCCTTCATTAAAATCTTGCTGGCATATACAAGAGTGTCTGGGTTTGGTGGCTGATTATGGGCTGGATTCTGGTCACAAACTTATTTTTTAAGATTGTAAAAGACAAACCAGTATTACAAACTAGTATTTCCCTGACATCAAATCTTACTTCTTTTAATTCTACTGCTGCGGCTTTCACATATAACTTTTAACCTTCATTAGTCCACTTTTGTGTCATATAATGTTACTTATAAATACATATCTTAGGGCAGAATCTTCATAAATGTCTGTGTGATAAAGAAGACTATCTGAAAATACTTTGGGTATAACATGAATCTCAATGGTTTAACATCAGTTAAATAAGTTTTCAACCTAAATTTGCTCCTGTTTAAAAAAATTGCAGGAACAAAACTGAGCAGACACTTTACAAAGGCTTACTAGTAACTAGCTGAACTTGAGTTCCATCCTACAGTTTGACACCAAACCATGACACAATTACTGATGTTATGTTGTGCTTGGAGGCAGACTATCCTCTGAGAAGCTCTCTGGGAAGATGACTGAGCCAGATTCATATATTCATAGCCTAAACATGAGGTTGGGGACCCTTGTGGAAGACCTAGAGGAAAGATTGAAGGAACTGAATGGGATAGCCACCTTATAGGAAGTCCAACAGTTTTAACTAACTTGGATCCCTGGAAGCTCCCAGAGATTAAGCCACTAAGCAAAAGCATATATTTACTGGTCTGAGATCCCCAGCACATATGTATCAGAGGACTGCCTTGTTTGGCCTCAATGTGAGAGGATATGCCTAATTATGCAGGGACTTGATGGCCCAGGGAGAGGGGATCCTGTGGTGGTGGGGGGGGCAGCAACCTCTCAGAGGCCAAGAGGAGAAGGGACAAGGGAAAAATTCTGTTGGGAATGATTGGGAGGTGGCCAACATTTAAGATGTAAATAAATAAAAATTAAATAATAAATTAATCATAATTATAATAACAATTATAAAAAGCACTGAAATAAAAAATGTGGTGTGTCATCAACCTCATTACAAACTGACACGTAATTATAGTATAATAAAAATTCTAAATTATTGATTTTATAATTGAATAGACAACTGAAAATTTTGAAAATTCTGTTGCCTGGTTGCATGTAAACAAATGAGTTTCTCAACTTGGGTAAGATTGTGTTGTAGCCAATCACACTTGTAGATTATTGAGTTAAAGCACTTAATGGATGCCAATAATATATAGAACTTAGTAATAGTACATTTTAGTAGACATTAATCAATCAGCTATTATCTCTTGAAAATGAACTGAATTTCAATATTCAGTATTAAGTCTGAGTAAATATTTATTAACAGTTGTAAAAGGTCACTTAGGGCTCAGTTTTGAGGTCTGTTTTGAGGTCTGTTTTCTAACTACTCACAAAGAGTTTGGGGGGTCTCAAGTCACCTCTGGTACGTCATTCTTTATTCAACCCAAGTTTAATAAATAGAATAATAAGCACAATACAAAAAAAGTGTTTTTAAAAGAATATAACTTTACTCAAAGCTTTATTACAAATTCATACCTTATTGTTTTTAACATTTCCACAATATTCTTTTGTCACCTTATTCTAATCCAAGTGGATACAATCCACTTTGTTGACCCTAATTTCTGGAATATTTTATCCAAAAATCCACACAATAACTTGGACTTCAAAATACTTTTGAGTACTTATTGTGATATATGTAAGAGAACATATCCATGCTACCTCATTATCATGCTCCAAACTATCTTCAGTACTCTGTGATATTAGGGCATTATTAATTAAAAAGGCCTCAAACTGGGACTAAGAAGAATCAGCAGGGCATTTTGAATATACTTGGTAGCAGGCTTTATTCTCATTCTCTCCAGTGAAGGTGTCTGTGAAATTCTGTGGATGTAATCTGGCTTTTTTTTGGTTAACATACATTGTTAACAGTAATGATGCATGTAACTTTATTGCCACTCCTTTTCTATTGCATGGGTTATATTATATAATAAGCTTTCACATGGTTTTGAAGTGTAGGTTGGAGACCTTGGTCAGGTACTCCAGTTATTTGACACTGAATAGTCTCATTTTTAAAATAATCATACCCTCCAAGCTAGTGTCACAGGCTTTTAGAAAATTCTTTCAGAAGAATTATTGCAAAGATTGTCCAGGAAAAGGAATTTAAGTTAGAATATTCTACATTATTCTTTAAATGTCAAAATTCTATTCTGGCATTGATGATTCTCTGATACATTAAAAGCAATAAAGTCTGCTTATTATTAACCTAACCTGTCTCAGAAGTTTCATTTATATAAGTTAAATGTTTATCATGTATTAACCTGATGCAGAACTATTGACTTCTGAGATATGCCTTGGGAAATGCTTTTGTAAATATTAGTAAATGGAATTCTAGATGGCCATGGTATTTATGGCTTGTAATGCTAGCTATCATTGGTTGTAAATCAAGAAGATTGCAAGTTATAGGTCTTCTTATAGTGAGTTAAAAATATAACAACTCAAATCATTAATACACAGACTCAAAAAATAAAATTAAATGTGAAAAACACGACTAACCTGGAAATGTACCTCTGTTGTACTTACTTAGCACCAAGTAATTATATGCATTATTCAGTATTGAAATGTGTGCATTTGTGTCAGGAGCTAACAAAGAGGAGCTAAAAACTAGCAGATGGTCTTCTTGAGAAGGTAGGGCATTGGATTAAAATCTACAATGAGTTTTCTCCTGCCGACAAGGTCAGGAGAATTTCACTTTAGGAAAGATTTTTGCTACTATCACTAGATATTAACCCCCTTTTTGAGCAGATCTCTGCAGAAAAATGAAGCTGTACTGTCTACTAATGTTGCTATATAGACAAAGATATGATTTCTTAATTCTTAATGATGATCCTATGAGAATCCCTAAAATTATATTAATAATTATTAAGTTCTTATGTGACAGGACTACTACTAATGTCCCCTGATATAAGAGCTGCATTGAGAATTCTGCCAGTCTTCAAGTTTCATGAGTTAGTTGATTTATAGTATAATAGTAAGTTTTATATTTCTTTATGATATCATTAAGAAAAATATCTTTATTTCCTCAAATATGAGTCATGTGCAGTTGTTCTTATCCTGTTTATCTAATTAAGCTTCATTTCTATTCCTTTGTCCAATGTATTATCAGGATATTAAGATCCTTTATGCCTTTCATTGCCTATTGTTTCATGTAATACACAGACTCTTATGAAATGTGTAACCAGAGACTCTTTTCCATAGTGGCACCCTTACTATTCTATACTAAGTCTCTCTCACTAGATGAACCATCTTTATATAGACTTCCAGCATCTTCCCAGTGCATCTACAGCTTTCTCAGTATAGCAGTGAGAAAGATTAAGATTCAACTCATCTTTCTTTTACTTCTCATGCTCAAAATTTTGTGTTATTATTGTTTTTTCTCTTTTGAGTGGATCTTCAATGAGAGAGCTCTTTGATTCTATAGACTTATGAATGCTAAATCTGTACCTTTTTGGTTATTTGGCCCTTTTTCTAGACCATTGACTTCAAATCTTGAAATGACTGTTGTTTGCTTTCTTCTTTGGAAGCTTGTACAATGGCTTCTAAAACTTGAAATCTTTAGGACTGGGAAATTTAGCTCAGTTCCAGCTCAGGGGCTCCTTGGCTCTGTATCTAAAGTGTCTTATCATGTCCAGGGACTTCACTTCTACGTCAGTTAGGAAAAAAAGGAAAGTAGCAAAATTCCATAATATTTTAGATATTTAAAAGGTTATCACAAACACTTTCAAATTTCTGTCTCTTTCTTTAATTTTTAGTAATTCAGCAGTGTTCTTCTGTACAATGCATTCAGATAAGTTGTTGACCAAGGGGGACCCATGGAAATCCATAAACAACCTTGTTTTTTTGCTAAGATAGTGGGTTACTCTCTAAAAACTGAGAAGGCCCCATTGCCCTAGGCCATACCCACAGAAATCAATGGACACAGAGAAGTTGATCTGGTGCCTCCATGTAGCTCTCACCCCTACATTCCAATGTCTTTAGGATGGGAAGTTACTCTGCAGGCTACCAAAAGAGAAATGCGTATAACAGCCCAGGCACAAAACGGCTGACCAACATTCTGTCCTGCATGAAAAATATGCTAGGGCAATGATAAGCATAGAAATTGTTAAAGTAGCCAGCCTATGTCTGATTTGATGTAACCTTCATTCCACAGGAAAGAATCCATACCCTGTACTGCTTGAGTAATCCAGGACAAGAAACTATACAACTCATAGAACAAGGGTGAATCTAAATACTTTTCATCAATAATAATAATAATAATAATAATAATAATAATAATGTCTCAATAAAATGATTCCTAATGTTATTCTTCTCTACTCATGGATCAGTGCCTTATTTAGTCATCACCAGGGAACCTTCCTCCAGCAGCAGATGGAAACAGACAAAAGACCTACACAGCCAGGCATTATGCTGAGAGATACTATAAATGGAATTTTCCACCAAATTCCCCATTTACAGCTCAGAGAACACCATGGAATAGGAGGCCGAATATTAGAACCTGATGGGATAGAGAAAACTGGAATATTGAGGGCCATAGAATCAACTAAGCTATGTATATTTGAACTCAACAGAGATTAAAGCATCAAGCATGGGGCCTACAGGGTTCTGTATCAGTTCCCTGCTGAATATATTACAGCTTTCAGCTTAGTGCTTTATGGGACTCTTGAATGTGAGAATAAGTGACTCTCTGACATATGTGCCTCCTCTTGTTACTCATCCTCCTGTTGGATTGTCAACAATTAAATAAGGTACCCTTCGCTTTATCTTTTTATATTTTGTTGTGTCATATTTTATTGTTATATTTTAGAAGCCTCTTCTTTTCTATTTGAGAGAAAAATAGAGAGTAAATACATTGGGGGCAGGGTGTTGGGAAAAACTGGGAGGAGTATAGGGAGGGGGATTCATTTTGTATAAACAGAGCTCTAGTGTCTTGACTAAGGTCTTACCTCTTCCTATCTGACACACCCACTATTCAGTCAACTTCCATAGATTACATTTACATTCCAGTCTTTAAAATATGTAAAAAAAAAAAAGTATTTTGCTTTAATTCTGGCTTATTTTACTTAACAGTGTACTGTTCTCTTCATGTATTCTGACATGATAATGTTTAATCTGTAAATGCTAAATGTTCAGTACGTGATGTTTTTCTTTTCTATTTCTTATTTCAGTGATAAGTGTTTATTTCACATCTGGACTAAATTTAATTGAGAAACAGAAATTGCCATATTAAAAAGGGAACCAGTTTCCTTACTGTAAAAACTCAAGTTTATTATCAAAGGGCAATGTGTCTTTTCTACTTTTAATTGTTTGATAATAATCATAGTATTTTACATAATCAATAGTTTAATACATATAACAACTGATAATTTGTTTTTCTCTATAGAATATTGACAACTACTCTTCAAAACTGGTTATATTATAGAGTCCATGGAATTTCCACACATTGGTGTATTTCTTTAATCCCAGCACTGAGGTGGTAGAGTCAGAATGGTTTCTGTGAGTTAGCCCACATGGTCTACAAATAGAGGCCATTGTCTCAAAAGAAAATAGTAAAGAAATCAAAACAAACTAACAAACAAACAAACAAAGAGTGACTGAGGGGGGAACTGAAGGAAACATGTAAAAACAACTCTTGAAAATTAAAATAGATGATGAAACAACATTATTTACCAGAGTATCCTGGATGAAGATTGTAATTATTGATAAATTTTGTTGGATCCAAATAAAACCTAATATTTAGAAATATTTAGTAAGCACTAATTTCTTAATTTTATTTAAAAATATACCATTTTACCTGCTATATTTGAATATATATACATATATAGATATATGTATATTATAACAATATTATATATATTGAATATATACTAACAATATTACCACATAATGATATATATGCATATATATTATTGAAAAATGTTTTTGAAAATAGAGTAAAATTATATAAAAGTTTTCCATCATGTCATCACAACATTTATGGAAACAAAAATTTTCAGAATATAAAAATATTAAAAATCAATTGTTCCAAGTCTGTGCAGATGGCTATGTCTGCAATGTGTTACCATAGCAGCTCTGGTTATCTGAGTCTCCACAGTGTCCACATAAGAGACATATGTGGAGATGTGTGGCATCCACCCTAGTGCTGGGAAAAATACAGAAAGTACTCCTAAGTGCTTTGAATAAGAGACAATGTCTCAAGATTCATGATGGACAGATCAATGTATTCAGTTGGAGAAAACCAATTATGTATTTTTTTATCTTTAAGTTAATTAGGACAATTAAATAATCCCTCTTATTTTAAAAGAAAAAGCTAGGATGGAGAATAACGTGATATTAATCTCTGGATTCTACTTACACAATTACATATATATATATATGTGTGTGTGTATATATATATTGCTGAAAACACACACACACAACACAACACATGCATGCATGTGCACATGCATACATACACACACACACACACACACACACACACACACAGAGAGAGAGAGAGAGAGAGAGAGAGAGAGAGAGAGAGAGAGAGAGAGATGTGAGTTGAGTTCCAAAAAGTTAAAATAAAATAAAATAAAATAAAATAAAATAAAATAAAATAAAATAGTCAAGATGGAAAGGACAAAACAAAACAAGCCTCTCTGTCATGCATCTCACCATCTGGTTTTAAAAATAAAACCAGAAATACTTAACATTCACGTGACTAAACATTTATTATTACAGAACAAATAATAAACAATAATAACATGATCTGCACATAGAAAACAAAGTATAGAATTCAAATGTTACATAACCTTGGAGAAAGAAACCAAATGTGGCCTTCCACTGAACTGGAGGAACATAATTGTTTAAGTACAGTGCCCCTCCCACACCATGTGTTTTCACATGTGTTTATACTTTTCTTTATGCAGCAACCTAACCCTTACTTCCAAAGTTTATATTTACCATAAAAAAACCTCATTTTCACATATTGACGTATTTCATTAATAGAAAAATATGGTAATTTTAGCTTACAAAATACATTTGTGTTAATAAAAATAATGCAAAGAAAAACAGCAGTGAGTGACGGGTCCCTCACTCACTGCAGGTGGCCTTGTGCTCTTCTGCCGCAACCTGGCAGAAATGCTAGGACTACCACACTCCTTCCTTCGCCAGATGAGACCCGTGTTCAGGGCACTGGCTCCTCATTTTACTCAGGCCTATGCCAAAGATGTGAAATTTGGCTTCAGATGCTCATAGTCTCAATGCTTCAAGATGTAGACATTTTAGCCGATGCTGTAGCTGCTGTAGATGTTACAATGTGGCCAAAGGGAAGAACAGTGGTTATTGAAGAGTTGGGGAAGTCCCAACGTAACAAAAGATGGGATCACTGTTCAAGGTTTAAAGGCTAAATAGAAAAATTTCAGAGCTAAACTTCTTCAGGATATTGCCAATAACACAAATGAAAAGGCTACGGATGGCACCACCACTGACACTGTCTGGCGTGCTCTATTGCCAAGGAGGGATTTGAGATCAGTGGAAATCCAGAGAGGGATGATGTTGGCTGTCGATGCTGTAATTGCTGAACTTAAGTTATAATTTAAACCTGTGACAACCCCTGAAGAAATTGCTCAGGTTGCTACAATTTCTGCAAATGTAGACAAAGACATTGGGGACATCATTTCTGATGCAATGAAAAAAGTTGGAAGAAAGGGTGTCATCACAGTGAAGGATGGAAAAGCCCCGAATGATGAAATAGAAATTATTGAAAGCATTAAGTTTGGTAGAGGATTATTTCCCCATATTTTATTAACACATCAAAATGCCAAAAGTGTGAATTCCAAGATGCCTACATCTTGTTGAATGAAAAGAAAACTTCTAGTGTTCAGTCCACTGTATCTGCTCTGGAAATTGCTAATGCTCATCGGAAGCCCTTGGTCATAATCGTTGAAGATGGTGATGGAGAAGCTCTAGGGACTCTGGTTTAGAACAGGCTAAAAGTTGGTCTTCAAATTGTTGTAGTCACAGCTCCAGGGTTTGGGGACAATAGGAAGACTCACTTCAAAGATATGGCTATTGTTACTGATGGTGCAGTGTTTGGAGAAGAGGGGTTGAATCTTAATCTTGAAGATTTTCAAGCTCATGACTTAGGAAAAGTTGGAGAGGTCATTGTCACCAAAGATGATGCCATGCTTTTGAAAAGAAAAGGTGACAAAGCTCACATTGGAAAACATATTCAAGAAATCACTGAGCAGCTAGACAGCACAACTAGTGAATATGAAAAGGAAAAGCTGAATGAGTGACTTGCTAAACTTTCAGATGGAGTAGCTGTGTTAAAGTTTGGAGGAAAAAGTGATGTTTAAGTGAATGATAAAAAAGACAGAGTTATAGTTGCTCTCAATTCTACAAAAGAAGCATTGAAGAAGGCATCGTTCTAGGAAGGGGCTGTGCCCTGCTTCTGTTCATCCCAGCCTTGGATTCAGTAAAGCCTACTGATGAAGATCAGAAAATAGGTATAGAAATTATTAAAAGAACACTTAAAATCCCTGTAATGATGATTGCAAAGAATGCAGGTGTTGAAAGTTCAACTATCTTTGAATAGTTGAGAAAATTCTGCAGATTTCCTCAGAAGTTGGTTATGATGCCATACTTGGAGATTTTGTGAACATCATAGAAAAGGGAATGATTGACCCAACAAAGGTTGTAAGAACTGCCTTACTGGATGCTGCTGGTGTGCCCTCCTTGCTAACTACAGCTAAAGCTGTAGTGACAGAAATTCCTAAAGAGAAGGATCCTGGAATGGGTGCAGTTGGTGTAATGGGAGGAGGTATGGGATAGTTGAGCCTCAAGGGCAGGTTCCTCACCAATAACTTCAGAGAAGTCACGTGCAGAAAATGACTGAATAGAAGGCTGGCTGATCAGTGTAAACATCAGTTACTGGTTTTCTTTGAAAATATATAATAGTTTACTGCTGTCATTGTCCATGCCTAGAAATAATTTATTTTGTATTTTGAATAAAGATATTTGTACATTTCTGATGCTGGGTACAAAAGCCATAAACCAGTGATTTCAACGTAAGTCACTGAGACATCTCTACTATTCTGTTAGCATCAGGAATGTAGCACTGTGTCACCACATGAGAACTTCGAAGCAGCCTTCTGTGGAGAGTGGGAATGATTGTGTAAAATGTAGAGAAGCATCGAATTATGTGACAACCTTTGTGTAAAAAAAAAATGTTTAAGTTTGAAAAAAAAAGAAAAAGAAATACAGCAGTATTCAACCAGTTTTTATATTGGAATAAACTCCAATTTTTCACATATATGGGGTAGCTTACAATTACCTATGAATTCAGTTCTGGAAACCTATAGACACTGAATAATACATACATATTATAAATAATAAAATTAAAATTAAAATTAAAATAATGTAAATATATTTGTATTTTTTCACCTACCTCACTAATATAGTATATATATATATATATATATATAAAGATATAGATATAAATATAAATATATATTTATATATATAATAAATATATAAATATAAATATAAAAAATTATAAAGATATAAAGATATCCAAGTAATGGTAATCATTGATTTGAAATACTTATGAGACTTTGTCTTAAATGGTGTAAGGTGAAAATAATGGGAACAGACACAATAAGACTACCACCATGTTTGCAAAATTATAAAGGTATGTATTACATAAATTATTTTTTAATTCAAAAGGGCCAGATAGAAAAAAGCAGCATGATTGGATGAAAGAGAATTTTCAAGCTAATATCACTTTGAAGAAAAAAAAAATTGCTTTTATCCAGAGTGCCACGTAGAAAATGAAATTGATACATCATCTTCCTGAAAATACTCTCCAAATTAAAGTTCATGATACTAGGAAAGCCTGGTTTGGTATCATGATGCCATTGTAAACGTTTTCATATATAATGCTTACTGCCTTCTCTTGTCAGTTTTTTTATCCTTTTAGGTCTATTTATAGGTTATATTTATATTCAAAAAACTAATATTTGAACCAAAGAACACATATAAATACATTAGAAGATTATGCAAGCACAGTGTCATATTTAAGTGATTGAGAATCACTCAAGGAGAATGTCAGAAAGATTCACAATAGTTTTGCTAGAAAACTAGTTGCATATAATAAAAATATACAGCCCTGGACTCATATCCCATTAAAATGTAAATAGATAGAGATACCAATATGTTCCTTCTAAACGTTTTCATAAAAATTGAGCTATACTTTATGACACTCTAAGCAGGATGCTAAAGCTAAAATTGTCTTGCTGAACATCTGCATTGTGATTACTTGAAACTTTAGAATTTGATGGCAGAAGAGATTCAACTCTTTTTTTTTAATTTTTAATATTTTTATTACATATTTTCCTCAATTACATTTCCAATGCTATCCCAAAAGTCCCCCATAGCGCCCCCCACTTCCCTACCCACCCATTCCCATTCTTTCGGCCCTGGCATTCCCCTATATTGGGGCATATAAAGTTTGCAAGTCCAATGGGCCTCTCCTTCCATTGATGGCCGACTAGGCTATCTTTTGATACATATGCAGCTAGAGACAAGAGCTCCGGGGTTCTGGTTAGTACATCATGTTGTTCCAACAATAGGGTTGCAGATCCCTTTAGCTCCTTGGGTACTTTCTCTAGCTTCTCCATTGGGAGCCCTGTGATACATCCAATAGCTGACTGTGAACATTCACTCCTGTGTTTGCTAGGCCCCGGCATCTTCTCACAAGAGACAGCTATATTTGGGTCCTTTCAGCAAAATCTTGCTAGTATATGCAATGGTGTCAGCATTTAGAAGATGCTTATGGGATGGATCCCTGGATACGGCAGTCTCTAAATGGTCCATCCTTTCATCACAGCTACGAACTTTGTCTCTGTAACTCCTTCCCTGGGTGTTTTGTTCCCAATTCTAAGAAGAGGCACAGTGTCCACACTTTGGTCTTCATTCTTCTTGATTTTCATGCGTTTAGCAAATTGTATCTTATATCTTGGGTATCCTAAGTTTTGGGCTAATATCCACTTATCAGTGAATACATATTGTGTGAGTTCTTTTGTGATTGTGTTACTTCACTCAAGATGATGCCCTCCAGGTCCATCCATTTGGCTAGGAATTTCATAAATTCATTCTTTTTAATAGCTGAGTAGTACTCCATTGTGTAAATGTACCATAATTTCTGTATCCATTCCTCTGTTGAGGGACATCTGGGTTCTTTCCAGCTTCTGGCTATTATAAATAGGGCTGCTATGAACATAGTGGAGCATGTGTCCTTTTTACCGGTTGGGACATCTTCTGGATATATGCCCAGGAGAGGTATTGCTGGATCCTCCGGTAGTACTATGTCCAATTTTCTGAGGAACCGCCAGACTGATTTCCAGAGTGGTTGTACAAGCTTGCAATCCCACCAACAATGGAGGAGTGTTCCTCTTTCTCCACATCCTCGCCAGCATCTGCTGTCACCTGAATTTTTGATCTTAGCCATTCTGACTAGTGTGAGGTGGAATCTCAGGGTTGTTTTGATTTGCATTTCCCTGATGATGTTGAACATTTTTTCAGGTGCTTCTCTGCCATTCGGTATTCCTCAGGTGAGAATTCTTTGTTCAGTTCTGAGCCCCATTTTTTAATGGGGTTATTTGACTTTCTGGAGTCCACCTTCTTGAGTTCTTTATATATATTGGATATTAGTCCCTTATCTGATTTAGGATAGGTGAAGATCCTTTCCCAATCTGTTGGTGGTTTTTTTGTCTTATTGATGGTGTCTTTAGCCTTGCAGAAGCTTTGCAGTTTCATGAGGTCCCACTTGTCAATTCTCGATCTTACAGCACAAGCCATTACTGTTCTATTCAGGAATTTTTCCCCTGTGCCCATATCTTCAAGGCTTTTCCCCACTTTCTCCTCTATAAGTTTCAGTGTCTCTGGTTTTATGTGTAGTTCCTTGATCCACTTAGACTTGACCTTAGTACAAGGAGATAGGAATGGATTGATTTGCAATCTTCTACATGTTAACAACCAGTTGTGCCAGCACCATTTGTTGAAAATGCTGTCTTTCTTCCACTGGATGTTTTTAGCTCCCTTGTCGAAGATCAAGTGACCGTAGGTGTGTGGGTTCATTTCTGGGTCTTCAATTCTATTCCATTGGTCTATTTGTCTGTCACTATACCAGTACCATGCAGTTTTTATCACAATTTCTCTGTAGTAAAGCTTTAGGTCCGGCATGGTGATTCCACCAGAGGTTCTTTTATCCTTGAGAAGAGTTTTTGCTATCCTAGGTTTTTTGTTATTCCAGATGAATTTGCAGATTGCACTTTCTAATTCGTTGAAGAATTGATTTGGAATTTTGATGGGGATTGCATTGAATCTGTAGATTGCTTTTGGCAAGATAGCCATTTTTACAATGTTGATCCTGCCAATCCATGAGCATGGGTGAGATTCAACTCTTATACAGAGACCTATCTGGAGAAAAGTGATGGTGAGTTTTAATCTTTATGTCATGCATCAAGTACTACTGAATCCGATTCAGAACTGCATAATGTGTACATTCATTCAGACCAAGTTAGAAAAGCTAATAATAAAGAAGAATTTCATACAGTCACATGAGATGTGGTATAGTAGGGAACTGCCTCATATTCTATAGTGTCTATCTGGTAGACATTTCATCATAACAAACAGAAGTTTGCTTCTACAGAGGTAGAATTCATCTTATGGAGTGTAGGAAATTGTGATGGTTTCTAATATGGGGCTGCAAATGTGCCGTCAGATGAAATCTGTGCTCCCTCACCCATTGTCACATGAGTGACAAGACTCTTGCTTTGTAACTATTCCAAGGCCTTTTTCTTCCTTGAAAACAAATATAACAAGTGTAGCTGTCTTGTAATGAGTTTTAACAAAGATCAAATAATAGGCACAATAATGGATAATATCATAAACATAGGAGATAGTCAGCAATGTTCTTGACTCTTGTTTTCAGTAATGGAAAAAAGAGGCCTTAAAACTTAAATAATAAAAATTACATTACAAAGGTTTTATTACTAAGATTTTCAGAGGTTGTAGGAAGGATGATGTTTGGTTTCTTTATGGACTATCATCTGTAAATCTTTGAGAGCATTCTTTAGTTATCTGAATGAATTCCCTTGCTTAGGTTACAGATGTGGTGCTATGAAGATTTAAACAATTGTCATCATATTACTGCCTGGAAATAACATTCCCCACATTTAAGGTCCAATTAATAACTCCTTTTAACATTTATTATATTATTTATGGTGTTTTCATTAATATCTGAGTTGCTTTCCAAGCCTTTCACTGACATTTCAGTGATTCTTATATTTTATAGGATGGTCTAGAGACACATTTCCAGTTTTCTCTTTGGGATATTGTTTTCTCCCCATTTTCCCTCTCACCTCCTCCTTTCTTTTTTTCCCTTTCCTTCTTATCTCCTTTGCTCCATTTATTCTGCTTTATATGTTATATAATCATTCCTGATAAAATCCTGCCATTCTATCCTATTCCAAACTATTTTAATCTCTATGTACTTTTTCTCTTTCTTCTCTATATCTCTTTACCCTAACACATTTATATTCCTTATTGAAAAATGCTGGATTAAACCTTTAGTGGATTATATGCTCAAATTTTCACATTGTGTAAATAATCACTCTCTTGCTCCTTGAGTTGAGACCTATGGAGAATTTATATCCTTAACCTTCAATAATTTAATATTATTTATAATGAAATCTTTAATAAACAGATGCATTTGAACACTTACCAAAACACTAATTAATTGATGGCTCACATACAATAAAATATCTGATTTGAATGGCTAATTATTTTTCAAGTTCCTCAAAATATTTGAGTTTTTTATACTAATCTATAAAATCACAAATAAAATTTCCAGAAAATTATGCAGTCAAGGAAATCAAGACAAATGGATTAACTTTAAAATATGATTATTAGTTAAGCAAAGCAAATACACTGAAGAGTAGATGGCAGGAAATAATCAAACTCATGGCTGAAATCAACCAAAAAGGAAAAAGAAAACAAACAAACAAAAAAAACCTATACAAAGAATCAACAAAACCAGAAGCTGATTCATTGAGAAAATTAAGAAGATAAACCCTTAGCCATACTAACCAGTAGGTACAGAGACAGTATCCAAATCAGCAAAATCAGAAATGAAAGGTGAGACATAACAACAGAAACTGAGAAAATTAAAAAAAAAAAATCTTCAGATCCTAGTACAAAGACCTATAATCAATTAATCTGGAAAATCTGCCTTGAAACGGACAATTTTCTAGACAGATACCAGGTAACAATGTTAAATCAGGATCAGATAAACCATCTAAACAGTCCTGTATCTCCTAAGGAAAGAGAAAAAGTAATTAGAAATTTCCCAACCAAAAAGAGCCCAGGGCCAGGTAGCTGTAGTGCAGAATTCTACCAGACCTTCAAAAAAGACCTAATACCAACATTGCTCAAAATATTCCATAAAATTGAAAGAGAAGGAAAACTACGTAATTCATTCTATGAAGCCACAAATATTCTGATACCTAAACCACACTAGGAGACACACACATACACACACATACGCACACGCACACACACACACAAAGAGAACTTCAGGCCATTGTTGCTTATGAATATCTATGGAAAAATGCTCAATAAAATTCTTGCAAATGGAATCCAAGAACATATAAGAATAATAAGTCAAAGGGTCCAAATGACGATGCCTTAATCACACCTGAGAGGGAGAAGAAAGTGATCAAGGGGTGGGGGTGGGCCGCAGAGGGAGGGAAGGATCTGGGTAGGAAAGGAGACAGGGAGGGAAAGGGGGAACATAGTCAGTTATTGTGCGGGAGCAGGACTGAAGCCCGAGGGCCAGTAGAAAAAATGGAAACAGGCAACTTCAGAAGTTAAGAGGTGGCGAAAGGGGCAGCCCTCTAGAATGTATCTGAGACCTAGTAGGTGAGAGACATTCAGAACTTAAAGGGAAAGACCTTATATGAAATCATTTACAGTGCGGAGAGGGAACTTGTAGAGTGCACCTCCAGTAAAAAGACAGGGTATCAAGTGGAGGGATGGTGTTTCAATTTCACAGCTAAAAATGGCCATCTTCACAAAGGCAATCTATAGATTCAATGAAATCCCCATCAAAAATCCAACTGGTTAAAAAAAAATCCAACTGAATTTTTCACACAGACACAAGGAGCAATTCTCCAATTTATTTGCAACAACAAAAGAAAAACCCAGGATAGTGAAAACTATTCTCAACAATAAAAGAACTTTGGATACTGGGGAATCAGAATCCCTGACCTCAAGCTCTACTGCAGAGCAATAGTAATAAAATTCACATGATATTGGTACAGAGACAGGGATGTAAATTAATGGAATAGAAGTGAAGACCCAGAAATGAACTCATGCACCTACAGTCACTTGATCTTTGACAAAGAAGCTAAAATCATCCAGTGAAAACAAAGACAGCATATTCAACAAATGATGCTGGCTTAACTGGAGGTCACCATGTAGAAGAATACAAATCAACCTATTATTATTTCCTCATACAAAGCTCAAGTTCAAGTGGCTCAAAGACAACCACATAAAACCAGATACACTGAATCTAATAGAAGAAATGGTGGGGAAGATCCTCAAAAATATGAGCACAGGAGAAAATTTCCCAAACAGAACACCAGTGCCTTATGCCCTAAGATCAAAAATCAACAAATGGGACCTCAAAAAGTTGCAAAGCTTCTGTAAGGTAAAGGATACTGTCAATAGTAAAAAATGGCAACTCACAGATTGTGAAAAGATTTTTAACCACCCTACATCCCTTAGAGGGCAATATCCAGAATATACAAACAAGAAAGCTAGGCGAATACATCCCACAAGGTACATTGAGCTGCATAATGGTTCTTTACACAAAACAAAGAAAATGCATACATAAAAAGCTAAGGAGAGCCAGGCAGTGTTTACAACTGAGGTAGGAACAGCCCTATCTAAGATCAGCTAAACACAGGAGCCAGGTGAATGGTTTGATGCAATGCTAGTCTATTGTTAAACCCACAACCAGGGGTCCATTAGTAAATACCTGATTATGTTGTTCCTCTGGGCCTAGTGAAAAACATGCACCAGGGGAATTCCATTCTACTAACTCTTTCATGAATAATACTTCAGTTCCTCCTAAAACCACAACTCACCTTTTTCCTTGGCCATTGTAAATTCCTGTGTATGGGAGTAACTTGGCTATTGTTCTAAGGATTTACTACTTAGACTAGCCCTGAGATTACTAGCTTTATTTAAGTCCATTGTAATACCTGATTTCTTTCACTGTCTCCCTTACAATAATAGAGGTAATTCTGAATGTTACTAAATAGGTAACATTCTTACTGAATTCCAAGCCTGGGGTCAGCTCAAGGACTTCCTAGGACATTGGAACACTGGTGGGGACTAATCTAACTTACCTATATGTCAAAATCAATCGTTAGAGGCACTTATAATAAAACAATACTGAAAGAAAGCACACAGATCCATAAAGCTGACTAACGCAGGGACAGGTTTGGAGCACTCATTTTATAGGATGCCAGGGTTCCAGAAGACTAAGTTTCTGTCAACTTTTTGCCTCGGAACTGAGTCCAAGCTTCTGGGTCTGTCACGAGAGTCACTACTGGAGTGGGCACTGGAGTGTGGCACTCCACCATGTTTATAGCAGCCTAATTTGTAATAGACAGAATCTGGAAACAACTCAGATGTCCCTAAATGAAAGAATGGAAAAAGAAAATGTGGTACATTTACACAATGGAGTACTATTCAGCCATTAAAAACAATGACTTTATGAAATTTTCAGGTAAATGGATAGAACTAGAAAATATCATCCTAAGTGAGGTAACACAGTCACCAAATAACACACATGATGCATACTTATTGGTAAATGAATATTAGGAAAAAAATCAGAATACTAATGATACTGAAAGAACCTAGTGGGGAAACCCCCACTCAATTCCTGATTTGGCGAGCACCCAAGGAATCACGAGAGACCATCTTGATGTAAACACACGAGGTAGTTTAATGATGGAGCACCGGGCCTACAAGTATCTCACACAGGAGACAATGGTTGTCGGCCACAAGGCTCAAAAGTTAGGGGTTTTTATAATAAAGGGACTGGCTGGGGGAGGAATTGGCACGGTTTCACACGATTGGTTCATTTAAACATCAGCATACTGTATTGCAGAGGTAACAGCAGAGCATCTGGTTAACATTTAACCCATGTCAGAAGGGCAGGAGATAGGGAGGTGCCAGGCCAGTACAGACATGTCTTGGCATTCTCTTTATCTTTATAGCCAACTAGCCTCAGGAATGTCTTAACGACAGGCCTGCCTGGATATGCCCTGGCCTGTTCTTTTATGTTCTCAACCCCAGGTTCCAAAGCTCACAAACAACTCTTTGGGCTATTTGACAAAAATTACATGAATCACAGGTCTCAAGTTTTATTTTCTTTCAATATAACTTACAGGCCTTGATATCAAAAACCAAAATGTGGTTGCCTCAATTCTAATTAGAAAGGGGAAGAAAATAATCATGGGAAGTAGAAGTTGGTAGGAAGAGAAGAGTGGCAGAGGAAAAGAAGGAGGCTGAATCAGGAATAGTAGGAAATGGGAGATGTACAGAGAGTCAGAAAATTGAACAGAGGTGTGTAGTAATGGGGAATAGGGAACTGGGTAGCCAACAGAAAATTCCAGATGCCAGGGAAGCAAAAGGCTTCCAGGACCCAATGAGAATGACATAAGCTGAAATACCCAGCAAAGGGAAGAAAGAACCTATAGAGACCATATCCAGAGGTTAGGCATGGACCCTGTATGAGGATGGGGCCACCCACCCTTCTCAAAATTTAAACCCAGATTTGCTCTGTCTAAAGGAAATACTGGGGCAAACAGTCAAGTAGAGACTGAAGGAAAGACCATCAAGAGACTGGCCCACATGGGGATCCATCCCATATGAAGCCATCAAACCCAAACACTATTGCTAATGCCAAGAATTGCTTGCTAACAGAAGTTCCCAGGGACTAATCCACCAACCAAAGAATACATATGGTGGGACCCATGACTCCAGCTGCATAAGTAGCAGAGTATGGCTTTGTCTGATATCAATAGGAGGGGAGGTCCTTGGTCCTGTGAAGTATTGATGTCCCAGTATAAAGGAATGCTAGGGGGTTGGGGCCAGAATGGGCAGATGGGTGGGGGAACATCATCATGTAGGTAGGGCATGGAGAGTACAATGGAGGGTTCTCAGAAAGGAAACCAGGAAGGGAGGTAATATTTGAAATGTAAACAAACAAAATAATCAGTAAACATTTAAAAATTACTTTTAAAAATACCAACAATAAAATAAAAATCAACTGTGACCCAGTATTGCTCCTGTCAAAAACAAAAACAAAAACAAAAACAAAAACAAAAACAAAAAACAAAAACAAAAACAAAAACAAAAACAAAAACAAAACAAAAAAAGCCTGCAGGGACAAAAGTGGAGAGCTTGGGGGAAAGAAGGTCCAGTGACAGATCCAAATTGAGATCCAGATCAAGGGGATTTTCCAAAGCCTGACACTATTACTGATGCTATGGCATGGTTACAGATAGGAGCCTCACATGACTGTCCTGTGAGGGGCCCAAGAAGCTGCTGAAAGAGTTAGATGCAGATACTTAAATCCAACCTATGGACAGAAGCTGGAGACCCCTGTTGTTACATTAGGGAAAAGCTGAAAGAAGTTGAGGAGGAGGGCAACCCTACAGGAAGACCAGCAGTCTCAAATAACCTGGTCCCCAAAGATCTCTCTGTCACTGAGCCACCAACCAAGTAGAACTGAGTAGTAGATATATGGCCCTTGACATATATACAAAAGACTACTGCCTAGTCTGGTCCCAGTGAGAGAAGAAACACCTACCCCTCCAAAGATTTGAGGCCCCAGGGAGTGAGGAGATCCAGTGGGCTGGGGGGTGGGGTGGGGATGGGGAGTGGGGACATCCTCTTGGAGACAGAGGGTAGGGAGGGTAGGAGGTATGGGATGAAGAACTGTCAGAGGGCAGACTGGAGGGGGATAAAGACTGTACTCTAACATGGAAAACACATCAAAACAGGTGATAGAAATGAACAAAACCATACTAGACCTAAAAAGGGAAGTAGACACAATAAAGAAAACCCAAAGTGAGGCAACGCTGGAGATAGAAATCCTAGGAAAGAAATCTGGAACCATAGATGCCAGCATCAGCAACAGAATACAGGAGATGGAAGAAAGAATATCAGGTGCAGAAGATTCCATAGAGAACATTGGCACAACAATCAAAGAAAATGGAAAATACAAAAATATCCTAACTCAAAACATCCAGGAAATCCACAACACAATGAGAAGACCAAACCTATAGATAATAGGAGTGGATGAGAATGAAGATTTTCAACTCAAAAGACCAGCAAATATCTTCAACAAAATTATAGAAGAAAACTTCCCAAATCTAAAGAAAGAGATGACCATGAACATACAAGAAGCCTACAGAACTCCAAATAGACTGGACCAGAAAGAAATTCCTCCCAACACATAATAATCAGAACAACAAATGCACTAAATAAAGATAGAATACTAAAAGCAGTAAGGGAAAACGGTCAAGTAACATATAAAGGCAAGCCTATCAGAATTACACCAGATTTTTCACCAGAGACTATGAAAGCCAAAAGAGCCTGGACAGATGTTATACAGACACTATGAGAACACAAATGCCAGCCCAGACTACTATACCCAGCCAAACTCTCAATTACCATAGATGGAGAAACCAAAGTATTCCATGATAAAAACAAATTCATGCATTATCTTTCCACGAATCCAGCCCTTTAAAGGATAATAACAGAAAAAAAAATCAATACAAGGACAGGAACCATGCCTAGAAAAAGCAAGAAGGTAATCCCTCAACAAACCAAAAAGAAGACAGCTACAAGAACAGAATGCCAACTTTAACAACAAAAATATCAGGAAGCAACAATTACTTTTCCTTAATATCTCTTAATATCAATGGACTCAACTCCCAATAAAAAGACATAGACTAAGAGACTGGCTACACAAACAAGACCCAACATTTTGCTGCTTACAGGAAACTCATCTCAGAGAAATAGATAGACACTACCTCAGAATGAAAGGCTTGAAAAAAATTTTCCAAGCAAATGGTATGAAGAAACAAGCTAGAGTAGCCATTCTAATATCTAATAACATCAACTTCCAATCCAAAGTCATCAAAAAAGACAAGGAGGGGCACTTCATACTCATCAAAGGTAAAATCCTCCAAGAGGAACTATCAATTCTGAATATCTATGCTCCAAATGCAAGGGCAGCTACATTCATTAAAGAAACTTTAGTAAAGCTCAAAGCACACATTGCACCTCACACAATAATAGTGGGAGACTTCAACACACCACTTTCACCAATGGACAGATCATGGAAACAAAAATTAAACAGGGACACAGTGAAACTAACAGAAGTTATGAAACAAATGGATCTGACAGATATCTACAGAACATTTTATCCTAAAACAAAAGGATATACCTTCTTTTCAGCACCTCACGGTACCTTCTCCAACTTTACCATATAATTCGTCACAAAACAGGCCTCAAAAAATACAAAAATATTGAAAATGTGCCATGCACCCTATTAGATCACCATGGGCTAAGGCTGATCTTCAATAACAACATAAATAATGGAAAGCCAACATTCACGTGGAAACTGAACAACATTCTTCTCAAAGATATCTTTGTCAAGGAAGGAATAAAGACAGAAATTAAACACTTTTTAGAGTTCAATGAAAATGAAACCACAACATACACAAACTTATGGGACACAGTGAAAGCATTTCTAAGAGCAAAACTCATACCTCTGAGTGCCTCCAAAAAGAAACTAGAGAGAGCACACTTTAGCAGCTTTCAACACACATAAATGCCCTATAACAAAAGTAAGCAAATTCACCCAAGAGGAGTAGACAGCAGGAAATAATCAAACTCAGGGGCGAAATCAACCAAGTGGAAACAAGAAGAACTATTCAAAGAATCAATCAATCGAGGAGCTGGTTCTTTGAGAAAATCAACAAGATAGACAAACCGTTAGCCAGACTCACTAGAGGGCACAGGGAAAGCATTCTAAGAAGTTTCTAGACAGATACCAGGTACCAAATTTGAATCAAGATCAGGTTAATGATCTAAACAGCCCTATATCCCCCAAAGAAATAGAAGCAGTCATTAATAATCTCCCAAACAAAAAAAGCCCAGGACCAGTTGGGTTTAGTGCAGAGTTCTATCAGACCTTCAAAGAGGATCTAATCCCAGTTCTTCACAAACTATTCCACAAAATAGAAACAGAAGGTTTACTCTACCCAACTCATTCTATGAAGCCACAATTACTCTGATACCTAAACCACAAAAAGACCCAACAAAGATAGAGAACTTCAGAACAATTTCCCTTATGAATAGTGATGCAAAAATCCTCTATAAAGTTCTTGCTAACCGAATCCAAGAACACATCAAAACAATCATCCATCCTGACCAAGTAGGTTTCATCCCAGGGATGCAGGGATGGTTCAATATATGAAAATCCATCAATGTAATCCAGTATATAAACAAACTCAAAGACAAAAACCACATGATCATCTCCTTAGATGCTGAGAAAGCATTTGACAAAATCCAACACCCATTCGTGATAAAAGTCTTGGAAAGATCAGGAATTCAAGGTAAACATTATAAAAGCAATCTACAGCAAACCAGTAGCCAACATCAAAGTAAATGGTGAGAAGCTGGAAGCAATCCCACCAAAATCAGGGACTAGACAAGTCTGTCCACTCTCTCCCTACCCATTCAACATTGTACTTAGGGTCCTAGCCAGAGCAATTAGACAACCAAAGGAGATCAAGGGGATACAAATTGGAAAGGACAAAGTCAAAACATCACTTTTTTGCAGATGATATGATAGTATATATTAGTGACCCTAAAAATTCCACCAGAGAACTCCTAAACCTGATAAACAGCTTCGGGGAAGTAGCAGGATATAAAATTAACTCAAGCAAGTCAATGGCATTTCTGTACACAAAGGATAAACAGGCTGAGACAGAAATTAGGGAAACAACACCCTTCTCAATAGTCACAAATAATATAAAATACCTTGGCGTGACTCTAACTAAGTAAGTGAAAGATCTGTATGATAAGAACTTCATGTCTCTGAAGAAAGAAATTAAAGATCTCAGAAGATGGAAAGATCTCCCATGCTCATGGATTGGCAGGATCAACATTGTAAAAATGGCTATCCTCCCAAAAGCAATCTACAGGTTCAACGAATTCCCCATCAAAATTCCAACTCAATTCTTCATCGAATTAGAAAGGGCAATCGGCAGATTCATCTGGAAATACAAAAAACCTATGGTGGAATCACCATGCCTGACCTAAAGCTGTACTACAGAGTAATTGTATTAGAAACTGCATGGTACTGAAAGAGGAAAAACTGAACTTTTCCTGAACTCTCTTACCCCTCCCATCCAGAGACTGTTCCCGGAGCACTCCTGAACTTTTTACCCCAAGGTACCCCCTCCCAATTGGAAACTGCTCCAGGAACATTTTTTAGATAAGGGTCTCCTGGAACAAACCTAGTCCTACCCCTCCTAACTGAAGACTGTTCCAAGAACATTTTTGAGATAGGGGCCTCCTGGTACTACCCCAGAATGTTCCAATAGATCGAGTACATTGCCAAAATATAGGACACGACCCCTTGGTTATGTAAAGCCCCTTGGCAAAGCCCCTTGGTGATGTAAAACTTGTACTTTTCCCCTTACCCTTCTCCTATAAAAGCCTGTGACAAGTCTGGGCCAATTGTCGATTCTCCTCTGCACCTTGCTGGCTGCATGAGTTTTGACCCCAGATATCTGGTATATGTGCTTTTTATGTGCTTTCTTGTCATTGCTGTATTAAATCTTACTCTCTATACATCTTAAGTTCGGTCTCAGTATCTTCTTGGGTGCGCGGCTGCCCCGAGGCTTGAGTGAGTGTCTCCCTTTGGGAGTCCTGGAGTCTTTCATTTGGTGCATTGGCTGGGAATCAGCGTGACCACCTTTTAAAAAAGCTGATTTTTTAAAAGTTTATAAACTTGGTATTAAATTTTATTTTGTTATAGTCCAATATGTTCTTTTTTCTCCATTCAAAAAGATAATATTAAACAATGAAAAATTCTTTATTTGACTAATTTCACATGAACCAAAACAAATATTATAATAGTCATTTAAATGAATATTTTCTTTTATTTTGTTTTATAAAATATGCAGTTAAAATGAATTACATATTATTCAACAAATACTTTGATATTCTCAAAATATTTTTCGTATATTGCTAGAAATCATTTATTCTAAAACTATTAATAATACAAATTTGAATTTGACCTTGAATCATTAGCATTTGCTTTCACTGAACTACTCTCAAAATTCCGAAGTTACATAGAGTAAGAATACATTCCAGCTTTATGTCATAAATAGCAATTCATTATATCATATATATTCAAATTTCACAAATGGATTTTTCCTTTGTTAGCATTGTTTGCAACAGAAGATATGAAGGGCCATCAAATTTAATGAGTAAGATTGCTCATTTCAAGGTATAACTAGGTAAGGGCAAGTATGAGTACCATTGGAACACAGAACTGAAAGAGGGCAATGATACTGGTCTTGATAATCATTTTATGCCTCTATAGTTTGATAGATGAGAGCATAAGTCCCTACTGTGGTCTAACCAACATTGTAATTGTATCCAATCTTGATATAAAATTACAAAAATCTATTAAAAAACTATAGGGTTTCTATATGCAGCTAGAGTCAAGAGCTCCAGGGTACTGGTTAGTTCATAATGTTGTTGCACCTACAGGGTTGCAGATCTCTTTAGCTCCTTGGATACTTTCTCTAGCTCCTACATTGGGGGCCCTGAGCATCCATTTATGTGTTTGCAAGGCCCTGGCCCAGTCTCACAAGAAACAGCTATATCAGGGTCCTTTCAGCAAAATCTTGCTAGTGTATGCAATGTTGTCATCGTTTGGAGGCTAATTATGGGATGGATGCCTGGATATGGCAGTCTCTGGATGGTCCATCCTTTTGTCTCAGCTCCAAACTTTGTCTCTGTTAACTCCTTCCATGGGTGATTGTTTCCAATTCTAAGAAGGGGAAAAAGTGGGAATGGGTGGGTAGGGGAGTCGGGGGGAGGGTATGGGGGACTTTGGGAATAGCATTGAAAATGTAATTGAGGAAAATACGTAATAAAAATATTAAAAAAAAGAGTAAAAAAAAAAACCATAGGATTTCTGTAGTATTCTCATTTAACCCAGTCAGTGGAAAATGTAATAAGTCAATTTTACTCTTACTTCAGTTGCAGCATTAAATAAAACTGTTATTCCTTAATGGAAACTTTGATAGCTTCAGTATATATCACAAACACTATTTTATTTTGAAAATCTTTCTCCCCAAATGGTGGTGTTTTAGTGTTTGATTTAATCAATATTTTGTTAGGGAGTACCACTAGCGTATGTGGACTAATATAGTTACCATGTTAACAGATAATAAATAAGGTGAATATCTAATGCCCTCTTGCATAATCTATTTTTCTGCATCTTCTTACATGGAGTGATACATAATCAAAGAAATAAGATCACCTGTTCATATTTTCTTGATTTAATAAAAACCTATATATATAGATATTATGTATTTTTTGGTAAATTACTTTCTACAGAAAATTCAAAATGTACTCTTTCTGAAATGAAGGCACATTAAACTGATTACTTCATTAAGAAACTATGTTACATATATAGAACTTGAAGAAAGGTGTTTGAAAAGGAATATTAAGATAGATTATATTTTTGAGAGTGTCCTTTGCCTTACAAAAGCTTTACAATTTTATGAGGTCCCATTTATTGATTGTTGATCTTAGGGTATAAGGTATTGGTATTCTGTTCAGGAAATTTTCTCCTGTGCTCAAGTTTTTGAGGATCTTCCCCACTTTCTCTTCTATTAGATTCAGTGTATCTGGTTTTATGTGGATGTCCTTGAGCGACTTGGACTTGAGCTTTGTATGATGAGATAAGAATGGATCAATTTTCTTTCTTCTACATGCAGACTGCCAGATGAATCAGCACCATTTGTTGAAAGTGCTATCTTTTTTCCACTGTCTGGTTTTAGTTCCTTTGTCAAAGATCAAGTTACTATATGCATATGGGTTCATTTCTGGGTTTTCAATTCTATTCCATTGATCTACCTGCCTGTCTCTGTATCAAAATACCATTTGAATTTTACCACTATTGCTCTGTAGTAGAGCTTGAGGTCAGGGATGATGATTCTCCCCATAATCCAAAATTCTTTTATTGTTGAGAATAGTTTTCACTATCCTGGGTTTTTCTTTTGTTGTTCCAAATGAATTTGAACATTACTCTTTCTAACTCTATGAAGAATTGACTTGTAATTTTGATGGTAATTGCATTGAATCTGTAGATTGCTTTTAGTAAGATGGCCATTCTTACTATATTAATCCTGCTAATCCTAGAACATGGGAGATCTTTCCATCTTCTGAGTTTTTCAATTTATTTTTCTTTAGGGTCTTGAAGTTTTTGTCATACAGATCTTTCACATGCTTGTTTAGAGTCACACCAAAATATTTTATGTTATTTGTTACTATTGTGAAGGGTGTTTTTTTTCCCTAATTTCTTTCTCTGTTCATTGATCCTTTGATTAGAGGAGGACTGCTGATTTGTTATAGTTAATTTTATATCCAGCCACTTTGTTGAAGTTATCATGTTTAGGAGCTCTCTGGTACAATTTTTGAGGTCACCTATGAATAGTATATCATATGAAAATCATGATATCTTGACTTCTTCCTTAATTTGTATCCTTTTAATCTCCTTTTTCCCCCTAATTGCTCTGGCTAGAACTTTGAGTACTATTGAAAACATAGGGAGAAAGTGGGCAGCCTTATCTTATCCCTGCTTTTAATGGAATTGCTTTGAGTTTCTCTCCATTTAGTTTGACATTGGCTATTGGTTTGCTGTACATTTCTTTACATTTAGATATGTACCTATAATTTTGGATCTCTCCAAGACTTGATTCAAAGAACAATCTTAATAGGATAAAACAGCAACCCACAGATTGGGAAAAGATTTTTATCAACTTTATACTTGATACAGGGTGAGTATCTAAAATATACAAACAAATCAAGAAGTTAGTCCCAGCACTCAGGAGGCAGAGGCAGACTGATTTCTGAGTTCGAGCCCAGTCTGGTCTACAAAGTGAGTTAAGAAGAAGAAGAAGAAGAAGAAGAAGAAGAAGAAGAAGAAGAAGAAGAAGAAGGAGGAGGAGGAGGAGGAGGAGGAGGAGGAGGAGGAGGAGGAGGAGGAGGAGGAGGAGGAGGAGGAGGAGAAAGAAGAAGAAGAAAAAGAAGAAGAAGAAGAAGAAGAAGAAGAAGAAGAAGAAGAAGAAGAAGAAGAAGAAGAAGAAGAAGAAGAAAAAGAAGAAGAAGGAGAAGAAGAAGAAGAAGAAGAAGAAGAAGAAGAAGAAGAAGAAGAAGAAGAAGAAGAAGAAGAAGAAGAAGAAGAAGAAGAAGAAGAAGAAGAAGAAGAAGTTGGATTATAGAGAACCAAATAGCCCTATTAAAACTGGTATACAGGGCTAAACAGAATTCTCAACAGAGAAATCTCACATGGCTGAGAAGTATTTAAAGAAATGTTCACCATCCTTAGTTATCAGAGAAATGCAAATCTAAACTACCCTGAGATTCCATCTCACACAAGTCTGAATGGCTATGATCAAAAACTCAGCTGACAGCAGATTCTGGAAAGGATGTGGAGAAAGGAGAATAGTCCTCCATTGCTGGTGGGATTGCAAACTGGTACAGCCATTTTGGAAATCAGTCTGGCAGTTCCTCAGAAAATTGGACATAGTACTACCTCAGGACCCAGCTATACCACTTCTGGGCATATACACAAAAGATGCTCCAACATAAAACAAGGACACATGCTCCACCATGTTTATAGCAGCCTAATTTGTAATAGACAGAAACTGGAAAAAGCAGTTGTCCTTAAACAAGAGAATGGATACAGAAAATGTGGTATAGTTACACAATCCAGTACTACTCAGCCTTTAAAAGCAACGACTTCATGAAATTCGCAGGTAAGTTTATGGAACTAGAAAAATCATCCTGTGTGAGGTAACCCTGATAGAAATGAACTCACATTATGTACTCACTGATAAGTGGATATTAACCCCAAATCTCTCAGTATCTATGATACAACCCACAGAGCATATGGAGCTTAGGAGAACAGAAGACCCTAATATAAATGCTTCAGTCCTACATTGGGCAGCAATTTGATGATCATGGGAGGTGGAATGAAGGGGGAATCTAGGAGGGAAAGAGGGGGGGAGGAAATAGTGGGGGCAGTATCATGTACTGGAGGGGACAGGAGAGAGGTACAGAGGGTCAGGAAATCAATAAAAATATGTAGTACTGGGGGTGGGTGAAGAACTGGATATACCTACTGGAGTATCCCAGATGGCAGGGAAAGGAGAGGCTTGTGGGGTGGGGCCACATACCCATCTCAAACTTTTTAACCCAGAAATGTTCTTGTCTAAAGGAAAAACAGAGACAAAGAAATGCAGCAGAGACTGAAGGAAGGGCCATGCAGGGACTGCCCCAACACGGGATCTATCCTGTCTGCAAACAACAAACCCACCCGACTCTGTTGCATTTGCCAAGAGGTACTTGCTGACAAGAACTTTGTATGGCTGTTCCTTGGGAAGTTCAGCCAGCAACTCACCAATACAGAGGATGCTTGGAACCAACCATCACACTAAGCTCAAGGACCTTTGTGGGAGAGCTGGCAGAAGAAGTGTAGGAACTGATGGGGATTGCACCACAACAGAAAGAATAACATCAGATGGACAGTCCACCCAGTGCTCCCAAGATTTAGGCCACTAACCAAGATCTATACAAGGGGAGACCAATGGCTCCAGAGGCACAGGGAGCAGAGAATGGCCTTGTCTGACATAAGTGGGAGGGGAGGCCCTTGGTCCTGTGAAGGTTTGATGTTCCAGCATAGTAGGCTTGTGAAGGGGAAACCAGGAAGTGGAATATCATTTGAGATGTAAACCAATGAAATTAATAAAAAGATAGATTATTCTTATTTGGATGTATATTGTTTCATTTCTATTTAGAAAAAGAAAATTATTAAATATGCAATAAGATATATTTCTGTTGATTAGTCAGAACTCCAAATTCTTACTTGATTTAGATTTGCAAGTCTTAAGCAGTAATTGAGGAAAATCAAATAAATATATATGAATGATGGCAGATTATTAATAATAGGTACCAAAATTATAAAAAGACTTTTGTTGAAAATTCTGGTGCTTATATTTGAAATAACACTGATCACATTTGCATTTTCAAAGTATGAAATAAAAAATTCATACATTATACAAAAGGGTTGAAGAAATAAAATCATTATGCATTATGCTGAAGAGTACTATCAGAAAATATTCCAAGGTTCCTATTGTATTTAAAATTCAGTTATATCCATGATGGTTTTAGAAAGAAATGTACATACATACATGAATAAAGGTAGAATGTAAGTATCCTGAGTTTATTATTCTGTGATTCATTTAAGAAATAAATGAAGGATGATAAATAAGTATCTATTTGCATGCTTCTGCATTCAGGCATCCAATTAGACAAGTCCCATTTATTGGTCCTTGAAGATGGTCTTCTTTTTCCATTTTATGACTTTGGCCTTTTTGTCACAAATCAAGTCTCCATAGTTGTGTTGCTTTATTTCTGTGTCTTCAAATCAATTTCACTGACCATCCTGTATGTTTCTATACTAATAGTATGCATATTTTATTACTATTGCTCTATAGTGCAGTCTGAAGTAGGCAATGGTGATATGTCCAGAATTTCTTTTATTGTACAGGATTGTTTTGGCTATCCTGTTTTAGTTTGTGAAGCTAAGAATTGTTCTTTTAATGTCTGTAAAGAATTGTGTTTGAATTTGAGGGAGAATTGTATTGAATCTGTAGATTGCTTTTTGTGAGATGGCTATTTTCTCTATATTAATTCTACCAATTGATTTATGAACATGACCATCTTTCTATCTTCTGATAGTGTATTCAATTTTTTCTTCCAATCCTTGAAGTTCTTGTCATACAGGACTTTCACTTGCTGAATAGATCCATATTTATTACCCTGCACAAAACTCAAGTCTAAGTGGATCAAAGACCTCATCCCAAAACACTAAATCTAATAGAAGATAAAGGGGAGAATAGCCTTTAACTCACAGGTACAGGAGACAACTTCCTGAACAGAACACCAATAGCTCAGACACTAAGATCATAAATTAATAAATGGCGCCTCATGAAACTGAAGTCAAAGGACACTGTCAATAGAAATTCATGACAGGTTAGAGACTGGAAAAGAATCTTTACCAATTCCACATGTGACAGGAGCTAATATCCAAAATATATAAAGAAATCAAGAAGTTACACACAAACAACCTAAATACCCAATTAAAATTAAGGTACAGAGCTAAACATAGAATTATCAACACAGAAACCTTGAATGTCAGAAAAGCACTTGAAATGTTCAATATTCTCAATCACCAGTAAAATGCAAATCAAAATGACTCTGATATTTCACCCATCAGAATGGCTAAGAACAAAAAATCAAATGACAGCACATGTAGCTGGATATATGCAAGGGCAGCACTCTTACATTGCTGGTGGGAGTACAAATTTGTGGGAACACTCTGAAAAGCAATGTAGCAGTTTCTCAAAAAATTAGGAATAGTTCTGCCTCAAGACCTAGCTATACAACTCCTGGGCATATATCCAAAAGATGCTATCCCATCCCACAAGGACACTTCCTTCAAATCTTCATAGCATCTTTATTCATATTAGCTAGAAATTGGAATCAACCTAGATGTCCCTCACCTGAAGAAAAGTAAATGTGGTTCATTTACATTATGGAAAATGACTCAGCTATTAAAAACAAGGACATCATAAATTTGGCAGGCACATAGATGGAACTAGGAAATATCATCCTGAGTGTGATAACCCAGTTCTAATAGGACATGCATGGTGTGTACTCAGTTGTAAGTGCATATTATCCATAATGTATGGGATAACCACACAATAATCCACAGTCCCAAAGATGCCAAATAACAAAAGTGGTCAAAGGGAAGATGATTGGATGATTGAAATTTTCTCAAAAGGGGAAATAAAATAGATATCAGAGGTGTAGAGGAGCAAACTGAGTGGGAATGAGAATGGGGATGGGATTAGGGCAGGGGGGTGATCAGACGTAGGGAGAACAGAAGTGAGATAATCAGAATCTGTGATGGGCCAAGGGATAGCAACTCCAGAACATGCCAAGACCTCGGATATGGGGAGGCCCTAGGGAGGCAAGACTGTCTGAGACTCCTAGCAGTGGGGGATATGAATCTTAAGAGTGGCCACTTCCTGTAACCAGGTAGAACTCAAGAGTGAAGTGATATAGTCAGCAACCCACCCACAAAATTGTTAATCCGAAATGTGACCTGCCTATAGGATGTGAGGGGACAAAATTAGAGCTGAAATAGAGGGAATGGCCAATCAATGGCTGGCCCAAATTGATACCTATTCCATGGACAAGTAGCAATCCTCGATACTATTAATAGTATTCTGTTATGCTTGCCTAACTGTATTCTGAGAGGTTCTACCTAGCAGCCAATGGAAACATATTGAGAACTACAGTCAAATATATGATAGAGGTCTGGGAATCCTGTGGAAGCATTTGGGAAAAGATTAAGAAACCTGAAGAGAATAAGGACCCCACAGAAAGACCTGCAGAGTAAACTAATCTGGATCCTTGGAGGCTCCTAGATAGTAAACAACCAAACAAAGACCAAGAATGGGCTAGGCCTAGGCCCCTGAACATGACTGGCAGATATGAAGTTTGTTCTTCATGAGGATCTTCCAACAATTGGAGTGGAGCTGTTCCTCCATGCATTGCCTGCCTATGGATCCCTGTTTCCCTCCTTGTCTGGTCTCACTGGGAAAGGATGTACTTAGTCTTGCACTGGCTTGATATGCCTGCTGATTGGGACTGAACAATCTTCCCCTTCTCAGAGGAGAAGGGGATGGGAAAACTGAGGGTGAACCAGGGGGTGACTGGGAGGCGATGGGGGGCTGATTAGGGATATAAAGTAAATAAATTAATGACAAAAAAAAAAAAAAGAAATGGAAGATAATGCAAAGTCTGGATCAATCTGGATGGTTATCTAGAAGTTATTTAAATAGTTTTGATTTGCTTATTTACTTTTTAATAGTTTGTTTAAAAATTACTTTTAATGAAGGCCACTTCAAATATAATGTCACAGATTAGGAGATAATTTCTAAAAGGGTGACTTAAAAAAATAAAGATAATTTTGAAGGTTTTTTTTCTTATTTATTTATCAAACTATGTTAGAACATATTTGCTAAAGATGAGGGTTGTTTTTAATATGACTTAGCTGTGATCTCAGAGATGATATTTAATGAAGGAGTAGCTGAGTTTTCAGTAGTATGGGCCCTGTCAGTGTCTATGGCAGCTCCTCTTGGCAGCATAGACAGGAAATGCATCATGTTTTGTTCACACATGGCCTGTACCCTGATGGGAATCTGCTGTTCACTGGGCATCAATCCTGACAGAAGGGCTCCAGGTCTTCCAAAGTGCAGGGATAAGCTGGATTTATTTATGTATAAAAAAAGAAAGAAAAAGAAAAAGAAAGAAAAAGAAAATACATTTTCTTAAAACAAAGAGGAAAGAAGTGAAAATATTGTTAAATTTTTTCTTCTTATTAAAAACCATATAAAATCCATAATTTTAGTTGGTTCCAATCACATCAAAAAATTAATTCTATAACTTTACATAAATACGGTAAATTTGAAAGGATCCTGAAATATGGATTCTCTTGAATTGCATAGACATCACTACATGCACTTCTAAAATAACCAGATCTATGAAGAATATACATAATGTGACATCCTGGGAAAGAAATTGGCAATGGCTATGATCATTATATCCTAAAGAACATGCTTAAATGCAAATGTAGCTTGAAAATTCTCTATGCAGTACATGTAGACGAATATAAGAAAATATCCCTAAGAATATAGTATTTACACAAAAGCTTCTATTTAAAAAAGAAAAAAAATTCTTTCATTTTTTGTTTTTTTCTTTTGTTTTTTTTGTTTTTTGTTTTTTGTTTTTTGTTTTTTGTTGTTGTTGTTGTTTTTGAGACAGGATTTCTCTGTATAGCCCTGACTGTCCTGAAACTCATTTTGTAAACCAGGCTGGCCTCAAACTCAGAAATCCACCTGCCTCTGTCTCCCTAGTGCTGGGATTAAAGGCGTGCACCACCAAGCCCAGCTTTAAGAAAAAAAATATCATATTTTTATTAAATGATTCTGTTTTCCTTACATATAATATAATGTAAAAATAGAATATTCCAGAATTTCATTCATTTGTATTGATAAGGATAATTTAATAGTAAAGAGGCTACAACACAATATTTTACATAAAATTCTGCAGCTAAAGGGACATATTATTTCATTACCTACATTTGAGAGGTGAAGGGAAAAAAAGGACACAAATTACTGCTCAAAAAGCCTTGGTATTCTACTTCATCACTGGGCCTTTTCAAGTGAAATCGGGGAGTTTGGTGACTCCTTTATGGCAAGACAACCAAAACTAGCAATGTTTACTAAGGACAAGCTGAGACCCAATACCTAAATTTAGAAGAAAGTTCAAAATTGTTGCTATGATTTACTTAATATAAAAAAGTGAAGAGGTATAATAATTGTGTTTCTATTGTATATTTGGTATAGACATTCACTTATATCCCAGGAAAGACTGAAACCTGTTGTTTTTACTAATAAAAGTAGCTTTATATACAAATAAAGATTCCACCTTCAAAATATCTTTATTGGATATTTTATTTACTTACATTACAACTGTTATACCCTTTCCAGGCTTCCCTCTGGTAAACCACTATCCCGTCCCCATCTCCCTTCTTCTATGAGGGTGCTCTCACACACCCCACCTATTCTGAACTCCCTGACCTGGCATTCTCCTACAGTGCGACATTGAGTCTTCATAGCACCAAGGAAATCTCCCATTGTGGCCTTCCTCTGCTACATATGTGGCTGGAGCCATGGGTCGCTCAAAATAAACTCTTTGTTTGGTGGTTTAATCCCTGGAAGCTCTTGGAGTGTCTGGTTTGTTGATACTGTTATTTTTCCTATGGGACTGTAAATACCTTCAGCTCCTTCACTTTCTCTAACTCCTCCATTGGGGACATCTTGCTCAGTCCAATGTTTAGCTGTGAGCATCTGCCTCTGTTTTTCAGGCTCTGGTCTTGTAAGAAGGACTGAAGCTTCTGGTCTTCCTTCTTGAGCTTCATGTGGTCTGTTAATTTTATCTTAGTTTTTTTGAGCAATGGGGCTAATTAATATCCACTTATCAGTGAGGGGATATCATGTGTGCTCTCTTGTGACTGAGTTATCTCACTCAGGATGATACTTTCTAGTCCCATCCATTTGCCTAAGGATTTCATGAAGTCATTGTTTTTAATAGCTGAGTAGTATGGAATTGTGTAGATGTACCACATTTTCTATATCCATTAGTGTTCTGTTCAGGAAAATTTTCCCTGTGCCTAAGTGCTCAAGTTTCTTCCCTACTTTCTTTTCTATTAGTTTCAGTATATATGGAGTTAGGTTGAGATCCTTGATCCATTTGGACTGCAACTTTGTACAAGGAGATAAGAATGGATGGATTTGCATTCTCTGCATGCTAACTGCTAGTTGAGTCAGTATCATTTGTTGAAAATGCTGTCTTTTTTCCACTGGATGGTTTTAGCTCCTTTGTCAAATATCAATTACCATAGGTGTGTGGGCCATTTCTGGTCCTTCAACTCTGTTCCATTGATCTGCCTTCCTGTCACTGTACCAATATCATGCAGTTTTTGTTTATTTTTGTTTTGTTTTGTTTTTGTTTTAATCACGATTGCTCTGTAGTAAAGATTGAGGTCAGGAATGGTGATTTTTCCAGAAGTTCTTTTATTGTTGAGAAGAGTTTTCGCTAAGCTGGGTTTTTTGTTATTCGAGATGAATTTGGAAATTGCTTTTTCTAACTCAATGAAGAACTGATTTGGTGTTTTGATGGGGATTACTTTGAATCTGTACATTGCTTTTGGTAAAATTGTCGTTTTTCCTATATTAATCCTTCCAATCCATTAGCACTGGAGATATTTCCATTTTCTGAGATCTTCTTCAATTTCTTTTTTCAGAGACTTAACGTTCTTGTTATCCAGATCTTTCACTTGCTTATTTAGAGTCACAGCAAGATATTTTATATTATTTGTGACCATTGTGAAAGGTATAGTTTCCCTAATTTCTTTCTCAGCTTGTTTATCATTTGAGTAGAGGAAGGTCACTGATTTGTTTGAGTTAATTTTATATCCAGTCAGTTTGCTGAAGTAATTTATCAGGTTTAGGATTTCTCTTGTAGAATTTTTTGGTTCATTTAGTACACAACCACATCATCTTCGTATAGTGATATTTTGACTTCTTACTTTCTAATTTGTATCCCTTTGCAATGAGTTGTTGATCTGGATCAAAATATCTAGTGTCTGCTATATTTACCTGATTCTTCTCAGATAGCATGTTTACCCTGTGTCATGGAGCTCCTGCAACTTTGGATAGTTAGGATCAGACATTTCATACATTCTAGCAGTTCATAGATGAGTTATGTGTTATACTGGGCCAACTCAAAGCCCTGGATTTGGGCCTGGGTAATAGCTGAGTTGCTTAGCCTAACAGATTTACTGCACTCACACTACCAGCATGAACTTCCCAGCACTATTGCTGCTAGCTTACCTAATACCTCAGCTGTCAAAGTGCAGGGTCAACTCTCCTCTCATAAAATTGGAGATGGATCATACTCTCCAACACCATAAGGTCCAGCTCTACTGTGGTGCCCAGGTAAGGGGCACAGCCTATTCTCTTCAGTATTAAAATCAGTGAGAGGCAGGGATAACTCTCTTGCTCCCATGACCTCAGGACCAGCTGTAGGTGGCAAGGGATGGGGTGTGCGAAGAGCATCTCTCCTTCCTTAATGCTAGCCCTCTACAAATTAATGGCTGAAATAGTTCTCCCATGCCACTGGGGCCAGATCACCTATGAGCCTGCCACCAGGGTCAGCTCTACTCTATTGCCCAGGTTAGGTCCAGGACCCAGTCTCTTCAGTTTTGAAGCCAGTAAGAGGAAGGGCTAGTACACCATTCTCATGACCATGGGACCAGCTCTGTAGCCTGCCTTGGATATCAATGAGAGAGAGGTAAGGGGGAGGAACACATGAATGTTTTTATCTATGAGTAAATAAAGAAAAAGACAGTATATGTAGACAATAGAGCAGCAACAGCTATCTATCAATAAAGAAGAATGTAAGAATTTTGAGAAAAAAGAAGCAATCATATTAAGAATGTTCTGAACAAAATCAGCTAAAATTATAATGGGAATTATTATATTTGCTTGAAGAATATAGTTGTTTTTCAATGAAATTAAAATAGAAGTGTTCTATTTGGGAAGTCATGGCACAAGGCAGGGATGATATGGTTATAAAGCACTCAACTAGACTATAAATATGATCAAGGTGACTGTTAGGCATTTGCTGAAATGTCACAATGAAAATTATTATTGAATGCAATTAATACATAATGGTAACCTAAATTATGAATTATATGTGGGATTTGGCAAAAAAGTAAGACATTGTCAAGACAAAGAAATACTGTAAAATGAATAATTACATACACCATATTATAAAGAATTAGTTTACTATAAACAACATCTTCTCACAGGGAAAGTTTTGTATGGGATTACTTTCTTTTGAGTATAGTTGATACAAACAGAATGTGTATATTTCAGAAAACATACAAACTGATCAACAAACTTTTAGACCCTTTATACTTCACTTCATTTTAAATTTTTTTTCAGATTGTTAATTGCATTGATCGTCTTAGATATTTTGTCTCAAATTTTATTACATACTTCTTTTGTTGACACCATAGCACAAAACAAAGCACCATAGCACAAAAATTGTAAACCTTAAATATTGTGATATCAATTATGATTCATGTTAAATTAAGCATTCCCTAATTAAAAGAGCACTGTAAGAAGTCTACAAGGAGCATTTCTATATCACTACAGAATCATTATTTCTTGGAATGAATATGGATCATTAAATGACTATTCCAGAGAACTAGTGTTAAGAGTAGCACCTTTATTCATAATAGCCAGAAACTGGAAACAATTTAAATGGTCCTGAACTGAGATAGATAAATAAAATATGGCACATCTAAATAATGGAATATTATTCAAATATTAAAAACAAGGATATCAGGAATTTTGCCAGCAAGTGGGTGAATCTTGAAAATATCATTCTGCATGTGACAACCCAATCTTAAAATGGCATGCATAGTATATACTCACTTATACGTGGGTATAAGCCATAAAATACAGGATTCCCAAGCTGCACTCCATAAACCCAAAAATGCTGAAAGAAAAGGAAGGTACAAGCATGCTTTCTTAAATCTCACTAAGAAGGAGTAATAAAATAGTCATATGAGACAGATGTATGGGTGAACCTGAGTGGGGAAAGAATTGGGGAGAGAAATGGAAGGGTCTTAGGATCAGAAGTGGGAAGGGACAGGAGGGGAGAAAATCTTCCACTCATTGGGATAGGAAAGTAGGGGACATCTCCAGGAAGATACAAGACCTGGGATAAGGGAGGTACCCCTTATCAATGGGGAATGTCCTTAGCTGTCACAGCATTTGGTGTATGGAACCTGAAGAGGCCAACTCCTATATCCAGGCAGGAACTCAAATAGAGTAATAAGGACACTGACCCACCCATGAAACTTCCACCTCAAAATTTATCCTGTCTGCAGGATATGCAGAAATGGGATGGACCAGGGAATGAGGGAGAGGACAATCAATGACTGATCCAACCTGAGACCTATCCCATGGACAAGCAACAATACCTGACACTATTAATGATATTCTGTTATTCCTGGAGAGAGGAGTCTAGCTGTTCTTTGAGATTCTTCACCCAGAAGCTGACTCACACAAATACAGACACCCACAGTGCATAGAGCTTGGGTACTCTCATGGAAGAACAGGAGGAAGGACTGATGTCTCTATGGGGATAGGAACTCCAAAGAAAGACCAACAGAGTCAACTAATCTGATCCTTGGGGTTTCAGAGACTGAACTGAAGAACACAGCATGAAGCTATTTTCATTTCATTCTGGAGTGTAAAATTTAACATCTTAGAAGGACATCACAAAATATAGCAATTAACAATGAATCAAAAGGATATACAAAGGAAAATTCAGAAAGCAATTTTGATATATGAATGATAACATGAGTAATAATAAATGAGGTTTCAGAGATGAAAAATTAGTGTCAAAAATGATAAATACATCTGAGGAAAAACATATTGAAGTAAATGAATGCATAATGTTTGAAGAGTACAAAAGGCAGTATGCCTTTAAGTAAAGTAATATCAGATATTTGCAAAGCCAAAACCCAAAACATATGTCTTGCAAAGAACTCTCTGAATGGATGATTAATAGCAACCCTAAGTGATGAAATAAAGAAGCACAAGGAGTATAAGCAGAAGGAAATCCAGAGTGTCATATCTTTCTGAATGGAAAGGTCAATCACATATAAATAGATGTAGATAATGGAGACATTGCAAACTAGAAAAAGGAAAATGTAAAATCATTTATAAATTGAAACCATTGGCATCAGATGACAAAGAAATTGTATATTGAAAATGTTATATGAAAATAACTATGAACTTAGCACAATAAAACCATAAATGTACTTCCATGATGAAAGCAAAAACAAAATGGGAAAATCTTTGTATGTAATGTTACCTGATGTATAAAAATTGATAAAATACAAATGAATAATGTTACAATTGTAACAAATATACACATATTAAGAAATCCCCTAAGTTTTAGTAGGAGAATGGAAATGGCTGGCATCATAGAAATATAAAGCAAGCACTGAAGAAACTCTGGACAAAGAAATGCAATTTCTTCTCCCCACAGATTCTAGGCAATGTAAGGTAAAATGTGAAGAATTAATAATATTGCTTTACTAGCATTTTGAGCACATTATATTTTAACTGACAAATCAGTGGTCAATTACTCCTCCCAGAATTAATTATTTCATTAGATGCTCTACTGATGGCAGACTAAGGTAATTCATGATTTGATTATACTATCTTTGCTTGATGGCAACATGACAGATCTATACTAACTGAGGAAAGGTGAGACTATCAGACTCCACTACACTTATGGCATTGCCTTCTCTAAATCTTTTTCTAAGAGCAGTGAGCAATTTTCCACCCCACATTTTGGAAGTAGTGCTCCAGAGACAGTTTCCACATTTTCCAGGAACTGCACATCATAAAAATTGAGAAGATGGGCCAATTGATTTGCATTTGGGAAGGTGAAGCTTAAAGGTTTAGCAAACTAAGATTTTTAGCAATAACTACATTAAAAAAAAAAAAAACTTGTTATCTCTGGAAAAGTAGATTAATGCATAGGCTATCATTTTGGCCAGAAAGAAAGGTAGACTCACATAAAATGTCTATTTTGGGATCAACCAAAACTAAAAAGATTGTCTAAAATAAATTATACCTTGTTGGCAATAAGCCTAGGCTTGAATAGAGTAGAATAGAAAAAAATTTTAACCAAAGACAATGAAAAGTCTATATCCAGATGGCTTCATTAGTGAATTCTGTGGCAGGTTTATAAACCATTAATATGTGTACCATGCATTTTACCAAAAATATAACTAAAAGAACACACTATCGGTGAATCATGAGTCATTAGGGGAAAACACACACACACACACACACATACACACTTGTAATTTTTCTACAAAATCCACAAGTTTTCATAAACTGAATTCATTTCTTTATGTAATCATTTACACAGACCTAAAGACTATCTACTCTATAGGAATAAATATGTTGTACACTGTTGACAAAAACCTATGATTATCACTGAAGACAGAGAAAAAATATTTAGCAATACCTCAATTTATAATACTTAGTTGACTAAAGCACTCTAAATATTGAGGCTAGAAATGTACATCCTTAACATAATAAAGGCCATTTCCAAAATGTCCTATTATTGATCTTATATTTCAAGGACAATATAATATCTGAATTTTCTGATTTAAGATTAGGGACAAGATGAAATCTCATTTTATTATTTTCATGTGATTCTATACTGAATCAAGTAGCCAAAGTATCTCAGCATTTAAACTTGAAAGAGAAAATTGTCTTTGTAGATAATCAAAAATAATAAAAATAAAATACTAAAAAACTTATTAAATTACCATGAAAGTATTTACATAAAATTTTAGAACACAATTAATATAAAAAACATTCAAAGTTCACATTTAATCCAAGGTGGTCTGATAGGATACAAGTTTTGTTTTATTTGTTTTTTTGTTTTTTTGTTTTTGTTTTTGTTTTTTGTTGTATCTGTTGAGACTTGCTTTGTGATTGATTATATTGTCAATTTAGGAAAATGTTCTCTGGGGTGCTAAAGAGAAAGTATAATCTTTTGCATTTGGGTGAAATGTTCTGTAGATATATGTTAGGTACACTTGATTCATAACCTCTGTTTCATTATTTCTCTGTTTAGGTTCTGTCTGGATGACCTGTCAATTTTTGGGGCTGGGATGTTGATGTCTCCCACTATTAATGTGTGGGGTTCAATGTGTGATTTCAGTTTTAATAATGTTACTTTAAAGAATGTCAATGGCAGGAGAGGCCCTTGGTCCTGTGAAGGCTCTATGGGGGTCTCAGAGGGGAAACCAGGAAAGCAGATACCATTTGAAATGTAAATAAAGAAAATATCTAATAAAAATATGTTAAAATAAAAAAGAATGTTGCACCTTTGAATTTAGGGCATAGATGTTCAGAACTGTGTCATCATCTTGGTAGATTTTTTTCCTTGATGAGTATGGAGTATCCTTCTGTAAACCTTTTGGTTTATTTTGGTTGAAAATCTATTTTATTTGATATTAAAATAGCTATACAAGTCTGCTGATTGGGTCAATTTTCTTATAAATCCTTTTTCCAGACAATTACTCTGAAGCAATGTCTAATTTTGACTATTTTTGTTTCTGAGATATGAGATATGCAGCAGAAAGATAGAACCTCTTTGTGAATCCACTCTGTTAGCCTGTGTCTTTTTATGAGGAGTATTGAGTAAATTTTTGTCAAGAAATATGAATGACCAATGATTGTTAGTTCCTGTTATGTTGATGTTGGCTGTAGTACTGTGTGTGTGTGTTTTTTTTTTGTGTGTGTGTGTGTGTAAGAGAGAGAGAGAGAGAGAGAGAGAATATCTTTTTTTTTCCTCTTGTGCTGTGTGGATGAATTTATTTCTTATGTTTTCTTGGGTAAAAGTGGTTACCTTCTTTATGTTGGGTGTGAGAGGTAGGGAAGTTTGAAACGCTAGAATGTCCCAGATCCTGGGATGTGAGAGATTCTCAGGACTCAATGGGGGTGACCTTAGTCGAAATGCCCAACAGAGGGGAGAGAGAACCTTAAGAGAGCACCTCCAGTATATAGACAGGGCCCATAGTAATATAATCAATATGGAAATATCAAAAGGATCATCTACAACAATCAAGTTAGCTTCATTCCAAAGATGCAGTAATCCTTCGACATATACAAATAGAAAAATGTAATCTTCCTAAAGATTACATCTGAAAACTATCTGAAAAACAAGAAGTGATATCATAGTTTCTTTAGAAGTAGAAAATACCCTTTGACAAAATTTAACACCCCGTCCTGATAAAAGTCCTAGTAATATTAGGGATATAAGCCTCATACTTCAGCATAAAACAGGCAGTTTGCAAAAAGTCCATAGCAATCATCCACCTAAAGTAATAGAACCTCAAAGCAGTTCTACTAACGTAGAAACAAGTAAACCTCCATTCTCCTCCAGTTGATAAGTACTTTCATCAAAGTAGCAGGATACAAAATTTAGTCAGAAAAAACAATGGCATCGCTGTATATTATGACAATTGGGGTGAGAAAGAATTCAACAGTCTTCACAATAGCTAGAAAAAAATATTTTGAGGTAATTCTAACCAAGCATGTGAAATATTTTATATTAAAAAAAAACCTAAGACTTCAAAGAAATCGAAAAGATATCAGAAAATGCAAAGATCTCTCATGTGCATGGATTATCAAGATCAGTATAGTAAAATATCATGATCCTATCAAAACAAATTATGAAAAATCCAACATAATCCTTCAAAGAATATAAAAGGACAATTTTCAGCTTCATATGGAAACACATACTTACACAGAGAAGTCAGAAAAAAAAACTATATAGAATAGCTAAAACAATTCTGAATTATCAGAGGACTTCTTTAGGCATAAGCATCTGCAACTGGTACTACAGGACTAAAATAATAAAAAAGTAACAAAATACAGCAATAAAGTAATAACATCTTGTTATTGAAACAAATGCAAATACACTGATTAATACAGTCAAATTTAAAACACATAGACATAAACATATACCCTTTGGATATTTGCATTTGATAAAAAATCAATAAATATAATCTAGGAAAAATACAGCATATTTAACATAGCATGTTGGTCAAATCACATGCATGCCTGTATGTGGAAGAATAAAGATAGATTTCATCCTATTACTTTGCATAAAACTCAACTTCAAATGTATCAAAAACCTCAACATAAGACCAGATATACTGAATCTAAAATGGGAAAGATAACAATAACCTTAAATTCATGGACACAGAATAAGAATTTTTATAGAGAACACTATTAGTACAGGCATTATGATTAACAGTTAATATATGTGATTTGATGAAACTGAAGAGTTTCTGTAAGTCAAAGGACACCATCATTATGACATTGTGGCAGCACAAAGAATAGAAAAGTGTTTGCTAACTATACATTTGATAGAAGTTTACTATCCAAATTATATATCACTACATCAAGAAAACAAAAAAATCCATTAAAATTATGGCACAGATCTAAGAAGAGAGTACTCAAAACAAGAAAACAAATAGCTGAGAGACACTTAAAGAAATTTTCAACATTCCTAGTCTTAAGGGACTTTTAAGTCCTAGCCAGAGCAATTCGACAACAAAAGGAGATCAAAAGGATACAAATTGGAAAAGATGAAGTCAAAATATCACTTTTTGCAGATGATATGATAGTATATATAAGTGACCCTAAAAATTCCACCAGAGAACTCCTAAACCTGATAAACAGCTTCGGTGAAGTAGCTGGATATAAAATTAACTCAAACAAATCAATGGCCTTTCTCTACACAAAGAATAAACAGGCTGAGAAAGAAATTAGGGAAACAACACCCTTCTCAATAGTCACAAATAATATAAAATATCTTGGCGTGACTCTAACTAAGGAAGTGAAAGATCTGTATAATAAAAACTTCAAGTCTCTGAAGAAAGAAATTATAGAAGATCTCAGAAGATGGAAAGATCTCCCATGCTCATGGATTGGCAGGATCAACATTGTAAAAATGGCTATCTTGCCAAAAGCAATCTACAGATTCAATGCAATCCCCATCAAAATTCCAACTCAATTCTTCAACGAATTAGAAAGTGCAATCTGCAAATTCATCTGGAATAACAAAAAACCTAGAATGGCCAAAACTCTTCTCAAGGATAAAAGAACCTCTGGTGGAATCACCATGCCGGACCTAAAGCTTCACTACAGAGCAATTGTGATAAAAACTGCGTTGTACTGGTATAGTGACAGAAAAATAGACCAATGGAATAGAATTGAAGACCCAGAAATGAACCCACACACCTACGGTCACTTGATCTTCGACAAGGGAGCTAAAAACATCCAGTGGAAGAAAGACAGCATTTTCAACAAATAGTGCTGGCACAACTGGTTGTTAACATGTAGAAGAATGCGAATTGATCCATTCCTATCTCCTTGTACTAAGGTCAAGTCTTAGTGGATCAAGGAACTTCACATAAAACCAGAGACACTGAAACTTATAGAGGAGAAAGTGGGGAAAAACCTTGAAGATATGGGCACAGGGGAAAAATTCTTGAATAGAACAGCAATGGCTTGTGCTGTAAGATCGAGAATTGACAAGTGGGACCTCATGAAACTGCAAAGCTTCTGCAAGGCTAAAGACACCATCAATAAGACAAAAAAAAAAATGCCAACAGATTGGGAAAGGATCTTTACCTATCCTAAATCAGATAAGGGACTAATATCAAATATATATAAAGAACTCAAGAAGGTGGATTCCAGAAAGTCAAATAACCCCATTAAAAAATGGGGCTCAGAACTGAACAAAGAATTCTCACCTGAGGAATACCGAATGGCAGAGAAGCACCTGAAAAAATGTTCAACATCCTTAATCATCAGGGAAATGCAAATCAAAACAACCCTGAGATTCCACCTCACACCAGTCAGAATGGCTAAGATCAAAAATTCAGGTGACAGCAGATGCTGGCGAGGATGTGGAGAAAGAGGAACACTCCTCCATTATTGGTGGGATTGCAAGCTTGTACAACCACTCTGGATATCAGTCTGGCGGTTCCTCAGATAATTGGACGTAGTACTACCTGAGGATCCAGCAATACCTCTCCTGGCATATATCCAGAAGATGTCCCAACCGGTAAGAAGGACACATGCTCCACTATGTTCATAGCAGCCTTATTTATAATAGCCAGAAGCTGGAAAGAACCCAGATGCCCCTCAACAGAGGAATGGATACAGAAATTATGGTACATTTACACAATGGAGTACTACTCAGCTATTAAAAAGAATGAATTTATGAAATTCCTAGCCAAATGGATGGACCTGGAGGGCATCATCTTTAGTGAGGTAACACAGTCACAAAGGAACTCACACAATATGTATTTACTGATAAGTGGATATTAGCCCAAAACTTAGGATACCCAAGATATAAGATACAATTTGCTAAACGCATGAAACTCAAGAAGAATGAAGAGCAAAATGTGGACACTGTGCCCCTTCTTAGAATTGGGAACAAAACACCCATGGAAGGAGTTACAGAGACAAAGTTTGAAGCTGTGATGAAAGGATGGACCATCTAGAGACTGCCGTATCCAGGGATCCATCCCATAATCAGCTTCTAAACGCTGACACCATTGCACACACTAGCAAGATTTTGCTGAAAGGACCCAAATATAGCTGTCTCTTGTGAGATGATGCCGGGGCCTAGCAAACACAGAAGTGGATGCTCACAGTCAGCTATTGGATGTATCACAGGGCTCCCAATGGAGAAGCTAGAGAAAGTACCCAAGGAGCTAAAGGGATCTGCAACCCTATAGTTGGAACAACATGATGAACTAACCAGTACCCCGGAGCTCTTGTCTCTAGCTGCATATGTATCGAAAGATGGCCTAGTAGGCCATCACTGGAAAGAGATGCCCATTGGACTTTCAAACTTTATATGCCCCAATATAGGGGAATGCCAGGGCCAAAAGAATGGGAATGGGTGGGTTGGGAAGTGGGGGGGGCGCTATGGGGGACTTTTGGGATAGCATTGGAAATGTAATTGAGTAAAATATGTAATAAAAATATTAAAAATTAAAAAAAGAGAATAAAAGCTACTTTGAAATTTCATATCACACTACTCTGAGTGACCAGGATCAATATAACAAATGACAATTCATGCTGGGCAGAAGATGGACTAAGAGGAAGACTATCCATTTGACATTAAAACTTTAAATCCATAGTGAAAATAAGTGGGGTGGTTCCTCAAAAAGATGATAATCAATATACTCCAATATCAAACTGAAATACTCTGTGGCATATTACTAAAAGATACTTCTTCCTAGTCCAGAGAAACTTGCTCATCCATGTATGCTTGTGCTCTAATCATAACAGTAAAGAATTAGAACCTAGATGCCCATCAATGAATGAATGGATAAAGAAAATGTATATTTTACCATGACATATTATTTGGATCTGAAAATTTTGAACAATGAAACTCACAGGTAAATAGATAGAGCTAAAAAAATCAACCTGAGTGACATAACTCAGAATCAGAATATTAAATACCCTACATATTATTAATTTATATGCAGTATTGGGCATTAAGTACAAGATAGATAAACTACAATCCATAGAACCTCAGAAGTTAGGTGAAGAGTAAGGATCTAGGATGAGAGACACATCTTCCTAAGAACAGAAAATATAATAGAGAGTTATGTATAATAAGGAACACACAAGAGGATCAAAGAGGAGATTTATAGAAGATGGGGAAGGGGAGAATGTGAGAAAGGACAGCTGAAGTTCAAGATTATTTGAAGGTTAACATGGGAACCTAATGTAGCAGTCATTTCCTAAATTATATACACATATGGAGGTGATCATAATGAAATCGCCAAATAACAAGAGAAGAAGTATCACAATTCAACATCTCTCATCATCAAATGACACTTCAGTATTGGAAATGGGTTACATCAAAATGAGTTATTATCTAAAGAGTCCTCTGTGAACCCTCCAATCACTCAGGCTATGGGTTGATATCAATGAACTAACAACAGGGTTGTATTAATGAAATTAACACATATAGTAGTCAAGGTTTCACTTTTTATGGCGAAACACCATGACCAAAGAGAAAGTTGGAGAATAAAGGGTTTATTTAGCTTATACTTCTAGATCACAATCTATCACTGAAGAAAGTCTGGACAGAAACTCAAGCAGTGGCAGAATATAAGGGCTGGATGTAACAGAAACCATGGAAGGATGCTGCCTACTGACTTCCTTGTGCCTTCATGACCTCCTCAGGTCTCACTGTGTATATACGACTTCCATTTGATTATTAATTGCTGATATTAATGTCCTTTATGACTTTGTGAGTCTGAAAACACCAAGGTTCTGATAGGTAAATCAGGTCGCATGGTTGCTATTTGTCAAAGATTTAGTTTCCACTAAGGCACAATAGCAGGCCAAACCTGTTTTTCATCTGCAGAGTTGTCTGTCAACAGACATTGGGAATCTTTCTCCAAATTCCAAGTAATTCTTCAGTGATTCACATACTTGCCATTGGACTCCCCAAAATACCTGAGGTAGAATATCCTTGAATTTTTGTTGGATTTATCTCCTATCCTCTAATATGTATATGCGTTTCCAATGAGTCCAAAGTGGTTTCTGTCACCACTTGGTCCAATCAGCATAATATGTACAATATAGTGCAACAGTGTGATATTTTGTGGAAGTTGTAGACAATCAAGATCTCCAAATAACCCTATTAAAAACTGGGGTACAGAGCTAAACAAAGAATTCTCAACTGAGGAATACTGAATGGCTGAGAAGCACCTAAAATGTTCATCATCCTTAGTCATCAGGGAAATGAAAATCAAAATAACCCTGAGATTCCATTTCATACCTCTCAGAATGGCTAAGATAAAAAATTCAGGTGACAGCAGATACTCGTGAGGATGTGGAGAGAGAGGAACACTCTTCCATTGCTGGTGGGATTGCAAGCTGGTGCAACCACTCTGGAAATCAGTTTGGCAGTTTCTCAAAATCTCTTCAGTTACAGAGCATCAGAGTTAATATATCCTTGAGGCAAATCTGTAAAGATATACTGATGGTATTGCTATCTGAGAGCAAATTGCTTCTGGAGGCAAATCTGTAAAGATATACTGATGGTATTGCTATCTGAGAGCAAATTGCTTCTGGAGGTCATTATGGACCAGTACTGAGAAAAAGGTATTTGCCAGATCAATACCTGCATAAAGTCTATAAGAAGAGATATTAATTTGCTAAAGTAACAACACAATATCTAGTATATCAGCTGCAGTAGAGTTGCTACCTAATTTAGTATTTGATAGTCAACAGTCATTCTTCATGATACATCTGTCTTCTGAACTGACCATATATGAAAACTAAGGGAAAGGTGATAGGAACCACACCACCTGCATCATTCAAATTTTTATGTTGGCACTAATTTCTACAGTTTATCCAGGGATACAATACTGTTTTTGATTGACTATTTTCTCTGGCAGAGGCAAATCTAAAGTCCTCCATTTAGCCCTTTCAACCATAATATCCCTCATTCTGCAGGTCAGTGACCCATAACTTCTAGGTCAGTAGAATTTACGATTGCAGGAACAGGAACCAAAAACTTTCCTAGCAGATCACTAAAAGTGATAGGGCATTGAACTCTTCCCTTTCACAACCCTTAATTTTTGGAATATAGGAGGAATTGTACCATATAAAGAAAGTTGATTCAAAGCATATACTCCCTTCTGATAAAAAAACATGTTCCATCTTTCCATATTGATGCTACATAATTGGAATTGTAACTGGGTTTTCAAAAGCCTATTCAATCTTTCTATCAGGCCACATGTGTCCGAATGGTGGAGAACATGTTAATAACAGTGAATTCCATGATTAAAGGCCCAAGTTTACACTGCTATAGCTGTGAAATAAGTTCTTTTGTCAGAAGCAAAACACTTTGGAATAGTATAGTGGCAGGTAAGTCATTCTGTAAGACCACAGATGGTGGTTTTGGCAGAAGCATTATTGTGGGAAGGGCAAATCCAAACCGAAAATAATTATATACTCCAGTAAGAACAAAACATCCTTTTCATGGTGAAAGTGGTAAAATGAAGCCAACCAGCCACCAGGTTGTTGGAAAGTTAGTATAAATTGGGGAAGAATGAACCCTTCCTTCTTCCATTGTGTTTACAGAGGCCTCCAACAGAAAGTATGGCTCAGAATAATGGTGTGCCTCAAGATCTGCATTAAAGGAACATGTTGGTCCATATTAAGAGTTTATGGATTTCCATTTCAAGATCTGGATCCAAATTGATGTCTTCCAGCCTTAATTACAGGTCACAGGTATGCAATCCATTTTTGAACTGTAATCCATTCCAGATAGATTCATACTGACAACTGAGAGTAGCCATTATAGTACATAATTAGTTGCACATGGAAACTTCAATCTGCTGCCTATATAGAACCTTCACTACTACTGGCTAGTATTCTTGGTACTGCACACTACCAATGGAGAAACATAAACCCCTAACCAGCTATGAGTCATTCAATGTTCAATGGAATCTTGACTGCAAGATATCCTAGTGCAACTCAGAACCTCTCTCCAATGATAACCATTTTTCAAATGGAAAAAAAAAAGTTTTTCTTAGGAAATCTCATTGGGACGATAAAATATTCTTATATTTTTGGTTGTGAGCCTAGCCTTTAACGGCTGAGCCATCTCTCCAGCCAACAACAAACTATTCTTAAGGGTAAGCTACATGCCCAGACATAAATGGCCAACAGAAATTAAGTCAATAACATTTTTGGAAATTATTTGCATCAGGTCAGCTCAGGGCTTTTTGTTTTGCTTTGCTTTTCTCTGTTTTGTTTTTAATAATTATACGTTTAGATTTGGATTTTATTTTTACATTTATTTATTTATAATTTAATCTTTAACCCTATGATTTTTCATATATGTTATAGATTTCAGTTTTGTGTTTTCATATGATGTCTGAGGTTAAGGATGGGTATATTTTCTGGTAAGTATTTTATCTCAAATGATCTTTGATCTTACAGTTCCCAGATAAAAGACATACAACTTTTATACTTATAATAAGCCTTAATCAGAGGTAAAGTTTGGCATATATCTATACTCTATGCTATTATGACTGTTTCCCTGCCAAAAACCCCAAGATATGACTAATCACATTCCACCTATCCTGCTCTTACTCCAACTGGTCATCACTCATAGCCATGTTTTTGTTATTCACCTACTCATTATTATCTTCTCACTCCATCTTCTTTCTCTCCTTTCCTCTTCCTTGTGGTGTCTCCTCAGACCCTAAACCTGAGAACAGAATCTTCACCTAGTTCTCTTCTGCCTGGTTATAGGCTGTCAGCATTTATTCAGCCAATAGTATTAAATTAAGGAGTTAAAGTCACATGGAATTACTTTGTGTTCATGCAGATTCTCTAATCCCTGGGGAAAACCAGGATTTGGGGACCCATATTCAGCATTACAATATATAGCAAAAGCCCCAACATGAACAGGTATGCTTTTGTTTGTATATCTTGTGACATTTCCTTTGTTATTTTCCTTCTGTTTGTTTAATTTGTCCTATTCAAGTTTGTTTATTTACTTATCTTACTGTATTTCTTTTATTTTGTTATTATCTTTAGATACTTTGTTAAATGCGATGGAAAGGGCTAGATCCTGAATGGGAGACTTGAAGTGGATGATCTGGGAAGAGTTGAGAGTGGAGAAAAATATCAGATATTTTTATATGAGAAAAAATCTTTTTCAATAAATGAAAAATTTAAACAGGTTAAATAATTTTTCAGGTAATTAATGGATTATAAATGTTCTTTAATTTGTGAATCAAGGCAACTAATTATCAAGATTGGCAAATTAGATTAATTACAGTGTAAAATTATCTCGATTTTTTTTTGCATAATTTGAGTGAATACTCTTGAAGGAAGCAAATATGCTTTAAAGTTACCTCTCTCCTTCAGTGAAGAATGACATGGAATTAGTCCAGGACTATAGCAATCAATAAGGAATAACTCCAATGCATTTTCAATATTGACTCAACATGGTCATATTCATGATTGGTATATGAGAAAGATTAAGTTGTAATGATGATGGTGATTTCTTCTCTTCTTTTCTTTTCTTCTTCTTTTTTTTTTTGACTTTATTGGATATTTTTCTTATTTACATTTCAAATGTTATCCCCTTTCCTGGTTTTGCCTCCAACTCCTTATCCTCCACCCACCTCTCACTGCTCACCAACCCACACATTCCTGCTTCCTGGCCCTGGCATTCCCCTACACTGGGGAATAGAGCCTTCACAAGACCAAGAGCCTCTTCTCACATTGATGCCTGAATAGCCTCTGCTACATATGCAGTTGAAGCCATGATTCACTCCATGTGTACTCTTTGCTTGGTGGTTTAGTCCTTCAGAGCTCTGGGGGTACGGGTTAGTTCACACTGTTGTTCCTCCTATGGGACTGCAAACCCCTTCAGCTCTTTGGCTCCTTTCTCTAGCTCCTTCATTGGGTATCCTGAGATCAGTCCCATGGATGGCTGTGAGCATCCACTTCTGTATTTGTCAGGCACTGGCCGAGCCTCTCAGAAGACAGCTATATAAGGTTCCTGTCAGCAAGCACTTGTTGGCATCCACAATAGTGTCTGGGTTTGGTGATTGTATAAGGGATTGATTCTCAGATGGGGCAATCGCAGTCTCTGCTCCAACTTTGTGTCAGTAACTCCTTCCATGGGTGTTTTGTACCCACTTCGAAGAAGGATCCAAGAATCCACACGTGGGTCTTCAACTTCATGAGTTTCATGTGGTTTGTGAATTGTATCATGGGTATTTGGAGATTCTGGGCTAATATCCACGTACCAATGAATGCATATCATATGTGTCCTTTTGTGGTTGGATTATCTCACTCAGGATATCCTCCAGATCCATTCACTTGTCTAAGAATTTCATAAATTCATTGTTTTTAATAGCTGAGTAGTAATCCATTGTGTAAACATATTCATTCCTCTACTGAAGGATATATGGTTTCATTCTAGCTTCTGACTTTTATAAATAAGGCTGTGATGAACATAGTGAAGCATGTGTTCTTATTACATGTTGGAGCATATTATGGGTATATGCCCAGGAGTGGGATTGCTGGGTCCTAAGGTAGTACTTTGTTCAATTTTCTGAGAAACTGCCAAACAAATCTACAGAGTGGTTGTACCAGCTTGCAATCTCACCAGCAATGGAGGAGTTTTACTGTTTCTCCACATCCTCGCCAGCATCTGCTGTCACTTGAATTTTTGATCTTAGCCATTCTGACTAGTGTGTGGTGGAACCTAAGGGTTGTTTTGACTTGCATTTCCCTGATGATTGAGGATGTTGAACATTTTTTCAGGTGCTTCTCGGCCATTCTGTATTCCTCATTTGAAGATTCTTTGTTTAGATCTGTACCCCATTTTTAATCAGGTTATTTGGTTCTCAAGAATCTAACTTCTTGAGTTCTCTGTATATATTAGATAATAGCCCTCTATCTGCTTTAGGATTGGTAAAGATCTTTTCCCAATCTGTTAGTTGAGTTTTTGTCTTATTGACAGTGTCCATTGCCTATAAGAAGCTTTTCAATTTTATGAGGTCCAATTTGTCGATTCGGTTTTTTTTTGGGGGGGTGGTGATGAAAGGGTTTATTTTTTCTTACATGTTATAGTCCATCACTGAGGGCAGTTAAGAAAGGAACTTTTTTTTAATTAGGTATTTTACTCATTTACATTTCCAATGCTATCCCAAAAGTCCCCCATACCCCCACTCCCCTACCCACCCACTCCCACTTTTTAGCCCTGGCGTTCCCCTGTATTTGGGCATATAAAGTTTGCAAGTCCAATGGGCCTCTCTTTCCAGTAATGGCCGACTAGGCCATCTTTTGATACATATGCAGCTAGAGTCAAGAGCTCCGGGGTACTGATTAGTTCATAATGTTGTTCCACCTATAGGGTTGCAGATCCCTTTGGAAGGAACTTAGGGCAGGAGCTTGAAGCAGAAATCATGGAGAAATAATTCTTGTTGGTTTGCTCTCCAGTTTATGTTAAGCTACATTTCTTTTTTTTTTTTTTTCAAAAACATTTTATTAGATATTTTCTTCATTTACATTTCAAATGCTATTCCAAAAGTCCCTTATACCCTCCCCCCTGATCTGATCTTACAGAATAAAACATTGGTGTTCTGTTCAGGATTTTCCCCCTCTGCCTATATGTTTAATGCTCTTCCCCACTTTCTCCTCTATGTTTCAGTGTCTCTGGTTTTATGGGGAGGTCATTGATCCACTTGGATTTGAGTTTTGTACAAGGAGATAAGAATGGATCGATTAGCATTCTTCTATATGCAAGTTGCCAGTTGAGCCATTACCATTTGTTGAAAATGCTGTCTTTTTTCCATTGGTTAGTTTTAGCTGTTTTGTCAAAAATCAAGTGACCATAGGTGTGTGAGTTCATTTCTGGGTCTTCAACTCTATTCCATTGATCTACCTGCCTGTAAGTATACCAATACCATGAAGGTTTTATCATAATTTCTCTGTAGTACAGCTGGAGGTCAGGAATGATGATTCCACCAGAAGTTCTTTATTGTTGAACATAGTATTCACTATACTGTTTTTGTTTGTTTGTTTATTTTTTATTTTTTTGTTTGTTTTTTGTTGTTGTTATTCCAGATGAATTTGGAAATTGCTCTTCCTAAATCTATGAAGAATTGAGTTGGAACTTTGATGGGGATTGCATTGAATCTGTGGATTGCTTTTGACAAGATGGCCATTTTTACTATATTAATCCAGCCAATCCATGAGCATGAGAGATCTTTCCATTTCCTGAGATCTTCTTAGATTTCTTTCTTCAGAGACTTGAGGTTCTTATCATACAGATCTTTCCCTTTCTTAGTTAGAGTCACACCAAGTAATTTATATTATTTGTGGCTATAGTGAAGGAGGTTGTTTCTCCAATTTCTTTCTCAGCCTGTTTTAACTTTATATCTGGCTACTTTGCTAAAGTTGTTTATCGGGTTTTGGAGTTCTCTGTTGGATTTTTCGGGTCACATATGCGTAGTATAATATCATATGCAAATAGTGATATTTTGACTTCATCCTTTCCAATTTGTATCCCTTTGATCTTCTTTTGTTGTCTAATTGCTCTGGTTTAGACTTCAAGTACTATATTGAATAGGTAGGAAGAGAGTGGGTTGCCTAGTCTAGTCCCTGATTTTAATGGGATTGCTTCAGGTTTCTCTACATTTAGTATGATGTTGGCTACTGGTTTGTTGTATGTTGCTTTTATTATGTTTATGTATGGGCCTTAGATTCCTGATCTTTCCAAAACTTTTATCTTGAAAGGATATTGGATTTTGTCAAATGCTTTCTCAGCATATAATGAGATGATCATATTTTTTTTCTTTGAGTTTGTTTATATAGTAGATTATGTTGTTGGATTTCTGTATATTGAATCATCCCTTCATCCGAGGGATGAAGCCAACTTGATCATGATGGATGATCTTTTTAATGTGTATTTGGATTTGGTATGTAAGAATTTTCATGAGTAATTTTACACCGATAATCATTAGGGAAATTGATCTGAAGTTCTCTTTGTTGGGTCTTCCTGAGGTTTAGGTTTCAGACTAATTGTGGCTTCATATTTACTGTCTGTTTCTATTTTGAGGAAGAGTATGGGAGTATTGGTAGTAGGTCTTCTTTGAAAGCCTGATAGATTTTTGCCATAAAACCATCATATCCTGTTTTATTGATTGATTGATTGATTGGTTGGTGGTTGAGAAACTTTTAATGACTGTTTCTATTTCTTTAGGGGTTGTGGGACAGTTTAGATCCTTAATTTGATCTTGATTTAATTTTAGTACCTGTTATCTGTCTAGAAAATTGTCCATTTTATCCAGGTTTCCCAGTTTAGTTGAGTATATGCTTTTGTAGCAGGATTCAAAGTTTTTTTGGGTTTCCTTCGTTTCAGCTGTTATGTCTCCCTTTTTATTTCTGATTTTATTAATTAGAATAACGTCTCTGCACACTCTAGTTCATCTGTCTAAGGGATTATCTGTTTTTTGCTGTTTTTGTTTTGTTTTGTTTTGTTTTGTTTTAATTTTTTTTTCAAAGAACCAGTTCCTGGTTTGCTTGATTCTTTGTATAGTTCTTATTGTTTCCACCTGGTTGATTTCAGATCTGAGTTTTAATATTTCTTGCCATCTAATCCTCTTGGAAGAATTTGCTTCTTCTTGTTCTAGAGATTTCAGGTGTGCTGTCAAGGTACTATATGCTTTCTCCAGTTTCTTTTAGGAGGTACTCAGAGCTAAGAATTTTCCTCTTAGGACTACTTTCATTGCATCCCATGATTTTGGGTATATTGTGACTTCATTTTCATTAAACTCTAAAAAGTTTTGCATTTCTTTCTTTCTTTTTTTTCTTTTCCTTGATCAAGTTATTGTGGAGTTGAGTATTGTTCAGATTCCACATGTATGTGGGCTTTCTATTATTTATGTTGTTATTAAGATCAGCCTTAGTTTATGGTGATCTGATAGGATGCATGGGATTATATCAATATTCTTGTATTTGTTGAAGCCTGTTTTGTGACCGATTGTATGGTCAGTTTTAGAGGAGGTACCATGAGGTGCTGAGAAGAAGGTATCTGTTTTGTTTAGGATAAAATGTTATATATATATATATATATATATATATATATATATATATATATATATATATAAATGTTATATATATATATGTTAAATTCATTTGTTTCATAAATTCTGTTAGTTTCTCTGTGTCTCTGTCCAGTTTCTGTTTCAATGTGCTCAGTTTCTGTTTCCAACTGTCCATTGATGAAAGAGGGTTGTTGAAGTCTCCCTCTATTATTGTGTGTGGTGAAATGTGTGCTTTGAGCTTTACTAAAGTTTCTTTTATGAATGTGGATGCCCTTGCATTTGGAACATAGATGTTCAGAATTGAAAGTTCTTCTTGGTAGATTTTTTTTCCTTTGATGAGTATGAAGTGTCCTTCCATATCTTTTTTGATAACTTTAGGTTGAAAGTCGATTTTAATTGATGTTAGAATAGCTACTCCAGCTTTTCTTGGGGCCATTTTCTTGGAGAATTGCTTTCCAGCATTTTACTCTGAGGTAGTGTCTGTCTTTGTCACTGAGGTGGGTTCCCTGTATGCAGCAAAATTTTGGGTCCTGTTTATGCAACCAATATGTTAGTCTATGTCTATTTATTGCATGATTGAGTCCATTGATCTTAAGATATATTAAGGAAAAGTAAGTGTTGCTTCCTCTTGTTTTTGTTGTTAGAGTTGGAATTCTGTTCATATGGTTATGTTATTTTAGGTTTGTTGAAAGATTACTTTCTTGCTTTTTCTAGGGCAAAGTTTCCCTCCTTGTGTTGGAATTTTCCCTTTATTATCCTTTGAAGGGCTGGATTTGTGGAAAGATATTGTGTAAACTTGGTTTTGTCACGGAATACCTTGGTTTCTCCATGTATGGTAATTGACTGTTCTGCTGGATATAGTAGCCTGGGCTAGCATTTGTGGTCTCTTAGGATCTGTATGACATCTTCCCAGGTTCTTCTGGCCTTCATAGTCTCTGGTGAGAAATCTGGTGTAATTCTGATAGGTCTGCCTTTATATGTTAGTTGAACTTCTTCCCTTACTGTTTGTAATATTCTTTTTGTTGTTGTTGTTTGCACTTGGTGTTTTGATTATTATGTGACAGGAGGATTTTTCTTTCTCGTCCAAACTATTTGGAGTTCTGTAGGTTTCTTCTATGTTCATGGGTATCTATTTCTTTAGGTTAGGGAAGTTTTCTTCTATAATTTTGTTGAGGATATTTACTGGCCCTTTAATTTGGAAAACTTTCTTCTCATCTATATCTATTATCCTTAGGTTTGGTCTTCTCATTGTGTTCTGGAATTCCTGGATATTTTGCTTAGGATCATTTTGCATTTCACATTTTCTTTGATTTTTGTGTAAATGTTTTCTATGGTATCTTCTGCACTTGATATTCTCTCTTCTATCTCTTGTATTCTGTTGGTGATACTTGCTTCTCTGGCCCCTGGCTTTTTTTCTAGGTTTTCCATCTCCAGAGTTATTTCCCTTAGTGATTTTTTTTTCTATTTTCATTTTTAGATCCTGGATGGTTTTGTTCAATTCCTTCACCTGTTTGTATGTTTTTTCCTGTAATTCTTATAGGGATTTTTGTGTTTCCTCTTTAAGGGCTTCTACCTATTTACCTGTGTTCTCCTGTATTTATTTAAGCGAGTTATTTATGCCCTTCTTAAAGTCCTCCAACATAGTGATGAGAAATGACTTTAGATCCATATCTTGCTTTTCTTGTGTGATGGTATATACAGGACTTGTTATGGTGGGAGAATTGGGTTCTGATAATCAAGTAACCTTGGTTTCTGTTTCTTCTGTTTTTATGCTTGACTTCCACCATCTCATTATTTCAAGTGATCCCTGCCTCCTCTATATCTGATTGGAGCTTGTCTTTCCTGTTATCCCAGCTGAGTCAGAGCTCCTCAGACTCCAGCTTTCTCTGTGATCCTGTGATTCGCAGATCTTGTGATGCTGAGATTCAGGTGTCAGAGTTTCTGGGAATCAAACTTCCTCTGAGACCGTAAGATCCTGGGGTTACCAAGCTCCTGGGATCGCGGGACCCTGGGTGTGTTACATCTCCTGGTAGTGATACCTCCTCTGAGGGGCCATGGGACTTTCATGTGCGATTGCAACCAAGGTAGGCCAGTGCTGACTATAAAGAACCTGAGCTACTGGTTGGGTGGAGTTCCTGTGTCCCTGGTCTCAGCCACTACCTGTGGTGTTGAAAAAGATGTGCTCTATTCACCAGTGATCTTAAGATCATAAGTAAGCTAGAGCACCTGGGAAATGGAGAATCTTCTGGGGACCATGGGACTGTTTGCTGACTTTGCACACAAGGTGGCCTGGCACTGGGTCATGATGACTCTTAATTTTGTTGTTGTTGTTGTTTAGTTTTTTCCAGGGAGATATATTTAGTGGAAAATGTGGCAACCTGAAGTTGAATCAAAGATATATGTTATCTTATTATATAAACTTTACTAGATGTGAAAATATATGTGTTGGGTAGGATAGTAGTTACATGAATCTAGATTTTCAAGGAGTTCTACAGTCTTAAATAATGTCAGTTTGTCAATGATACAATTAGAGTGGAAATCAGCACATGGTAGAATACATAGGAGCTTGAGAAAAGTACTCTAAGCTTAAATCATTTACTTTAGATATTTGGACTATATAGAAGAAGGGACATGTAACAAAAGGGTCTAAGAATGAGAATCCATTAAGGCAGGAAGACAACCTGAGTGATATATAGTTAAGGGGGCTCTAAAGCTACTACTTCATGGTATATATACTCATCCCTTACCATTTCCACAGCAACCAAATTACCTATACCATCTGGCTAATCTTTGTTTGTTTGTGACTTTTTGGTAACTTCCTGAAATATTTTCAGAGTCCCACAGTTTCTACTCTTGGCTGGGACCAGCATGCTTGTCTATTCCTTACTTTATTTCTAGATTATCCAGAGTATTCCTGCCCACCTCATCCCATACATGTAGCCTATATCATTCACTTTCAGACTACCAGAAATCTGAATACTCTTATGTATGACTCTATTACCTTCATTAAACACAGAAGATGAGTACTTTTTTAAAGAGAAATCCAGAGTCAGTCCCTTGTGTCTTCCTACAAGCCTCTCTGGATTCCTACTTAAGTCTGGGACTCTTTGGTGTCAGAACACACACTTCCAACAAATATTGACATCTGGAAATAGAGCCTGAACTCTGAATCCCAGAGTAACCCAAGACTGAAAAACAATCATTCTTGTGTTCTACAGCCTGTCATATCAGAGCAACATCAATATAAAATAATTAATCACCTTTCCAGAATGATGAGATTGGTTGTCAACATCGAGATGTATGATAAACTTCGTATTGGCAGTTGTATTAATCCTACCACAAAAACACAAACATGAAAAACAAGACTATATGACTATATGTTTTCTCCAGGTGCCATCAAACCTATTTTAACGTCTTAAGAGAAGAAGTACTTAAACATATGTACAAGACAACCACTTCAAAACAGCAATTATGAATATGTTCAAGAATATTAAATAGCCTATGAATAGTGTCTGAATAAATTTCACAATGAATATTATAAAAATGAAAATAAACAATTGATTTAAATAGGAGGAAATCATGTTATAAAATGCAGAATTTGACAAAAATATAATCTAATGGAAACTAAAGGAAAGCCAAATTTAGACAAATCTTGAAAGAAAAATTTAGGAGTTCAAACAAACAGTTCAGAAGCAAAGCTCATCAGCGTATTAAGAGTCATGGAATAGAGACTTTCGGGTTTGGAAAACATGGTAGAAAAAAAGAATAGCTCAGTTAAAGAAAACATAAAATCTAAATAAATAATCCAGACAAAATGCATTCAGAAAAGCTGGAACACTATGAAATTATGAAATTTATGAATAATAATGTGGAAATAATAATCAGAATAAGAAATCCAGGATAGTGACACAGGAAAATATTTTTAACAAAACCATGAGGAAAAATTCCTCAATGTAAAGAATAAGATGTCTATTTAGGAGCAAGAGGCATACAGAACATATTTCCCATTACCGTAAAAGGTTGGAAAATTATTCTAAGGAAACAGAAATATGAAGCAATCAGGGTTAGCTATTTCAATATCTGACAAAATAAACTTCAAATGGAAATGAATAAGAACATAGGAAAATCTATACTGATTAAAGAAAAAATTCAACAAACTTTACAGTTCTGGATATTTATGCCCTAAGCACAAGTATTCCAAATTTAATTAAAGAAAATACATCTAAATTTTTTTATTAGCAGGGTGTTACATATTAGTAGTAATATATAGCAACTATATATTAAATAATGCAGTGATAGTGGGTAACTTTATAGACCCTCTCATGAATAGACATGTTGTCCAGACAAAACTTAAACATGGTAGAGTTAAATCACATGAAAAAACTGGACCTAACACACAATCCACTCAAACACTAAAGGATTCCATTTACATGAAAACTTAGATTGAAAAACTGACTTTATGGGTACATGTACACTTGATGTTCACTTTTTGTACACATAGGAACTTCAGAAATAAACCTACTTCAACTGTTCTTCTAACTAGCAAGCTCAAAAAGCATCTATGTATTGTACTTGGAATACTCAAAAAATGGAAAACAATGGCAATGTCTGAGGACAGCTGAGAAAGGAAATGCAAGAAGAATTTCAGACATAATTAGACATGTTACCTAATTTTTTATGTAATAATTCAAATGAAATTTCAAATAAAAACTTTTGTGAAAATTGGCTAAGTTCTCTAAGTTAAACTAATTAGTTACAAAGTTACTCTACCCTGCATGAGAAAAAGAGAAGAAACAAAATTAAAAACTTTTACAGTGGAAGACAATGAGCTTTCATTTGACATGTTATTGAAGTTCTTACAGCACACACATTAGAAATAAATTCCAAGCAGGGAGTCAGTTGTAGAATGTGGATTAATTTTTGTTCTAATTCTCACCACTTTTTAAATTATATAAGTTTAGGAACAAGGAATTAGTTTCTGCTTGAAATACTTGAACCTATGGCAGGTATTCCCCAAATCAGAGGAAGAAGAATTGGTATTCAACTGTTGCTACTTTAGACCATAGCAAAGAAAAACAAGTGACTACATCTTAGTGGGAACTATATTGAACTTATAAACACAATGGAAAAATTAGTCTTTAGAGCCTCTCAGAATCTGGTGACTTTTTTTTTTCTTCGTGTTCAAATTACTTGAGTTCAGTATGGTCCTTTAGTCTCTAGTGAGCTCCCAGCCACCAGCTTCTCTTTGATGAATAGAAAAAAGCTGAAATTTCAAGGATGGCTATTAATGTCCACACAAGATGAAAGTAAGTGCAAAAGGCTGAACAGTGCTTCCTAATTAGCGATTCATGCACTACCTTCCTCAGAATAAAAGAACTTTTAAGTGAGTTCTGCCTAGAAAGCAGATGTATTTAATCTGATACATGGTCACTTAAAAAAAAAAGAACAGGATGAGCAAAATGAAATATAAGCTTTATGTATTTGGTTTGGGATCACTATGACTTACAGTGGTGTGTTTGAGCACATTTCATTGTCTTTCATTACAGAGGAGAAAAATGAAAGTCTTTTCTATTTAAAAAATATACATTATTTAATTCAATTTCATATGTATGACTCTGTTCCTGACTGTGTATATTTGTACCACATATTTACAAGTGCACCCAGAAGCCATTGTCAGATGCTTTGAAACTGGAATTTCAGATGTTTTTATAGCAATATCATGTGAGTGGTAAGAATCAAATTGAGGGTTTTTTTTTTTTTTTTTTTTTTTTTTTTTTTTTTAGAACAGTAAGTTCTCTTAACATAGATGCCTGTCTACAAAGCCAGTTTTAGAAGGTGCCAACTATGTTTCCCTCTTGGAAAATGTTTGGTTTCTTTTATTTTTTCTCAGTTTTAGTTTTGTGCTAAGTAGACTCTTTGTTTGTATGTATATATGTGTGTTCACATAGATGTATAATTCTCCCATGTAGTATATTGAAATGTTGAGAGTCTGTTTTTGTTTTCATCCATGTCAATTAGTATCACTTATAAAATATTAATATTCACTGATTGAAAAAGCAAAAGTCTTGTGCAATTACAGTTTAATGGATAAATGATTTGTTTCTTTAAAAAACCCATTTTGTATGAATGATATTATAAACTGATCTGTCAAGCAATATGTAATGCTAAAATACACTTCATTCTTTTATGATTAAGATCCTAATTTTTGTAAATGCTATGGTTTGTACTTTTCATACAAAACCAATACACATTTGTAACGATGCAGTAGTTTTCTTACCAAACCACAATAAGATATGAAAGAGTTATTTAGTAGAAGTTATAAGTGGTACATATGCAAAAGTGTTGAAGGAGAAAAATATGTCCTCTAGGAATTCCAGAGTAACTTTTTAACTCCTGTGATAAGAATTGTTTAAAGTTAACTTGAGATAGAACTTTGAATTAATTTGTATTTTGATTATAATAGTTATCTCTTCTATTAGCTGAGGACTGTTTCTGAGTCCCTCAAAGTATTCTAATGCTTATAAATTTTCAAAGTAGGTACACAAAATAGAACATTTGTATATAACTTAGTTACATGTTCCTGCACATGTTTGCTACCATGTATCTTGTGCACCCTGCCACCAAAATTTCCCTTCCAATTCTAGTCACTTCTCCCAGTATTTTCTCTTTCCTTCCCTAACACCCTCAATGTGGTCGCTACTGTTACCAGACCTTCTGGCCCCAAGTACCTGAGAAATCTATTTTATTTTGGCTTCCCTCAGAGATTCTTGCATCTCACTGTAAGCCCACCTTGTTGCTTAGCTCTCAAGGTCTGTGAACTGTAGCACAATTGTCTTTTACCTGATAGCCACTATCCACTTTTTAATGAATAGAAAACATGTTTGACTATCTGAGTATGGGTTACCTCACTAAAGATGATTGTTTTTCTTGTTCCATCCATTTGTCTGCAAATTGCATGATGTTACTGTTTTTAAAATATGAGTAGTACTCAATTTTGTAAATGTATCACATTTTCTTTCTCCATTCTTTAGTAGAGTGAAATCTGGGTTGTTTCCAGGTTGAGGATATTATGCACATTATTGAGCAAGTGTATTTGTGATAGGATGGACTGTTCTTAGGAAGTGATATGACTTGGTCTTAAGGTATATGGATTTCTAGTTTTCTGAGAAACCACCATATTGATTTCCAAAGTAACTATGTAAATTTCATACCCACAAGCAGTGGAGGAATGTTTTCCATTCTTCAAATCCTTGCCAGCTTGAGATGTAACCTGTGTATTTTATCCTAGCCATTCTTATAGGTGTATGCTTTCTACAATTAAATAAAAAATGAATGTAAAACATACCCAAACATAGGAGACACATGTAAATGGTGCTAGTATTATTTGCCTTCTTAAAGAAGTTAGTGAGATCTAATTCTAGGAACTTAACAGCATACCAGAAATCTCTCGAAAAAATAGATGCAAACTCATGCAAGAGTAGTAGACAGCAGGAAATAATCAAACTCATGGCTGAAATTAATAAAGTAGAATCATATATAGCAATACAAAGAATCAATGAAAAAAGAGTAGTTCTCTGGAAAGTTATTTTTTTTATTAGATATTTTCTTCATTTACATTTCAAATGCTATCCCAGAAGTCCCCTATACCCACCCCTACTCTACTCCCCAACCCACCCACTCCCATTTCCTGGCCCTCAATTTCCCTGTACTGGGGCATATGATCTTCACAAGACCAAGGGCCTCTCCTCCCATTGATGGCCGACTAGGCCATGCTCTGCTACATATGCAATTAGAGACACAGTTCTGAGGGATATGGTTAGTTTATATTTTTGATCCTCCTATAAGGTTGCCAACCCCTTTAGTTCCTTGAGTATTTTCTCTAGCTCCTTCTTTATGGGCCCTGTTTTCCATCCAATAGATGACTGTGAGCATCTACTTCTTTATTTGACAGTCACTGGCATAGCCTCACAAGAGATAGTATATCAAGGTCCTGTCAGCAAAATCTTGCTGGTATATAAAATAGTGTTTGGGTTTAGTGGTTGTATATGGGATGGGTCCCCAGGTGGGGCAGTCTCTGGGTGGTCCTTTCTTCCATCTCAGCTCCAAACTTTGTCTCTGTAACTCTTTCCATGGGTATTTTGTTCCCTATTCTAAGGAGGAACGAAGCATCCACACTTTGGTCTCCCTTCTTCTTGAGTTTCATGTGTTTTATAAATTATATCTTGGGTAGTCTAAATTTCTGGGTTAATATCCATTTATCAGTGAGTACATATCATGTGTGTTCTTTTGTGATTGGGTTACCTCACTGTCAGTCAGGATTTCTATTCCTGCACAAACATCATGACCAAGATGCAAGTTGGGGAGGAAAGGGTTTATTCAGCTTACACTTCTATATTGCTGTTCATCACCAAAGGAAGTCAGGATTCGAACTCAAGCAGGTCAGAAATCTGGAGCTGATGCAGAGGCCATGGAGGGATGTTCTTTACTGGTTTGCTTCCCCTGGCTTGCTCAGCCTGCTCTCTTATAGAACCAAGACTACCAGCCCAGAGAAGGTCCTACCCAAAGGGGCCCTTGATCACTAATTGAGAAAATGCCTTACAGTTGGATCTCATGGAGGTATTTCCTCAACTGGAGCTCCTTTCTTTGTGATAACTCCAGCTGTGTCAAGTTGACACAAAACTAGCCAGGAAATTGACCCCTTGCCAACTTGACATACAAACACATCACTGGTAAGCCTCAACCCTTAATTTCTTGTTCATCCCCAAGATCTAAACTTTAAAGGTCCCATAGTCTTTACAAATTCTTAAAATTTCAATCTCTCTTAAAATCCAAAGTCTTTACAATTAAGTCTCTTAACTGTGGGCTTCACTAAAAAACTTTCTTCAAGAGGGAAAAAATATCAGGGCACAGTCATAATCAAAAGCTAAAATCAATCTCCAACCATCCAATGTCTGGGATCCACCTCATGATCTTCTGGGCTTCTCCAAGGGCTTGGTTCACTTTGCTAGCCATGTCCTTTGTAGCACATGTGTTGTACTCTAGGCTCCAGATGCCTGTACTCCACTGCTGCTGCTCTTGGTGGTCATCTTATGGTACTGACAACTTCAAAACACTGCATGACCCCTTCAGTCCTGGGCCGTCAATTTCAACTGAGACTGCACCTTCACCAGTGGCCTTCCATGGCCTCTCACAGTTTGGAGCCTCAGCTGCTCTTCATGACCCCTTCATGCCTTCAAAACCAGTACCACCTGGGTGACCCTTACACATTACCAAGTTCTGCTGCAGCACAAGGTACAACCTCGGCTATCTCTGGAACACAGCCTCTTTGTACTTTCAGAGAACACTTCCCAGAAGATGTCATCTCAATGATGCTGGTCTCTTCTTAATCACTGCTAATTTCTTAGCTCCAGCTAAGCAGCATCAATAGTCCCAGTAATGCAAAGGTTTTGCTTTAGTAGTTCTGGTATCTTGTTAATCACAGCTGATTCTTCAGCCCCAGCTAACCAGAACCACAGAATAATCAAACTCCAAAATAGCAATGGCCGTGAAAAGAGTCTTTAATTTTCCCTCTGAAATTTCACAAGCCAGGACTCCATCTTCTGCACTGTTCTCAACATTATCTTCCAAGCTCCTACACAACATCTGACAGAGCTCTTTACACCGAATGGATCTTCTAGCACAAAGTTCTAAAGTCCTTCCACAGTCCTCTCTAAAACATGGTCAGGTTATCACAGGAATTCCCCACTATGCTGGTACCAATTTGTCTTAGTCAGGGTTTCTATTCCTGCACAAACATCATGAACAAGATGCAAGTTGGGGAGGAAAGAGATTATTCAGCTTACACTTCCATATTGCTGTTCATCACCAAAGGAAGTCAGGATTGGAACTCAAGCAGGTCAGAAAGCAGGAGCTGATATAGAGGCCTTGGAGGGATATTCTTTACTGGCTTGCTCCCCCTGTCTTGCTCAGCCTGCTCTCTTATAGAATCAAGACTACCAGCCCAGAGATGGTCCCACCCACAAGGGGCCCTTGATCACTAATTGAGAAAATGCCTTACAGTTGGATCTCATGGAGATCCATGAAGCTCCTTTCTCTGTGATAACTCCAGCTGGATCAAGTTGAAACAAAACTAGCCAGTACACTCACTCAGGATGATATCTTCCAGATCAATCCATTTGCCTAGGGATTACATAAATTCATTGTTTTTAATTGATGTAAATATACCACATTTTCTGTATCTATTCCTCTGTTGAGGAATATCTGGATTCTTTCCAGCTTCTGGCTACTATGAACATAGTGGAGTATGTGTTCTTATTACAAGTTGGAACATCTCCTGGGTATAAGCCCAGGAGGGTTATTGCTTAATCTTCAAGTAGTAGTATGTCCAATTTTCTGAGGAATCACCAAACTGATATCCAGAGTGGCTATACCAGCTTGCAATCCCACCAACAATGGAGGAGCGTTCCTCTTTCTCCACATTCTTGCCAGCATCTGCTGTCACCTGAATTTTTGATCTTAGCCATTCTGACTGGTGTAAGGTGGAATCTCAGGGCTGTTTTGATTTGCATTTCCCTGATGATTAAGGATGTTGAACATTTTTTCAGCCTTTCCTCAGTTGAAAATTCTTTGTTTAGTTCTGTACTCCATTTTTTTAATAGGGTCATTTAATTTTCTGGAGTCCAACTTCTTGAGTTCTTTATATATATTGGATATTAGTCCCCTATCTGATTTAGGAGTGGTAAAGATCCTTTCCTAATATATTGGTAGCCTTTTTGTCTTATTGATGGTGTCTTTTGCCTTACAGAAGCTTGCTATTTTCTTAGGTCCCATTTGTTGATTCTCCATCTTATAGTACAAGCCATTGCTGTTCTATTCAGGAATTATTCCCCTGTGCCCATATCTTCGAGGGTTTCCCACATTTTCTCCTCTATAAGTTTCAGTGTCTCTGGTTTTATGTGGAGTTCCTTGATCCATTTAGACTTGAACTTTGTACAAGGATGTAAGAATGGATCAATTCACATTCTTCTACATGATAACTGCCAGTTGTGCAAGCACCATTTGTTGAAAATGCTGTCTTTTTTTCCTGTGGACAGTTTAACTCCCTTGTCAAAGATCAAGTGACCATAATTGTGGAAAATTCAAGAGGATGATGAAGTCTTATCCAAATTAATTAATCTCACTAATTTCAGTGTGTGGTAATTTTTTCTTTTTCTCTGTTAATTCATTAAAATCTCATGTGTGTTAACTTGTGAAGTAATGGGCTTTTTAACTGATGGTTCTATTTTGTACATATATACACATCCTATTGAATAAATTTCTTCATAGTGGAATACATTGTTTCTCATTCTTTACTTGCTCATAAAAAGTATAGAGATTAGACAGTTGTGAATACTAATGCCTTTTGCCTACACACTTAGAAGGAAAACCCTTCAGATATTCATAAATTTGAGTCAAGCCTGATCTACATAACATTTCCACTGGCAGCTGAAGCTATATATTATGAAGTGTCTTGAAAATTTATGTAATACATGATATACATGTAATACATGATGTATATGGAAGTAGGATTAACTCTAAGATTATGAGGTATTTTGTCCTCATAGTCTTGGTATTGGTAGTCTAAGTAGCAACATTTAGATAAATCATATTTGTAGTCACTGTATATTTTCAGGCACACATAATAGTTTTGATGTTTAAATATCATAATTGCTCCTTGAAATCCGCATGATCATACATGTTAGTAAAAGATCCCACATAATGGTCCTAAAAACTGAGGTAATTGACAAGTGAGATGTATTCAAGGCTTTTTTCTTAAACTATGAAGGAGGCTTAATTGTACTATAATGTTTAGAAGTCACTTTATTTTCTTTATTTTCTTAATTAATCCCTTTTCATTTTACATCCCAATATCAGACACACCCCCTTTCCTCCCTGACCTTTTCTTACACAGATCCTCCCTCAAATCTCTCTTCCCTTTCTCCACTCAGAAGAGGGAGCCCCACTGTTGGGAGCCATTTGCTTTTCTCTGAATCTCTGAAGAAGAGAGAGACACAGAGACAGAGACAGAGACATAAGGACAGACACAGAGAAAGACACAGAGATAGAGAGAGAGAGAGAGAGAGAGAGAGAGAGAGAGAGAGAGAGAGAGAGAGAGAGAGAAGCAGAGAAGGCAGAGGGAGAGGGAGAGGGAGAGGGAGAGGGAGAGGGAGAGGGAGAGGGAGAGGGAGAGGGAGAGGGAGAGGGAGAGGGAGAGGGAGAGGGAGAGGGAGAGGGAGAGGGAGAGGGAGAGGGAGAGGGAGAGGGAGAGGGAGAGGGAGAGGGAGAGGGAGAGGGAGAGGGAGAGGGAGAGGGAGAGGGATCTGTCAGCAATAGTCAAAGCCAGTCAGGGTCTGTTGGAAAATTTTTCTAACCTACTGAGGCATTGTGTGATAAGAGGAGGTACAATTGAGTCTCAAGGCAAGGGGCTGTAGATTCTATTGACCTTGGTGGAAGAAACAGGGAAGCTTCTAGCTGAAAACAGATGTCTTAGTGTATATGTCAGCAATTAAATCTGTTAGCATGTAGCTTTGCTTTTTACAGTACTATGTAGTATAAATGGGTTATGAAAAATACACTCGCTGCTGGTATGGTATTGGCCTACAGCCTCCCTACTCCTATATCTGTGTCTTGTATCATTTTTCTGCCTTTCCTATAGTTATTCTCACTCCCCCCTCAGAGGCTGTTCAACATACTGCTGGCAGCGTCTTGCATGCTCTGTCTGTCCCCAGATACTATTCCTCCTTGGACATCCACGTACTGTGAAACTAGGCTCACCCTCTCCCACTGAGGCCAGTCAAGACCTCCCAGTAGTGGCAACGTTATTCATAGGCAAGTAAGAGATTCAAGGACATCCTCTGCTACAGTTGCTGTGGAGACCCATATGAAGGTGTAACTGCACATCTGATACATGTATGTGAGAGGGGGCTAGGTTCAGCCCATGCTTGCTTTTTAGCTGGTTATTCAGTCTCTGGAAACCTCAGGAGTCCAGATTAGTTGCTGGTATTGGTCTTCCTATAGAGCTCCTGACCTCTTTGGGTACTTCAATTCTTTCCCAAGTGCTTTCATAAGACTCCCTGAGCTTCATCTAATGATTGACTCTGTGTCTCTGCATCTGTTTCCATTGGTTGGTGGGTAGCACACTTAAGAGAACAGTTATGCTAGCTTCCTGTTGGCAAGCACAACAAAATACCATTAATAGTGTCAGGGATTAGTCCTTGCCCATGGCATGGGTCTCACTTTGGAACAGTAAGTTTGACATTCCTTCAGTCTCTGCTCTAACTCTGTCATTGCACATCTTGTAGGCAGGGGAGATTTTGGGTCTAAGATTTTGTGGTTTGGTTGTTATCTTTATCCTACTACTGGGATTCTTTTGTGCCTACAGGAGGTGGCCAATTCAGGATCCATGTTCACTACTGCTAGGATTATCAGCTAAAGTCACTATCACAGACACACTGGAACATGATGGAAATATCCTAGGTTTCTGGGCTATCCTACAGATGACCCCCACCCCTGCCTATTGATGGTTTCTATTATTTCTCCCCTGTTCTTCCTACACTTGGCCTTTCCATCATGCTATTCTCTCCATCCCTTCCACTACCTATGTTCCTCCCTCCCTCCAACACCAATATATATTTTAGTTCCCTTTCTGAGAAATATTCAATCATACTCCCTTGGGCCCTCCTTGTTATTTACCTTATTTGGGTTTGTGGAGGGATATCCTGTAATTTATGATTAATATCCACTTATATGTGAGTAAATACCATGTATGCCCTTTTCAGTCTGGGTTACTTCCTAGACAACTTGATTAATAGAATCAAACCAAAGACTCAGAAATAAACCCAAACACCTGAAGACACTTGAATTTTGACAAAGAAGCCAAAACAATACAATGGAAAAGGGAGAACACCTTCAATAAATGGTACTGATCTAACTGGATGTGTGCATGTAGAAGCATGCAAATATATCCATAGTTATCACCTGCACAGAACTCAAGTTCAAGTATATCAAAGACATCAATGTAAAGCTGGAAACATTAAATCGAACATAACATAACATTGAGAATAACATTGAACTCATTGTTACAAGAAACTACTTCCTGAACAGAATATAAATGATTGAGTCATTAAGTTCAACAATGCTTAAAAGGAACATCATGAAACAAAAAAGCTTATGTAAGTTAAAGCTTATGTGGTAAATCTCTACCACAGGCTAGTGATTGTGAAAACACCTTCAGCAACCCTACATCTTACAGAGAGCTATTATCCAAAATACATAAAGAATTCAAGAAGTTAGATGCCAACTATCCCAATTACCCAATTAAAAATAGAGGTACATAGTCAAAAAGAGAATTCTCAATAGAGAAACCACAAATGGCCAAGAAACACTTATAAAATGTTGAACATCCTTAGTCATCAGGGAAATGAAAATCAAAACAACTCTGAGATTCTACATTATGCCTATGAGAATGGTTAAGATCAAAGACTCAGGTTACAGTACATGTTGGGGAGGAGATGGAGCAAGTCCCACTTTGGTGGTGCGAGTGTAAACTTGTACATGCAGTCTAGAAAGCAATATCTACAGTTTCTCAGATAAATGGGAATATGTCCAAAAGATGTTACAACATCACACAAGGATACATGTTCCCTATATTCATAGCAGCTTCATTCATGGTAGTCAGAGACTGGATCCATAGTAGATGTTCCTCAAATGAAAAATGGATAAAGAAAATGTGGTTCATTTACAGAATGGATTAACACTCAGCTACTAAAAACAAGGAAATCATAAATTTTGAAGGCAAATCAATGGAGCTAGAAAATGTCACCCTCAATAAGAAGATAACCCAGAAGATAATTTCAATATGGTTTTCCTTCACATTTGGCACTTTCAAACTGTTGATCTTCTCATCTATAACTGTCCCTGAGCTTTGGTGGAAAATTATTGTAGATGTTTCATTTATAGCTAAATCCTTTCCATACCTTATTTTGTGAACTTCATCAGTTACAGATTTCTGCATTAACCAGCATCTACTCTACAAAGAAATTTCTCAGGTATGTAAGCTCTGAGAGAAAAGCACTAACCTAAGCATGCAGAGAGATGATTGTAAAGGTTAGTTTGATATATATTTAGTCAAATGATAGTAGTAAGTTTACAACAGAGGCCTATGAGCTCCTTCATGATGGGTTTCAGACTAGTCTGACAGCTGTATCCAGTCAGAACACCAATAATCACCTCATAATATTCATGCCACTGTTGTACCCATGGGATTTTCCTGCCATTCAGGCCATTATTATTCTACACAGTAGTCATAGTTTGGTAAGACTGTGGATGACTTTTTCCACAAATAGCCTACAGAGTATCTTCTGGTAATATGAAAGCTAATGAGGAGGGTGAAATGCTTTCTGGTCCATAGCAAATTGATTTTTCCACGTGTTGTGACCAAAGTTCCTTCTGTCTTCATCAATAGATACCTTTGATTGACAATTAAAATCAATGGCAATAATCTGTATTCTTTTGGAGATTTTGGGGACATCTCTAGGTATAGCATATATGGCACTGGGACTTCATTTTGGTAATCTATCATTTCTGGGAGGACCATTATTCTTTATGTAGATAAAATCAATACAACTCTTTCGCATTTAGAATGCTGAATTAGAGTATTTAATGAGAAATGGCATTCAGTTTGTCAACTTTTTATTTTTGAAAATTCATTGCACAGACAGGGTTATTCATAATCATAAATAAGTAATAATGTGGTATGAAAGATCAATTATGTAGTCATCATTATTCATTAACTTACTTATAAAGCTTACATTTAAATATACAGCTGAATACAAGAACTAGAATCTGAAAAAAAGTTTTACCAATAGAAAATCTATTCTAATTCACCACCCCCTTGAAAAAGATCTGTTTTTCTGACTTCTAAAAATTCTTTCATGGTTGTTACAAATTTTTCAAAGTAAATTGTTGTTAAGCAGGCAAAAAGAAACAAAACAAAACACATGTCAAGCTTTCAAGGACTCCTGAAGTGAATAGCAGGCCTTGCTACATCTTGAATGAGGATAAATTTACTGAGACTAAACAACTTACACCTTACTTTGCTTCCTGGGGTTCTTCTAAATTGTGATAGTTTAGATTTATAAGTAAAGAAGCTAGGCAAAGAGTGGATGCCAGCAATAATATCAACATGCCAGAACCCCAGGAGCTCCTGAGGATTAGACCAGCAGCCAAAGTGTACACATGAACGGACCCATGCCTCTGGCAGCATATGTAGCAGAGGAGGGCCTTGTTGGACATCAGTGGGAGAGGCCCTTGGGCCTGAGGTGATCAATGCCCCAGTGTAGAGGAATGGTATTGAGGAAGACAGGAGTGTGTGGGTGGGGGAGCACTCTCATAGAGGCAAGAGAAGGGAGGGGAATTAAATAGGGAGGTTCTGAAGGGGAGACCTAGAAAGAGGAAAGCATTTGAAATGTAAATTAAGAAAATATCCAATAAAAAGGGGAAAAAGTTTTGTAAATGAAAATAAAAAATAAAATGGACCTTCTGATCAAATCAGATATTATGTTGAGAGAAAAATTCTTTTTTTATTGCTTTTTCACTTTTTTTTAAATAATTTTTTATTATGTATTTTCTTCCATTACATTTCCGATGCTATCACAAAAGTCCCCCATACTCTCCACCCTATTACCTTACCCATCCATTCCCACTTTTTGGCCCTGGCATTCCCCTATATTGGAGCATATAAAGTTTGCATGTTCAGTGGACCTCTCTTTCCAGGGATGGCCGACTAGGCCATCTTCTGCTACATATGCAGCTAGAGTCAAGAGTTCTGGAGTACTGGTTAGTTCATAGTGTTGTTGCACCTACAGGGTTGCAGATCTCTTTAGCTCCTTGGATACTTTCTCTAGCTCCTCCATTGGGGGCCCTGTGATCCATCCAATAGCTGACTGTGAGCATCCACTAATGTGTTTGCTAGGCTCCTGCCTAGTCTCACAAGAGACAGCTATATCTGGGTCCTTTCAGGAAACTCTTGCTAGTGTATGCAATGGTGTCATCATTTGGAGGCTGATTATGGGATGGAATCCTGGATATGGCAGTCTCTAGATGGTCCATCCTTTTGTCTCAGCTCCAAACTTTATCTCTGTAACTCCTTCCATGGGTGATTGTTCCCAATTCTAAGAAGGGGCAAAGTGTCCACACTTTGGTCTTCGTTCCTCTTCAGTTTCATATGTTTTACAAATTGTTTCTTATATCTCAGATATACTAAGTTTCTGGGCTAATATCCACTTTTCAGTGGGTACATATCATTTGAGTTCTCTTGTGATTGTTACCTCACTCAGGATGATGCCCTCCAGGTCCAACCATTTGCCTAGGAATTTCATAAATTCATATTTTTTAATAGCTGAGTAGTACTCCATTGTGTAAATGTACCACATTTTTTGTATCCATTCCTCTGTTGAGGGGCATCTGGGTTCTTTCCAGCTTCTGGCTATTATAAATAAGGCTGCTATAAACATAGTGGAGCATGTGTCCTTCTTCTCCTTGGGACATCTTCTGGATATATGCCCGGGAGAGGTATTGCTGGATCCTCTGGTAGTACTATATCCAAATTTCTGAGTAACTGCCAGACTGATTTCCACAGTGGTTGTACAGGCTTGCAATCCCACCAACAATGGAGAAGTGTTCCTCTTTCTCCACATCCTCTCCAACATCTGCTGTCACCTGAATTTTTGATCTTAGCCATTCTGACTGGTTTGAGGTGGAATCTCAGGGTTGTTTTGATTTGCATTTCTCTGATGATTAAAGATGCTGAACATTTTTTATTGTGCTTCTCAGCCACTCGGTATTCCTCAGGTGAGAATTCTTTGTTAAGTTCTGACCCCATTTTTAAATGGGGTTATTAGATTTTCTGGAATACACCTTCTTGAGTACTTTACATATATTGGATATTAGTCCCCTATCTGATTTAGGATAGGTAAAGGTCCTTTCCCAATCTGTTGGTAGCCTTTTTGTCTTATTGATGTTGTCTTTTGCCTTATAGAAGCTTTACAGTTTCATGAGGTCCCATTTGTCAATTCTCGATCTTACAGCACAAGCCATTGCTGTTCTATTCAGGAATTTTTCCCCTGTGCCCATATCTTCCAGGCCTTTCCCCACTTTCTCCTCTATAAGTTTCAGTGTCTCTGGTTTTATGTGGAGTTCCTTGATCCACTTAGATTTGACCTTAGTACAAGGAGATAAGAATGGATCCATTTGCATTCTTCTACATGATAACCACCAGTTGTGCCAGCACCATTTGCTGAAAATGCTGTCTTTCTTCCACTGGCTGGTTTTAGCTCCCTTGTCGAAGATCAGGTGACCATAGGTGAGTGGGTTTATTTCTAAGTCTTCAATTCTATTCCATTGGTCTACGTGTCTGTCACTATACCAATACCATGCAGTTTTTTGTTTTTTGTTTTTTGTTTTTTTTTTTATCACAATTGCTCTCTGTAGTAAAGCTTTAGGTCAGGCATAGTGATTACACCAGAGGTTCTTTTATCCTTGAGAAGAGTTTTTGCTATCTTAGGTTTTTTGTTATTCCAGATGAATTTGCAGATTGTTCTTTCTAATTCGTTGAAGTATTGAGTTGAAATTTTGATGGGAATTGCATTGAATCTGTAGATTGCTTTTGGCAAGATATCCATTTTTACAATGTTGATCCTGCCAATCCATGAGCATGGGAGACCTTTCCATCTTCTGAGATCTTCTTTAATTTCTTTCTTCAGAGTCTTGAAGTTCTTATTATACAGATCTTTCACTTCATTAGTTAGAGTCACGCCAAGATATTTTATATTATTTGTGACTATTGAGAAGGGTGTAGTTTCCCTAATTTCTTTCTCAGCCTGTTTATTCTTTGTGTAGAGAAAGGCAATTGACTTGTTTGAGTTAATTTTATATCCAGCTACTTCACCGAAACTGTTTATCAGGTTTAGGAGTTCTCTGGTGGAATTTTTAGGGTCACTTATATATACTATCATATCATCTTCAAAAAGTGATATTTTGACTTCATCTTTTCAAAATTTTATCCCCTTGATCTCCTTTTGTTGTCGAATTGCTCTGGCTAGGACTTCAAGTACAATGTGGAATAGGTAGTGAGAAAGTGGGCAGCTTTGTCTATTCCCTGATTTTAGTGGGATTGCTTCCAACTTCTCACCATTTACTTTGATGTTGACTAGTGCTTTGCTGTAGATTGCTTTTATCATGTTTATGTACGGGCCTTGAATTCGTGATCTTTCCAAGACTTTTTTCATGAATGGGTGTTGGATCTTGTCAAATGCTTTTTCTACATCTAATGAGATGATCATGTGGTTTTTGTCTTTGAGTTTGTTTATATAATGTATTAGTTGATGGATTTCCGTATATTAAACCATCCCTGCATCCTTGGAATAAAACCTACTTGGTCAGGATGGATGATTGTTTTAATGTGTTCTTGGATTCGGCTAGCAAGAATTTTATTGAGTAATTTTGCATCAATATTCATAAGGGAATTTGGCCTGAAGTTCTCTATCTTTGTTGGATCTTTCTGTGGTTTAGGTATCAGAGTAATTGTGGCTTCATAGAATGAGTTGGGTAGAGTACCTTCTACTTTTTTTTTTTTTTTTTTGGAATGATTTGTGCAGAACTGGAATTGGATCTTCTTTGAAGGTCTGATAGAACTCTGCACTAAACCCATCTCATCCTGGGCTTTTTTTGGCTGGGAGACTATTAATGAATGTTTCTATTTCTTTAGGGGATATGGGACTGTTTAGATCATTAACTTGATCCTGATTTAACTTTGGTACCTGGTATCAGTCTAGAAATTCGTCCATTTCGTCCAGGTTTTCCAGTTTTGTTGAGTATAGCCTTTTGTAGAAGGTTCTGATTGTGTTTTGAATTTCTTCAGGATCTGTTGTTATGTCTCTCATTTCATTTCTGATTTTGTTAGCTAGGATGCTGTCCCTGTGCCCTCTAGTGAGTCTAGCTAAGGGTTTATCTTTCTTGTTGATTTTCTCAAAGAACCAGCTCTTTGTTTGTTTGATTCTTTGAATAATTCTTCTTTTTTCCACTTGGTTGATTTCACACCTGATTTTGATTATATCCTGGAATCTACTACACTTGCATGAATTTTATTCCTTTTTTTCTAGAGCTTTTAGTGTGTTGTCAAGCAGCTAGTGTGTGCTTTCTATAGTTTCTTTTTTGATGCACTCAGAGCTATGTGTTTCCCTCTTAGAAATTCTTTCATTGTGTCCCATAAGTTTGTGTATGTTGTGGCTTCATTTTCATTAAACTCTAAAAAGTCTTTAATTTCTTTCTTTATTCCTTCCTTGACCAAGGTATCATTGAGAAGAGTATTTTTCAGTTTCCACGTGAATGTTGGCTTTCCATTATTTATGTTGTTATTGAAGATCAGCCCTAGTCCATGGTGTTCTGATAGGATGCATGGGATAATTTGAATATTTTTGTATCTGTTGAGGCCTGTTTTGTGACCAATTATATGGTCAATTTTGGAGAAGGTCCCGTGAGGTGCTGAGAATAAGGTATATCCTTTTATTTAGGATAAAATGTTCTGTAGAAATCTGTTAAGTCCATTTGCTTCATAACTTCTGTTAGTTTCACTGTGTTCCTATTTAGTTTCTGTTTCCACGATCTGTCCGTTGATGAAGGTGGGGTGTTGAAGTCTCCCACTATTATTGTGTGAGTTTCAATATGTGCTTTGAGCTTTACTAAAGTTTCTTTAATGAATGTAGCTGCCCTTGCATTTGAAGCATAGATATTCAGAATTGAGAGTTCATCTTGGAGGATTTTACCTTTGGTGAGTATGAAGTGTCCCTCCTTGTATTTTTTGATAAGTTTGGGTTGGAAGTCAATTTTATTCGATATTAGAATGGCTACTCCAGCTTGTTTCTTCAGACCATTTGCTTGGAAAATTGTTTTCCAGCCTTTCACTCTGAGGTAGTGTCCGTCTTTTTCCCTGAGATGGGTTTCCTGAAAGCAGCAGAATGTTGGGTCCTGTTTGTGTAGCCAGTCTGTTAGTCTATGTCTTTTTATTGGGGAATTGAGTCCATTGATACTAAGAGATATTAAGGAAAAGTAATTGTTGCTTCCTTTTATTTTTGTTGTTAGAGTTGGCATTCTGTTCTCCTGGCTGTCTTCTTTTTCGTTTGTTGAGGGATTACTTTCTTGCTTGTTCTAGGGCATGATTTCCGTCCTTGTATTGTTTTGTTTGTTTTGTTTTGTTTTGTTTTGTTTGTTTTATTTTCTGTTATTATCCATTGAAGAGCTGGATACGTGGAAAGATAATGTGGGAATTTGATTTTGTCGTGGAATACTTTGGTTTCTCCATCTATGGCAATTGAGTGTTTGGCTGGATATAGTAGCCTTCTCCTGGAATTTGTTTTCTCTTAGTGTCTGTATACCATCTCTCCAGGCTCTTCTGGCTTTCATTGTCTCTGATGAAAAGTCTGGTGTAATTCTGATAGGCCTGCCTATATATGTTACTTGACCTTTCTCCCTTACTGCTTTTAATATTCTCTCTTTATTTAGTGCATTTGTTGTTCTGATTATTATGTGTCGTGAGGAATTTCTTTTCTGGTCCAGTCTATTTGGCATTCTGTAGGCTTCTTGTATGTTAATGGGCATGTCATTCTTTAGGTTACAGAATATTTCTCCTATAATTTTGTTGAAGATATTTGCTGGCCCTTTAAGTTGAAAATCTTCATTCTCATCCACTCCTATTATTCCTAGGTTTGGTCTTTTCATTGTGTCCTGGATTTCGTGGATGTTTTCAGTTAAGATATTTTTGTGTTTTCAATTTTCTGTGATTGTTGTGCCGAAGTTCTTTATGGAATCTTCTGCACCTGAGATTCTCTCTTCTATCTTTTGTATTCTATGGTTCCAGATTTCTTTCCTAGGGTTTCTATCTCCAGCGTTGCCTCACTTTGGGTTTTTTTTTATTGTGTCTACTTCCCTTTTTATGTCTTTGATGGTTTTATTCAATTCCATCACTTGTTTGGTAGTGTTTTCCTGCAATTCTTTAAGGGATTTTTGTGTTTCCTCTTTATGGTCTTCTACATGTTTAGCTGTGTTCTCCTGTATTTCTTTAAGTGAGTTATTAAAGTCCTTCTTGATGTCCTCTACCATCATCATGAGATATGCTTTTAAATCTGGGTCTTGCTTTTCCGGTGTGTTGGGGTGCCCAGGACTAGGTGGGGTGGGAGTGCTGCGTTTTGATGATGGTGGGTGGTCTTTATTTCTGTTAGTAGGATTCTTACATTTGACTTTTCCTCGTCTGGTAATCTCTGGAGATAGTTATTGTAGTTGTCTCTGGTTAGAGCTTGTTCCTCAGGTGATTATATTAGCCTCTATCAGCATACCTGGGAGACTAGCTCTCTCCTTAGTTTCAGTGGTCAGAGTAACCTCTGCAGGCAAGTACCCCTCTTGCAGAGAAGGTGCCCAGATATCTGGTGTTCGAACCTGCCTCCTGGCAGAAGTTGTGTTGCACTCACCAGAGGTCTTAAGATCCCGTGGGGGATCCTGTGGGGGTCCTTGTGGTTGTCCAGAGACTCTGTGGGCAAGGACCTCGGTGCTGGCATGGACTGGAAGGGACTTGTGATCCTGATCAGGCCAGGTTTTCTGCTTCCCTAATTAATGCAGTCTCAGGTCCTGTGTGTTCGGATTGGAGCAGACGCTGTGTTCCACTCTCCAGAGGTCTTAAGGTCCTGTGGGGGATCCTGTGGGGGTCCTTGTGGGTGTCTGGAGACTCCTCTGGCAAGGAACCCAGGTGCTGGCATGGACTGGAAGGGACTGAGAGAAAAATTTTTGAAGAGCTCTTATTGCTCTTCAGGGATCTCCAGATAGCTCAGCTCTTCCCAGAGAAAATTCTCAAGAAGAACTGCTATGAGTTTCTTCTAGCTCACCTGATGCAGAACAAAAGCCCTGTTTTTTTATTTACATATCAATTCAGTTATTTTTCTCGAGGTTCACTTTTGATTATTGTATGAATCCACATCCTGTAAACCCAGTCCATTGATTTCTCAGAGTCAGCAAGCATACATTTTCTTTTAACACAGCAAAAGAATTCAGAGTTCTGCCTGCCTCTGTTAAGTACAAAGGATAAACCATCTAGGACAGGCTCTGTCCTGAAATTACCATTTCTACCACTCCTGGACCTAAACTTGCCAGGTTGATCTTGAACTCAAAAATCTGCCTGCTTTGTATCTTTCTGACAAACTGGTTCATTAGTGTTGCTGCCTTTTTTCCTTTACATTCAAGAAGCCCCTCATACTTCATATTTCCTCCTTATATTGTTGCATAGTTGAGAAATTATATATTTTGAACTCATGTATTTAGCATTCTTTCCCATAGCCTTAAGGACTGTTGGGAAAGTTCCAGCATTTGCCACTTTCTGGGACATTACCAACACCTGGAGTCATGCTGTCTGATTATCATGGAAGTACTAACATTAACTGGGAATACATTCTTTGGAGGAATGTGAAATATGTTTGTTATTATACAAACAAGTCTTATGCCCATACCAACCATTGACACACATGGAGGCTCACACCAGGGCCTTGTCCCAGGGACAGGAACTGTGTCACTCTGACCCTTCAGGGCTACACTAAACTTTTAATGACAAAGTCAGAGAGGTCAAGGACCCCAGTAGAGCCCAACCCATAGAATCAACTAAACAGGACTCAAAGGGACACACAGAGGCTAAAGCAGGAATGTCCTCTGCATATGTGTTATGAATGCTACCTTGGAATTTTTTTTGATTCACATCAGTGGAAATGAGGGTGTCTGACTATTTTGTCTGGGTTACCTAGCCTGTCCTTGATATAAGGTTTTCTTCATTGTAATATGTATCTTGTTGTGTAGCATTCAGTGTTATCCCTGGGAGGCCTGTTCTTTTCTGAAAGAAAACAGAGGAGGTATGAATCTGGGAAAGAGAATGAGTCAGGGGAGAACTAGGAGGAGTGAAGGAAGGTGAAACTGGAGCTGGGGATGTATTTATTGTAGGAGAGACAAATTAAAAACAAAAACAAAAACAAAAACACAACCTCCAAATGGATTAAATATATAACCAGTAAAAGTCTAAGCTACACCGAAGAAGTAAAAGTGACAAATTTTCAGAATCTTTGATAATTTAATTCATGGATTAACAAATGTGTTTAAGAGAGGTTTATCTCATGAGGAATATACCTGGGGTTTTACACAGAAAAAAAAAATGTGGCAGGGGCAAAAGAGAAAGTCAAATGAACAGCATTCATCTTCTTCTTCCTCTTTATTGTAGACAGGATGTAAATACAGACTTCACACAGTCATACCATTGTAGGTTTTCTCTTTAAAAGAATGCCAGAATGCCTTGTAACAATGTAGAAATGAAACAAAGGTCAAGATGACAACTTTATGGGTGAGTCTTATGAATATCCTTTGTAGACACTCTAATTATAATGAATTAAGGATGTAAAAATATGTCTAGAAAAATATGTCTAGAAAATATGTCTAAAAAATTGTGCTGGCTAGGCACAAGCTATAGTAACAGGAGAGGATATAGCCTCAATTGAAAAAAGACCTCGAGATAGTTCAATAGGAAGGTGTACAGAGCATTTTCTTAATCAGTGACTGATGTGGGAGGGCCCAGCCCATTGTAGGTGGAGCCACTCCTGAGCAGGAGGCCCTGGGTTCTATAAGAGAACAGGCTGAGTTTGCAAGAATGTATTGAGTATTTTTGCATCGATATTCATAAGTGAGATTGGTCTGAAGTTCTATTTTTTGGCAGCTAGGATGAGAATCTTAAAGCCCACATCCAGTGACACATCTACTCCAACAAGGCCATACATCCAAATAGTGCCACGCCCTGGGCCAAGCATATTCAAACCATGACATACATACAAAAAATATTAAACGAAAATCAAACTGATTCTAATGTCAAACTAATCATTTTTTCAATAAATGTTAGTCAAAATTACACTATAAAATTAATTTTTTTCTGAGTAATTGTATATAACAAACAGTATATTTTACATGGAAAGAGAATATATAAGAAAAAAAAAGAAAACCTAAACAGAAAATGTATACAAACAAATGTGTCATGTGATTTTGAAGAAAAATTCAGAAGATGTATACAAGTAAGAAAAATAGCTTATATTCTATTATTTCTTCCTTGAAATAAAGATGAATACTGCAAAAATATAATTGGTAACAAACCAAAAAACAGCAATCAAAATACTACTCAATTATTAACACAGTAATGTTATTACAAGCAAAGACTGATGAGACTTTGAGATCTTAAACTATCCCATTAAGTATGCAGATTTCTTTGTCAATGACTGGAAGAAAAGAAAGGTTAACATAAAATCATCAGACTGACCTTAATGTCTTTATTATCTTCAGTAGAATTAGGAAATCCATAACATTGCAAATGAATAAAAAATAAATGCTGAAGCTAATCATAGCTAAAATGTGAAATGTGTAGGGATACTACAAGGTATTTCATGCCTTAGTCCCCTTAAAGAAACACAGATCTCCTATATCTCAGTGCAGAACAGATAGCTACAAATGGCTCATTAGTCTGTACCTCCACATTGCTTTTCCTTTTTTGGACAAAGGATACCTGGATTTCCAAAGCAAGAGTTTCACAGTAGCTCTTTTGCCAGATCCTAAGTCAAAAATCCCAGCCTTCTGATTAAATAAATAATGCAATTCTCCTTTCTGAAATTATTTATCTTAAACATATTTAGAATGAGACCGGGAAAACGGCTTAGTCCATATGGTATTTGTCATTGAAGCACTGAAATCTGAGTATAAATATCTAGTATGTACATAAAAGCAAGTTACAAATACATATGCCTACAATCCTAGTACTGGGGAGGAACAGGAGGGTCTCTCCGAATTTCAGACTAGCCAGCCTAGCTAAACCAGCATGTTCCAGTTTCAGTGAGAAAGACCTTGTCTGAAAAAGGAGGTTGGGAGACAGGGAGATTGTTCAGTGATGAAGTGTAAGCATGAGGACTTAAGCTTGCATCCTCGACATCCACATTTAAAACAAACACACAAACACACCAAAACCAGGCAAATATACTTTTGATTATATCTCTATCACTAGGGGCAAACAAAGGGTCACACTGAGAGGATGCTGGCCATCCAGCTAAGCCAAAACAAGAGTTTTTAGGCTCAGTTACAGACCCTGCCTAGAGTCAATAAGTGGAAAGTGAAAGAGAGAGGCATCAATCATAATGCCTTGGCTTCTAGATATCTATTTGTATGCTATAAATACACATAAATACATAAACACAGAATAAATAAGTAATAAATGAATGAATTTAGGCAGCTGTTGAGGAATACATCCAGTGTTGATTTGTGGATGTTTTTTACACACACACACACACACACACACCCCAAATAAAAATAAAATCATATGAAAAATTACCCAAATTTACCTTATATAATAATGAAACCATCAATTTCTACCCATCTTCTTTTGCTTGTTGACTAGTGTGGTCATTGTGTAGGCAATCATACTGCTCAGATTTCTTTGGTATAGCACCCATGACATGTCTAGAAACCATTATCTTCCAAGAGATGGGCATTTAACTCAACTCTCTTCTCTCTTCTTACTCAAAGATAGGAACTGAAATTTCTGATTTCTGTATTATCAACTTTTTAAAAATATAAATATAGTGTACTATATTTGTACACTATATCTGTACTGCTTTTTCTTTTCCTATTCTCCAGAGACAAGCACACTGATATTCTTTACAATCTCAGTTGCCAAGCATATGGGCATCATTAACTGGACTAAGTAGGTAAATATGTACATAGTTGTGTGTGCATGTGTATGTTTGTTTGTGTGATGTGTGGGTGTGTGTATTGTATATATGTATAACAAAATAATTATAGAATCAAGGAACTGGAGAAAGTGTAGGGAAATTGAAGGAGTGGGATAGGTATGAGAAACAGGTAAAATAATTTAAATACAGTGTAGTCATATATGAAATTTTTAAAAAGAAAAGAAGGAAAGAAAGAAAGAGAAGAGAGAAAATGAGAAAAAAATATCCAGTTTGTGTTAAAATTTCATGTGAATAGAGTGCTTTATTTCAAGTTCCCACTCTACACCTATTGTTAACAAACTGCTACAATTTATTTTACCTAGGAGAAAATTGCAGCGACAGAAGAGTAATCATATCAAGTTAATAGCAATACACTGGCTAAGAAATTATTACTTTTTAACATGAAATTTAAAGTTGAAACTGGCATTTTTCTAAGTGTGACACTGCAGTATTCACTATAAATTGAAGCTTTAACTGTCATCCCCCCACCAATTATTGCCCAGTACTCAATGAAAGTCATTACACAATATCATCAGAAATATCCAACTTTCTGTGACATTGCATTTTATTTTATTGAATCCGATATCCAATCTAAGTAAGACTCAAGGCTAAGGTTAGTGTTTCCTTGAGATCAGATTTGTTTTTGCAAAGAAGCTGACCTTTAAATGTCTCCTTTGTTAGGTAAACAACATTATTTGAAATTAGACACAGGTTTCTTGTTTTGTGGAAGCCAACCTTGATTACAAGCCATTCTGTAAGGTTTCCATTCAGTTTAATAATTCATACCCCTCTGCTTATCAGCTTCAGAATTCTAGGAGAGGCATTTGCCTATAAATCTCTTCCCTGCTGCCTTTTATTTTAATGCACAGCAACCGAACACTAACATAATTGGTGCAATCTGTTATTTACAGATATGCGCTGAGACACAGGTGGCAAAGACTTTTTTAGTGTTGTAACGCAAAGCAAGACCTTCCTCACAACTTGAGTTATGGGAATAAAAATTGTCACTAGGCTCGGGGAGCAGCCATTGTCACTATGAGTTTTCTCTGCATTTGTAGTAAATCTTTGCCATGCGGAATTTTTTTCTCAACTTCACTCTATACAAAAATATATATTTTGTGATACGAACATTTATTCTTATCAGAAAAATCTCGTTCCATAAAAGGAATATTGTTAGATTTTATAGATGTAATTCTTAAAAAATATCCAAATAAATTGACTTAGAATTTGTTCTAAAAAATCCTCTTGAAATGCATTTGAATTTTAAGTGCCTTTTGAACATACACTATACTTCTCTTGCCTATTAATAAGATTTAGATTTTAAATGTCGAAAGTTGAATCTTAAATCATTGTTTTCTTTGGAGTGGAAAATATTGAGATGTTCTCCAAGGACTTAAAAATATATTCCATTTAAACATGTTTTCTCTGTAACCAATAGCCTTAATCAGTGTCTACATTTTATAAGACTATAATCAAATTAAACAAAATTCTTTGCAATCAGGGATGTTTGTATAACAAAAGTTCTCTCTTTTATGCAGGTATGTATATGAGCACATACACTTATTCCCCAGTAGATGCTGCCCTGGTATTCTGTAGCAATTGAATAGGACTTAGGAAAAGAGCCTCATTTTGGTCTTACTAGAGTGCACTAGTCTCATTATTTTGAGATTTTGTGCTTTGAAACTTCAGTAAGTGATTGCATTTTAAGATGAATGAATGGTGATGTGGTGGCAAGTGCAAGAAAATTTGGTCACTTTATTTCTAAGAAGTTCTGTGTATCAGTATACAGAAAAATGAATAGAAAAAGTAGCTTAAATCATTCTTGAACCAATTGTTTGAATATAAATACTGACACATTTCATTTACTATTACTATTGAGTGAAAATCATTATCAGAAATGTGTAAAATCAGTAAAATATAATACCATTAAATGTAAAAATTATTATCTATCTATCTATCTATCTATCTATCTATCTATCATCTATCTATTCATTCATTCATTTATTTATTTTGGGTTTCCAAGACTGGGTTTTTCTATGTAACCCTACCTGTCCTGGAACTCACTCTGTAGACCAGGCTGGCCTCAAACTCAGAAATCCACCTGCCCTGCCTCCCAAGTGCTGGGATTAAAGGCATGTGCCACCACTGCCCAGCTCATAAAAATTACTAAAACATAAAAATTAGTACTTATTACAATTCATATTGTGCCTATAATTCCCATTTTGAATAAGAGAATTCTCCAAACAAATTTAAGATGAAGCATAATTTTTCTCAGTTTTTAATCTGTGAAAATTGAGAATTTATAGAGCAAAACAACCAAAAGTCTCACATGTGCTCATTTTAGGAACAGATTAGAACGTAGGCCAACTTACTGTGTAACTTGTAGACTATCATTTTACATACAGCAAACAAAATGATAAGAATTTGATAAAAAATTTAGTATGTATTAATAATAAAGTAAAAGAACAAGGAGTTGAAGATATAGTAGAAATCAGAGTTGTATGTGACTCTAGCTTTATGCTATTCAAAACCCTTTTATTGTCTTCACAGACATTTGCCCACATGTGTCCTTTCAATAGACTCACACAGATACATGCCCATACATATACATAAATACAGATAAAAACAAATACAAAAACAAAAACAAAAAAAACTTTGTTGTCACAAACTGGGGTGAGTGAAATCATTGAGAAATAAAAGAGCTCCACAGAAAAGTTTAAAATTAGTTTTGGCCATTGGTAGCACATAATGAGATTAGGATGACAGAAATATTATTGAATACAGGCTTTACAATGAGAAGTTCCTAAGAATTTTAATGTTTGTAGAGCAAAAAGAACATTTTGTCTTTGTGATATTGAAGAAAAAATTTCAACCATGAAATTCATTTCCTCACCTCATGCTACTTTCTACTCACAATTTCCATCATATAAAACTTTTTAACATCTCCTTTATCACTTCACGGTTGGTTCTACTCTGAACCAACCTCAGAAGGCATCCTCAGCTTCATGACACTGTTGATTATTTACCTTTAATGAGCATGTATCAAATCAAATGCTCCAGCTACATGTTCATGTGATATTATGCTCTCAATAGAATATAACACATTTGATGAAATTTTTAGAAAATTTATTTCATATTTGAATTATTACACATACCATTATAAGATATTTTCTTCTTCCTTTTTTTTTCTTTCCTTATTTTTCCATCATTTCTACTAGAACATTCTTTATACTTATGCATTAATTTATTACAAATTAAAAATGCAACATTCTAAAAACTTACTGGTAATACAAATTCCTATGATGTTTGCTGTGTTACCATAAGAAATTAAAGGAACCATTAAATATTTAGGAACATGCAGATCAGAAGCTTTAAATCTAACTGTCTAGTTTATTCTATCTCAAGAAAAAAAAGAAACTACAAATGCTGTGAGTTTATTTATGTAGTTCTTCTGCTCTGGAAAATATCTTCTTGTAGTTACCTACACCACAGGCTCTTATACTTTTTCTCCCTCTTCTCCCTTAATGACTCATTTGCATTGGAGTGAGGTAAAAGATCGTGCATAATTTCAATACATTAAAATATGAAATAAGTCTTAGGCAAATACAAAGATTTCCATTACTACTTCCTAGTCTGAAGTATCATTGTAATAAGTAGATATTGGTACACATCTGGGTACCAACCAACCGTGCCCATCAAATCACTGCAGGACTAGGTATGTCCTCTCCCACAAGGCCAGGCATGACAGCTCACTTAGAGGAATTTGATCCAAAAGCATGCAATTGAGACAGAATAAGTCCCTGCTCCAGTTATTGAAGGCAAGGAAGGGATGAGGGGCAGGGTTTGCAAGGGGAGGACTGGTATGAGAGGGGGAGCTGCAATTGGGATATAAAGTGAAAAATAAATAATTAATGAAAATAGATATAAACATTTGATAAAACCAATAGTAACAATCAGTAGACCATGTGACATGGGCAATTCTATGGGCACAGACACATATTAAGACTGTGATATCCGGGGATCCATCCCATAATCAGCCCCCAAACGCCGACACCATTGCATACACTAGCAGGATTTTGCTGAAAGGACCCTGATATAGCTGTCTCTTGTGAGACTATGCTGGGCCTAGCAAACACAGAAGTGGATGCTTACAGTCAGCTATTGGATGGATCACAGGGCCCCCAATGGAGGAGTTAGAGAAAGTATCCAAGGAGCTAAAGGGATCTGCAACCCTATAGGTGGAACAACAATATGAACTAACCAGTACCCCGGAACTCCTGTCTCTAGCTGCATATGTATCAGAAGCCATCAGTGGAAAGAGAGGCCCATTGGTTGTGCAAACTTTATATGACTCAGTACAGGGGAAGGCCAGGGCCAAGAAGTGGGAGTGGGTGGGTAGGGGAATCGGGGGGAGGATATGGGGGACTTTTGGGATAGCATTGGAAATGTAAATGAGAAAATTACCTAATAAAAAAAATAATAAAAAAAAAAGACTGTGATTTGATTCTTGCAATGATCTTAAGGGAAGACTGAGATGGACTTCCAGTTTTGACAACTGAAGAACAAATTATAATTTATATTTAATGAATAATATTCATAGAATAAGATCTCAGGTTATATGTAATCTCATATTTCAATGCATTATATAATTTGTATACTTTGTAAACAAAAATACTCAGAACAATCTCAAAATGGAGAAACTGCTTTTATTTTAGGACCCATGTATAAAACTGCCTTTAGGACTCAAAAGAAAAAAAGAGAAAACTATTAATTTTGAATTTGGACATTTTGTTTTAACTTATTTATTTTTTCTTATTATGTCCTGCTCACTGCCCCCTTCCTGGTCACCCCCCCACACACACACACACACAATGCTCCCCCAATCACTTCTTCCCTTCTCCTCTGAGTAGGTGAAGCACTCCTGTAAATTTCCCAACCTGGCATTTCAAGAATGGAATATTAATTTCTCTGATCTGTACTGAAATGGCCAAAGGTATAATGGTAAAATAGTGAATATTATTTTCATTTCCACAGTTTTTGGAAATCAATTCTCTAATGCTATTTTTATCCCAATCCAACTATTGTGCAGCATGTCATTGTAAGCATAGTTCTGACCATATAAAAATAACTTCTTAAGAATTTTTTATTATTTTTATACACATATTTCTCAGAACATATATCATTAGCAGTTTAAAAGCTAACTCCGGTAAATTTTGTGTATTTCATTTTGTTACATCATGCCAACAAAGTTAAATAGAAACTTATTTCTATGAAATAATTCATGAACTATTTCTTATGAGGTAATGTTCCATAGAACTTCAGTTTATATTTTAATTATTGACTTGTAAAATGTTTGAATGGATCATGATTAAAAATAAATATGTATCTGAAGTTCAGTTTACATTTTCATTTACTCATGGGACAAAAGTATAATTCAGATAGCTTATCTACAATGAAATTTGTTGTACAGTAATATTTCAATCCTTTACTAATCACTTACAGGATACTACAGTTTAGAAACGTGTATTTCTTTCCTTCTTTTTTCTTTTATTTATTTTTTATCTATCTATCTATCTATCTATCTATCTATCTATCTATCTATCTATCTATCTATCTATCTATCTATTAATTTTATATTGATCTCCTATTGTTCTCAAATTGCTCTGGGAAGGACTTCAGGTACTATGTTGAATAGATAGGGAGAAAGTGGGCAGCCTTTTCTAGTCCCTGATTTTAGTGGGATTGCTTCAAGTTTCTCTCCATTTAGTTTGATGTTGGCTACTGGTTTGCTGTATATTGCTTTTATTATGTTTAGGTATGGTCCTTGAATTCCTGATCTTTCCAAGACTTTTATCATGAAGGGGTGTTGGATTTTGTCACATGCTTTCTCAGTATCTAAGGGGATGATCATGTGGTTTTTGTCTTTGACTTTGTTTATATAGTGGATTATGTTAATGGATTTCCATATATTAAGCAATCTCTGCATCCCTGGGATGAAGTCTACTTGGTCATGATGGTTGATCGTTTTGATGGTGTTTAGATTCGGTTTCCGAGGATTTTGTTGAGTATTTTTGCATGGCTAATCATAAGGGAAATTGGTATGAAGTTCTCTTTCTTTGTTTGATATTTGTGTTGTTTAGGTATCAGAGTGATTATGGCTTCATAGAATGTATTGGGTAGATTACCTTCTGTTTCTATTTTGTGGAATATTTGAGGAGTGTTGGAATTATGTCTTCTTTGAAGGTATAATAGAACTCTGCACTTAACCCATCTGGTTCTGGGCTGTTTGGGGTTGAGAGACTATTGATGACTGCTTCTATTTCTTTAGGGGATATGGGACTGTTTAGATCATTAATCTGATCCTGATTTAACTTTTGTACCTGGTATCTGTCTAGGAATTTGTCCATTTCATTCAGGTTTTCTAGTTTTGTTGAGTATAGCATTTTGAGGTAGGATCTGATGATGTCTTGGTTTTCCTCAGGTTCTGTTGTTATGTCTCCTTTTTCATTTCTGATTTTGTTAATTAGCATATTGTCCTTGTGCCCTCTTGTTAGTCTGGCTAAGGGTTTTTCTATCTTGTTGATTTTCTCAAAGAACCAGTTCCTGGTTTGTTTGATTCTTTGAATAGTTCTTTTTGTTTCCACTTGGTGGATTTCAGCCCTGAGTTTGATTATTTCCTGCAGTCTACTCCTCTTGGGTGAATTTGCTTCTTTTAGTTCTAGAGCTTCTAGGTGTGCTGTCAGGCAGGATGCTAGTGTATGCTCTGTCTAGTTTTGTTTGTTTGTTTGTTTGTTTGTTTTTGTTGGTTTGTTTGTTTGTTTTTGTTTTTTGAGGCACTCAGGGCTATGAATTTTCCTCTTAGAACTGCCTTAATTGTGTCCCACAAATTTGGGTATGTTGTGGCTTCATTTTCATTAAATTCTAAAAAGTCTTTTATCTCTTTCTTTATTTCATCCTTGACCAAGGAATCATTGAGTAGAGTGTTGTTTTGTTTCCACATGAATGTTGTTCTATTATTTAAGTTGTTATTGAAGATCAGCATTAGTCTGTGATGATCTAATAGGATGCATAGGATAATTTCAAAATTTTTGTATCTATGGAGGCCTGTTTTGTGACAAATTATATGGTCAATTTTGGAGAAGGTACCATGTGGCGCTGAGAAGAAGGTATATCCTTTTGTGTTAGGGTAAAATGTTCTGTAGATAACTATTAAATCCATTTGTTTCATAACTTCTGTTAATGTCCACGTGTCTCTGTATAGTTTCTGGAAACATGTGTTTCTTATTTCTTCTTTCATTTAGTCTTTTGCAAACCTATGAAACAATGATATTTCAGAGGAAAAATGAATTATAATTGTTCACAAGTAGTATAAATAAAAATATATTGATATTAAAATTCAAACAGGTTGATATATAATCCTGAGTCATAAAATCCATAGCCTTTTAAAATTCTTATTCATTTGTTTTTCTATTCATTTACATTTCCTCTTAGGATTTTGCATAGGACTGTTTTACTATATTAAAATTATGAGCATTTGATTGCTTCTTTTGGTATTCTCTCGAATGAAAATATATTAAAAATTTATGGAGTATGTATAACATGTATCTGAAAAATTGACAGACAATTTTTTTCTTGATTATAATGTCTTCATCTTCTATATGGAGATATTAAAAACAAACAAAAATGACACACAGGGCAATTAAATGAGATAACAGATTTATACAGAGTGAGCCAAGGCACATTATTTAATAATTATTAGATTTTTTTCCCTTTCAGAGATTGTCCTATGGAAGTATAGTTTCCTTCTCAAAAAGAAGTATTACAGCTCATTCTTTTCCTTTTCTGCTAGTGAAGTGGCGTCTATATGTTAATGACATATATACTCATATACTCATTCTATATCTCTCAAACACTTAATAATGTGTTTCATTTACATACTGAAACATTAGAGATGTATGTGTCTGAACTCAGCATGAAGACACATCTGGACATTTCCGAGAACTTAATGGCACAAATTTAATTCACATCAATTTGCATGAGGTGATAACATAACCAAGCAAAAACTCATAAGGAAATGACCTAGGGATCTTAATCATACTACCATGCTTTAAACATGACTTGCTGATAGAAATAAAGTGGTAGTCTTGTGGAGAGAGAATGAAATGGAGCCTTGCATTCCTGAGGATAAAATTAATACTTCTGTACAATGAAAAACTGAAGACATTGAATACACCAGAACATTGGTGATATGTATTTGGGGTTTGTTTGAAATGAGGAGTGTTTTAGTTACACTTGTCACAGAGGCAACAAGATAGGGATAGTGGAGATGATAAACATTTTAATTTGCAGCAGTATGGAATCTCTTTTCTGTCCCTCAATATATGTAGGGATATGTTGTATATTTTAAATATGAGTGAAAAAATGAACCTTAACAATGTGCACGAACTTCTCAGGTATAAATGCTAACTAGCTTGAGCAGATTTCCCTCAACAGAGAATATCCTATTTACTTATTTTATTGTATGCACATTTTCTATAGGAATACTTAATAGCTTTGTTGAAATACAATTGATAAATTAAAAAAGGATCATGTTTAATATATTACATGTGATGCTTCTGATATTTTTTATATTAATTTTGCATGTCAGCAGTGTGTATATAGTTCAGCGAGGTTGAACAAATCCCAATAGATGACAAAATAATCATGGTAGAGAATAAATATTTAAACATAGCAAAAATAAGAACCTACTATCTTTACCAAAATACCTATCAGCTAGTTTTATATAGTAATGAAATTGTCATAAAATAGGTTCAACAAAAATCTTCCTTGAATAGATTTACACAAATTTTGCACTTTGTATCAATTTTCATAAATATTTTTTTTATTTTTTTTTGATTTTTAATATTTTTATTACATATTTTCCTCAATTACATTTCCAATGCTATCCCAAAAGTCCCCCATAGCGCCCCCCACTTCCCTACCCACCCATTCCCATTCTTTTGGCCCTGGCATTCCCCTATATTGGGGCATATAAAGTTTGCAAGTCCAATGGGCCTCTCTTTCCATTGATGGCCGACTAGGCCATCTTTCGATACATATGCAGCTAGAGACAAGAGCTCTGGGGTTCTGGTTAGTACATCATGTTGTTCCAACAATAGGGTTGCAGATCCCTTTAGCTCCTTGGGTACTTTCTCTAGCTTCTCCATTGGGAGCCCTGTGATACATCCAATAGCTGACTGTGAACATCCACTCCTGTGTTTGCTAGGCCCCGGCATCGTCTCACAAGAGACAGCTATATTTGGGTCCTTTCAGCAAAATCTTGCTAGTGTATGCAATGGTGTCAGCGTTTAGAAGCTGATTATGGGATGGATCCCTGGATACGGCAGTCTCTAAATGGTCCATCACAGCTACGAACTTTGTCTCTGTAACTCCTTCCCTGGGTGTTTTGTTCCCAATTCTAAGAAGGTGCACAGTGTCCACACTTTGGTCTTCATTCTTCTTGAGTTTCATGCGTTTATCAAATTGTATCTTATATCTTGGGTATCCTAAGTTTTGGGCTAATATCCACTTATCAGTGAATACATATTGTGAGTTCTTTTTTCTAAAATATTTTTTTTATAATCAAAGAGGTGTATGTTTAAAATCAGATTTTTGTTTTTACTTTGCAAAGAAGCAATTCTCTGTTACTTATTTAATAAACTGAAAACAAGATGGGTGTCCTACTTTAATCTAACATTACCACACATTACCTCATAGCGTCTTCCTAAAAGGCTTTTGTGAATGTAGAGCCTGGCATAAGATTCAGAGCTTGGACCAAAAACAGCAGTGTTCAACACAGAGATTATCCCACTATTTCAGTCATTTCATAGAAAGTACTCTGGTGAGGATGACCCTTCCTGAGAAAAGTAGGTAAAGTGTTGGTCACCAAGTGTATCAGCAGTGCTGTAGAAAGCCCTTATTGTATCATTTAGTACTGCTTGTGGAAAGAGAATAAAAGCCAAAAAGCACACAAAAAACAAATTAGGACTCATAGTAACTCTAATGAGCCCATAGTGTTAATTAGCCCCAGTGTAACATCCAGCAGAATTCTAAGTGCTTAGGGAGTTATTTTAGCAGCAGAATAAAAACTATTGAATATCATTAATTTTTCTGATTAAGATACTAAATACTTATATTTTTTTCAGAGTGAGCCAAGGCAAATTACTTTGTAATTTTTAGAAAATATTTTTCATTTCAGAGATTGTCCTATGGGAGTGTAGTTTCCTTCTCAATAATAAGTATTAGAGCTCATTTTTTTCCTTTTTTGTTAGTGAAGTAGTTTCTATGTGTTAATGATATTAATACTCATATATGTAGTCTACATATCTCAAACACTTAAAAATGTTAGCTTTTACATATTCAAATATCACAAAGTCAAATTTTACTCCTGCCTTTAACAATCAACAAAAATCTGTATCAAATGAGTCAGATACTTAAATATGAACAAGAATAATGGGTGTATACAAACAAGGGTTAGTTGCAATAGAATTAATAAAGTATAGGAGGAAGTCCTATTTTCAGCATTTGACCTTGCCTCACAACACCTTTTCAGAAGGTTGCTTTCATTGTGAATGCTAGTAGAGTGTTTATGTCCCATTAATTAAATCTATGCTTTAATTCATATAACCAAATTCCTTCTACATCTTACCTATATACTTCCTGTTCTGTGAAGTATCTACTATGATTGAATTAGCAAAACCTGACTCCACAACTCAAGAGAAAATGCAAGGCTAGATTAACCTATTCTTGCAAACTTTCTGTTAGTTTATTCATACATGGATTTATGACTTGTGTTTCTGTTGATATGCTTTCATGTATTAAGTAATATGCTTTCTATCTCATAGTCACAGTATACAATTCAACTATGATTGGAGTCCATCATCTTATTTGTAATATAAATCCATGTCAATGACCCATAACTTGATTTTAACTAAGGACATAGGTAAGATTCCTTGAGATTAACCTCTATATGATGTCCACTTACTTAAAAATCACATGTACATTATTTATCATATACAAAATATATTGAGATTACAAATAAATTTGTAAATAATAAAAGCTTTCTGCATTTAAGGAATGTTATATAAGTTATTTCATAACACATTTTAACTTAAACATATATTGTGACCTTAATACTGAAAATATTGTTAAGTATTTAAATATGACAGTTTTCTTTTGTACATTAGAGTGGCCTTGTACTCACAGAAATATGCATCCTTCTGATTCCAAGGCAGGGTTCCCATAGCAGTCACATTATTTTAACATATTATTTTAACATATTATAATTACCTTTTGTGTGTAGTGTGTGTCTGTGTCTGTGTGTGTGTGTGTGTGTGTGTGTGTATGTGTGTGGTCTTAAATATTTCACTAATATTTATTATAGTCATTATTTTTTACATGTACATGGATTATGCTTGCATATCATCCATGGGTATGGCTGTAAAGGAGAACTTTCAGGTTTATGCCTTCCATTCTGTAATTCACCTAGGTGATTGAACCCAAGTTTTCAAGCATGGTTGCAAGCTCCTTTACCTGCTGTGTGCCATCATGCTGACCATAAACACTGAAAGCAGAAATTACCTATTGCTTAGAGGGACCTAAATAGACAAATTATAGTAGCCAGCATCCCATGAGGTGATTTGGTAGATCATAGTGATTTTACGTGGTGTGATTCAGTTTGGATGGTGAAGAATTCAAATGACATTTGCTATTAATGTTATGCTTTCACAGAAAATAAATATGACAGTTACAGTTTATACTGCACAACATTGTTTTCTAATATTAATCTCTTCTTAAACATTTATTTTAGTTTATAATATATAGTTCTCTTTTGGATGCACACACACTATGTGTAGCAACCACTCACAGTTCTCATAGATGCCAGAGGAGTGAATCCAGTTTCCAGGAACTACAGTTACAAACAGTTAACTTCTCTGTGGATTCTGGGAAATGAACATGTGTTTTTTGCAATTGCAGCAGCAAGCCCTCCTAGCCACTGGGCCATGTTTTTATCTCTTTATTTTTTTAATTCCATTGTTTCCATTAAGAAACTATAGAACCTCCTGTGGTATTATAATATATCTAAACCAGTTTTCTGTATCATAAGGTTATCCCATAGAATCTTAAAATAAGCAATTGTCATAAACTGTGTCTGTCAGTTACTAGTGATGGAAGAACAGCATTAAGACAGAGATAGGTGAGAACCAAAGTGTTTGAAAAGCTGGTGATGGTGAAAATCAGAAGTGACACTAGACACAAACCAAATCAGGCTTCAAGACAAGACATCTGCTAATGTGTATCGGGTGAGAGGTTCTTAAAAGAACTGTGATGATACAAGAGCAAAATATTAATACTTGCTTCATTCTGCTCAAAAAGACTTCCATAGGAAAAATGTCAAGTTGAAGCTTATATCTGAGTAGCAACTGTAGATTATCTTCATTTGCACCTTTTGTGTGTGTGTTTATAGTATTTATCTAGTCCCTTTACATCAATGTTTCTTAAATCAAATGAGTTTTAGCATATTAGATCTCTCTCTGTTGATAAAAATTATTCAATCATAAATAGGAGATAAATAGCCAAAGACAAAATTTAATCATTTACCCCAGGATTACAAACTTAAATTTAAAAAGGACAAAGTGTTTGACTTGATATTAATCAAGACCCAGCTTCTTCAAGCAGGAGTGATCTAAACAGGTGGGACTCAAGATGAGATGCTTGTGAAGTGCATGGAAGTACTATCACCCCTGCTGAGGCTCCTGATGCTGCAACTTCCAATACTGCACCTGCTGTCTCTCCATGGTATTCCCTTTTTCTTGCCACTTAATGGTCCTATCTAAATGAGGAATACAAAATTAGTTTTCTTTTCCAAGTAAAATAAAATCATTTTAATGAAAATTATATATGGCTATATGTAAATATCAGCAACTATGATTGAATATGATTAAATATAGAAGACTTGTGTAATGATGATCCTCCAATAAAGAATAAAACAAACAAACAAACAAATAAATAAATAGATAATAAATAAATACTGTTTTCCATCTTACTGAAAGGAAAATATACACATCATGTTTTTAACAATAACAAATGGTACAATATTATGCATAATTATAAAGTTAATGAGTAAAATAAAAAGAAATAGGGTATAGAATGAATTCCATAAATAGATGTTGGGGTATCCTTTTCGTTCATTGTGTGGATGTTGTCTTTGTATTATTCAGTTGTTTGTTGCTGTAATGGCAGAGACCTGAGTATTCACCAGATTTTTGTATTATTATTCTGTGGTTCACCTCATCTGCCTCAGTATTTTGAAAACATATACCTTCCTCACTCTCTGATTGTATTAATAAAGTTAGCCAGAAGCTAGGCAGGAAAAGGAAAGTAGGATTTCCATATGGAGAGAGCATATCTGATAGAAGCAAAGGTAGGAGGGTTTACCAGTGAGACACAGAGGTAGTTGGATGTACTGGGACTGAGAGACAGGTAAAGAATTAACCACACAGAACTAGGGAGGATAATAAGATTATGTTAGACAAACTAGCTGAGAAATAGCCTAAGCTAAGGCCTAAGCAATATAAAATTAATATATTTCTGTGTTATTTACATCTTGGCCTGTCCAGAAAGTTCCTTTATGAATAGGTTATATAGGATATCCAAAGTGTGATTTTGTATAAGACTAAGACAGAATAACACATAATCATGTTTATAGTTATTTTTATAGATGCCAAGATTCCAAATGTGTTTATTAGTCTGTTTATACTTTAATTTACATGTAGCATCAGTATAGATAAAGAGGCAATGCTATAGTTGTGTTATAGACATGAGGCTTCAAGAGTATCTGAATATAATTAATATTCAGTGTAGTCATACTAGTATATCATACAACAATTCTATGCCACTGGAAGAATATTTTAAGATAATGAGTTTTTCATACAACTGCTTAGTGTACATTGTGAAGCCATACTTAGCATGAATCTAATAATACTGATGTCATCAACACATATCTTTCCTAATTCATGGGGATATTTTTCTGAATATATGAAATTAATATATGCAAGCCCAGTCAGCTCCTTCAGTCCTTCCCCTAACTCCTCTACTGGGGTTCCTGTGATGGTTTACTGTGAGCCTCCTCATCTGTATTGGTCAGAATATGGCAAACCCTCTCAGGAGATAGCTATATTGGGCTTCTGTCAGCAAGCACTTCTTAGAATCAGCAATAGTGTCTGGGTTTGGTGTCTGCATGTGAGATGGATCCTCAGGTGGAGTAGTCTCTGGATGGCCTTTCCTTCAGTCTCTGCTCCACTCTCTTTCCATGTATTTCATTAGACAGGGGCAATTATGGATTAAAATTTTGGAGATGGGTGGTTGGCCCCACCCCTCAACCAGTAGGCCATGTCCAATCTCTGGATATGATTGTGACAGGTTCTCCCTCCCCTTTGTGAGGTATTTCAGATAATGTCATCCCCTTGGGTTCCTGGGAGGCTCTTGCTTTCCTGGCATCTGGGGACTTTCTGATTGCTACCCCTAGTTCCCCATCCCCCATGCCACCTACCTCTGTACAATTTTATGACTCTCTCTGTAAGTTTCCTCCATCTCCTCACATACCTGATACTGTCCTTCTTTTTCCCTTTCCCCTCTTCTCTTCCTCCCAACTCCCTCTCACCTTCTACTTCACTTGATTATTTTTCCCCACTTCTAAGTAGGACTAAAGCATCTACTCTTTGTTCTTCCTATCTCTTGAGCTTCATGTGGTCTATTAGTTGTATTATGGGTATTCCATACTCTTTTCCCAATATCAACTTATCAGTGAGTACATGCCATGTGTGGTCTTTTGTGACTGAGTTACCTCACTCAAGATGATATTTTCTAAGTGAGATTCAAGCATCCTTGCATGGGGCATCCTTCTTGTTTAGCTTCTTCAAGCCTCTGGATTATAGCATGGGTATCCTGAACTTTTTAGCCAAATCCAGTTATAAATAAGTTTATACCATGAATATTCTTTTGGGTCTGGTTTACCTATCAAAGATTTTTCTAATTCCATCAATCTGTCTGTAAGATTCATAGTGTCCTTGTTTTTAATAACTAAGTAGTATTTCTTTGTGTAAATGAACCACATTTTCTATATCAATTCTTTGTCTAAGGGGCATTGGAAATGTTCCTAGTTTTTGGCTATTAAGAATAGAGCTGCTATCAACATAGTCGATCATGGTTACTTATGATGTGATAGAGTGTATTTTGGGTATATGCCAAGGAGTGGTATTCTGGGTTTTCAGGTAGAACTATCCACAATTTTCTGAAAACCTGACAGTTTTATTTCTAGAGTGGTTGTATATTTTGCACTCCCACCAGCAATAGAGACGTTTTCCCCTTGCTAAACATCCTCACTGGCATGTGCTGTCATTGGAATTTCTGATCTTAGCCATTCTCATGTGTATAATATGGAATCTTTTTGTATCCTTTTCATTCCCATTTCCCTTAAGACTAAAGATGTTGAATATTTTTCTCTATTTAATGCAATGATGTTTTATTTCATCTACTATGTTTCATTTTGAAATTTTCAATTAATTTATTGATTTATATACAAATGCTAACCCCCTCTCACCTTTCTCAGTGTCCCTCCTCCAATCCCCTTGAATCTTGGCCATTTGAGATTTCTTTTTTGAGAATTCTCTGTTTAGCACTGCATAGTATTTTTTTCTTTAATTGGGTTATTTGGTTTGCTTGTCTGTACATTCTTGAGTTCTTTATATATTTGGGAAATTAGCCCTGTGTCACATGTAGGGTTGGTGAAGGTTCTTTCTCAAATCTGTAGGATACAATTTTGTCCTATTTATAGTGTACTTTGTACAGAAGTGTTGCAGTTTCACGAGGTCCCATTTATTAATTCTTGATCTTAATGCCTGAGACATTTGTGGTCTGTTCAGGAACTTGCCTTCTCTACTAATAAATTTAAGACTTATTTCCCACTTTCTTTTCGACTAGATTTAGTGTATTGAGTTTTATGTTGAGGCATTTGATTCACTTGTGTTTTGCACAGGGTGATATATATGGATCGATTTGTATTCTTCAATGTACACAAATCCAGTTAATCCAGTACCATTCGTTGACGATGTTTTCATTTTTTCCTTTGTATAGTTTTAAAATCCATTGTATACTTGATAAAAATAAAGTGTTCATAGGAGTGTGAGTTTCTAGTCCATTGATCAACCTGACTGTTTTTATAGCAATACCTGTTTTATAGTAATACCATTTATAACTTGAAATGAGCAACAGTGATACCTCTCTGGGCCTCCATGCAAGGACATATTGACATGTCTAACCTCAGCAGCTTTCCTTAACCATGGAGGGAGATTCCACAATGTCTTTCTTGTATTTGTGACACTAAAGCTAAGGTCACATGGCTAGAGCTGAAAAGGACTTCTGCTTGCAGAAGTTGAAACATCGGCCCCTCATCCAAATACCTTTTCCTCAGTTATTTGTTTTCAATGGTTCCTCCCGTTTAATCTCTTCCTTAATTACTTTTTTACAAGTTGGAAGCTTAGATGGAAGGGATCTTGCCATGAAGTCACCACTTCCTTTATTCTGTTTAGCATCAATCTTTTTTTTTAAAAAAAAAAACATTTTATCTCCTTGAGCTTCATTTAATTTCCTGGTACTCCTTTTCTTCATAAACTGTGTATCTTGTATTTTTTCCTTTCTTAACTTACTACTTTTCAATATAGATCTGCATAAAGAATGACTACTACTAATGACCACATGTCACTGTCAATACTAGGTTTTGTTGAAATCTCCTGTGTTAAAACCACCAATCTGAAACTCTTCAAAGCTGTCACCAGCAGATTTTTAGAACAAGAGCCAAAAGCAGCCACATTCTGTGTCTCAATCACCAATACTGGTCTCTATAGAGGTCATTGTTAATTTTCTTTCCCTATGAAACTTCTTCAGCTTGGTGGCTAGAGTACACATTGCCTCAGGACTGTCTTTCATGTTCCTACTAGCATGGTCCATTAAGTCTCCTGAAAGCTTTTTTTTTTTTTTTTTTTTTTTTTAAATTCAATTCAAACTGCCAGAGTACACATTCTTCCAACAAGCAGCATGGTAAGTACTGTTATAGTTATACCAACATGGTAACAACTTCTGTTTTGATCAGTGTTCAATTACTGTTTAGTGACACTTTGACCACAGCAACTCTTATGAAGGAGAATATTTAATTGGACTTCCTTAAAGTTTCAGCATTAAGTCCATGTTCCTAATGGCAGGGACTATAGAAGCATACAGACAATCATGATGTTGGAGAGAAGTAGCTGACAGTTCTATATCCAGATCTACAGGAATCAAAAAGAGAGACACTCTGGGCTTAGAATGGGATTTTGGAACCTCAAAGCACATCTTTAGTGAAACACTTCCTCCTAATTCTTTCAAATAACACCACTCTCTGATAACTCAGTACTCAAATCTATAAGCAATGGGACCATTTTCATTCAAACACACACACACACACACACACACACACGAAGTCTGAGTTGGAGACATTGTGGGTTGTTACAATAATTGGTAAAAGCACAAGGAAGAGGAGATGAATATAACAGGTAAAATATACGAAATGCTATAATGAAACTCATTGCTATGTGTCTTTAGTAAAAAACTCTGATTAAAGAAAGCCAATGGAGAAGGTATTCTTCTTGCTCCCACTTCAGAGATACAGTACTACACCATAAAAAGGGCAAGGAGACAAGACTCTGAAGAAGCTGACAGCATCACATCCACAGTCAAACTGAAGGAAACAAGGAATGCATGCATGCTTGTGATGGTTTGTACATGCTTGGTCCAGGGAGTGGCACTATTAGAAGGTGTGGCTCTATTGGACTAGGTGTGTCACTGTGGGTATGAGCTTTAATACCCTAGTACTAGCTGCCTGAATGTAAGTCTTCCACTAGCAACCTTCAGAGGAAGATGTAAATCTCTCAGCTCTGCCTGCCCTATGCCTGCCTGGAGGCTGCCATGTTTCTGCTTTGATAATAATGGACTGAACCCCTGAACCTGTAAGCCAGCTTCCATTAAATGTTGTCCTTATAGTGTCCACATTTTGGTCTTCATTCTTCTTGAGTTTCATGCGTTTAGCAAATTGTATCTTATATCTTGGGTATCCCAAGTTTTGGGCTAATATCCACTTATCAGTGAATACATATTGTGTGAGTTCCTTTGTGATTGTGTTACCTCACTCAAGATGATGCCCTCCAGGTCCATCCATTTGGCTAGGAATTTCATAAATTCATTCTTTTTAATAGCTGAGTAGTACTCCATTGTGTAAATGTACCATAATTTCTGTATCCATTCCTCTGTTGAGGGACATCTGGGTTCTTTCCAGCTTCTGGCTATTATAAATAGGGCTGCTATGAACATAGTGGAGCAAGTGTCCTTCTTACCGGTTGGGACATCTTCTGGATATATGCCCAGAAGAGGTATTGCTGGATCCTCCGGTAGTACTATGTCCAATTTTCTGAGGAACCACCAACTGATTTCCAGAGTGGTTGTTCAAGCTTGCAATCCCACCAACAATGGAGGAGTGTTCCTCTTTCTCCGCATCCCTGCCAGCATCTGCTGTCATCTGAATTTTTGATCTTAGCCATTCTGACTGGTGTGAGGTAGAATCTCAGGGTTGTTTTGATTTGCATTTCCCTGATGATTAAGGATGTTGAACATTTTTTCAGGTGCTTCACTGCCATTTGGTATTCTTCAAGACCAAAATGTGGACACTGTGCCCCTTCTTAGAATTGGGAACAAAACAACCATGGAAGGAGTTACAGAGACAAAGTTTGGAGCTGTGATGAAAGGATGGACCATCTAGAGACTGCCGTATCCAGGGATCCATCCCATAATCAGCTTCTAAACGCTGACACCATTGCATACACTAGCAAGATTTTGCTGAAAGGACCCAAAGATAGCTGTCTCTTGTGAAACTATGCAGGGGCCTAGCAAACACAGGAGTGGATGCTCACAGTCAGCTATTGGATGTATCACAGGGCTCCCAATGGAGAAGCTAGAGAAAGTACCCAAGGAGCTAAAGGGATCTGCAACCCTATAGTTGGAACAACATGATGAACTAACCAGTACCCCGGAGCTCTTGTCTCTAGCTGCATATGTATTGAAAGATGGCCTAGTCGGCCATTACTGGAAAGAGAGGCCCATTGGACTTGCAAACTTTATATGCCCCAATATAGGGGAATGCCAGGGCCAAAAGAATGGGAATGGGAGGGTAGGGAAGTGGGGGGCGGTATGGGGGACTTTTGGGATAACATTGGAAATGTAATTGAGGAAAATATGTAATAAAAAAAAAATGAAAAAAAAAATGTTGTCCTTATAATGCTTGCCTTGGTCATGGTGTCTCTTCACAGCAGTAAAACCCTAACTAAGATAATACTGATGGTAAGTTTTCTATCTCCATCAATACAGGACAGGATACTCTGCCCAATGAATGAATGAATGAAGATGCCCATCAGTCAAGTGATTGGAGTTTCTATTAACAATTGAAAGAAACTATAGATTATATGCTAATAAAATGAAATAATAAAATAAATATATTTAGAATTTGGCCATATTTTAAAGTTTTAGTTTTTATACCTCTAAAATTATATGCAACAGAAATATTTATTATTCAAAATTTAAAGTTTGGAAAACTGGTCTCATAAAGATGAGGCAAAGGCATTTCAACAGAGATATTTCTTTCTCAAATTCAAATCCTAGGTGAAGACAGTAGGTAAGATCTTATCCCCACGGCTTGTCCAGTGACTTCAACACTTGTACCATACAGACAAATTCACACTAGGTTACAAAGAGTTATGGACTCTCACAATTGAATTTTTTAAATGTAAGAAAAATATCTGAAGACAACTAATCCCAAAGAACATACTGAGTGTCCACAGTATTTTAGATAGCAAGAGCACAGTTAAGATCTGGGCTTTTGTGTTTTTTTCATAACTATCCTTCTTAAGGGAGCTTTTCTTTATTACTTTTCTCTGTAATGCTCCCTGAATGAGCTATTTTGACTTATAGTTTTGGAGCCATATCAAACATTGTATCAGTAATAATCACTAAGTGGTGTTTGGAGTCTAGAAATTTGGGTTTGCAACTTCATCCTATGTATTGAGCAAGTAGAATAACACATTCTACAACCTAAATACCATCTTTATTTTAAAATATTTTAGTTATATGCATATATGTGCCAGTTGTGTGTGTGTGTGTGTGTGTGTGTGTGTGTGTGTGTGTGTGTGTGTGTTAAAGTCTGTGGTTACTCATAGAACCCAGAAGAGGATCAGATTCTGATAAATAAAATTAAGAACAAAGCACCCATGACAAGAAGAGCATTGCCAATTACTTAAGAAATAGATAACCAAGAAATGTCAAATAAATATTTGCAGAGAAATAGGGTATTTAAAAAGTGTGAAATTATTTCCACAACATATTGATATTAAAGGAATAAGTGAAAACTTGTAGAAATACCAAATTTTGTTCAGCTATATCCTTTGGTTTTTCTCCATAATTGGTTTTCCTTTCTGAATTGCATATGCTTTGTAAAGTCTGTGTTTTGGGGTGGATAGGTTGTATACTTTATATACTATTCAGATGCATGTATAACTGTCTGTCTATGTATATACATGCATATGTGCATGCAGATGCCAGATGTTTCTGTATGCCTCAATCACTTTTAATCATGTTCTTGAGACAAGGTTTGAACCTGAAGTTCACTTATTTAGCTACACTGTCTATATAGCAAGGCCAGGAACCCTCTTATCTTCTTATCCTCAATGTCATGATTACACACATGCACCACTGTACTCTGCTTTTTACATGACACATGGGTATCAGAACTCAGGTCCTCATGCATAGTTTTAATTGTCTCTATGTATTGTCACTGATGTAAACTGATAATTAAATTATATTTTAAGATATTCAGTCACATGTGTCATATTGGTAAAATCATGAAAACATTGTAAAAGCCAAACTAAACCATAGATTTGTGACTGGGATAGTGTTTTTCTTTGTCTTTAATTAGCCTTCAGAGTTCCTCTATTAGCCTTCAGAATGAGTCCCTTCATCCACCAAAGACACTAACACATAGTTGCACAGCCATGGGTGTTTGGGAAGGGGGTGGGGGGAGAGCCTGCATCCAGCCAGAGTTCCTGTTCTCTGGGTGGGCGGACACAGGAGGACTGCTGGATTCTTTCCACGTGACCCCAGGTGGGCATCTGGCTAGGTGAATCTGCTGACCCCACAAGGTGGGGGGTGGGGGTGGGGAGTGGACAAGGGGCAGCCCCAGGTACCAGGTTCTCAGTCTCCAGCATCCCACGCTGTATGGCAGAGGAGTTGAGAACAGAATAGGAGCCACAGGGTGGGACTAGGCCCAGGAGATAAAGGAAGAGGAGGGATGGGGGCGCTGGGTGGTTCCCAGGCAAGCAAGTCTTTAGTTTGGTCCTTGATGAAGAGACAGTTTTAGAGCTTTACTATAGAAAGGCAGGGGGAAAGAGAAAAGATAGAAAGAGAGAGAGAGAGAGGGACCAGCCATGGCCAAGAGGAGAAAAGGAGGAAGGGAAAGAGAGGAAGAGAGTTAGAGAGTAAGAAAGGTAAACACTTAGATAGTAAGGAAAGTAAAAGCTTGAGAGAGCAAGGAGGGGCCAAGCAGCCCCTCTTATACTGGGCTTGTTATTTTGCTGTTAGTAGATAACTGTGGGGAGGAGTTTAGCCAGAAGGCCAGAAGCTTGGGACATTGTCTCCGTGACTACTAGCAACACGCTTCTCTTGTGGGGGATGTGGGGGTGGTAACTTCGACAGGAGCCAGGGGTCTAGGAGACATAAGGGAACACCTTCAGTCCCATGTAGGTGAAAATTACCACCACCGGGTACCACCAGGGTTCAAGACCATAGCTCGACTGGAGAACAGGCTGTCTGTGCATAGCCCATTGCCCCACACATAGTGATGAAGGCTTTATATAAGAACTTGTTCAAATTCTCCATGACTAATGAATTGTCTAGGTATTATCTTTAGTAATAGGCTTTATTGTAAGTTCATGGAGAACAACTTCTAGTCTTGGCAAAAGCCTGGGTTGTTTGTGGAAAGGGTGTGCTATTATAACTGTATTGGCTAGTTTTGTGTGCCAACTTGACACAAAGCTGGAGTCTTGACAGAGAAAGGATCCTCTATTGAGGAAATGTCACCATGAGGTCTAGCTGTAAGGTATTTTCTCAATCAGTGATCAAGGGTGGGAGAACCCAGTCCATTGTGGGTGGTGCCATCCCTGGGCTGATAGTCTTGGGTTCTATAAGAAGGCAAGCTGAACAAGCCAAGGGAAGCAATCCAGTAAGCAGCACCATCCAGGCCCTTTGCATCAGCTCCTGCCTCCAAGTCTCTGCTCTTTGTGAGTTCCTGTCCTGACTTCCTTTGGTGATGAACAACAATGTGAAATTGCAAGCTGAATAAAATGTTTTCTCCCCAACTTGCTTCTTCTTATTATGTTTTGTGCAGAATACAAATCCTGACTAAAACTGTGATCCTATGGCCAACAATTCAATTAGATGTAACCCTATCCAAGTACTGGAAATTTTATTTGGTGACAAAAGATGGATATTGGAGATGTATATCCCTCATTATTTGGTGATTTCATTTAAATTGCCTTCATATATGTATACATTTTAGGTAACATCTACTGTATTAGATGTCTTTATTACACTTCAAATTTCATTTAATTTGACTTGTCTTTCCTCGTATTCCCACTCTCATCTCTTGTTCTCCTTTTCTATGTCCTATTCACTTGATCCTTTGACTTTCCTCTAGATCCATCCAGAATTATCTATTCTACTTCCATTTCCTAGAGAGATCTATCTTCTTCACCCTTACTCAGTTACCCTATACCCCATCTCTGTCTTTCTACTGATTGTAGCTTGATTATGACACACTCAATAGCTAACACCCACATATAAATGAATACATGTTATACTTGTCCTTCTGGGTCAGATTACCTCTTTTTCTATTGATTTACCTGTGCTTTTCATGATTTCTGTTATCCCATGTTACTACTAAGTTACTGCTAAGTAATATTCTAGCATTTGTATGTATTTTTTAACCAATTTATCTGTTGAAGGATATATAGGTTATTGCTTCTGGATATTTTGAATAAACCAGCAATGAACATGTTTGAGCAAGTGTCTCTGTGGTAGTGTACATGCCCAGCAGTAGATGGGCAACAGAGAAAAAAATCAAAACAAAAACAAGTTATTGGCATCTTGAGAGAGAGCTGGTCCCATAATCTGGGACAGGGCTTTTCCTTTTTAAAAATATATCTTTCTTTTATTTTAAATTATATATTTGCATATTTAAATTTAACTTAAATTATACATTTATATTGAGCTTTATGTATGCTTTAAATATGCATAATTATACATATTTACATGTATATAATTTAAATGTAATTTAAATATGCATTTGCATATAAGACAGATAGATATAGAGAAAGATTATGTAGATATCGATATAGGTGATTTAGATGATAAATGTAGATATAAGTATAGACATAGTATAGACATAGATACATAATTTTCTTATAAATCTTTTATTTTTTTAATGAAATTATTGTATGTGCCACTGAATGGGTCTCTGTATCTATATCTATTTCCTTTACCTTTACTTGGTTCTTTTCCTTGGTTTTATTTTGTGCTATTCCAATGCATTAGTTTTGTTTTATCTTATTACATTTTATTTTGTTACTATGCCTTAGAAGCCTGTTTGTTTTCTACATAGAGGGAGAGGCATATCTAGTTATGAGGAGAGATTAGGTAGAACTAGGAAAATAAATAAAGGAAAAACTGTAATCCAGATATATTATTTGAGAAAAAATTCTGTTTTCAATAAAAGGAAAAAACAAAACTAAACATACTTATATCACAGCTATACATTTCTATATGTAGGAGGAATATTTAAAATTAAAATAACTAAGCAAATTTCAAGTATACAGTTTAGTCATTTTAATCCTTGTCACACTACATACATTACAAATTCAGTTTGTATTTATCTTTTATATAAAAGTGTCTTCTTGTTTTCCCTCTCTTTCTAGCCATGGTAAGAGCCTTTCTTTGCTCCTGAATATGACATTTGTGAAATTCTAAAAGTGGTGAAATTATACAGTGTCATTCTGAGTCTGATGCATTTCACTTAGCATAACATGGTTCAGTTCATGACTTTTGTGGCAAATTACATTTTTTTAATCTTTGCATGGTGAATACTACCCCTTCATGTAAATGTGTATATTTGTGTGGATGTGTATACACACATTTTATATTTAGAGATTAAGCGATCTGTCTCATCTGTGAACAGAAATGTAGTTTCAGTATCCTCCTAATGTGATTAACACTCTAAAAAAAATTCCTAAGCTGAGCACAATGATTGTAGTTTTTTGGTTCAAAACTAAGAAGTTTCTTCATCCACATTTAATTGTTTAGAAGAAACTATTTTCTGTAATGTAGTTTAATGACTATCTTATTTTAAAATACCAAACATATATGAAGAAATCTTATTGACCAAATCACTGCTAAATCTTGCATTTTATATTTAATAAATTACATTTTCAATATTGAGGTATGCTACAATTCTATGGCTTAGCTACGCTTTTCCATAAAAATTACTAATGATAACAATCAGATTTTTGAGTTTTAGGTTGTTATTTTTTTAAAAAGTTATTTGTAATTAATTTTTTACAATTCATATTACATTTTCCACCCTTCCCCTCCCACTCTCCAACTGTTCCACATCCCGTACTTCCTCCCCACCACACCCAGTCTCCACATGGATGCCTCCACCCTCCACTCTATCTGACCTCTAAACACCCTGGGGCCTCCAGTCTCTTGAGGGTTAGGTACATCATCTCTGAATGAACATAGACCTGTAAGTCCTCTACTGTATGTGTGTTGGGGGTTTCATATCAGCTGGTGCATGCTGTCTGTTTGGTGTTCCAGTGTTTGAAAGATCTCTGGGGTCCATACTGCTGGTCCTTCTATAGGATCACTCCTCTCAAATTCTTTCAGCCTTTCCTAATTCAACAACAGGGGTCAACTTCTTCTGTCCATTCATTAAGTGCAAATATCTGCATTTGACTCATTTTGCTTGTTGAGTCTTTTGAGGGTTGGTCATGATAGATCCCTTTCTGTGAGTGCTCCATAGCCTCAGTAATAGTGTCAGGCCTTGGGACCTCCCTTTGAGCTGGATCCCACTTTGGGTATGTCACTGGACCTTCTTTTCCTCAGGCTCCTCTCCATTTCCATCACTGTAATCCTTTCAGACAGAAACAATTATGGGTCAGAAATTTGACTCTGGAATGACAACCCCATCCCTCACTTGATATCCTGTCTTCCTGCTGGATGTGGGCTCCATAAGTTCCCTCTCCCTACTGTTGGGCATTTCATCAAAGCTCACTCTCTATGAATTCCTGAAGTCTCTCACCTCCCAGGTCTCTGGTGTACTCTGTGGGGTCCCCCCCAACCTCCTATTTCCTGAGGTTGCCTATTTATATTCTTTCTGCTGGACCTCAGGGTTTCAGTCCTTTTCCCTCACCCAGTACTAGATCACCTCACACTTGTTTGGTAATCCTGAACTTTGACTGGAAGACCTTGAACTCCTTTTCAGATAATTCTGCACCATGTATTTGTCTTCTTTCATCAAATGTCTATTTGGGCTCAGTGCCTTATTTATTTATTTATTTATTTATTTATTTATGTCCTTGGCTTGTATAAATTGGTTACTTATTTTGCATGCTAGCCAGTTAATATACACAACTTATAAAATACAAATCACATTTCTTAGGAGTTCAATCATTTCACTCACACTTCCTTCTTTCTCTTTTTAAATGTAGGTTTGGAGACATACCCAAATAGATATTTTCCAAAGATAATGTAAGTATTTGTTGCTAGGCTTTCACCTAAGAGCTTTATCTTTTGAAGGGTTTCATCCTTAATTCATGTGAGTGCCTATTTGTTTCTACTATAGGACAAGGATCAAATAATCCCCTTCTCCTTTGGTTACTCATTATTATTTTCTTTTACATAAAAACATTATGAACATGACAGAGGAACTATCCCCTGAGCATCCTTCTTTAAGATTTTCTTTTCTCCACTCTGTAATACTGGTATCACTTTCAAAGACTTATGTGCTATATTTTTCGTACTCATATTAATTATTAAGTATCATAATACTTGGCTTGTTTACATGGATATATATTCTGTCTTAAGAAAGAGCACACCTTAATTATGGCGCATGAGCTTTTTGATGGACTAAGTTTGGTTTCATAGTATTTTTTCAAAGTTTTGCATCTATGTTCATCAGAGATATTCATTTTTTCTTTATAGTGACTTTTCCTGGATTTTGTATGTAGGTGATAATGGACTCATAAAACTAGTTTGAGTTATCACTTATCTTTAACATAATGTAAAGTTTGAGTAAAAAACAGTCAGTTTTGTTCTGTGTGCATGCAATGATGTAAGACTCAAGGTTTACCTTTTTTTTTAGTTGTACTGGTAATTGCTTCAATCTCCATTTATGTTATTGATCATAAACATCTAGTTTTTTTTTTATGATACAGTTGTGGTAGATTGTATGTTTCATTAAATAAGAGCTTTTGCAAATTAGCTTAACTTGCTAGTATATAATTATTACCTCTCATACCATTTGTCTTTCTTCAGTATCAATTATAATGTCTGTTCTTACATTTATATGTTTATTCAATTGATTCCATTATTTCTCTTCCTTCTAATACACCAAGAGTTTGACAATTTAAGTTTTTTTGAGGTCATTTAAGGCTCACAGTATGGATTAGTATGGCCATTTCAAAAAATTTGAAGATTTTAACCATTATTTATTTTATTTTATTTTTTATGCTTCATTATATCTTTCTATAGTTCTCAGGTATTACTGCAAGGTGTATAATGAATTGCTGCTTCAGAACAAGTCCTACATGCATTCTTTATTATTCTTATTCTATCACTGTATGGAATTAATTTTAAGTTATATATTTAAGTTGCTAATACTTTATTTCTTTTCATGCATTGAATGTTGAAGGTGTGAGTTTTTCATTTGTGTCCAGTATATATTCTTCATGTCTAGAATTTGATTTAGTCTGCTGTTTTTTTTTTTTTTTCAATTTTACTTATGCTTTGACACTTTAATATAGTTCCCCATGCTATGGTGACCCCAACTATAAAATTATTTGCATTGATATTTCATAATTGTGATTTTGCTACTGCTAGGAATTACATTATCAATATCTGTGTTTTCAAATGATTTCAGGCAACTCCATTGAAAGGGGCCTTTGATCACTAAATGGGTCATGACCAATAGGTTGAGAGACAATAAATAATCTAGAACATTTTTGTAGTTTTTATGTGATAGATGCATTTTTAAGTTTTATTTTGTTTCCAATGAGGATATATGTGATGGTTGTTCCTGGTTATCAAATGCACCATATCTGGTATGACCTATAATCCAATGAACTACAATACATAATTGGAGAACTCACCTGTGATCCAGATCGTGAGGCTGGAAGACACAAGTTTCTCTCCTGGATCTTGGCATGGAGATCTTGAGGCATAGGGGCCATGAAAAGTTTAGACCCAGGCAAGGTAGTACATGCCTTTAATCCAAGGAGACAAAGGCAAGGAGATCTCTGAGTTCAAGGTCAGCCTAGAACAAAGACAGTTCCATATCCAAGCATGGTGGTACAGACCTTTAATCTGGGCCATGCCTTTTGCTGGATACCTACATAAGGAAATTAGAGGAAGGAGAATTCACTCTTCTTTTCCTGCTTTCATTTACTTGCCAGCACATCTGTGGGAATCTACTTCTACAAAAGACCAGATGAAACAACTAGCCTTGTGGGACTGAGCAACTACTAGATTCTTGGACTTCCCATTTACGGCTGACCATTGTTGGGTTATTTGGATTACAGACTGTAAATCATAAAAGATAAATTTCCTCAATGTAGAGAGACATTCCATAAGTTCTGAGACTTTAGAATAACTAAACTAATACAGTGTATTTTCTAGTGAAATTGAAATTCTTCAAAATGATTATTTTCAATTCTTCATCATGCTTTTATGTAGGTGGAATTGTTTTGATTCTTTTTGGTGCCTCATTTCTTAGAATTCATATGAATTTTAGTTAAATCTGTGTCTTCATAGGCATCCTTTGCCAACCAAAGTCTATAGTAGTAATATCTGTGGTCTGATGAAATGGTTTTCCCATAATTATCATTGAGCACAGCTGAATGGGGGTCATTTTTATAATTAGAGGTTCATCAATTCTGCAGTGACAGGCCTATTACCAAGGTCTTTAGCAAGCTATAAGACAAACTTTAAGGTAAATTGATCTGTTTTATGATCATTATTGATACATCTAAAGTAGAGAAAAAAATCTACATTAAAAGTATTCACTGAATCCAAAGAGAGAAAAGCCTATTAAGTATTTAGTTGAACATGTTTTTTGAAAGAATTCTTGGTAGCAAGACCATTCATTTTATAGATGAGACTATTTAGAATCAAGACCCTGGACTACTTAATGTTGGATAATTGAACAAAGTTCAGAGTACTAGTTTATGGGCAGCATGAAAGGTGAGTTAGTAACTTTGTTCCTGGTACTGAATTATAGTAGCATTTGTAGATCTTGTATGGTGTTGAATTTATAGTAATAACACTGTGAGGGTGTTGACAGATGTATCTGTAAGCAGGTTTCTGTTCAGACAGGATGAATTTTACAGTGTATGTGTAGCACTCACATACTTCTACCTGTGTGCCACAGGAATGAAAACTGAGGTTCTTTGCCATATACTAAAATTTGCTCTAACTCTACTCTAAACCCTTAATTGATATTACTTGTGAGAGCATCAGGGAAATGTGGAGCTACAGTCAGACCTAACCTTGACTACATCATCACTGTGCTTGCCTGTGAGATATGGGCTTGCCTTCTCAATGTCCCTCCTCAATCTTGGGGTATACCATACCCTTGCAAACTTTTAGTGAGATCATAGTATTTCCTAGAAGACTGTAGTGGAATATGAATAAGAAATCACCTCTAAATATACTTGCTATTTTTCTTATAGTGTTCTTCAGCTGACTTGGGTGGAGGGTTGTCAGTGGACTTTTCATCCAAAAACAGACTGCAGTGTGGACCACAGAAGCTAACAGCTTCAGGGACAGGTGAGAGCCACAGAGATTCTGAGGCAGCACCATTTTTGGGGCTCCAGACATCAAGCCACATTCCCAGCAGAGCACAGGTGTCCGCCCTGCTCCGGAGGCATTTGGCTCAGGATCAGCAAGAGCCATCTTGGTTCCCGGACTCAGCAGAAAGTAGCCTGCACAGGTGAGAGTGTGGACTACAGAAGCTAACAGCTTCTGGGACAGACAAGAGCCACAGAGCTTCTGAGACAGCGCCATTTTCAGGCTTCAGACATCTGGCCACCTTCCTGGCCAGAGGTCAGGTATCTGCCCAGCCCAGGAGGACCTAGCCTCAGGATCTGCGGGAGCCATTTTGGTTCCAGGACTTCGCAGAAAGTAGTCTGCACAGGTGAGAGTGTGGACTACTGAAATTAACAGGTTCTGAGACAGACCAAAGCAACACAGCTTCTGGGAAAGGCCCTGTTTTGGCCCTTCATCTTTGGCCAGGAGGAGGTCCAATCGCCAGAAAACTGGGTACCCTCCCTGTAAGAGGTGAGCTTGCCTGCAGAGACTGCTCTGACCACTGAAACTCAGAGGAGAGAGCTAGTCTCCCAGGTCTGCTGATAGAGGGTAACAGAATCACCAGAGGAACAATCTCTAAACAGAGACAACTATAACAACTAACTCCAGAGATTACCAGATGGTGAAAGGTAAACTTAAGAATCTTATGAACAGAAACCAAGACCACTCACCATCATCAGAACCTAGCACTCCCACTTCGCCAAGTCCAGGGTACCCCAACACACCCAAAAGGCTAGACCCAGATTTAAAAGCATATCTCATGATGATGGTAAAGGACATCAAGAAGGTCTTTAATAACTCACTTAAAGAAATACAGGAGAACAGTGCTAAAGAGTTACAAGTCCTTAAAGAAAAACAGAAAAACACAACCAAACAGGTAGAAGTCCTTACAGAAAAACAGGAAAACACATCAAAACAGGTGATAGAAATGAACAAAACCATACTAGACCTAAAAAGGGAAGTAGACACAATAAAGAAAACCCAAAGTGAGGCAACGCTGGAGATAGAAATCCTAGGAAAGAAATCTGGAACCATAGATGCCAGCATCAGCAACAGAATACAGGAGATGGAAGAAAGAATATCAGGTGCAGAAGATTCCATAGAGAACATTGGCACAACAATCAAAGAAAATGGAAAATACAAAAATATCCTAACTCAAAACATCCAGGAAATCCACAACACAATGAGAAGACCAAACCTATAGATAATAGGAGTGGATGAGAATGAAGATTTTCAACTCAAAAGACCAGCAAATATCTTCAACAAAATTATAGAAGAAAACTTCCCAAATCTAAAGAAAGAGATGACCATGAACATACAAGAAGCCTACAGAACTCCAAATAGACTGGACCAGAAAGAAATTCCTCCCAACACATAATAATCAGAACAACAAATGCACTAAATAAAGATAGAATACTAAAAGCAGTAAGGGAAAACGGTCAAGTAACATATAAAGGCAAGCCTATCAGAATTACACCAGATTTTTCACCAGAGACTATGAAAGCCAAAAGAGCCTGGACAGATGTTATACAGACACTATGAGAACACAAATGCCAGCCCAGACTACTATACCCAGCCAAACTCTCAATTACCATAGATGGAGAAACCAAAGTATTCCATGATAAAAACAAATTCATGCATTATCTTTCCACGAATCCAGCCCTTTAAAGGATAATAACAGAAAAAAAAATCAATACAAGGACAGGAACCATGCCTAGAAAAAGCAAGAAGGTAATCCCTCAACAAACCAAAAAGAAGACAGCTACAAGAACAGAATGCCAACTTTAACAACAAAAATATCAGGAAGCAACAATTACTTTTCCTTAATATCTCTTAATATCAATGGACTCAACTCCCAATAAAAAGACATAGACTAAGAGACTGGCTACACAAACAAGACCCAACATTTTGCTGCTTACAGGAAACTCATCTCAGAGAAATAGATAGACACTACCTCAGAATGAAAGGCTGGAAAAAAATTTTCCAAGCAAATGGTATGAAGAAACAAGCTAGAGTATCCATTCTAATATCTAATAACATCAACTTCCAATCCAAAGTCATCAAAAAAGACATGGAGGGGCACTTCATACTCATCAAAGTTAAAATCCTCCAAGAGGAACTATCAATTCTGAATATCTATGCTCCAAATGCAAGGGCAGCTACATTCATTAAAGAAACTTTAGTAAAGCTCAAAGCACACATTGCACCTCACACAATAATAGTGGGAGACTTCAACACACCACTTTCACCAATGGACAGATCATGGAAACAAAAATTAAACAGGGACACAGTGAAACTAACAGAAGTTATGAAACAAATGGATCTGACAGATATCTACAGAACATTTTATCCTAAAACAAAAGGATATACCTTCTTTTCAGCACCTCACGGTACCTTCTCCAACTTTACCATATAATTCGTCACAAAACAGGCCTCAAAAAATACAAAAATATTGAAAATGTGCCATGCACCCTATTAGATCACCATGGGCTAAGGCTGATCTTCAATAACAACATAAATAATGGAAAGCCAACATTCACGAGGAAACTGAACAACATTCTTCTCAAAGATATCTTTGTCAAGGAAGGAATAAAGACAGAAATTAAACACTTTTTAGAGTTCAATGAAAATGAAACCACAACATACACAAACTTATGGGACACAGTGAAAGCATTTCTAAGAGCAAAACTCATACCTCTGAGTGCCTCCAAAAGGAAACTAGAGAGAGCACACTTTAGCAGCTTGACAACACACATAAATGCCCTATAACAAAAGTAAGCAAATTCACCCAAGAGGAGTAGACAGCAGGAAATAATCAAACTCAGGGGCGAAATCAACCAAGTGGAAACAAGAAGAACTATTCAAAGAATCACTCAATCGAGGAGCTGGTTCTTTGAGAAAATCAACAAGATAGACAAACCGTTAGCCAGACTCACTAGAGGGCACAGGGAAAGCATTCTAAGAAGTTTCTAGACAGATACCAGGTACCAAATTTGAATCAAGATCAGGTTAATGATCTAAACAGCCCTATATCCCCCAAAGAAATAGAAGCAGTCATTAATAATCTCCCAAACAAAAAAAGCCCAGGACCAGTTGGGTTTAGTGCAGAGTTCTATCAGACCTTCAAAGAAGATCTAATCCCAGTTCTTCACAAACTATTCCACAAAATAGAAACAGAAGGTTTACTCTACCCAACTCATTCTATGAAGCCACAATTACTCTGATACCTAAACCACAAAAAGACCCAACAAAGATAGAGAACTTCAGAACAATTTCCCTTATGAATAGTGATGCAAAAATCCTCTATAAAGTTCTTGCTAACCGAATCCAAGAACACATCAAAACAATCATCCATCCTGACCAAGTAGGTTTCATCCCAGGGATGCAGGGATGGTTCAATATATGAAAATCCATCAATGTAATCCAGTATATAAACAAACTCAAAGACAAAAACCACATGATCATCTCCTTAGATGCTGAGAAAGCATTTGACAAAATCCAACACCCATTCATGATAAAAGTCTTGGAAAGATCAGGAATTCAAGGTAAACATTATAAAAGCAATCTACAGCAAACCAGTAGCCAACATCAAAGTAAATGGTGAGAAGCTGGAAGCAATCCCACCAAAATCAGGGACTAGACAAGTCTGTCCACTCTCTCCCTACCCATTCAACATTGTACTTAAAGTCCTAGCCAGAGCAATTAGACAACCAAAGGAGATCAAGGGGATACAAATTGGAAAGGACAAAGTCAAAACATCACTTTTTTGCAGATGATATGATAGTATATATTAGTGACCCTAAAAATTCCACCAGAGAACTCCTAAACCTGATAAACAGCTTCGGGGAAGTAGCAGGATATAAAATTAACTCAAGCAAGTCAATGGCATTTCTGTACACAAAGGATAAACAGGCTGAGACAGAAATTAGGGAAACAACACCCTTCTCAATAGTCACAAATAATATAAAATACCTTGGCGTGACTCTAACTAAGTAAGTGAAAGATCTGTATGATAAGAACTTCATGTCTCTGAAGAAAGAAATTAAAGATCTCAGAAGATGGAAAGATCTCCCATGCTCATGGATTGGCAGGATCAACATTGTAAAAAAGGCTATCCTCCCAAAAGCAATCTACAGGTTCAACGAATTCCCCATCAAAATTCCAACTCAATTCTTCATCAAATTAGAAAGGGCAATCGGCAGATTCATCTGGAAATACAAAAAACCTATGATAGCAAAAAATCTTCTCAAGTATAAAAGAACCTCTGGTGGAATCACCATGCCTGACCTAAAGCTGTACTACAGAGTAATTGTATTAAAAACTGCATGGTACTGGTATAGTGACAGAGATGTAGACCAATTGAACAGAATTGAAGAACCAGAGATGAACCCACATACCTATGGTCACTTGATCTTTGACAAGGGAGCTATCTCACAAGCACTATTGTCTCGCCAGCAAGAACACATGCATGAGAAACCGGATCGTTCTGCAGCAACTTTATGACACCACTTTCAACATGAAGACAAAGAGCCCAAGCACCAAAAAGGTGCTGCTTATATACACGTTAGTGTGGCATGTCCACACCTGATTGGCTGCTCTCCCAGAGCCTCATCACCATGCTCTGGGATGTGCCATGACTTGGCATGAAAACTCTTTTGGACATGTGCACATTGCTTGTTTACCAATTAGGCCATGCAGGCACAGAGGAAACCGCTTCCCACAGAGCTAAACCACCCAATGGAAAAAAGTCAGCCTTTTCAACAAATGGTGCTGGCACAACTGGCTGTTATCATGTAGAAGATTGGGAATTGATCCATTTCTATCTCCTTGTACTAAGGTCAAATCTAAGTGGATTAAGGTACTCCACATAAAAACAGAGACACTTAAAATTATAGAGAAGAAATTAGGGAAAAGCCTCAAAGATATGGCACAGGGGAAAAATTCCTGAATAGAACAGCAATGGCTTGTGCTGTAAGATCAAGAATTGATAAATGGGACCTAATAAAATTCCAAAGCTTCTGCAAGGCAAAAGACACCTTCAATAAGAAAAAAAGACCACCAACATATTGGGAAAGGATCTTTACCAATCCCAAATCGGATAGGGGACTAATATACAATGTATATACAGAACTCAAGAAGGTGGACTCCAGAAAATCAAATAATCCCATTAAAAAATGGGCCTCAGAACTGAACAAAGAATTCTCACCTGAGGAATACCAAATGGCAGAGAAGCACATGAAAAAATGTTCAACATCCTTAATCATCAGGGAAATGCAAATCAAAACAACCCTGAGATTCCACCTTACTCCAGTCAGAATGGCTAAGATCAAAAATTCAGGTGAGAGCAGATGCTGGTGAGGATGTGGAGAAAGAGGAACACTCCTCCATTGTTGTTGGGTTTGCAAGCTTGTACAACCATTCTGGAAATCAGTCTGGCGGTTTCTCAGAAAATTGGACATAGTACTACTGGAGGATCCAGCAACACCTCTCCTGGGAATATATCCAGAAGATGTTCCAAATGGTAAGAAGGGCACATGTTCCACTATGTTCATAGCAGCCTTATTTATAATAGCCAGAAGCTGGAAAGAACCCAGATGCCCCTCAACAGAGGAATGGATACAGAAAATGTGGTACATTTACACAATGGAGTACTACTCGGCTATTAAAAAGAATGAATTTATGAAATTCCTAGGCAAATGGATGGACCTGGAGGGCATCATCCTGAGTGAGATAACCTAATCACAAAGGAACTCATACAATATGTACTCACTGATAAGTGGATATTAGCCCAGAAACTTAGGATACCCAAGATATAAGATACAATTTGCTAAACTCATTAAACTCAAGAATAAAGAAGACCAAAGTGTGGACACTTTGGCCCCTTCTTCAAATTGGTAACAAAACACCCATGGAAGGAGTTACAGAGGCAAAATTTGGAGCTGTGATTAAAGGATGGACCATCTAGTGATTGCCATATCCAGGGATCCATCCCATAATCAGCTTCCAAATGCTGACACAATTGCATACACTAGCAAGATTTTGCTGAAAGGGCCCAGATATAGCTGTCTCTTGTGAGACTATGCCGGGGTCTAGCAAACACAGAAGTGGATGCTCACAGTCAGCTATTGAATGGATCACAGGGCCCCCAATGGAGGAGCTAGAGAAAGCACCCAAGGAACTAAAGGGAACTGCAACCCTATAGGTGGAACAACAGTATGAACTAACCTGTACCCCGGAGCTCTTGTCTCTAGCTGCATTATCAAAAGATGGCCTAGTAGGCCATCACTGGAAAGAGAGGCCCATTGGACTTGCAAACTTTATATGCCCCAGTACAGGGGAATTCCAGGGCCAAAAAGGTGGAGTGGGTGGTGTAGGGGAGTGGGTGGGTGGGTGTGGGGGACTTTTGGGATAGTATTGGAAATGTAAATGAGGAAAATACCTAATAAAAATTTAAAAATCAAAACAAAAAAAATAAAAACAGACTGCACGTAATGATCTTTCAAGAATTTTGCACATGAGTAAATTTTTGAAGAAGAATATCAACGGTTTTGTGATTCTAATTTTTGATGGTTCTTAATACTAACTTGAATACTTAATACTGAGTAAGACATTGGAATATATTTTTAGTTATGCCCTTTAAAAGCTGTACATGCTTACATTGAGGCCTTATACAATTTCAGAAGTCTTCCTTTATTTACAAAATATATTAGAGGTTAAAATGACTCAATAATAAAAATATAAATGTTTTACATTAGCTGTATTTATTATAACCTGAAGTACTCTTGATTTATAATCTGCATGTACATAAATGATTACCCTGATATTAATTAACTTTGAAGGTGTATTTTCATTCTGTAATGATATAAGTGTTTGTAATTATTTCTCTCATTCATAGTCAGACATTTTAGAAGAAAAAAATACCAGATCTAGATCATTGGACATCTTTTCATTGATAATATATGCATCATAATTTATGAAAGGCCAACTTGGTCATTTGTAATTTTACTGCACATCTCATATCTTAAACCTCTCAGATCATACCCCTATTCCACCACAGAATTGTTAGGGCATTGAACAAAGCTGGGGCAGCATGCTCTTAAAATGCATAGATCAGTCTCTAGAATGAAGAAAGATGGAGAGAACCTAAGCCAGTATGAGTAAAGGATCGACACATATACCTTTAACACCACTCACCTCTTAAGTCCATATGAAAACACCTTAGTTAGTGTATGTTAGTTATTACAGATTCTCAAGCTCCTCACAACAAAGCCTTAGACAAATCTTTTTGTTTAAAATGGAAACTGACTTCCTGAAAAATGAAACAAGAAATCCATGTGTTTTGTTTTGGAGATTGAATTCTACATCTTATTTTAGTCTTATATCTCCTTTCAGTCTGATGACTACATCTGTTCACATTGTAAATACAGCAGTGTTTTGTATTTGATGGAAAACATTGCTTAGTCTATCTAGCAAGGGGATTATTTTATGGTTCTTTATACAATTTAGCATTTGGACTGACAGATGGAGAGGAAACGACTCTACCTAGGGCAGTTTACTATAGTATATTGATCCTTTAACTTCCAGTGTAAAGCTAAAAAACTTAAAGTAAAAAGATGATCTATCTATCTATCTATCTATCTATCTATCATCTATCTATCTATCTATCTATCTATCTATCTATCTATCTATCTATCTATCTATCATCTATTCATCAAACTATCATCTGTGTATATATGATCTATCCATACTACATTTGTTACTTGTCTTTTCTTAATGATAATTTTATGCATTTAATATCTATCCAAGTTGATATCATGATTTGTGTGTCTTCTAAAATCTTATTTTATTTTAATGATGAATATGTGTTTGGCAGGTTACTGGATTGGTGTAGCAGAACCCAAATAAATGCTGAAATAGGTCCCGGTGGCAGCTGTGGAATATTCCTTACTTCCTGCCCCAATGTTTTGGGTTCCTGAATGACAGATATAAACACACAGCCTTTACATTTTAATGGGCTTTAAGCAGCTCAATATCTGGACCGCTTTTTTATTTTACATTATTTTTTATTAGGTATTTATTTCATTTACATTTCCAATGTTATCCCAAAAGTCCCCCATCTGCTCCCCCACCCACTCCCCCACCCACCCGCTCCCACTTCTTGGCCCTGGCGTTCCCCTGTACTGAGGCAGATAAAGTTTGCATGAACAATGGGCCTCTCTTTCCACTGATGGCCGACTAGGCCATCTTCTGCTACATACACAGCTAGAGACACGAGCTCTGGGGGGTACTGGATAGTTCATATTGTTGTTACACCTATAGGGCTATAAATCCACTTAGCTCCTTGGTTACTTTCTCTAGCTCCTCCACTGGGGGCCCTGTGATCCATCCAATAGCTGACTGTGAACACCCACTTCTGTGTTTGCTAGGCCCTGGTATAGTCTCACAAAAGACAGCTATATCTGGGTCCTTTCAGCAAAATCTTGCTAGTGTATGCATTGGGGTCAACGTTTGGAGGCTGTCTATGAGATGGATCCCCGGATATGGCAGTCTCTAGACGGTCCATCCTTTCGACTCAGCTCCAAACTGTGTCTCTGTAACTCCTTCCATGGGTGTTTTGTTCCCAATTCTAAGAAGGGGCAAAGTGTCCACACTTTGGTCTTCGTTCTTATTGAGTTTCATGTGTTTAGCAAATTGTCTTAGTCAGGGTTTCTATTCCTGCACAAACATCATGACCAAGAAGCAAGTTGGGGAGGAAAGGGTTTATTCGGCTTACACTTCCATGCTGCTGTTCATCACCAAAGGAAGTCAGGACTGGAACTCAGACAGGTCAGGAAGCAGGAGCTGATGCAGAGGCCATGGAGGGATGTTCTTTACTGGCTTGCCTTCCCTGGCTTGCTCAGCCTACTCTCTTATAGAACCCAAGACTACCAGCCCAGGAATGGTCCCACCCACAAGGGGCCTTTCCCCCTTGATCACTAATTGAGAAAATGCCTTACAGTTGGATCTCATGGAGGCATTTCCTCAACTGAAGCTCCTTTCTCTGTGATAACTCCAGCTGTGTCAAGTTGACACAAAAATAGCCAGTACAATTGACCCCTTGTCAACTTGACACACAAACACATCACTAGTAAGCCTCAACCCTTACATTCTTATTCATCCCCAAGATCTAAATAACTTTAAAAGTCCCACAGTCTTTACATATTCTTAAAATTTCAATCTCTTTAAAATATCCATCTCTTTTAAAATCCAAAGTCTTTTTACAATTAAAAGTCTCTTAACTGTGGGCTCCACTAAAACAGTTTCTTCCTTCAAGAGGGAAAATATCAGGGCACAGTCACAATCAAAGCAAAAATCAATCTCCAACCGTCCAACGTCTGGGATCCAACTCACGATCTTCTGGGCTCCTCCAAGGGCTTGGGTCACTTCTCCAGCCATGCCCTTTGTAGCACACACGTTGTCCTCTGGGTTCCAGATGCCTGTACTCCACTGCTGCTGCTGCTCTTGGTGATCATCTCGTGGTACTGGCATCTCCAAAACACTGCGTGACCCCTTCAGTCCTGGGTCTTCAATTACAACTGGGGCTGCACCTTCACCAATGGCCTTCCATGGCCTCTCACAGTGCCAAGCCTGAGCTGCTGTGTGACCCCTTCATGCCTTCAAAACCAGTACCAACTGGGTGACCCTTACACATTACCAAGTCCCACTGCAGAAGGAGTACAACCTTGCCTATCTCTGAAACACAGCCTCTTTGTGCTTTCAGAAAACACTTCCCAGAAGATGTCACCTCAACGATGCTGGTCTCTTCTTAATCACCGCTAATTTCTTAGCTCCAGCTAACCAGCATCAATAGTCCCAGTAATGCAAAGTTTTTGCTTTAGTAGTTCTGATATCTTGTTAATCACAGCTGATTCTTCAGCCCCAGCTAACCAGAACTACAATATCTTCACAATAAAAACAGCAATGGCCCTGAAGAGAGTCTTTAATTTTCCCCCTGAAATTTCACAAACCAGGCCTCCATCTTCTGCACTGTTCTCAGCATTATCTTCCAAGCTCCTACACAACATCTGATAGAGCTCTTAACAACGAATGGATCTTCAAGCCCAAAGTTCCAACGTCCTTCCACAGTCCTCCCCAAAACATGTTCAGGTTGTCACAGGAATACCCCACTCTGCTGGTACCAATTTGTCTTAGTCAGGGTTTCTATTCCTGCACAAACATCATGACCAAGAAGCAAGTGGGGGAGGAAAGGGTTTATTCGGCTTACACTTCCATGCTGCTGTTCATCACCAAAGGAAGTCAGGACTGGAACTCAGACAGGTCAGGAAGCAGGAGCTGATGCAGAGGCCATGGAGGGATGTTTTTACTGGCTTGCCTTCCCTGGCTTGCTCAGCCTACTCTCTTATAGAACCCAAGACTACCAGCCCAGGAATGGTCCCACCCACAAGGGGCCTTTCCCCCTTGATCACTAATTGAGAAAATGCCTTACAGTTGGATCTCATGGAGGCATTTCCTCAACTGAAGCTCCTTTCTCTGTGATAACTCCAGCTGTGTCAAGTTGACACAAAAATAGCCAGTACACAAATTGAATCTTATATCTTGGGGATTCTAAGTTTCTGGGCTAATATCCACTTATCAGGGAGTACATATTGTGTGAGTTCCTTTGTGATTAGGTTACCTCACTCCGGATGATGCCCTCCAGGTCCATCCATTTACATAGGAATTTCATAAATTCATTCTTTTAATAGCTGAGTAGTACTCCATTGTGTAAATGTACCACATTTTCTGTATCCATTCCTCTGTTGAGGGGCATCTGGGTTCTTTCCAGCTTCTGGCTATTATAAATAAGGTTGCTATGAACATATTGGAGCATGTGTCCTTCTTCCCGGTTGGAACATCTTCTGGATATATGCCTAGGAGAGGTATTGCTGGATCCTCTGGTAGTACTATGTCCAATTTTCTGAGGAACCGCCAGACTGATTTCCAGAATGGTTGTACAAGCTTGTAATCCCACCAACAATGGAGGAGTGTTCCTCTTTCTCCACATCCTTGCCAGCATCTGCTGTCACCTGAATTTTTGATCTTAGTCATTCTGACTGGTATGAGGTGGAATCTCAGGGTTGTTTTGATTTGCATTTCCCTGATGATTAAGGATGCTGAACATTTTTTCAGGTGCTTCTCAGCCATTCGGTATTCCTCACGTGAGAATTCTTTGTTGAGTTCTGAGCCCTATTTTTAATGGGGTTATTTGATTTTCTGGAGTACACCTTCTTGACTTCTTTATATATATTGGATATTAGTCTCCTATCTGATTTAGGATAGGTTAAGATCCTTTCCCAATCTGTTTGTGGCCTTTTTTGTCTTATTGACAGTGTCTTTTGCCTTGCAGAAGCTTTGCAATTTTATAAGGTCCCATTTGTCGATTCTAGATCTTACAGCACAGGCCATTGCTGTTCTATTCAGGAATTTTTCCCCTGTACCCTAGAAAAGAAATCTGGAACCATAGATGTGAGCTGGACTGCTTTTTATCTTCCACATGGATAATCTATCTCCCTCCAATACTCCCAAGTTGTTACTTTCTAAAATCTATATTCTATCTCTGCTGCCCTAGACCCACTTGGGGTTCCCTCTTGGGGTTGATCTTTCCCAGCTTCTAAATGTCAGCGTTGCTGTCTCTCCTGTACTTTCTCAGGTGTAGTTTATTTTCACTTCAACCCCCAATGGTGGATGTCCTTCTTCCATCCTTTTTCCTCAGTCCCTTGCCTGGGATTCATAAAAGTCCTGCCTCTTTCTGCCCTGACCTGTAATTGGCTGTTGGCGTCTTTATTTACCAATCAAAACCAACTAGAGGGAGAGTTCCTCAAAGTTAGTGTGGATACTGCAAACAGGTTTTGGGTGAACATAATTAGCATGAGAATACAAGCAGCTACAGACTGTGAAGGACATACACATAAGTACACATGATCACAGAAGCTCAAGACATTAAATCCTCTTAGAACCTGACTTGCAGGGGCTTGCAAACAGGACAACTCAGTACTGATCTGAGTTCTTAGAATGTTAACTCTGTTTCCCTACAAAATCAGTGTGTGTCATTATTATCTAGCTTAGTTTTCCAGAGAAATGATTAAAATGTTAAGTACAAGTATGATAAGAGATGCATACAAAGTAAAAAAGAGTTAAATATTTTTTCTAATTTCATGAGACACTGGAGTAAGTTCAAAACACATTAGAAAATATGTTGATTTGTGTTTGTGTGGTGCCAGTTTACTGAATTAGTGATTGTGTAAATATGTACATGTTATTTATCCATTCCACTGTTGTGGGACACATAGGTAGTTTCCATGTTCTAGCTATTTTGAATAACAAAATATGCAAAGAATATGTTTGAACAACTGTCCTTATGGTAGGACAGAGACTCCTTTGAGTATATTTTCAACAAAAGTACATGTGGATCTTGAGGTAGATCAATTTCAAGCTTTCTGAGGAACCACCATATTGATTTAAAAAGTACAAGTTCATTCCCACCAGTAATAGTTGAGTACTGCCATTTCACCTCCCCTTATGTATGAGCAGGCACTTATGTATGAGTTACTGATTTTAGCAATTCTAACAGGGGAAAAGATGGAATCTCAAAATAGTTTTTATTTTCATTTTTCTGATGGCTAAGGATATTTAACATTTCTTTAATTTTTCTCAGATATTTTAGTTTCCTTTATTGAGAATTACCTGTATAAAACTGTACTTTGTCCTTTAATTGAATTATTTATGTGTGTGTGTGTTTTCATATCAAGTTTCCTTAGTTCTTGGTCCTCTATTGGATGTCATCAGATGAAAATGCAGTGTATAAAAAAATTGATTGTTTCCTTGAAATGGTGTATTTTTATCTTTTAGTTATAGTTATCATATTAGGCCATCACATTCTACCTATAGAAAAAGCCATCTTTTAATTTTTAAATTTTTCTATTATTTTTATTCTTTAATCTTATTTTTATAGTCCAGGTTTTATTCCCCTTCTGATCTGCCATCTGACTGTTCCACATACCATACCTCGTCCCCCACACCTATCTCCAAGTGGATGCCCCGACCTCCCAACCCCCATTCCACTAGACTTCCTCACTCCTTGTGTCCTCAAGTCTCTTGAGGGTTAGGTACTTCTTCTCTCAGAGTCAAGACCAGGCAGTTCTCTGCTGTATATGTGTTAGGGGCCTCCTATCAGCTGGTGTATGCTACCTGGTTGGTGGCTCCATGCCTGAAAGACCTCAGGGGTCCAGGTTGCTTCAGATGGTTGGTCTACCTATATATAGAGTCACCCTATTCCTCTGCTTCCATTTCTTTAGAAAACAATTTCTATATTGAAAAGATAAAAATGCTAAATGGAATTAAACATGGTTCTCTAAGTTCATTGTAGTTAATTTTATGTTTATTTCTGCAGAATTTACTTTAGAATTATTAAACATGCTACTTTGAATAAGCTGATATGTTTATATATTTGACACATCAAATTTTCTCTAATATTAAAAATGTATTACATATTATAAAAACTTACTATGTCATGCAAGTAGAGTTCAGAAACTAAAGGTCGGTTCTTTCCTTTCACCAAGTGACATCCAATGGTCAAACTCCTGCTGTAAGGCCAGGTAGCAAGTACTGAACTATCCCGTCCAGCAGGACTTAGTTATTCCGTGGGTCGAGGAAGACCGAGGCCTGCAAGAGAAAAGGGCGGAGAAAGGGAAGTGAGAACAAAGAGTTGTCAAGGTCTGTTTAATGGAGTCTTGGAGCCTGATTATAAGCACACTGTGAGAGAAAATAGGGAGGGGTCGAGGGGGTATAATCAAAGCACAGAGAGAGGGATGGACATCTGGGGAGGATGCCGAGTGCAGGCTTCTTGCAGCTTATCTTGGAATGTCAGCCCTAAAACAGTTCCGGTAAGCCTTCAAACATTCTGCAGTTTATCTTGGGGTGTCCACCCTAACTAAACAGTCCCAGAAAGCCATCAAACATCTTGTAGCTATCTTGGAGTGCCACAAACAGTCCCAGGCACCAAATGGAGACATGGAGGAGGAGGTGAAGCTGCCTTAATCTAAGTAGTTCTAGGCCCCAAGTGGATACATGAAGAAGGGAGTTTAAGCTGTCAGTCCCAGACACCAGGTGGAGACAACGAAGGAGGGGGTTTCATAATTCCCTTCAAAAAAAGGGTCAGCAGGATCTTCAGGGTGAGAGTTATTACGGGTTTAGTTTCCCACAGTTTGGTCTCTCACACTGAACCAATACAACTGACCCATGTTTTATTTCATGAATTTCCACAAATTTTTAGAGAGTCCTACTTTGAAAACATTGTGATCTTTAAAACATTACATTTTTGTTAATCTCTACTATTTTACCTTCTCTTTCCTTAGTAAAATTATTGTTACTTGTATTCTACAATAAAAGGTTTAAAATGTTGCAAAAGCAAAATTATGCAACTAACCTAGAAAACTTACATTATTTTGTATTATCAAATAGCAACAACAAAAACAAAATCATGCTGTCCAGAAGTCTAAGGGAAACTAGTCACATTGTTTTAAAACAAAAGAAAATCAAGCAATAGTTCAGTGAAAAATAAAAGTTAGTTTCTGAAGAGCAATACATTTCATGGAATAAAAACTTAGTAACTCAAAGGTTAGGAGAGCAACAGCAAAATTGGCTTCCAACAAAGCTCTGTATCATCTTCTCCTTGGACACTTATTTCCATCAGTAGGTTCATAAAACCAAAAAAAAAAAAATAAATAAATAACATTTCTCATTGTTCATAGCCTCTATACACACAACTCTTCAACTTTCAAGAGAGAAACATGTATATAACCAATGAAATATGTTTTATTTCAAAAGAAAAGGAAATATACAATCTCAAACTGTGACCACAAAATTATTGGAAATTTGATATTGTCTAATGATGCTCTGAGTTGTCATGCACTGCCTCTTTTAGAGATGTTGCCACACTTTAAATGCATGGGATTAAGTTGTTGCCAAAATGCTAAATAATGTTCCTAATGTTTGGATGAACAGGGAAAACTGTTACCCTTGATTGCTAGTCATAAGCAATTTTGTTTGTTAGTTTTGCTTGATATTTCCATTTTCACTTTTTCATATGCCCCTGCTATATTTGTTCACCAGCTTTCAGTGTTTAGACTCGGTGTATCTTTTGCAATCAGATGTAATATTGTTGTCTTTATAGGAACTTGAAATCAAGCAGAGCTGTTAAAAGCCAGAAACAGCTTGTGCCAGCAATGTCACAACTGCGAAAACATCACATTACTGATGTTACTAGTTTCTCATTAAACTGATCTAATCAGTTACCAGATTTTTTTTTTCTGAAAATGATGCATCTTATGTGAAACCAGTGTTCCTACAGCAAAAATTTGCAATAAACAAAGACTAATTAGTTCAAAGCATCCAGATTGGTGATGAGAAAATTCTCTCCTAAAGCACAAAAATTAACATCATTTGCTAAAAGGTTAACACTGGCATACACAGGCAGGTCACATAATAATGCTACAATTTTCAACTCCAGTTTTTCAAGTAGAAGGTAAACAACTATACAGCTTATACTTAAAACTCCTCTAATTCTCATGCAAAATATGAACTGATTTCTCATTTTAAATTTTTGCCAAGTCAAAATGCATGTCTATTGGTTCTTGTTTATTCTGATGAAATATAATAAAGGTAACAATTATAGAGAAACACACAAACTACTACATGTATTATTGTAAAATCTAGCAATATAAATACAAATAACCTTTAAATAGTATGCTAGTTTTAAGTACATATAAATTATGTGATATGCTGCTCATTATTTTAAACAGATATGCACATTTTTGTATGCATTTAATTGGAAATTTTAGCAATCATAATCTTGATAATTCATTTGTAAGTGGATCTTTATAATATGAGGATGAACTATAATCTATTTATGGAAACACAAATAGTAATAATGGAACAATTTTTGTTTACTCATTGTGTTACTTGTTGGAAAATTACTTAAATTCCATATAAGGATTTCTAAATTACTATTATATTCACCATGGTGGACATGTCAAATTACTTTGATTCTTTTCCTTTTATTTTTTTTAAATATTTTTATTTTTATGGTTGCCTGTATTGATATCTATGCACTCAGTATTTTTTTGAAGCCAAAAGAATTCAAATGCTCTTGTACTGGAATTACAGAGGATTGCACACTTTCATGTGGGTTCTGGAAATGAAAGTCAGGTCCTCTTTTAAGAGTACCAAATGTTCTTATCCACCAAGCTTTTTCTTTAGCATCACCAAAAAAAAATTTTTTTAGCGTCATGTGCTTACAAACCTGAATAAATTGGCTTCCATCAAACATCTTGTAGCTGAATAAATATTTAAGAAAAATGCTATAACATTACAATTCTCCTTTATGTTAAAATTTGGCAATCAAAATGCAGATTTAAAATCAGTTTTCCAGGCTTATGGTTAAGAAAAATATATTTTCACATAAACATATTGATTCCCATATCTATGTAGAGAGCAGCTTCCACATATATTTAATTGTTCACAATAATTTTATGGGAATGGTCATATTGTTAATCAACTAACCTACTCTATCCCAGAACATTTTTTCTTGGTTAGTTTGGCATTTAATCACTGTAAGTACTGAGAAATTTAACAGGAAAAGAAAGTTCCATGAAAGGAAAAATTTTCACTTCTTTTGGAAATGTTATATTACAATTTCATTGTTTCCACATTAGGAACTAAACATTTGGGATAAGAAGGGAGATCTCACATGCAATTTGTGAGAGTTCTGGAATGCATTACACATTCATGGTATGTTTTAAAAGACTGATAGGCAATTGAACCCACACACCTATGGTTACTTGATCTTTGACAAGGGAGCAAAAACCATCCTGGGGAAAAAAAGACAGCATCTTAATCAAATGGTGCTGGCACAACTGGTTGTTAACATGTAGAAGAATGCGAATTGATCCATTCCTATCTCCTTGTAATAAGGTCAAATCTAAGTGGATTAAGGAACTCCACATGAAAGCAGAGACACTGAAACTTATTGAGGAGAAAGTAGGGAAATCCCTCGAAGATATGGGTACAGGGGAAAAATTCCTGAATAGAACAGCAATGGCTTGTGCTGTAAGATCAAGAATATACAAATGGGACCTAATAAAATTTCAAAGCTTCTGCAAGGCAAAAGATACAGTCAATAAGAAAAAAAGACCACCAACAGATTGGGAAAGGATCTTTACCTATCCTAAATCAGATAGGGGACAAATATCCAATATATATAAAGAACTCAAGAAGGTGGACTCCAGAAAATCAAATAACCCCATTAAAAATTAGGGCTCAGAGCTAAACAAAGAATTATCACCTGAGGAATAACGAATGGCTGAGAAGCACCTGAAAAAATGTTCAGCATCCTTAATCATCAGGGAAATGCAAATCAAAACAACCCTGAAATTCCACCTCACACCAGTCAGAATGGCTAAGATCAAAAATTCAGGTGACAGCAGATGCTGGCAAGGATGTGGAGAAAGAGGAACATTCCTCCATTGTTGGTGGGATTGCAAGTTTGTACAACCACTCTGGAAATCAGTCTGGTGGTTCCTCAGAAAACTGGACATAGTACTACTGGAGGATCCCGCAATATGTCTCCTGGGCATATATCCAGAAGATGTTCCAACCGGTAAGAAGGACACATGCTCTACTATAATCATAGCAGGCCTATTTATAATAGCCACAAGTTGGAAAGAACCCAGATGCCCCTCAACAGAGGAATGGATACAGAAAATGTGGTACATTTACACAATGGAGTACTACTCAGCTATTAAAAAGAATGAATTTATGAAATTCCTAGGCAAATGGATGGACCTGGAGGGCATCATCCTGAGTGAGGTAACCCACAAAAGAACTCACACAATATGTACTCACTGATAAGTGAATCTTAGCTCAGAAACTTAGAATACCCAAGATATAAGATACAATTTGCTAAACGCCTGAAACTCAAGAAGAACGAAGACCAAAGTGTGGACACTTTGCCCCTTCTTAGAACTGGGAACAAAACACCCATGGAAGGAGTTACAGAGACAAAGTTTGGAGCTGAGTCAAAAAGATGGACTATCTAGAAACTGCCATATCTGGGGATCCATCCCACGATCAGTTTCCAAACGCTGACACCATTGCATACACTTGCAAGGTTTTTCTAAAAGGAACCAGATATGGCTGTCTCTTGTGAGACTATGCCAGGGCCTGGCAAACACAGAAGTAGATGCTCACAGTCAGCTATTGGATGGATCACAGGGCCCCCAATGGAGGAGCTAGGGAAAGTACTCAAGGAGCTGAAGGTATCTGCAATCCTATAGGTGGAACAACAATAAGAACTAACCAATACCCCCCCTGGAGCTCGTGTCTCTAGCTGCATATGAATCAGAAGATGGCCTGGTTGGCCATCAGTGGAAAAAGAGGCCCATTTGTCGTGCAAACTTTATATTCTTCAGTACAGGGGAACACCAGTGCCAAGACATGGGAGTGAGTGGTTAGGGGAGTGGGTGGAGAAGCGTGTTCGGGACTTTTGGGATAGCATTGGAAATGTAATTGAAATAAATACCCAATAAAAAATATGGAAAAAAGCACTTTATAAGCCAATTAAAATTATTCAATTCTGTATGACTAAATTCTCAAATAGTAGACATAATTGGATCATAATTTAAGGCACATGAAATTTTAGTTAAAAAAAACAATATTGTCTGTTGACAGGGAGGTCACATATATATAAAAGAATTGTCAGAAGTTGTTTTCATCAAATACATGCAATTTTCTCTTTCTCGTAGTTAAAAAATTAGTCGATGTTCATAGCTCTTTACAAAATAATACATTCTCTGCTATATATGCTATAATAATCTCCTCATTTTATTGTATACTATGAAACATTTTTAAAATCCATTTTCATTGCTGAAAACCTTTGAAACTCTTTATGTTACATGTCTAATGCTCAGTGAAATTCAGGTTTAAAATAGTCTGATTTCACACATTATGCTTTTATGTAAAATGTCAAGTTTTTCTCAGAATATTTCATGGAATATTGTCAGTGACATATTTGAAGTGTTTATGAAGTTATATGTAGATTCCCAGTTTTTACAATACGAAATTCTGCAGATATTGACTAGGCATCTGCCTTCATAAAATACATCTTAGCTATGTCTAAAATAGAATACAATTCTCACGTGTCATGGCACTTTACTAAATGTAGTCATTTGAATTAACAATAAACACTGAGAAAGTAAGTGTATTGAGGAAAACCATAATTCCAACAATCAGCCTTTTATTTTGAAATGAATAAACAAGTACTAGCTGAATAGAAGAGCTGAGACTCCATAGCCTGGTATGTAAAAAATGCATTATATTTTGTTCCTTCCATCCTAACCCAGGTTGCTCCAGCACTTCTCTGTCATTCACACATATGACCTTGCTTGCAGCCCCTGGATTTGTGCTTCAACTCAAAATGGCTAAGGAGTGAAATTTTAATGTGAGCTTGCTGTATTCAATCTTCAACTGTGCTAAACGTATTCTTTCCATTTTTACTTGTCTGTGGAAATGGCCCTTCCTAGGGTCTCAGAAATTGTAGTCCTGGTGAGTGTTCTGTCCCAGCCAATTTGATAAAAGTTAACATCACTTTGGGTCCTCTAATAATTATGCATACAAGAAAGGAAACCAGAGTAGGTGGAACATTCTCATTATACAAGAAGGAACTACAGATAAATAATTGTATGAAACCTAAAAAGTTTTCAGGACTTTTTTTTTTTATGCTTATATTCAAGGAAACCAGGGAAGCAAGGCTACCTGACTTCTTTATACTTACAAGAGACATAGAAGTTTACTAAATGTATACTTTGCAATGCTCTCCATACTTCATCTACTTAAAACCAATACAAATTTTCTTTCCATTTCTGCTTTAGCTTATGCAGTGGTGATCTAGAACTATTTTGACACTTTTTGGAGTGGCTGGCACTATAAGAATATATGACTCACCAATCTCATTTTACCAGGTGCCAGGGTACCTGGCACACGGCACATTGCATGTGTAGGGTATCATTGTCCTTGCGGAGTTACATCTCAACAAAAACACTTTCCAAACTTTGATCAGCTTCTATGCCATGTGATTCTCAAAGTTCTATGCTTAAGCACAGTGGAAACGCAGTGCTGACTGTGGCAACCTACAACGTTGTTGAAAGAAATTCTGATTCTAATTTTTATTATTCTCTAGATTTGTGCATGTCTGTTGTGCTTTCCATGACTAAGACTCTCCACTGTTTCTCATTTTTATAGTATTATTTTATCTAATACATCTAATAAATTGTTAAGGTAGAAATAAATAATATATTGAAGAAAACTCTAAATGAAGGTATCATAAATTATCTTACATATACATATATAATTATTACAAATAAATGGGCATTTCTGTTTCTGTTAATATAAAATGAAGTTATAACAAAATTAAAAAGAAAAACCAGTGGGTATTAGTCAAGTATATTAATAGCACAGCACTATTTTTATGAAGAAATGCCAAGACCACTGAAACTCTTATCTTTTAAAAAGAATTTCACTGGGTCTTGTTTAAAGCTTCAGACATTTAGTCCATTATCATTATGGCATGGATTATGGCTTCATGTTGACAGGTATAGTGATAGAATATAGCTGAGAATTTTACATAGAGATAGATCTTCAGGTTTTAGTTATTTTATGGATAATATTTGTAACACATTCAATACAGTAACAAAAATGTCAGAAAAAATTAAATATAATAAGAATTTAAAGGACATTGGAAAGCATAGACTTCTGTTACAGACTTGTCAAAAGCAAATTGCCACCTTTAATTTGCATTTATGAAATGATATTCAATAGTCAAAGTGTAAATTTTATTAGCCAGATGTGATTTTCATCTTGGAGTCTTAATGATAATAAACTCTCCCTTTCTAATTCTTTCATAAATCTGCTTGGCTGGCTCAACTCAGCTATTCTGACTCAAAGTCCATTTCTAAGTTGACTAATTAAAACTGGTTTCTCAGCTTCTCACTGAAGTGCTCTGTTTGCAAAAACTCACTCTGAACTTCAAAAACTGAACTCAACTGACTGCATGAACTGAAAGGAACTGCAGGAGCTCAACACAACTCAACTCAACTCAACTCAACTCAACTCAACTCAACTCAACTCAACTCAACTCAACTCAACTCAACTCAATGGCATTCAACTAATCTACACTGAACTATACTTATCTGATCTCATCTAAACCCCACTGCATTACCTGAACTGAAATGAAATGAACTCTCTTCTTGCCTTGTTCTTAAATAACCTTTCTTTCCTGTCTATTCTCATCACTCTTGAGGGTATCTTTCTGACTCATTCTGTCAAATCTTTCTCTGATTAATTACTTTGTCTGTGCCTCAATTCTATGCCATTGCTTGTGATTAAAAGTGTGTACTAAAGGTTTGTCTGTATTCCAGCCAGATCACACATTTCACGATGGTCTTTGTATGTGATCCCTTCACAAAGCAATTTTGTTTCTGAAATAAAATTCCTCTATAGATATGGTGATAAAATAGGGCACATGTATTTCTAAATTTATTTTATTTATATAGACAGGTATTTTTGAAAACTTCAGTAAATCTGAAATTCACTTGCTTTGTCTTCTCATATCCCATTCAGTAACTTGATTAATCAGTTTTATATAGAGATAATTGTGTACAATATAAAATGGGAAACTATTTCAGGAATGTTTTTTCAATGAAAAATATTATTAGCAGTGTATTGTTTTGCTTTTTCTTTCAAAACAACACCCCCAATCTAGAAAAAAATGTTTTTAGTACCCTCTCATTCTTTGTCTTAACATGTTATGATGGCTCCACACTGTGTCTCTGTGCTAGTTTCTTGATCAAAAATAAATCTAAGCTGAATTGCCAGGTCAGGTAGAAGCTGATTTATTCAAGAGGGACTCATGTGATATGGCTCTATCTATACCACTTGGTCTTTCTGAAAACCGTATACAGTAGATTTCCTACAAAATTACATGCCGATTGGCCTCATTGAATATCAATGGTAGTAGCTTTGAGTTACCTACCTACTGTTACGCATATAAAATTTGAATATATGCAATAGTAATATATATATTTAATATATATATAATACATTATATATATATTTAATATATATAATACATTATATATATATATATATATTAAATGAGCAAGAATGTAATGTAAAAGAGACATCATGTAGGGTTTCTCAAACAAATCACAGATCGAAAAAGATGGACATAATGAAAAAGCAAAGAAACCAAAAATACTCAAAAACTACACTTTTAATCGAAGTATTTGGGAAACATTGCAATCAATTTGAAACTTTCCTCAGTATTTATTAAGGTAGTGACATGCATGCCTAGAATTGTTGAGATAAAGAGTGCTCTTGGGTAAAAGAAGTTTGATTTTTTTTGGTTTTTAACACTTCAAAGATTCTTAGTAACTCGGCTTTACTTCTTGCTAATCATTTCTAAGACTTCAATAAACTTATTAATCAGATTTTATAAAAAAACACTGGAGATTTGCAGAAAGTATGTACAACTATATCATTGAAAAATATTTGGGAAAAATACTAATATTACTATGAAATCAATAAAACAGGACAAATCTAAATTGTTAAGTATATGAAGGATCTAGTAGATACAATTAAGCAGGTCAATATTGTTCCAGTTTTCTTGCTGAATAATTACTCAGTACTGTGGTGGTGGTGGTAGTGGTGGTTTTGGTCATGGTTGTGGTATGTATGTTTGTGTATAGTTCTATGTTTGATATTGAGACTAATACTTCTTATTTACTAAGGTAATATCACTAAATAATGCCCAGAGTTCAACAACATGGCTCATATTCCTATCCAGCTTGCTAAAAAGTCCATTGTCTCTGCATTCTGGGGCTCTTTTACAGGTAGAGTACCATACTACCTGTATATTCACATCCAAGCAACCGAAATCTGAGCTCTGCTCCTAAACTCTCCATACATTTTAACTGCTGAGCCATCTCCCAGCTATATATGGCCCAGTTTCCTTGTCAATCAAACTGTTTAAAATTTCAAATGACAGAACCACCAGCTTCATTTTGCCTTTAACAACTAGAATCCCTGTTTTTCATGCTAGTTATCTTCTTTGAGTCCAATATAATCATTTATATATCAACTCAAATTTGTTGTTATCACAGAAAATCCTGAGTCGATTTCTCCAGGTGAAGTCTCTACATCAAGGCTTGAGGGAAAAAAAAGAAACAGTAATGAAATAAAGAACATGAGTGGGCCAGGAGCTAGAATGTGTTGTAATTAGCAAGTTATTTTTACATTTTAAAATTATAAACTCATACACACACACACACACACACACACACACACACACACAATGTATTCTTTTGGCTAGGTTGTATGTTTCACAGGGTGTGTGTTAAAGACAGAAAACAACTTGTGGGTGTGACTTCTTTTTGTTTACTCTATGGTGAGACACAGTGGCACACATGTTTTGCCTTTTATACCGTTCTTTCCTGCCGGGGTATCTTTTTTTCTTTCTTTTTTTTTTATTATTTATTTTTTTATTAAGTATTTTCCACAATTACATTTCCTATGCTATCCAAAATACCATACCCCCCCCCACTTCCCTATCCACCCACTCCCATTCTTTTGGCCCTGGCATTCCCCTGTACTGGGGCATATACAGTCTGCAAGTCCAATGGGCCTCTCTTTCCAGTGATGGACAACTAGGCCATCTTTCGATACATATGCAGCTAGAGACAAGAGCTCTGGGGTACTGGTTAGTTCATCATGTTGTTCCACCTATAGGGTTGCAGATCCCTTTAGCTCCTTGGGTACTTTCTCTAGCTTCTCCATTGGGAGCCCTGTGATCAATCCAATAGCTGACAGTGAGCATTCACTTCTGTGTTTGTTTGGCCCCGGCATAGTTTCACAAGAGACAGCTATATCTGGGTCCTTTCAGCAAAATCTTGCTAGTGTAAGCAATGGTGTCAGCGTTTGGAAGCTGATTATGGGATGGATCTCTGGATATGGCAGTCTCTAGATGGTCCATCCTTTCATTACAGCTCCAAACTTTGTCTCTGTAACTCCTTCCATGGGTGTTTTATTCCCAATTCTAAGAAGGGGCACAGTGTCCACACTTTGGTCTTCATTTTTCTTGAGTTTCATACGTTTAGCAAATTGTATCTTATATCATGGGTATCCTAAGTTTTGGGCTAATATCCACTTATCAGTGAATACATATTGTGTGAGTTCCTTTGTGATTGTGTTACCTCACTCAAGATGATGCCCTCCAGGTCCATCCATTTGGCTAGGAATTTCATAAATTCATTCTTTTTAATACCTGAGTAGTACTCCATTGTGTAAATGTACCACATTTTCTGTATCCATTCCTCTGTTGAGGGGCATCTGGGTTCTTTCCAGCTTCTGGCTATTATAAATAAGGCTGCTATGAACATAGTGGAGCATGTGTCCTTCTTACTGGTTGGGACATCTTCTGGATATATGCTTAGGAGAGGTATTGCTGGATCCTCTGGTAGTACTATGTCCAATTTTCTGAGGAACCGCCAGACTCATTTCCAGAGTGGTTGTTCAAGCTTGCAATCCCACCAACAATGGAGGAGTGTTCCTCTTTCTCCACATCCTCACCAGCATCTGCTCTCACCTGAATTTTTGATCTTAGCCATTCTGACTGGTATGAGGTGGAATCTCAGGGTTGTTTTTACTTGCATTTCCCTGATGATTAAGGATGTAGAACATTTTTTCAGGTGCTTCTCAGCCATTCGGTATTCCTCAGGTGAGAATTCTTTTTTCAGTTCTGAGCTCCATTTTTTAATGGGGTTATTTGATTTTCTGGAGTCCACCTTCTTGAGTTCTTTATATATATTGGATATTAGTCCCTTATCTGATTTAGGATAGGTAATGATCCTTTCCCAATCTGTTGGTAGTCTTTTTGTCTTATTGATGGTGTCTTTTGCCTTGCAGAAGCTTTACAGTTTCATGAGGTCCCACTTGTCAAATCTTGATCTTATAGCACAAGCCATTGCTGTTCTATTCAAGAATTTTTCCCCTGTGCCCATATCTTCAAGGCTTTTCCCCACTTTATCGTCTATAAGTTTCAGTGTCTCTGGTTTTATGTGAAGTTCCTTGATCCACTTAGATTTGACCTTATCTTTCTTTTTTTGAAAAAGAAATTTTCAGAATGAGTTACAAAATGATTACCAGAAGGTTAGCACTTTTAGAAGAATTTTCAGCACCTTTTGTAAGCATGAGGAACATGAGAGAAGTTGATAGTTATGCTCAAGGTGGAGCTATTAAATCAGAAGAATATGCAGGATAGCCATGTAAACATAAGATCAAAAACTAAGCACACACTTCATTTGTATTAGGTACATTTTCTTGCTATAATTACATACAACAAAAACAATTAACTTAAGAAAATATGAGTTATTTATAGTTCCAGATGGTTATAGTCCTTAATAGTACAAAAGTCATGCTATATAGGAAGGAGCTAGAGACTGGCTGGTAGACATTTCAGCTACATATAGGAAACAGAGAGAGTATATAGAAAGTATGGGAATATTGAACCTAAAAACCCACCCCAAATTAGCTCCTTTCTCCATCAAGGCTACAATTCCTAAAGGTTCATACTTTCCCTCAAACATTCCTACCAAATATAGAACAAATATTCTTATAGGTAAGAATATGGAGACCATTTCTACTTCAAACTACCAAAAGATTTAAAGTTCAAATATATAGTCATTCATTGACAAAACAAAAAACAGAAAACAAAAAAAAACAAACAATATAATTTTACTTATGAAAAAGTTTCCTAAAAGTTACATGTCTTAAAGCAAAAACAAAAGACCAAACAAGAACAACTAAAAGGAGAACAAAGTTAGTTATATTTAAAGGTTCTATATCACTAGCAGACAACGTAGTAATGACATGTGATTGGCAAATGAATTTAGATTTATCATTGGGATTTAATAAGAATTGATTTTGCTCATTATGGTTTCTGGCATCAGCATATTCCAGGTAAAGGAGAAAATTCTTGCTAAGTTGTTTTCAGCCATTTACAGCCTTCAGAGCTACACTGGCTTGAAATTCATCATCATTTTCCCCTTCACTCCTAAATGAGTAATTTCAGTGGAAATTTGGTGAAATTCCTTTCTCAATTTTTTGAGTTACTGAAGCAATAAAATTAAATATTTTCACCTGCATGTGTTTCAGGTACAATTTGCAGTTCATTTTTGGTGAAGGTCATTAAAAAATCTTTGAAGGCAAGTTTGTTTCTAAAATGAATAGACAGATGATTAGATAGATGATAGATAGATAGATAGATAGATAGATAGATGATAGATAGATAGATGATAGATAGATAGAGCTTTCAGTGTATACTTTTAAATATATAGTCAAAGCTAAATAAATACATCTAAAAGTTCTCCACTTTCTATTCATTCTAATTGACATGCTTCTCATCATTGTATGTATATCTTTTCCCTTCTAAAAATATTATTACTTTTATGTAGTCATGTGTGGGGAGGGAGGGTTGTGCATTCAAATGCTATAGCCTACATGCTGGAGTCAGATGACAAGTTTTAGGATTAGTTCTAGCCTTCCATTATGTGGTCACAGTGACAAACTTCAGATGGCTAAGTTTGGTGGCATAACCTTTTTGGCCATCTCAAAGTCCCATGTCTCTTCCTTTTAGGATACTTGCATTGTTTTATTATGGAGGGATAAATTTAGCATCTGGAAAGAACCTGAGTTCAGAGTGTTTGCCAATCTATATAAATGTATAATTTTTACGTTTTGCCATTTAATTAAATCGACGACAAAAACAACAAAAATTCAGATTTTTTTTTAACTCACCCTATTCTTAGGTCTATTAGATTTAAAACAAGGAAATGATTTTTCTCTACAGTAACTCTACAGTAACTCTCTAAGATGGGTCCACTCAGGAGCACACAGGCCTCAGAAGGAGCAGCAGCTGCTGGAAAGTGTCCTACATATGCACACAGGTGGTGGGGTTGTTCTGCAGACTTTGCACATGGGACTTGCCAGGAGAAGGCTGGTCTCCCAGGAGTGCCGACACAGGTTTACGAACTCACAGATAGAACAAGCTCTAGCCAGAGACAGCAAGAACATCTAACACCAGAGATTACCAAATGATGAAAGGCAAATGCAAGAATCTTACCAACAGAAACCAAGACTACTTGGCATCATCAGAACCCAGTTCTCCCACCACAGCGAGTCCTGGATACCCCAACACAAAAAGTATGATTTGGATTTAAAATCATATCTCATGATGCTAGTAGAGGATTTTAAGAAGGACCTTAATGAATCACTTAAAAAATTACAGAAAACAGGTAAACAGGTAGAAGCCCTTAAAGAGGAAACACACACACACACACACACACACACAAATCCTTAAAGGATTACAGGAAAACACAATTAAACAGGTAAAGAAATTGAACAAAACCATCTAAGATCTAAAAATGGGAGTAGATAAAGAAATCAAAAAGGGAGCCAACTCTGGAGATAGAAAACCTAGGAAAGACATCAGGAGTCAGAGATGCAAGTATCACCAACAGAATGCAAGAAATGGAGAGAATCTCAGATGCAGAAGATTCCATAGAAAACATTGACACAGAAACCAAAGAAAATGCAAAATGCAAAAAGATCCTAGCCCAAAGCATCCAGGAAATCCAGGACACAATGAGAAGACCAAACCAATGGATAATAGGTATAGGTGAGAATGGAGATTTTCAACTTAAAGGGCCAGTAAACATCTTCAACAGAATTATAGAAGAAAACTTCCTCAACCTAAAGAAAGAGATGTCCATGAACATACAAGAAGCCTATAGAACTCCAAATAGTTTGGACCAGAAAAGAAATTCCTCCTGTCACATAACAATCAAAACACCAAATACACAAAACAAAGAAAGAATATTATAAGATAGTAAGGTAAAAAGGTAAAGTAACATATAAATGCAGACCTATTAGAATTATAGTTCTCACCAAAGACTATAAAAACCAGAAGATCCTGGACAGATGTCATACAGACCCTACAAGACCACAGATGCCAGTCCAGGTTACTATACCCAGCAAAACTCTCAATTACCATAAATGGAGAAACCAAAGTATTTGATGACACAACCAAATTTAAACAATATCTTTCCATAAATCCAGTCTTTCAAAGAATAGTAAAGGGAAAACTCCAACATAAGGTGGGAAACTATGACCTAGAAAAAGCAAGAAAGTAATTTTTCAACAAACCTAAAAGAAGATAGCCACCTGAACAGAATCCCAAATCTAACACCAAATTAACAGGAAGGAACAATTACTTTTCCTTAATATCTCTTAATATCAATGGACTCAATTACCCAATAAAAATACATAGACAAAAAGATGGGCTATGTAAACAGTTCCCAACATTTTGCTGCATACAGGAAACCCAGGGACACACCTCAGGGACAAAGACAGACACTACCTCAGAATAAAAGTCTAGAAAACAATTTCTCATGCAAATGGTCCTAAGAAACAAGCTGGAGTAGCCATTCTAATATGGAATAAAATCGACTCTCAACCTAAAGTTGCCATAAAAGACAAGGAGGGACACTTCATAATAATCAAAGGAAGAAGTAAAAATATCACTATTTGCAGATGATATGATAGTATACATAAGTGACCATTTAATTTCACCATAGAACTCCAAATCCTGATAAACAACTTCATCTAAGTAGCTGGATATAAAATACTCAAACAATTCAGTGGCATTTCTCTACACAAAGAATAAACAGGGTGAGAAAGAAATTAGGGAAAACACACCCTTCATAATAATCACAAATACCTTTGTGTGACAGTTAAACTAAGTGAGTGAAAGGTTTATATGATAAGAATTTCAAGTCTCTGAAGAAAGAAATTGAAGAAGATCTCAGAAGATGGAAAGATCTCCCATGCTCAAGGATTGGAAGGATTAATATAATAAAAATGGCTATGGTGCCAAAAGTAATCTACAGATTCAATGCAATCACCATCAAAATTCCAAGTCAGTTCTTCACAGAGTTAGAAGGGCAGTCTGCAACTTCATCAGGAATAACAAAAAAACATCTAGGATAGCAAAAACTATTCTCAACAATAAAAGAACCTCTGGTGGAATCACCATCCCTGACCTCAAGCTGTGCTACAGAGCATTTTGATAAGATCTGCATGGTACTGGTACAGTGACAGACAGGTAGATCAATGGAATAAAAATGAAAACCCCAGAAATGAACCCACACAGCTATGCTCCCTTGAACTTTGACAAAGTGCTAAAACTCTCCAGTGGAAAAAAAGACAGTATTTTCAACAATAGGTGCTGGCACAAAGGGCAGTTAGCATACAGAAGACTGCTAATTGAATCATTTTTATATCCTTGTTCAAAGGTTAAGTCTAATTGAATTAAGGAACTCCAAGTAAAACCAAAAACACTGAAACTTGTAGAGGAGAAATTAGGGAAGATCCTTGAACATTTGGGCACAGGGGAAAAATTCCTGAAGAGAACAGCAATGGCTTGTTCTGTAAGATCAAGAATTAACAAAAGAGACCTCATAAAGTTTCAAAACTTCTGTAAGGCAAAGAACACTGTCAATGAGACAGAAAGGCAACCAACAGATTGGGAAAGGATCATTACCAGTCCTAAATCTGATAGGAGGCTAATATCCAATATTTACAAATAACTCAAGTAGTTAGACTCCAGAAAACCAAATAACCCTATTTAAAAATTTAGTACAGAGCTAAACAAAGAATTCTCAACAGAGGAATACCTAATGGCTGAAAAGGACCTAAAAAATGTTCAACATATTCAATCATCAGGGATATGAATATCAAAACAACCCTGAGATTCTACCTCACACCAATCAGAATAGCAAAGGTCAAAAAATCAGGTTATAGCAGATGCTGGCAAGGATGTGGAGGAAGATGGGCACTCTGCCATTGTTGGGAATTCAAGCTGGTACAACCACTTTGAAAATCAGTTTGGTGGTTCCTCAGAAAATTGGACAAAGTACTACCATATAATTTAGCAATACCACTCCTGGGCATATGCCCAGAAGATTATCCAACATGTAAGAAGGACACATGTTCTACTATGTTCATAGCAACCTTATATATAATAGCCAGAAGCTGGAAAGAACCCAAATGTCCCTCAACAGAAGAATGGATAAAGGAAACGTTGTACACTTACACAATGGAGTACTACTCAGCTATTTAAAAACAATGAATTTATAAAATTCTTAGACAAATGGATGGATCTGGAGGATATAATCCTGAGGGATGTAACCCAATCACAAAAGAACACATATGATATGCCCTCACTGATAAGTGGATATTAGACCAGAAGCTAGGAATACCCACTATACAACTCACAATAAACTTGAAACACAAGTAGAATGAAGACCAAAGTGTGGATTACTCGATCCTTCTTAGAAGGGGCAAGAAAATGCCCATGGAAGGAGTTACAGAGACAAAGTGTGAAGCAGAGACTGCAGGAAGGACCATCCAGAGACTGTCCCACCTGGGGATTCATCCCATAAACAACCACCAAAACCAGGCACTGTTGTGCACACCAACAAGAACTTGCTGACAGGATTCTGATATAGCTGTCTCCTGAGAGGCTCTGCCAGTGCCTGACAAATGTAGAAGTGGATGTGCATAGCCATGCATTGGACAGAGCACAGGTTCCCCAATGAAGGAGCTAGAGAAAGTACTCAAGGAGCTGAAGGGGTTTGCAGGCCCACAGGAGAAACAACAATGTGAACTAACCAGCATCTCCAGAGCTGTTGGGATTAAACCACCAACCAAAGAAAACACATGGTGGGTCTCATGGCTCTAGCTGCATATGTAGCAGAGGATGGCCTAGTTGGTCATCAATGGGAGAAAAGGTCCTTGGTCCTATGAAGGTTCTATGCCCCAGTATAGGTTACTGCCAGGGCTAGGAAGCAGAAATTTGTGGGTTGGTGAGTAGGGGGGAGGGGGAAGGGATAGGGGGTTTTCAGAGGGGAAACGTGGAAAGGGGATGACATTTGAAATGTAAAAAAAGAAAATATCTAATAAAAATTAAAAGAAAAACAAGAAATTGAAGGAAATGGTTCATGGTGTAAATATTTATTTCCCACATATTAGCAACTAGTTCATCAAAGTAATGAAATTATACACAAATGTAATCACTGCATCTGAAAAAGTGAAGATCACTAATTGCTAATTTTTCCAAGTTTCATAATTGGTACAATAGGATGAGTGATCCTTTTGTAGATATCTTTTGAAGTTAGATACCACAACAATTTCTCTGTCCATCCCCCATCCATCCTTCCTTCCTTTTTTCTTTCTTTCTTCCTTCCTTCTTCCCTTCCTCCTCCCTTTCCTCCATATCTCCCTTCCTTCCTCCTTTCTTTCCTCCTTTCTTTTCTCCTTTCTTTCTTTCTTTCTTTCTTTCTTTCTTTCTTTCTTTCTTTCTTTCTTTCTCTTTCTTTCTTTCTTTCTTTCTTATTTTTCTTTCTTTCTCTCTCTTTCCTTCTCTCTCTCTCTCTCTCTCTCTCTCTCTCTCTCTCTCTCTCTCTCTCTCTCTCCCTCTCTTTCTTTCTTTCTCTCTTTCTCCATTTCTCTTGAAAATGCATAGCTTTTACAAAAGCAAAGTATTGGCACAGGAAAAAATTTGCAGAGGACCTTCTATATAAAACATTCAAGAGGATTATCAAGAAATAAATTGTCATGTGAAAAGGTTTCAACTGTCTTTAGAATAAGCAGTTATTAGTGATGTTTGAGAAAGTTTAGTGAGTGCTGGCATCAAAACATCCAGAGAGGTGATATATTCTTTATACAATAATTCAGGAAATACCCAGAGTTTTCTGCATTCCACACATTTAAATATGTAAACATTTCAGTTTTTCTAAAACTAATGAAACTAGTATCAAGTAGCCTTTGATATCAAAAGGATTAATTAGATTTAAATATAATATTATAAACACGGAGTCCTGATGATGTGTATGTTGCCTTGGTTTGTCTCCTTTTCTACTACCTTGTGGTGGAACAGAGATCACTACATTATATGGGGAAAGCAATAACATTTCTCTCATAAATGTGTAAAAAGGTGGGTGTGGCAGGGTTAGGCTACTTCAAACAAAATGTTTAGGTGGCTGGTAGCTAAAAATATGTCTAATAATTTTTCTACAAGAAATTATATCTTTCATATTATCATTTCTCCTCCATTACCTGCTAATTATTCCAGAAATGTCACATTTAATCTTAAATATTCAAAAGAAGAATGGAGCACAATTGCATTGTTAACAGCAAGCTCTAACCAACTAAGATAACCAGGCTGCATGTGGTGATGCATTCTGTTAAATTCTAGCATTTAAAGGCAGCAATAGGTAGATCTCACTTGGAGGCCAGCCAGATGTATAGAGTCAGTTCTTGGTCATCCAAGGCTGCACAGACAAACAATGTGTCAAATATAAGTAAATAAATAAAATAAACATTAATGTATATTTAGATATAAATACAAAAAAAATACAAAAAACAATTACAAATTTTACCAATCTAGAACTTCATCTGGACTGTAACAAAGTAAGGCCAAGAAGTACTAATAAGAGAAAAGCACATTGTTTTCCTGGGATTCCCTAACAAAATTCTGCAGAACTGTTATTTTAAAATAAAACAGGAATTATGGTCACCTTTTTTGGAGATTATAAATCTTTTCTCAACGTAGGAAGCTTTATATCTTGCTCACTATCTGGTCACACATAGATCATGTGTTGCCTTAGTTTTTGCAGAGCATCCTCATGTGCATGCACATTTTCTTGATTTCTCCATCTTATAATGATAGTTTCACTGGATTAGGTGTCTGTTCTATTCTTCAGTGCAAAGCAGTTATTTCAGAAATGCTGTTATTGAAGATGGCCTAGTCAAACGTCAATGGGAGTTGAGGCTCTAGGTCCTGTGAAGGTTCTATGCCCCAGTATAAGGGAATGCCGGGACCAGGAATTGAAGTGGGTGGGTTGGTGAGCAGGGAGAGGGGGGAGGGGATGGGGAATTTTCAGAGAGGAATCTAGGATAGGGGATAACATTTGAAATATAAATAAAGAAAATATGTAAAAAAATGCTGTTATTTACAAATTAGGTCCTATTCTAAGATACTTAGAATTTGTAAGGATCTCAAATGAGCCATTAATATGTGGTATTCTACTAAATTGTAGTTCATACTTTAAAGTAAATGATAAAAAAGTACAGATGGAATTTATGGATATAAAGCGACAGAGATTGCTCTTAATCAAAACAGGTACATCCACAGAAATTTACAGTTACCATAAATCTTCTTGAAAGGAAAGAAGCTTGAAAACTGATAATAAAACAAACTATTCTTTTAGGGTTCTCTAAAGTAGGTTACTTTTTTCTGACATTAATATATATATATATATATATATATATATATGCCAATTATACAAATTTTCTGTGACTCTGACTTCTGTATTTGACCCATGCCAAATATATATGTGTGAACATGTGCATAAATAAATAAATAAATAAATATATCGGATTAAATAAGGTTTTCCTAAAGGATAAAGTAATTGAGGGGAAATAGAAAGAGTTCATGCATAAAGGAATGTATGGCTGACCTTGACCATGTGAGTTCTATCCTTAGGATCCACATGATGAGGGAAAAGAAGAAGAGCATACAAGTTCTTCTCTGATATATGCATTATTACACCAGTAATAACTAAAATAATCACCAGTAATAACTAAAAATATTTAGAGAAATTGACATGAAGACAAAAAGAACCTTTACTAAACATGCTTTCTGTGGTATAGCCCTTTATGGCTTAATCAGTGAACAATCCATGAATTCATGCATTTGTTCTAGATGTATGGTATCATAGTTGGGGTTTTTATTGCTGTGATGACCAAGTAGCAAGCTGGAGAGAGAAATGGTTTATTTGGCTTATAATTACAGATTGTTTACCACTGAAGGAAGTCAGGACAAGGACTCAAACAGATTGGGGTCTTGGAGGCAGGAGTGGAGGCAGAGGCCATTGAGGGGTTTTGTTTACTGGCTTGTTTCACATGGATTTTTTAGGTGCTCTATTTATAGAGCCTAAGAGTGACACCACTAACAATAATGTGAGCCATCCCCGACTTATTATTAATTGAGAAAATGCCTTTCAGGCAATTCTTCAACTGAGGCACCTTCCTATTTGAGTCTAGCTGTGGTCAAGTTGCTCCAAACCAGGTAGTATTTGTATTTGTTTGTGTGATTTGTTTTTCTTGCTTCTCACATTTTTGTAGGTTTTGCTTGTTTGTTTCAGAATCAACATTTAAATTTCGATAAAAAAACATATCCCATTTGTTTTTCATTGTACAACCATCAATAAGAAGAGAATTTTAGTGTTGAAGAATAATGGTTTAGAATAACCAATATATCAAAAAATTATTTGGATCTCTAAGCCATCTTGGGAGCAAACTCAGTGAATGGTTCCATGGTTTCCAAAGGACTCTTTATGCCTCAGGTGCCCTAGCACTCCCAGAATCTTAGAATCACTGGTGAGTGGAATGCAGTATCTGTTCCAAAACAATTGTGAGAAGCCTGTGACAGCAGGAGCAAGGAAGGTAGCCCTGCCTGACCAGTGGCTCCGGTTCCCTCGGTTTTGAACACAGCAGACAATCACTTGGTTCCCAGAGGAGGTACCACTTCCAGGTGCAGTAACATGGCCAGAATCTTAGGATTCCAGGATCCCAGAAGCTTGGTCACACCAGGATTTCAGGGTCTCAGAGGAAGCCTGACTGCCAAGAACTCTGACACACCCAGAATCTCAGACTCACAGGAGCCTACAATCACAGGAACACAGAGAAAGCTGGACTCTAAGGAGTCCTGAATCAACTTGGATTATAGGAAGGACAGACTCCAATCAGATATATTGTGGTCAGGGAGTACTTGAAATAATCAGATGGCAGGAGGCAAGCATAGGAACAGAAGCAACAGAAATCAAGTTTACTTGGCATCATCAAAATCAAACTCTCCCACCATAGCAAGTCCTGGATACACAATTACACCAGAAAAGCAACATGGATCTAAATTCACTTCTCATAATTATGATGAAGGACTATAAGAAGGAAATAAATAACTCCCTTAAAGAAATATAGGAGAACACATCCAATCAGGAGAAATAATTGAACAAAACCATCCAAGATCTAAAAATGTGAGTAGAAACATGAAATCACAAAGGGAGACAACTCTGGAGATGGAAAACCTAGAAAAGAAATCAGGAGTCATGGCTACATGCATTACCAACAGAATACAAGCTGGAAAGAATCTCAGCTGCAGAAGATACAATAGAAAATGTTGACACAAAAATCAAAGAAAATGTGAAATTCAAAAGATCCTAACCCCAAATTTCCAGGAAATCCAGGAGAAAATGTGAAGACCAAACCTAAAGATAACAAGTATAGATGAGAAGGAAGATTTCCAACTTATAGTGCCAGTAAATTTCTTCAACAGAATTATAGAAGAAAACTTCCCCAACTTAAAGAAAGAGATGTCCATGAACATACAAGAAGCCTACAGAACTCCAAATAGTTTGGACCAGAAAAGAAATTCCTCCAATCACATAATAATCAAAACACCAAATGAACAAAACAAAGGAAGAATATTAAAAGCAGTAAGGGAAAAAGGTCAAGTAAAATATAAAGGCAGGCCTATCAGAATTATACCTGACTTCTCACCAGAGACTATGAAAGCCAGAAGATCCTGGGCAGATGTCATACAGACACTAAGAGAACACAAATGCCCACCCAGGATACTATACCCAGCAAAAGTCTCAATTATCATAAATGTATTCTATGACAAAACCAAAATTATACAATATCTTTCCACAAATCCAGCCCTTCAAAGGATAACAAAGGGAAAATTCAGCACAAAGTGAAAAACTAAGCTCGAGAAAAAGCAAGAAAGTAATCTTCCAACAAACCTAAAGAAGATAGCCACATGAATAGAATTCCAAATCTAACAATAAAAATAACAGGAAGCTACTACAAATTTTCATTAATATCTCTTAATATCAATGGATTCAATTACCCAATAAAAAGGCAACCAAGAGATTGGGAAAAAATCTTTACCAATCCTAAATCTTATAGGGGCCTAATATCCAATATATATAAAGAACTCAAGAAGTTGTACCCCAGAAAGCCAAACAACCCTATTAAAATGGGGTACAGAGCTAAAGAAGAAATTCTCAACTGAGGAATACAGAAGGGCTGAGAAGCACCTAAAACAAACAAACAAACAAAAACAAACAAACAAACAAACAAAAAACGTGTTCAACATCCTTAATCATCAGGAAAATGCAAAACAAAACAATGACAAGATTGCACCTCACACCAGTCAGAGTGGCTAAGATGAAAAACTCAGGTGACAGCAGATGCTGGTGAGGATGTTGAGAAAGAGGAATACTCCTCCATTGCTGGTGGAACTCCAAGCTGGTACAACCACTCTGGAAATCAGTTTGGCAGTTCCTCAGAAAACTGGACATAGTTCTACACAAAGATCCAGCAATACCACTCCTGGACATATACCCAGAACAGGCTCTAACATGCAATAAGGACACATGTTCCACTATGTTCATAGCAGCCTTATCTATAATAGCCAGAATCTGGAAAGAACCCAGATGTCCCTCAACAGAGGAATAGATACAGAAAATGTTGTACATTTACACAATGGCATACTACTCAGCTATTGAAAACAATGAATTTATGAAATTCTTAGCCAAATGGATGGATCTAGAGGATATCATTCTAAGTGAGGTAACCCAATCACAAAAGAACACACATGATATGCTCTCAGTGATAAGTGGATATTAGCCCAGATGCTCAGAATCCTTCTTAGAAGTAGGATCAAAATAACCATGGAAGGAGTTACAGAGCCAAAGTTAGGAGCAGAGACTGAAGAAATGCCATCCAGAAACTGCCCCACTTGGGGATCCATGCCATAAACAACCACCAATCCCAGACACTATGGCAGATGCCAACAAGAGCCTGAGGAGCCTGATATAGCTGTCCCCTGAGAGGCTCTGCCAGTGACTGGCTAATACAGAAGTGGATGCTCACAATCATCCATTGGATGGACCACAATGTCCATAATGAAGGAGCTAGATAAAGTACCCAAGGAGTTGAAGTAGTCTGAAGCCCCATAGTAATAATATCAATTTGAACTACCCAGTACCCTCAGACCTCTTTGTAACTAAACCACCAACCAAAGAAAACACATGGTAAAATTTGTGGCTCTAACTCTATTTGTAGCAGTGGATGGCCTAGATGGCCATCAATTGGAAGAGAGGCCCTAGTCCTGTGAAGGTTTTATGCCCCAGTATAGTGGAATGCCAGGACCTGGAATGGGAGTGGGTGGGTTGGGAAGCAGAAGGAGGGGGAGGGGACAGGATTTTCAGAGGAGAAACTAGGAAAGGGGATAACATTTGAAGTGTAAATAAAAAAGTACCTAATAAAAATATTTAAAAAATAAAAAAAATGTTTCAAGAGTTATAATTTCATTTATTCTTATATTCGTTATATTGTAGTCTTATTTATAAACTTTAGCTCCCTTTGTTTTTTTCTTTTCTTTTTGGAGACATTGTTTCTCTGTGTAGCCCTGGCTGTCCTGGAACTCACTTTGTAGACCAGGCTGGCCTTGAACTCAGAAATCTGCCTGCTCTGCCTCCTGAGTGCTGGGATTAAGGGCGTGTGCCACTACCTCCCAGCTTTTAGCTCCCTTTTATGCTAAAAACAAACAAACAAACAAATCAACAAACAAACCAAAACAAACAAACAAAAACTAAATCAAATATAAACATAGAAAAAACATGATTAACAAATTGACTTAGAAAAATACAAACACACCAAATAGATTTCTTCTGGCTAGTTTATAAAGACCGGTTTGTGAATAATAAACTTTTATGTTGCACCACATTGGTATTTATATAATTCACTGACTTTTTATGATTTTTTTTTCACCTTGGGACATGCTTTTTGAGGAGAACAATTAATGACGACAGTGAACCTGATTTACTAGAGACTGGCTCAGAGAGAGTTAGCATTACACACACACACACACACACACACACACACACACACACACACACCAAAACCATATTGTGAAAAGTTATAAAAGGAAAAAGATAAATAAAAATAAAAAAAAATCTACCAAACTGTATATTTGGTTTCTTATGACCTATCACAGATTTAAAGAATTGACACTACCTAGAAATATTTCTAAAGCAGCACAAAACTCAATTTTCATTGAAATCCACCATGTCATAAAAGTGACCCAATGTTATAATTTCTTTCATTAGCTCTTGTGAAACTCTGCCAGGGCCTAGCAAACACAGAAGTGGATGCTAACAGTCAGCTATTGGATGGATCACAGGGCCCCCAATGGAGGAGCTAGAGAAAGTACCCAAGGAGCTAAAGGGATCTGCAATCCTATAGGTGGAACAACAATATGAACTAACCAGTACCCACCTGGAGCTCGTGTCTCTAGCTGCATATGAATCAGAAAATGGCCTAGTCAGCCATCAGTGGAAAGAGAGGCCCATTGGTAGTGCAAATTTTATATGCCTCAGTACAGGGGAATGACAGGGCCAAGAAGTGGGGGTGGGTGGATGGGGTGGGGGAGCATGTGGGGGACTTTTGGGATAGCATTGGAAATGTAAATGAAATAAATAACCAATAAAAATTAATAATTTTAAAAAATGAAAATAAACAATATCAAAATATATTTTAAACTTCCACTGTCTGTAATTCTTTCCATGGTTATGTTTGGAGGAGAGAATAACTATTTTTTGTTGCTGTAAATTCCACACCTGTGCATCACCCCACCCCTAGGTATTATATATCACTCATTAAACAATAAATAATTTAAAATCAGGATTGGTGTTCTATTACAAACTCCATTTATAAATTCGCTATTATAAACCAAATATGTGCTGGCTGGTACAGGGAACATGTTCTCTTAACTATTTCTCTCTCTCTCTCTCTCTCTCTCTCTCTCTCTCTCTCTCTCTCTCTCTCTCTCTGTGTGTGTGTGTGTGTGTGTGTCTGTGGTTGAATTTTCTCCTTCTGTTTATATTACCTCAACCATATTGTAATTTAGAAGTTATTCTTAATACTTATACATTTCTGAAAAGGAATCATCATTTTTCACATCTTCTTCTGGAATACTGGGCAGTATCATTTAGTTAAATCTTCCAAAAATATACAACCATATATAAAATCATCATAAGAATACTGGTATGGGTATTGCTGCTATGTGTACATGCACTCCATGTAAATGTGAATGTTAGTATCTTACTGTTTTGAGAGACACAGTTAGTGCATAATACGCCATCTGAGAACAGAGGAGTACTGTTAGGAAGCATGAATACATAGCAGAAATGAAGATGACACAAAGATCACCTCATTTTGTTCAGAGATCATTACCTTCCTAAGTTAAAATAATAAATGTTTTAAAGCACTTATTTTTTAAAATCTCAACATATATTTTAGAGTACTTATTATAACTTATCACTGCAGTTAAGAGAATGATTCTGTACCTTGCTTATCTATCTCTCATTTAAATTGAGATCTATAAAGTTCACACATATTACACAGCCCATTTCCTCTTATTATTGATTTGTCATTCACAATTCTTACTGACTTCAAAATCTGAAAATTCTGAATTTCATAATTTTATATTTTCTTAGAGATTAATGTTCAGAGATCTTTCTTGGTTGGGATGGATCCCCGGGTGCGGCAGTCTCTAGATGGTCCATCCTTTCTTCTCAGCTCCAAATTTTGTCGCTGTAACTCCTTCCATGGGTGTCAGTAATTCTTAATGCTACTGTATTTCTGTTTCAGAAACAAAAAATATAAATATTTAATATATTTTTATAAATTCATTTTCAATGTCAAATTTATCATATCTTTAGAGCACCAGAAAAAAACATTCTAAATTGAAATTATATTTAGATGATAATATCTGATGCCAATGTTATTAGGCAGCCTTGCAGTTAATGAGCTTTATGTTTATAAAAGTACTCTATTTTAGTTTGAGAGAGTTTCTTCCAGAAGATTCAGATTCAATTCTTAACATTCATATGGAAGCTCAAAATGATATTTAAAAAAAAAAATAGAAAGAAAGAAAGAAAGAAAGAAAGAAAGAAAGAAAGAAAGAAAGAAAGAGAAGTTAAATTTCTGTGGGAAACTAATTTAATTTTTCTGAAATTATGATTTTGTGTGAAACACTGTCTTTAAAATTTATGCCAAAGTATGCTATCTTCTAGGCAGCCTACAATCTGAAGAGAACCAACTGATGCCCAACACAGTGCTATAGACTTAAGATGTGCAGTAACTGCATTAACTAACTCCAGAATTATGTTTATATATTTCAATGGCCGATTCATTATCTCTTCACAGTCCCACTGAATATCAATTTAAATCACCATTCTATTAAATGATCCATAGAATTAGAGAATTATGTTGTTGCTACTGGTTACAATATTCTAAGACTCTTTTCCATCCCTTTTCCACAATAATGTTTTAGGCAGATACACATGCTAAAATATTTAAACCATGTTTCACTACACATTTTTAAGTATATACAACTGGAATTGAAAATAAGTTGCTCCTCGGCAAGACAATCACAATTTCATAGTTTGATTCATGAATTGTGTTGAGTAGACCTTAATTAAGTTTGCAACTATGAATTATATTTAATCATGATACCTAAATCCTAGTGACAACATGATTCAGATGCAAACATAAAATAGTTTGCATTGGAAAGAACTCAAGAAATGGATGCCAATGTTTTTTTAAACCTTGCTTGTAATGACAGAAATTAAAAATCACACAAAAATGTGAACAGAAGGAGTAGCATATTGTATGCACCCAATCAGTATGCCATTAGTGACGATTGTTTGCCAAAATAATAAACTTTGAAGATAAGGTCCTTAAATTACAAGATACTGTTCAGCTTCCTGTAATACATAGATGACATAATTATCTTAGTGTTAAGCCATATCATTGGCTCAGTGAACTCAAACATAGTCCAGAGAGTTAGGCATAAGAGTAAATTTGTGGTAAGAATGTTATATGAAACTGAAATGAGGCTTTTGTGTTCTTATTATTGCTTTTGTTTCTTTTACATTTTTCTTTTTTTTTTTTTACCCATAATTATCTTGAAAATAAACAAGTTGGTAAAATTATTCATCAGTTTAGAGTGCTCACGGCTCTTTCAAAGGAGAAGAGACAAAGTATCAGCACCCATATATGGTGGGTTGCAACTACCATCTATAACTTAAGCAATAGGGGATCTTACGCTCTCTACTCTACTGGAATCTCTGGGCCCTTACACTCAAATGCACATCATAGTCAAAAATATACAGACGTGTAGGAGGGTGTGTGTGAGGGGGTGAGCGCATTCTTGCATGTGTGTGTGTCTGTGTGTACTCATGCACAAAACAAAAAGATTTTTAGAAAAATGATTAAAAATTAAGAAGATCCCTTTAGCTCCTTGGGTATTTTCTCTAGCTCCTCCATTGGGGTCCCTGTGATCCATCCACTAGTTGACTGTGAGCTTCCACTTATGTGTTTACAGCATTATGAGCTAACCAATACCCCGGAGCTCTTGACTCTAGCTGCATATGTAATAAAAGATGGCCTAGTCGGCCATCACTGGAAAGAGAGGCCCATTGGACTTGCAAACTTTATATGCCCCAGTACAGGAGAACGCCAGGACTAAAAAGTGGGAGTGGGTGGGTAGGGGAGTGGGGGGGCGTGTAGGGGGGACTTTTGGGATAGCATTGGAAATGTAATTGAGGCAAATACCTAATAAAAATATTTAAAAAATTAAGAAGATACTTCATAGTTTCACTCTTTATGAAATATTGCTATTAATATTTTGGTTAAAATCCAAATATTTTTCTATTTCATTGTATTTTATTTAAAATTTACTTTATCGATATATTTCATTCTTTGTATAATATGTTATATTTCATTCTTTGGATAATATGTTAAATTTTTAAACCTGATAAAAATCTAGAATCACCTAGGAAAGAATCTCAATTAATACCTGCTTATATTACAGTGGCCAGCATGCATGCCTGTTAAAAGGTTTCATAATTGTATTAAGTAAACTAGTAGAATCTACCATCACTGTCAGAGTCACTGCCTCATGGGCTGGCCCCTGTTCTGAATGAAAAGGAACAGTTTAGCTGAATACGAACATGAACACAATAGCTAATATCCTTCCCTTTCTGATTATTGATATATGTCAAACTCAATAGTAAGCACCTTTACTATCTTAGCATCTGAATGGCCCTGTACTTTTAATCTTATATGTGCCTAAATGTTGCATAATGAATGTGGAAGAAATTTAAAAGTTACATAGAAATCCACCCACATCAATGTCATGAGTTTGTCATATTGGTTGACAGAAAGATTGTGTTACTGATGTTAGGGCTACTGGATTAAAATTTGTTTAATGTCATTCTAAAAACACAAATCATGATATAGAACTGGCACTAGCATAACACTGACATACAAAAATGAGATTCCAATCAATACTTTGCAAATTCATGTTCTTAAATGGTGTAATATAAGTGAACATTCCATATATTATCTAAAAATGTATTCCATATGATAGTTTAAAAATAAAACATACCACATCACAGATTTTCTAATACTTAAAATAGGTAAACAATAAAAACTCTTTGTTATATTGGTTGAGTAATATACCTGCAGAAATGTCAAGTGGAAGTTTATAATTGAAAACAGAAAAACTGTTGTAAATTAATAGCACATATGTGTCAAAATGAATAACAATTGTTTGATTAAAATGTGGTTAAAACTAGAATATAAAATGGAAACTATTGGTGAGCAGAGAGAAGAGACTGCAGCAAGTTGTCCTGTGACAGTCATATACACACTGGAGTAGTCATTCATAAAGATAGATAAATAAATATCTAAATAAACAGGTAGATAGATAGATAAATAAATAAATCCTAGCAAAATTGTGGTTAAGTTGCATAACTAATTTGTTTCCTTGAATTTCTAACCTTCTTAAAGTGTATATTTGAATATTCAATTTTTTGGGGGGTTTGCAATACTAAGAAAATTGTAATATTATACACTTGAGTCTAACATGAAGACCAAGAATTGTTAAATGTGAGATTTTAGAACCAACATTCCTTAATTTTTGCATGTTATATTAGTATGCAGTAGCTCATTTAATTTATTATACTACAAGTCATTTGATTCCTTTTAATTTTCCAGCTATTTAAAATTTTCAAGAAGTTATCTATAAAAATTAACTTTATATTATTGTTTTAATATTTAATTATACTGTATTAACATTCTAGTCAATATTTACAAATACTATATTATCAAAACTTACAAATTTTAAACCATTATAATTTGTATTTCCAAGCTAGTTAAAAGTTTTAAAAAATGTTTCTTGTGAATTTTAATTATTCTTACCTTTTTTTCTAATTATTATAAGATATTATATATTGTTATATTATATACAATATAATATAAATGCATATAACATTATTTTTAAATGTAAACAAAATATTTCTAGCAATTTTCAATAATTGTTTTCATTCTAATTATATATAATATATAGAGATAAAGATATAGATATATATAATAAATATTAAATTGTTCTTTTGTCATGTTGAATATTTATTCTGTTTAGCACACCAACTCATCTTTCTGTGTGGTCATATTGAGACTTGCTATAATGCAGTGCTGACGCCTTGTTTCCAGTTGCTTGATATTTGTAGACATGTTCATTGTCACAGTAAACCTTTAAAAAAATGCAATAAAAATTGCTTTTGATAGGTTCCAATGTAATATAAAAAGTCACATAGAAGATTCATTTTCATTTTACTAGTTACAAATAGATTCATCAAATGAAATAATAACCATTATGTAATTATCAGGACAGCCCTGGTTGTTGGGTTTGTTTGTTTGTTTGTTTGTTTGTTTGTTTGTTTGTAAATGTGCCATAAACATGGCTTATCGAGAGGAAGAGGAAATCTTGATTGAGAAAATTCCTTTATATTGATGTCCTACAGGAAATTCTATTGGCTTTTTCTTGAATAGTGATTGATATGGGCAGATAAAACCCTGCCAGCGGTAACAACCCTGAAGAAGTGAGCCTGAGCTTTATTTAAAATCTACTTTGACCAACCCAAGTGACACAAGCTGGTAGGCAGAGTTCGTTGATGAACTCTGCTTCAGTCTCTGCTTCCAGGTTCCACTAAGACAGACCATTTGTTTGACAGATTATTGTGGATGCCCTTGACACTTTCGACCGGTAAATCATTTGATTGCTGAGAACTTAATGAGCTCTTCTAGGAATTTGAAAGATAAGAATGCTGAGAATAGGACTGACAATGGAGATTTGGTATGTGCAGTTTCAGACAGAAGTTTAAGAAGCCTTTAAAGACTATAACGATCCTTTGAAGGTGATATACTTGGATCAAGAATTTTCTGTGACGAAAAAGAAGCCAATGGCACTAAAATGAAATCATTGTTCTAATGAAGTAATTGATGGTAGTCACCAGGGATGGGAAATCAACTTTGATGAAGAAGAGAACAGCATTCTTGAAATAAAATCAAATGATGAGTATTTACGTTCATCACACAAAAGCTTTGGTCGAGTTGGGGATAAGGGCTCCGTCTCAAGGAATAAGAGAAATTGGTAATATGCAAGTCTCCCACATTACCGTTGCTGCTCATGGATTTGAAGTTATCATGGAGAGTGACTAAGGTTTGTTACTCTATACAAGTGTTGGATTCCTTGCAGAGAGGCCAGCAGGCTGTCCATTGTTAAAGGTCTTAACTTTAATGAAGATCCAGGACTTACATAATAATGAAAAAAGTTGAGGTTTAGCACCATGATGCAGGAACAGAGTCAATGAAGTCCATGAAGATACACCAAAAAAAGCTATTGTCAAAAATTCGGCTTAGTTGTAGTGTTGACCACATCATTAAAGGTGTCATTTTGAGAAGCAGAGTCTAGGCAAAATGAGAAGCTATTAGATAACTATGGCATAGGTACAGACTAAGTTGCCCTATGCAACCCAGCCTATTGGAATGCCAGGACTGTGGTGTGCCCACAGCAATAGAAAGGCAAAGTACGGCAAAGAGTATAAATAAAATTTAGCTGAAATGTCTTATTTGTAAGAAGAGTTTATTATTTATATATCTTCCACATTATTTCATTTATGTCTTAAATGAAATCTTTAAAATAGTAAAGGCATATTTTTAGGAAAAACATTAATTATATGAGACAATTCAATTATATTTGCAACAAAATATAATTGTAACAAGTCACACACTGATTACAAATAGGTATCTTTTTCAATAATAGGCAGAATAGAGTATAAACTTATCAATCCAGTTATCACCTAGAGAGAAAATGAAGCTAATTGCAACAGCTGTCTTCAGTTTAGCTGACAATGTAAGCAATCAACAAGGGATATAGAAGCAAAACCTGTGACAACAGAATATTAAAGAATTTCTAGAAAGGATGAAGATAATATGTAAATGACAATTATTTTTAAGTTTAACATAGTACAAACTCTAAGTGAAACCAGATTCACTACTGTGAGGATTGCTTCAGGTTAAGTTATTAATTTATAATTTAAAAATTAATACACTTCCAGAAAAATATACTTACTATAAGTGAATATTGAAGGAACCTTAACAATAGTCTATGATATATAAAAAGAAAGAAGAAAGGGTGTACTCAGTGCAGATCAATTTCTCTACAATATCAAAACCACATGGTCTAATACTATTGATGTTCACAATTTAATTGCAGCTTCTCACACATCGTTATTTTAATTTGTTTAATTTTCACATCGTTTCAAACTCTGAATGTCCAACACTCCAGCATTAACACATCCACTGCCTTAGGTACACTGGTTGTCAGGTACCACTTCTATTCTTCATTTTCATATCATCTTGAAATGACTATATTAATTGGGGAAGGGAGAACTTTATATCTGAACAGAAAACTTATAAAGTTCAAGAAACAGCTGACACAAAAAGTACAGCCTCTAGTTAATTATTCTATGTATAGATGGGAAAGTTAAACTTCAAGGTAGGTTGAATGTCTCAAAGGGTAAGTGTATTTGTTTTCAAACAAGGAAACTTGAGTTCAGTTGCCTGCACTGAACATGTGCCATGTAATGAGTATACACACAGAGCAATAAATAAATAAATAAATAAATAAATAAATAAATATATGTACATGCACACTACACATATACAGAATACTGTAATAACAAACTGAAAATTTAAAAATGAAAATATCTAACAAAATACACACTCATACACCACCCACACAAACACACACGAGTGCTCATGAGTTGGAATAGGAGAAAACTAATTCAGAAATTCAAATTCATTTGAGGAATTATCCTCAAATTCATTCAAATTCATTTGAATTATATTCAAATTCATTTGAGGCCATTTTAAGGTCAGAACTTCTATTGCCATGTTTTGCTCTGGAGTCTAGAATTAACAGTCTTTTAACCTAGTTTCAACTGTTTAAATCCACAGCTGGACAATTTACTAGGTAAGAAAAGATATATAGATTATTTTGAAAGGCGGAAAGGACAGAAAAGCATTAGTAAAACTCCAGCTGGCAGATGAGATATAGGAGCAAAAAAGAGAAAAGACAGGTGATGTAGACAGATGGCGAAACCAGGATATAGAAAAGATATTAATAAGAATCTGTCAGGTGCACAAATCTTGTAGCTTATGGCCAGGCCCTGCAAGTTAAGTATAGAAAGTATTAAAATCATTACAATGCAATAAAGATTACATGCAGAGTAAACAACAGTGAAAAGAAAGGGGAGTACATACTCATAAATATGTGGAAAGGAGATAATGTCATGTAAAAACTGGGTCAGAGAGAAGGAAAATAGAATGATGCACATTTTATGTATCCTTTTGGGATGGTTATATCTAAGACAGTATAAATAAAATCTGATGCGTGGAGATGTCCTGTAAGTGATGGCATTTAGACAGATAGCTCTACCCATTTAGATAAGCCTCCATATGTTCTATAGCTTTAAAAGGAACTGAGATCAGATCAGTTTCAAACCTATAAAGGGTGGGTGTTTTTTGCTTAAAATCACCAAGATTTTCAGACAGTGTGATCATCTCATGTCAAAAATTAACTTGATCAGCGTATTGAAAACAATGTTGTTTACAAAAGTAAAAAACCTACCATTCAATAAACCTAAAAGAAGAATTTAGTTATTATTTGTCTGATATGTATTAGGATGAAATTAGAAAAATGTAACAAAATATATTTTGTCTTCTTCCAAAGCTATGCATTAGTCAAGCAGACGAAGAAATATAAAGAAACAATTCACAAATTAACATAATTTATTAAATCAGTTCATGATAAAATCCATGAGGTGAATTCAAAGTTCCACGTAAGTGTATACAAAGTTCAAACTAGAAGACAAGAGAATGGTTCCTTAAAAAGGAAATGTTTAATTGAAGGTACTGAGTATAAAATATCCCTACAGGAGTAGACTAGGTAAAGGTATTCAACTGACTAGTTGAATACATTCAAAGTAAAGTTTAATTTAAGGTCTAAAATAAAATACATGTCATTGAGGGTTGTCTAGGAAAGAGAGAACTGGTAATCCTAAAGCGGGGGAAATAGTAAAGAGGAATTTTCTATAAGTTTGGTGAAGTCTCCATGGATTTGTTCATTGCAGGGAAGAATCTAAAAGTAGGAAACAGTTTTCCTTTAGGAGGGGAGATGAAGCAGATAGGTGGATGAGAGAGAATTATACAACTAGAATATACTCTTTCTGTAAAGACACAAAGAGAATGACTGACTTCACAGCCTGGAGTCTGATCTCAGAGAATTGTGGGTATGGAATGTTACTACTCACAGTTACTAGTTTTCAGATCCATTTGAGTTTTCAGTGTGGAAAAGCAATAGATAATGTAGCATATGCAAGGCCTTGCCTTCAGCTGAATGCATTGGTAGCATACATTTTCTCATTAATTAATTCACAGTACCCTATCATATATATCTTTATGTACTACAAATAATTAAGACTTAAAAACTGAAGGCATGATTGAAACAAACTTTGGGTGATCAAAACATGAACTAAGAGTAGCATTTGGAATGAGAAGAAGGATGGATTTAATTAAATCAAACTAAATAGAACTTCAGGTCATTCAACAATATAAGAAAAAGAAGCCATAAAATAAGAAAGATGTGTTTTGGCACAGGTGTATAATCCCTACATTTGCAGTGGAGAAACTGGAGATTTAGAGTTCAAGGCAAGCCAATTTTGATTACAAGAGACATTATCTCAACGAACAACTAACTTCTATAAAAAACCCAACATCTAAGACTAACAGATATGGGCATTGTCCTGTGCCATTTCATAAATCCAGAAGGTTGAAGTAATTTTAAGGAAGTGAGATGAATATCGTGCATTTTGGAATCTGCTTTATAGTTTCATAGGCATTCCATAACACAAATACATACATACAGTAGATAGGTAAAAAAAAATACAAGTATATACACATAGTACTTTATTGAAAAGTTCATATATGTACAAATGTATCTTCATCAATACACACCACAACTTCATCCTGAAATTCCCTCTAACAAACCCTACAATACAACTCTTGCTCAGCTTCCTGTCATGTCTTTGTTTATATATAACTCACTGAGTCCTGTTAGTGCTGTCCATCTTAACATGGATGTGAGACTAAGCATTGAGGACAGAGGTAAGCCATAAGTGGCCACAAACTCCAAGAAAAATGTGCCTATGCCCTAAGCATTCATCAACTGAGAATAGTTTCTATTTTGGCTCTGGTGGGATATAGAGAAACCAATCCTTATCCATATTGGTATTTAACTGCCTTGATCTTCTGCGTGGCTTTTGTAGGTAGCCACACCTGCTGTCAGTGCATGAGTGCAACAGCTACGTCATCCCAACAGCAGTATTTCATAGAACCTTCATCCTTCAGCTCTTATATTCATCCAGTCTTCCCTGTTGTGTGATATTCCCTGAAACCTGAGAGTGGGAGATTTATACTGAGGGTCTACTAATGGCTGATTATTCAATGTCACTTATTCTCAGACATTTGACTGGTTATGAATCTCTGTGCTAACACTACTCACAGGGGGAAAAAAGGAGCTTTTCTAGGAACAATCTTTTATTATGACAAGCAATGTAAGCAAAACAGTGTGATCAATACTATTGAGCACTGAGACAAATCATTGTCAATGGAATGCTTGTATTAGCATGGAAGGAAATGAAAGGCCTCAAAGGCTTCTTCCGAGGTCCTGTTCTCAGTAGCTTTGTCCTGCCTAGCATGTTTCACAAAAATTCCTTTTTAATGTTTCAATATGCTTGACACAAAGCTACTTTGAAAGCTTTTATTTCACTAATTCTTCCCTTTAGCCGGGCGTGGTGGCGCACGCCTTTAATCCCAGCACTCGGGAGGCAGAGGCAGGCGGATTTCTGAGTTCGAGGCCAGCCTGGTCTACAAAGTGAGTTCCAGGACAGCCAGGGCTACACAGAGAAACCCTGTCTCGAAAAACCAAAAAAAAAAAAAAAAAAAATTTCCATAAGTGATAATAACCACCAGGAATTCAATTCCAAATAATGGTGGTAGACACTAATATATGCAGTATACTACAATCAGATTAAAAAATTAAATTAATATTTCCTTTTATGTGCTTATTTTAATAAAATATAATCATAACAATAGTCTGAGTCTTGTATAGCAATAGTTTTTACAAATCTTCTCTCATCTGAGTGCTCCTATCCTGAACATTTATATTGTTCTTCATATATTAATTCATTGTTATTATTTAACTTATATTTTCTTGAGGAAAAATTAGAGAATGAGATATTTCACTTTGCTCAAGTGTTATATACAATAATATTGTCCATTTCACATAATCGTTTTGCAGTTGGGATGTAGAGCGAGCTTAATCTCGTGTAATTATAAAATCAAGCCTGCTAACAATTTCTTCTTCCTCGGTCCTTAGTATAGAAGCTCTAACCATGTTATCTAATAAGTGCTTATTCTTTGAAGTGTAATGTCTTCAAAACTCTTATGTGTGCAACATTTTGCACAATTCCCTTCTTTTCAAACCCTATAAAATACTCCTTTGTCAGTATCTAAATTACATATTTGACACAGTCATCTATTATTGGATTAACAGTTGTTTCCACATGTAACTATATTTTGGTGGTGATGCAATGGCCATTGTAATGCAATGACTACTTCAAGTCCCTATTATAAAATTATAGGGCTAATATCCAGAAGTAGAATTACTAGACACAGGCAGTTATCTACTCTTTTCTCATCCTTCATTGTTATTTTATGTTCTCAGAAAGAATAAACATCTACTCCGTTTCATATTTTCAAAATTGTACTTAGTTTACTTGATCACCCACACCCACACCATATATATATATATATATATATATATATATATATACATATATATATATAAATTATTGTAATCAGATCTATGTTTTTTTTCTTGATAGCTTTTTTCCTCATCTCTGAAGTGAATGATTCTATTTCAACTCAAAATTAGTTATTTTATTATATTTTATTATTACCTTTTAGAGTCCTGTTGTTTTATGAGAGAAAGTAAGGAGAGAATCTGGTGAGGGGTGTGGGGCGTGGACATATTAAGAGGAGTAGAGGGAGGGGAAAACATAATCAGGATATATTACTTGGGAGAAAAAAGTTTGAGAACTCCAAATCTATTTTGACCTCTAAGATTCAGATTTGAGAGGAGGCCAAAGCAAAGAGCATCTTGGACACTCTAAAACAGAGAATCACAGTAAGCCACCCAAGAAGACAAGTTTAATTATAATAATTGACTTTTATAGCATTAAAAGTTAAGAAACTCAGTTTTAGGAGTTCTCTGGTGGAATTTTTAGGGTCACTTATGCATTTGAAATGTAAGTGAAGAAAATACCTAATTAAAGAAAAAAAGAGAAAAAAAAAAAAAGGAAAGAAAATGAGTGATGAAGAAGCAAGATCTCATTATCCGTAGTGCCAGGCATAAAAAAAAATTGAGATTTAAGTCATATCAAGAATATCCCTATGTAAACCAAATTGAGATGAACTGTTAATGACGGTAAGGGGAATGCACTCATAAGAGCTATGTAAATTATACATTTTGACCATCAGATTTTTGGAGATGGAAATTCATGTTCTATATGTGTGTCATGACTAGTATGAATTTTGTTAATTCAAAATGCTTTTGATTATCAGAAGTTTTATTAGCACTATGATTCACATAATAAATTATGACATTATAGGTGAATGTATGAAATATATACACATTATATTTGTTGTTATATGTAAAAATGCATTAAAATAAAACCTAAATTACATGAAAAAAAGTTAAGAAACTCAATATCAGATATCTTAAATTCAAGTGTAGGATTTGAAGGGATAAAAACATCTGAAAAATCCATCACAGTACTTATTGCATTTGTGGCCACTGGAGTAAACCCATCTCCAATTTTAATTGAAATCATTATATATTTTCTCTATAAAAATATTTGTTTGGAAGATACTTGCACAACAAGAAAAATAGCTATGAGAGAACAAAGGTTTGAAAGACAAAAGATAGAGGATTTAAGAAAATAGGAATTATTTAGGTAGAAACCTATGGAAACAAATAAAATTAGGGATCAAAACAGGTAACCCATTGAACCTATAGCACTACCACTTAATGTTATTCAAGAAAGTTGACCAGTCCCACTAGGTTTCCCATTGACTTAGGATCAAATATGAGAAAATGTTGAAAATTCCCACCTTGTATAAGATCCTGTTAAATGAATGATCTGAAACATTTTAGAGAATCAACAGTAAGTTATGAAATGCATTCATCCTATGTAAGGCATATGTTAAAGACCTATGCTACCTAAAACATGATTACCCAATGCTGGGAAGATTTAGATGTAGCTGTACTAGAAATTGGTTCTCAATTACAATAGTGATGGACAAGATATTGAAAAATGGCTGTGAATATGAGAAGCTATAATAGTTCTAAAGTTGTTAATATCATGAGAGACCAATTTTTATGTGTGGTCCCATTTAAGATAGTAGATGCAATTTGATGAGTATATAATCATACAATGTTATCTAATAGGTTTAAGAGTCTGGGATAAGGTATAAGAACAAGGAAATAGGTTTATGTCATTCACAAAGATTATGGAAAACACAGAAAGATTTTTAGTTTTCTTACATATATTAACATCCAGGAAAATTATGGCAAATACAGATTCATATTTGAGAAAGGTATTCATTGAAACTTTAGGTTTTAAAAAACATAAATAAAGAGTGTAAAAAAATTCTTAGACCTTTAACAGTTCCATCAGCACTCATGGATGAATGGATTAGAACTACTAGAGAAACAATGGTCAATAATCCTAGATATCCTAAGGTCTGTTGTTTTGGCTGTAGGAGTTATGGTCATTTGAAAAGGGATTGTAGACAAAACATTCCTAAAGGCTTCTTTACAAGATTGTAGCTTTCTTGGATATGTAGAGGAAGTAGTAAGGGTAGGTATTGAACTACTGAAAGAAGATCATGGACAGATATGTGATATACATATCTTATGTAAGTGAAACTCCTTATAGGGATTAGCTTGTACCCTGACAACAAACAGCACAAGGTAGGAATTTCCTTTCAGGAATGGTATAGCTTATTGAAACCTCATATTGGAAACCCAAAACCTGCTACAGAACACATAGCTTTGAACTTAGCCATGAGTAGCCCACTGAACAAGAGTAAAGCAACACCACTATATAGAACATGAAAATTGAAATATTGTGAAACCAACAGCCCTAACTTTAAAAGGGTTTGGTGATAAGCCAGAGGCCATTGAAAAAAAGAATAATTGGAAGCATGTAAGTACCTGGTTCAAGAGCAGCTAGGCTAGAAGCTCATCATAAAAAAACAGTATACAATTCCTCAAAATTTTTCAGTGGTTGTCATTAAAAATAAATTGGAAAATTGGTGGATGCTGAATAACATAAGGACTATAAGTAAATTGATGCTGAATACCCTGGAAATTTTTTTATTGTTGAAAATAGTTTTCACTATCCTGGGTTTTTGTTATTCCAGATGAATTTGAGAATTGTTCTTTCTATGAAGAATTGAGTTGGAAATTTGATGGGGATTGCATTGAATCCATATATTGCTTAGAGCAAGATGGCCATTTTTACTATATTCCTGCTAAGCCACAAGCATTGGATATCTTTCCATGTTCTGAGGTTTTCTTCGATTTCTTCCTTCAGAGACTTGAAGTTCTTCTCCTACAGATCTTTCACTTGTTTGATTAGAGTCACACCAAGGTATTTTATATTGTTGGTGACTACTGTAAAGGGTGTCCATTTTCTAATTTCTTTCTAACCCTGTTTATCCTTTGAATATAAGAAGGCTCCTGACTTGTTTAAGTTAATTTTATATCTGGACACTTTGCTGAATTTGTTTATCAGGTTTAAAAGTTCTCCACTGGAGTTTTTTAGGTCACTTAACTATAATATCATATCATCTGCAAATACTGATATTTTGGCTTCTTCCTTTCCAATTTGCATTCCTTTGACATCCGTTAGTTGTCTAATTGCTCTAGCTAGAACTTCAAGTACTATATTGAATAGATAATTAGAGTGAGGGCAGCCTTGAATATTAGAGTGAGGGCAGCCTTGATTTTAATGGGATTCCTTCAAATCTCTCTCCATTTAGTTTGATGTTGGCTATAGGTTTGCTGTATATTGCATTTACTATATTTAAGTATGGACCTAAGTTGCTGTTATTTCCAAGACTTTTAACATGAAGGGATATTGAATTTTGTCAGCTTTTTAAGCATCTAATGAAATGATCATGTGTTTTGTTTTGTTTTGTTTTGTGATTGTTATGTAGTGGATTGCATTGATGGATTTCCATATATCGAACCATTCCTGCATCCCTGGGATGAAGCATACTTGATCGTGGTGAATGATCATTTTAATGTGTTCCTATATTGTGGGACCATGGGAAGAGGCAAATGGGAGAGAACCCGCATCCCACCCAGTATTCCAGTGCTCTGGGCAGGCAGACTCGGAAGGGAGGACTGAAGCATGATTTCCACAATGCCTCGGTGGGTTTCTAGCTGTGTGAAGCCACTAACCCGCACTGGGCAGGTGGTGGAAAAGGGGCAGTTCTAGGCCCCCAGGTTCCCAGCCTCTGGCATCCTATGCTGGATATTGCTGAGGATTGGGGGGCCGGGGCTGGGTCATCAGCCCTGGGGACAAAGGAAGGAGAGGGCAGAGAGGAGGGGATGCTGCATGGTTCCCACATGGGCAAGAGTCCTTGGTCAGGTCCATGGCTGGAGCCAGAATGGCCTTCTGGAAGGAGGTTAGACTAGGCTAGTTAGGAGAAAGCCCATCCCATCGTTCAAGCAAAGCTGGACTTGATGATCAGAGACAGTGTACAGTTTTAGAGCTTTATTGTAGAAAGGAGGGGAAAAAGAGAGACAGTAAAGAGAGAGAGAGACCAGCTATGGTCATGTGGAGAGAGGGAGAAAGGGAGAGAAGGAAGGCTAGAGAGTAAGAAAGGTGAGGGCTTAAACAGAGCAAGGAGGGGCCAAGCAGCCTCTCTTACAGTAGGCTGAGCTATCTTGCAGTTGCCAGGTAGTTGTGGGGAAGAGCACACTTGGCTATAGTCAGGTAACTGTTGAGGTGGAGTCTAACCAGAAAGCCAGTAGCTTGTGATATTGTCTGCATGTCTGATAGTCACAGAATTATGGAGTTGGGGCCATTGTGGTTTCAGGCACTCGATTCTGGGAATGTGACTCACCTTTCCATCCCTTGTAGAGTTTTCTACTGGGTCACCAGAACAAGCCCCATTCAACCAAAATAGGCTGCCTATCACAATCCCACACTGGATTCCTTTGGCAGGAATTTTAGTGAGTATTTTTTGCATCAATATTCATGAGGGAAATTGGTCTGAAGTTTTCTTTCTTTGTCTAACACACTAAACCCATCTGCTCCTGGACTTTTTTTTTTTTTTTTTTTTTTGGTTGTGAGACTTTTAATGACTGCTTCTATTTCTTTAGGGATTATGGGACTGTTTACAAAAGTTTATCTAATACTGATTTAACCTTGGTATTTGGTATCTGTCTATAAAATTGTCCATTTCATACAGATTTTCCAGTTGTGCTGAGTATAGGCTTTTGTAGTAGGATCTGATGATCATCTGAATTTCCTCAGTTTTGGTTGTTATGTCTCCTGTTTCATTTCTGATTTTGTTAATTTGGATACTGTCTCTGTCTCCTTTAGTTAGTCTGGTTAAAGGTTCATATATCTTGTTGATTTTCTCAAAGAATAAGCTCCTGGTTTTGTATAGTTGTTTTCTGTATTTTTTTTTTCTACTTGGTGATTTCAGCCCCGAGTTTGATTATTTCCTGCTTTCTATTTCCCTTGGATCTACTTGCTTTGTTTTGTTCTAGATCTCTTATGTGTGCTGTAAATCTAAATCTACTAGTGTATGCTCTCTTCAGTTTTTTTTGTTTTTTGTTTTTTGTTTTTTTTTTTTTTGGAAGCACTCAGAACTGTGAATGTTCCTCTTTGTATTGCTTTCATTGTGTCCCATAACTTTGGCTATGTTGTATCTTCATTTTCATTAAATTCTATAAAGTCTTTAATTTCTTTATTCCTTCCTTAACCAAGTTTTCAATGAGTAGAACATTGTTCAGTGTCCATGAATATCTGGGCTTTCTGTTGTTTTGCTGCTATTGAAGACCAGCCTTAATCTTTATTGATCTTATAGGAGGCATGGAATTCTTTAAATTTTCTTACACCTGGTGAGGTCTGATTTGTGACATATTACATGGCCAATTTTGGAGAAGATACAATTTTTGAGGTGTCGAGAAGAAGGTAAATTCTTTTGATTGAGGATGAGATGTTCTATAGATATCTGCTAAATCCATTTGGTCCATAATTTCTGTTAGTTTCACTGTTTCATTTTTAGTTTGTGTTTCCCTGATCTATCCATTGATGACATTCGGGGCGTTGAAGTCCCCCAGAATGATTGTGTGAGGTACAATGGGTGCTTTTAGCTTTAGTAAAGTTTCTTTTATAAATGTGAGTGCCCTTGCATTTGGAGCATAGATGTTCAGAATTGAGAGTTCTTCTTAATAGATTTTTCCCTTTGATGAACATGAAGTGTCCCTCCTCGTCTTTTTTGATGACTTTTGGAAGAAATTCAATTTTATCAAATATTAGAATGACTACTCCAGCTTGTAACTTTGGGCCATTTGCTTGGAAATTTGTTTTCCAGCCCTTTATTTTGAGGTAGTGTCTGTCTTTGACACTGAGCTGTGTTTCCTGCATGTAGCAATATGCTGGATCCTATTTACATAATTAGTCTGTTAGTCTATGCCTTTTTATTGGGAAATTGAGTCCATCGACATTAAGAGATATTAAGGAATAGTGATTGTTGCTTCCTGATTTTTGGGTTCTATTTTTGATGTTATTTTTATGTTTGTGTGGTTATCTTCCTTTGGATTTGTTGAAAGAAGATTACTCTCTTGCTTTGTCTAGGGTGTAGTTTCCCTCCTTATGTTGGAGTTTTCTGTCTATTGTCCTGTGTAGGACAGCATTTGTGTAAAGATATTGTGTAAATTTGGATTTGTCATGGAATATCTTGGTTTCTCCATTGATGGTAATTGATAGTTTTGCTGAGTATTATAATCTGAGCTGGCATTTGTGTTCTCTTAGGGTCTATATGAGATCTGCCCAGGATTTTCTAGCATTCATAGTCTCTGGTGAGATGTCTCATGTAATTCTGATAGGTCTGCCTTTATATGTTGTAACAGTAGGAATTTCTTTTGTGACCCGATCTATTTGGAGTTCTGTAGGCTTCTTGTATGTTCATGGGCATCTCTTTCTTTAGGTTAGGTTAAGTTTTCTTTTATAATTTTGTTGAAGATATTTACTGGCCCTTTAAGTTGGAAATCTTTACTCTCTTCTATACATATTATCCTCATGTTTGGTATTCTAATTGTGTCCTGGATTTCCTGGATATTTTGAGTTAGAAATGCATTTTGCATTTTTTTGACTGTTGTGTCTATTTTTTCTAGCCAATGTTTTCTGCACCTGAGATTCTCTATTCTATCTCTTGTATTCTGTTGATGATGACTCCTGATCTCTTTCATAGGCTTTCTATCTCCAGTGTTGTTGTCTCCCTTCGTGTGTGTGTGTGTGTGTGTGTGTGTGTGTGTGCGCACGCGCGCACACACGTGCATGTTTTTTTTTTTTTAACTATTTCTATTTCCATTTTTAGATCTTGGATGGTATTGTTCAGTTACTTCACCTGTTTGTTGTGTTTTCCTAATTCTTTAAGAGATTTTTGTGTTCCCTTTTTAAGTTTTCCTACCTGTTTACCTTTGCTCTCTTGTATTTCTTTAAGGGAGTTAGTTATGTCCTCTTAAATTCTTCTATCATCATAATGAGATGGAATTTTAAATCAGAGTCTTGCTTTTCTGGTGTGTTGGAGTAACCAGGTTTTGCAGTGGTAGGATAACTTGGTTCTGATAATGTGAAATAGCCTTGGTTTCTATTGCTTATGTTTTATGCTTGCCTTTCACCATCTGGATGTCTCTGGTGTTACCTGTTCTTGTTTTCTCTGACTGTGGCTTGTCCATCCTGCAAGCCTATATGTCAGTACTCCTGGGAGACCATTTCTTTTTGGGAGGAACTTATGTATGGAGAGCTGTGGTACAAGATCAGCTCTGGGGTGCAAACATAGACCAGAAGGATTCTGTCTCAGCTGATCCTTGGTTCCTGTGTCCTAATGGTTCTGCAATGGTCCCTCTTAGATTAGGAATTTGAAGAGAAGTGGTGGTCTTAACTGTGCTTTCTGGTGTGTAGGCACTCCTGGGAGGCCAGCTCTCTCCAGACTGTATTTTTGTATGTAGCTCTGTGGCACAGGATCAGCTCTGGGTGCAGATGGAACTGGTAGACTCCTTTCCCAGGCAGATCCTTTGTTCCTGTGTCCTTAGGATTCTGGGCAGCTTCCTCTGAGCAGCAGTGGTGGTCCTACTTGTGCTCACAGGCCTGTCCACACTTATGGGAAGCTAGCTCCCTCCTGGCACTATTTGGGTATGGAGCCCTGTGGCAAAAGTTCTCACCAAAGAAATTTTAAAAATATGTCCTACTTATTCTTTGCATAATCAAATTCCAATATTTGCTAGAAGTGTCTGTAATGGTACCCAAAGGAATGAAAATTGACAAATGGATGTGTTCTATTTTTCAGAATTTGGGAAAATGAAATTCGTAAAATATACCTTTGCGATAGATAGATAGATAGATAGATAGATGATGATAGATGGATAGATAGATAGATATAGACATATATTTATTTATTGAATGATATATCAATAGATAGATATTTATTTATAGATAAATTAGATAGATAGATAGATAGATAGATAGATAGATAGATAGAGAGATAGATAGATAGATAGATAGATAGATAGATAGATAGATAGACAGACAGGTAGATTCCAGTTGGTTTCTGCTTTAAGTTCTGAAAATACTTGTTCTGTAATTGAATATTTATTGGAAATGATGATTATTGTAGTGATACCTATAAAGATTAAGACAGATAATACTACCACATATGTTTCTAGTAAATGAAATGATTTTTGTTTATCATACTATGAAACGTATTAGAGATGTACCATACAATCCATCAGATCAAGCAGTTAAAGAAAGATCAAATAATAACTTCAATTGATGTTTAATAAACAAAAGGTAAAATAAGAACTTTATAAAATAGACTGAACAATGTCTTATTAACTTTAAAATTTTTGAATGCCAAAGAGGCATAAACAAGATCTGCTGAAAAACACTGGCTTATAGAAATCACTGCTCAATTATCTAAATCTGTATACTTTCTAGATGTTTTAACATAAAAAATATAAGAAAGGGAATGTGTTACTTTGGTGAAGAGGTTTTGTACACATTTATCTCTACAGGAGTTGAAACAATATGGTTTCATCAAAATTGATAAATATCTGAATTGAGTAAAAGATGCTTCCATATGAAAGGCACAAGGAAGTAAAAGGCAGAGAAAGGCACTAGTATAGACAACAAATAAAACTGAGGGACCCTACATGGGGACAGCTCAATCAACCAAATGAGAAGGATGGGTCACTGAACTGGAAAACCTTGATGATGGAACTGATAATTGCTAAACGACTGCAATCATGAATGATCACTGAATCAATGGGTCTTCCTAAGGACAAGCAGACTGTAAAGTATATGGGATTGATAACTGTTTATAGTGTAAAGTGTGTGCAATTATTAGCTTTAACTGAAAGGAAGAAAATAGAGAAGAATTTTAATTCAGTAACATGTTTGTTCTCATCACATCAAAAACCTAGATATTTGTGTTCTAGCTTAAATGCAGACATGCTATTAATATACATCTTTTAGGTAAAATTAGTCTGTAGAAGGAGCTATATTTGAAGTAACATTTAATTGAAGGGCCACTAACATAGTGATGAATGAGAGAAAAGTTTGACAGAGTGAGTCAGAAATAGAAAATGCCTAACTTTCAGGACAAAAGTTATTTTAAGAGGCATATACCTATATGCCTAGCAGTGGCATTGCTGGGTCCTCAGGTATTTTCTGAGGAACTGTCAAATAGATTTCCAGAGTGGTTTTACCAGCCTGCAATCCCACAAGCAATGGAGGAGTGTTCCTCTTCCTTCACATCCTTGCCTGCATCTGCTTTCACCAAAGTTTTAAATCTTAGTGTGGAACCTCAGGGTTGTTTTAATTTTCATTACTCTGATGACTAACATATTGAACATTTCTTCAGGTCCATTTTAGCCATTTGATATTCCTCAGTTGAGACCTTTTTTAATTCTGTATCCCAATTTTAGTAAGGTTTATTGGTTTGCTGGAGTCTAACTTCTTGAGTTCTTTATATATATATTAAATATTAGCCCTCATTTTCTTAATCTATAGGTTGCCATTTTGTCTCATTGAAAGTGTTCTTTGCCTTATAGAAGATTTTGAATTTTATCTGACCCCATTTGTCAATAGTTGATCTTACTGCCTAAGCTATTGGTCTTTAGTTCTCTTGTGTTGATATATTTCAGACTCTTTTCCACTTTCTCTTCTTTTAGGCTCATTGTATCTGGTTGTATGTGGAGGTCCTTGTTCCACTTGGACTTGATATTTCTACAATGAGATAAGAATGGATAGATTTGCATTCTTCTACATGTTCACGATACTTGAGCCAACACCATTTCTTGAATATGCTGTCTTTTTTCCACTGGGTGGCTTTGGTTTCTTTGTCAAAGATCAGGAAACCACAATTTCATATGCTCCAATATGTTCACAGCAGCACTATTTATAATTGTCAGAAGCTGAAAACAACTCAGATGTTCCTCAACAGAAGAGTGGATACAGAAAATGTATCCATTTACACAATGGAGTACTACTCAGGTATTAAAAACAATGACTTCATGAAATTCAGAGGCAAATGAATGGCATTAGAAAATATTATCCTGAGTGAGATAACCCAGTCATAAAAGAAGACACAGTGTATGTACTCTGTAGATATTATCCCAAAAGCATAGAATACCCATGATACAACTCACAGACCATATAATGCTCAAGAAAAAGGAATACCAATGTGGGGATGCTTCAGTCCTCTTAGAAGGGGAAACAAAATAATCACAGGAGGTAGAGGGATGGAGGAACCTGGGAGGAGAGAGAAGAGGGGGAGGGAAAAAGGTAGGGGTAAACATTTAAGTGTAGGTGGAGACAGGGGAGATGTACAAAGGGTCTGAAAATTGAAAGGAGGTGTGTAGCAATGGGGGATGGGAAGCTAGCGGTAGTCACTAGAAAGTCCTGATGCCAGGGAAGCAAGAATATACGATATAAACAAACTCAAAGACAAAAAATCATGATAATATCATTAGATGCATAAAATGCCTTTGACAACATATGATGAAGATATTGTACAGCAAGCCCATAGTTAACACCAACTTGAATGGTGAAAACAACTCAAAGTGATTATAGTGAAATCAGGAACAAGTCAAGGCTATCAACTCTTTTCATAACTAATGAATATAGTATTTTAAGTTTTAGCTAAAGCAGTATAACAGCTGAAGGATATCAAGGAGATACAAATTACAACTCTTTCTCAGGCTAATGTAGGAAATCATTTGCTAAGCTAGGTTTGAAGCACCAATATGTAATAATATATCATCAAAGATTTTAGTTCAAAATACCTAATTTTATTTTATTGTATTTTTCTGTTCCAGGACTCAATAATGCATAATATACTGTGACTTTCTCCCTTTTGATCTTAAGGATAAAAGAGCATTTGTTTTTAATAAGTCTATAATATGTTATGAAAAATATTGAGAACATTTTATACATGTGTTAGAACTTGGAACCTTCTCATGTGATACTTTCTATTTCATTTCTCTGTCAGTGATATGCATTATTCTTTACTTTCTTGGGCTAACTTAAATGGTTAGTCTCCCTCCTCCTATATACATATTGCTCCCAACTTCCATCTACAAATGTTCCATTCGGTTTTATCTTTGACATACCTTCAGTTAATTTGTTCTCTTTCATAATTTGTAGTTAAAGTGTAGCCTGTCTGCTGAGCCATTTTCTTTATTGCAACAAATTTTATGAAGCTTTTTGTTCAATGGACATTAAAAAAAAATCTGTTTTCTTTTCCTAGAATTCTGCCTAGTTTTTGAAATTTACTCTTAATTTTCTTGAATGTAGATACACATTCAGAAATGTTTCAAAATATCCAATTTAATTTTGGTTTTAATAATATGTGTGTTATTTTGAGAATTCACAAAGAAGTACTGTATCTATATAATTTTCACTGCTTCTCATCTCCTCTGTTACTTTCCCTGTCTGCATTCTTTATCACTCATAAATACATCTTTTCTTTAAAAAATTAGTTGTGTTTTATTTGCTTTAGTGTTTTGCTTGCTTACATGACTGTGAAGCTGCCAGATCTCTAGTGACAGATAGTTGTGAACTGTCATGTGAGGGCAGGGAACTGAATGTAACTCCTCTGGAAGAGCAGCTAGTATTCCAAATTGCTCAGCAATCTCTCTAGCAAATTTTATTTTTCTTTAATTATTAATGCTACGTTAGTTACATTCAGTAGACAATATTGAGTTCATTTAGATTGCTATTGGACTGTGTTAACATAACAGTGGGCTTGACTCTGGAGCAAACTAATTCTTTCTCAATTAGCCACTGATAACCTTTAGGTCTTCATCTAGGTGCAAGGTCCTGTGAAATATCTCATATCCATGTTACCATTTCAAACAGTGGTGCCTAGTTATTGCTTAGGAAAGCATATTGTTGAGATTTTATAGGTGTGAATCTCAGGTCCAGCAAAAAGACACCATCTCATAGCAGGTGCTCTTGTTCTCTACTACAAACTGTATTGTTTTTTCTTTGCAATGTTCTTTCTTTCATATGTACAGCTGTTGTGTTGTATATGGAACAATTTGGGCTACTCAACCCATGTTCATTTACTTTCTGCATTTTGACGAGTTGTGAATCTCCATCATAACCTCAGTCTACTACAAGATGAACCTTCAACCATTTTTACAACAATAAGTATGTAGGATAATATTTAAAAGGTTATTGACTTAAGAAAATAGCAGTAGTAAATTCTGCTATAATATCTACTTCATCTCCAGGCATAGGTTTTTGTATAGGTTTGCATGATGAGACAAGAAATCCATCCCATTGAGTATAACTTAAGTCCAATTTAACAACTGTTGGTTATCATCAAGATATAAGTGCTGTTATGTGCCAATGGTGGTATGTTGACAAGCTAGCCATTGCTATGGCTAGGCTTTACAGCAGGATGAGACTATCTAATTCTTATGTTCCTTGAGAGTTTGCATAAACTCAGGCATCAGTGATGAGACATCTAGAAGAGTGCAAGCTTGATCCCATCACATTCTCTGTTAAAATGTATGGTGTCTTCAGCAATTTATTTATTTATTTTCATAATACAGGAGACAACCAAGGACAAAGGGAACATTCTACAAATTTGGAACATCCATCAGACACCACTACCAATAATTCAAAACCAGAATTTTGTTCATTACTAATTAAGTCATGTTAAACAGCCTATAGATTGGAAAATATATATTTCTAAACCCTATATCTGACAGAGGGCTAATATCCAAAATAAGAACTCAAGAAGCTAGACACCAACACTCCAAATAATCCCATTAAAAATTTGAGTACAGAGCTAAACAGAGAATTCTCAAATGGTTGAGAAGTACATGAATAAATGTTCAAAGTCTTTACTCATCATGGAAATGAAAATCAAAACAACTCTAAAATTTTACCTTAACATCATTTTAATAACTAAGATGAACAACTCAAAGGATAGCACATTTTGGCAAGGATGAGGAGCAAGACGGTTGTGTGTGGAAATTTTTACAACTACTCTAGAAATGAATTTGGCAGTTTCTCAAAAAACCTGGGAATAGTTTTACCTCAAGACCCATCTATACTAGCCCTGGGCATATACCCAAAGGAATCTCCAATATCCAACAAGGACACTTGCTAGATTACATTCATAGCACCTTTAATTGTAGTAGCAAGAAATTGGAACCAACCTAGATGTCCCTCAGCTAAAGGACGGATAAAGAAAACGTGGTTCATTTGTACAGGGTAATACTACACAGCCAGTAAAATAAGAACACAATAAATGTCACAGGCAAATGGATGTAACTAAAAATTATCACCCTGAGTGAGATAACCCAGACCCCAAACAACATACATGCTATGTACTCATTTATATGTGGATATTAACCACAAAGTTCATGAAAACCATCCTATAATCAACAGATCCAAGAAGCCAAATAACAAGTAGAGGGCCACTGTATGATGTTTAAATCATTCTCAGAAAGGGAATAAATAGGAATTGGAGGTCCATAGATGGTCAGAATAGGGTGGAAGAGGGGATGAGAAGGGAAGTAGGGCAGGGGTGGGGAAGGTTATATGTAGTGAGATTAAGGGAGAAAGAAGGGAAATTAATGGCATTGGCAGCAATCTCGAGGATATGCCAGAGCGTTGGAATGGGTGTGCATAGGCTTCAGAGGGTCTATGTGGTTGAGTGTAGATGGGGAAGACCTCTAGCTGTAGAGAATATGGGTCCTAAAGGGGCCATTTCCTGTAGCCAGGCAGGATACCCAAAGCAGGGATATAGACAGGAAAACAACCCACCCACAATATCTTTAACCCAATACGTGTCCTTCCTGCAATATATACAGGGACAAAGAGAGAACACAGACTAATGGAATGGTCAACCAATGACTTCTCCAAATAAAGACTCATCGTATGGGCAAGAACCAGTTCCTGACACTATGAATGATACTCTGTTATGCTTGTAGATAAGAATATAGCATAACTATCTGCTGAGAGGCTCCACTAAGTATTCAGTGGAAAGAAATGTAGAGTCTCACACCCAAACATTAGATGAGGCATGGGGAGTATCATGGAAGAGTTGGAAGAAGTATTGAGGGACATGAATAGACAAGTATTCCTGAAGGAAAACCAACAGATTTAATTAATTTGTGTGTTTGGGACTTTCAAAGACTGAATCATCAACCCAAAGAGCTAGCATGGGTTTGATATAGGCCACTGCACATATGTAGCAAACTAGCAGCTTGAACCCTATGCCATTCCCACAATGACTAGAGATGGAGACAGAGACTGCTGTCTGCCTGCCTATGGATCCTGGACCCCTAAATGGGCAACCTTGGTTGTTCTCAATGGTAGAGGATGTGCTAGTCCCACAGCAACTTTATGCTCAGGGATTATTGGGGAGAAACACTCAGAGTGGGGCTTCCACTTCACATAAGAGAAGAGGGATAGAGATTGGGAGGAGGGCTTGTATGAGATGACTAAGAGGAAAGGGTCTGATACTGAGATGTAAAGTGAATTTAAAAATCATTAAAAAACAAAGCAAAACCTCAACAAAGATATCATGAATTCAGGGAAATTAATGGCATAAGAAAATATCATTGAGTGTGGTAACCTAGACCCAAAAGGATTTGCATGAAATGTATTCACTGATAACTGGATATTAGCCATAAAATACAGAATACCCATGATATAACCCACAGACCCAAACAAGTTAAATGAGAAGGAAGGGTAAAGAAGGATAATTGAAACTCAGTTAGAAGGAGAAAAATAGTCTTTAGAGGCAGAGAGAAGGAGAGAACTAGGTGAGAGAGAAAAATGGGAGGGAATTTTGGGTCAGGAACAGGTTCAGAGAGAGAAAAAGAGAGATTCAGAGAACACAGAGAATGAGTGGAGATATGCTGCTGGAGATGGTGGGGATTTGGACATACTCTCTGAAGTGTCACAGACCTGGAATGGCGGAGTCCCCAGGCAGTCATTGTGGGTGACCTAGGCAAAGATGCATAACATTGTGGAAAATAGAACCGAAAGAGGCTACCTCCTTTAGCCAGTAAGAATCCCAAGAGGAGGGATAAGGACACCAACCCACCCACAAATATTTTTACTCCAATATTTTTCTGTCTAAAAGAAATACAAGGACCAAGATTGAGCAGGAACCGAAGGAATGGTCAACACAGAAAAGAGAAGCTAGGGAAAATGAATAAAAAAATGCTTTAGAAAAGGTTCAAAGAATTCTTGCCAGGACAATTTCTCGAGAGCTTTTAACTCATGTGATTTATGGGATTTCTTTGCCTGGTATGACAAAAACAGAACCTGGAAATAGGCTTAAACAGAAAGTAAGCATAGATTAAAAAATATTGAGGCATTCCATCTTAAAAAAAGAATGAGTTGAAGGCAGGGGGTAGGTCACCTAGCCTACCTTAGACAGTAGAAATTTAGGCCCTGAGACTTATATGAAGAGAGAGCCTGGAAATAGGTCCATATAATAAGAAGACAGAAATCTTAAGTAATTTATGTCTTGATACCACAGGCAAGCTAGCAGACACAGGAGAGAGAGCAGAAAGGAGTGTTTGACATGCTTTGTGCCATACTTCAAGGAAGAATAGCCAAATAGCCTGTGAGATCTCTGGCAGAGCAGTCATAAGATGCTTCTCCAGGCAGGAGTTTTCGATGTTGGCCTAGGACTTAAGGAGGCTGAGCAAACTGAAGGGAAGTTTTAGGATGCAGAAGTTAGAGTACTGGGAAGGGCTCACAAGCTGCGGTAGATTGGAGGTGCCCAACAGTTGAGACAAAATGAAGAATAAATTTCTGTGTCTGTGTTTTTCATCCATGGATCCAATATTCTCTGAGCAAGGGTTGGTAGCATGGCCCACCATGGCCTTAAGTCATGGTAGCAAATCTACATGGTGCAGTGGGGTGATAATAGGGAGAGTACCTTCTAAGTTGAAAAGAGGATGGGGGTGAGGGAAGGACTCTCTGATTGAGACAAGAGGAGTAGACAGCTTTTGGGATATAAACATGAAAGAAAGTAAGAAAGAAAGAAAGAAAGAAAGAAAGAAAGAAAGAAAGAAAGAAAGAAAGAAAGAAAGAAAGAAAGAAAGAAAGGAAAAGAGAAAGAGAGAGAGAAGGAAACAAGGAAAGGAGGAGACAGAGACAGAGAGATAAACAAAGAGACAGAAAAGGAAAGAGGGAAAGAGACAGAGTGGGGACGAAGGAAGGGAGGGAAAGAAAGACAGATTGGAAGGAAGAAATGAAGGAAGGAAGGATGGAAGTATTTAGTATAGGTGGCCTTAAACCTAATCAGATGGGAGTTGTCTACTGCTATAACATTTGTGCCATATTGAACCAACACATCTTGTTGGCAGCTCACTGTTGTAGATCACAGATTTTATTGTGCTCTAGACTGGCAGTTACCATTCTCCTCTAATAGTGTCCCAGGATCATGTATGCCAGAGGTCTGAAGTCTCCTGATTATGCACAAGATTGATGTCTCTATATAAGATGACATAAGTATTTTGTTCATCCCTAGGGTTTTAACATCAGTTTGAGGAGAGCAACCACTAGCCTTGGTGATATCCTGAGGTGTTTGGGGTTTCCATGGGCCCATTTGAATAAACTCTAGTAGATGCAAACCATTTTACTTGGTGGCATAAGCTATCTTGAGGTGGCAATGTCTTCCCCATTATTTGTGGATTTCATTTAGACCTATTTTATATATGCATATATTTTAGGAAACCCCTATAGTAGAAGTGTCTTAGGCAGGGTTTCTATTCCTGAACAAAACATCTTGACCAAGAAACAAATTTGGGAGGAAAGTGTTTATTCAGTTTACACTTCCACGTTGCTGTTCAGGACTGGAACTCAAGCAGGTCAGGAAGCAGGAGCTGATGCAGAGGGCATGGAGGGATGTTACTTACTAGCTTTCTTCCCCAGGCTTGCTCAGGCTGTTTTCCTATATCCAAGACTACCAACCCAGAGTTGATACCACCCACAAGAGGCCCTTCCCCCTTGATCACTTATTTAGAAAATGCACCACAGCTTGATATCATGAATGCACTTCCCCAACTGAAGCTCCTTTCTCTGTGATAATCACAGCCAGTGTCAAGTTGACAGACAAAACCAGCCAGTACAAATAGTATTCCATATAATGCGACAAATGACCTTTAGTTTTAGTTAAACATCCTCATATTCTTCTCTTTACCACTCTCTCCCAATGTATTCTCTTGTTCCAGTTTCCCCCTGTCTATTTTCTTTTCTATTATTGCTTTTGCAGGGAGATATTCTAGTATGCTCTAACTTCTTATTAGGTACCTAATCTCTGTGTTTTTATGGATTATAGCATGCAGATCAAAGGCTTAAGATGTAACATTCACATATAAAATATATGTAAATCTTTGTATTTTTGACCTGAATTATATCACTGAAAATGATTCTAATTCCTCTCATTTGTCATTTAAATTTTTTACTTTTGTTTGTTAAAAACTAAAAAATGTTAACTTATATAAATGCACTCCATTTTCATTATTCACTAAATAGTTGATGGGCAACTATTGTGTGTTAAATTTCTGACTATTTTTGAATGGAGCTTGCAATTAACGTGGATGACCAAGTGTCCCTGTATAAGGAAGTAAGTCCCTTGAGTATATAGCCAACAATTGTATAGGTAGTTCTTGAATTGTATCTACTTACAGCTTCCTGAGAATCTATAACAAATGCATAGTTGCTGTACAAGTTTTCATTCCATTAGAAAGTTTATCCACAGCAGGACTTGTCATTTGTATAGTTGATCTCGGTTGGTAACATTTACTGGTGTTAGATGAAATATCAAATGAGTTTCAACATTCATTTCCCTGATGACTAAGGATGTTGAACATCTATAAAAATATTTTTAGCTTCCAGTCTCTATCTGAGCCCCAGAGTAAAGGTAGTCCCACAGCCCTGAGTACCCAAATCCTGCCTGGAGAGAGCTGGTATCATAGGAGTGGTCTCTCTCTTCAGCTCATAAGTGAGATCAACATTTTCAGGCCAATAAGTGCCCAGAGAGGGACCCACTAGGAGTGCAAAAGTCACAGGAACTGTGATGCAGTTGGGGACAGGATTCTTCCTGTCTCCATCTATACCACAAAGTTAAGTCTGTCTCACAGTCCTTCATACTCAAATCCCACCCAGAGAAAGCTGGTTTCCCACATAGTGCTGACACACCTAAGATCAAAGGATCAGAGGCTCACAGGACAAATAAGCTCCAGTCAGAGACAGGAAGACCAACTAATGCCAGAGATAACCAGATAATGAGAGGCAAACACAAGAACATAAGCAATGGAAACCAAGGCTATTTGCTATCATCAAAGTCCCGTTGTCCAAGCACAGCAAGTCCTGCATACCCCAAAACACTGGAAAAGGTAGATTCAAATTTAAAATCACACCTCATGATGATGACAGTTGAATTAAAGGAGGTCATAAATAATTCTCTTAATGAAATACAGGAGAACAAAAGAAAAAAAGTAGAACACTTTAAGTGGAAACACAAAAATTCCTTAAAGAATTAAAGGAAAACACAGCCAAGCAGATGAAGTAACAGAAGAAAACAATCCAGCATCTAAATATAGAAATGGAAACAATAAAGAAATCACAAAGAGAGACAACACTGCAGAGAGTAAACCTAGCAAAGAGACTAGGAGTCATAGATGCAAGCATCACCAACAGAATATAAGAGCTAGAATAGAGAATCTCAGGTGCAGAAGATACCCTGACACAACAGTAAAAGAGAATGCAAAATGCAAAAAGCTGCTAACTCAAAACATCCAGGAAATCCAGGGCAAAATGTGAAGAATAAACTCAAGGGTAATAGGTATAGAAGAGAGTAAAGATTCCCAACTTAAAGGGCCAGTAAATATCTTTAACAAAATTATAGGATAAAACATCACTAACATAAGAAAGAGATGCCCATGAACATACAAGAAGCTTACAGAATCCAAATGGATTGGGCCACTAAAGAATTTCCTCCTGTCACATAATAGTCTAAAAACGAAATGCACTGAACAAAGAAAGAATATTTAAAGCAGCAAGAGAAGAAACACAACCCAATTTGTTCTATGATGCCACAATTATGCTAATACAAAAATCACACAAAGAGCGAAAAAGAGAGAGAACTTCAGAACAAATGCCCTTATGAATATTGATGTAAAAATAATCAATAAAATACTTGCTAATTGAATCCAAGAACACATCAAAACTATTATTCACCCTGATCAAATATGTTTTGTCCCAGGAATGCAGGGATGGTTCCATATATGTCAATCCATCCATGTAATCCACTACTTCAATTTCGAAGGTAAAAACAAAACAAAACAAAACAAAACACATGGTCATTTCATTAGATGCTGAAAAAGCATTTGACAAAATTCAACATCCCTTCATGTTAAAAGACTTGCAAAGAAAAGGAATTCAAGGCACACACCTAATCATAGTAAAAGCAATATACAGGCAACCAATAGGCAACATCAAGCTAAATGAAAGGAAACTTGAAACAATCCCACTAAAATCAGGGATTAAACAAGGCTGCCCACTATCTCTCTATTTTTAACAATATCATACTTCAAGTTCTAGCTAGAACAATTAGACAACAAAAGGAGGTCAAAGGAATACAAATTGAAAATGAAGGAGTTAAAATAACTCTATTTGCAGATGATAGAGTAGTGTAATTATGTGGCCCCAAAAACTCCACCAGAGAGCTCCTAAACCTGATAAACAACTTCAGCAAAGTGACTGGATATAAAATAGAGTCAAACAAATCAGGAGCATTCTTAGACTCAAAGGATAAACAGGCTGAGAAAGAAATTAGAGAAACAAAACCCTTTTCAATAGTCACCAACTATACAAAATACCTTGGTGTGACCTTTACCAAACAAGTGAAAGATCTGTATGGCAAGAACTTCAAGTCTCTCCAAAGTGTGAAGCAGAAACAGAAGAAATGACTATGCAGAGACTGCCCTACCTGGGGATCCATCCCATAAATAACCACCAAAACCAGACACTATTTTTGATGCCAACAAGAGCTTACTTACAAGTGCATGATATAGCTGTTTCCTGAGAGGATCTGCCAGTGCCTGACAAATACAGAAGTGGATACTCACAGCCATACATTGGACAAAGCACAGGGTCCCCATTAAAGGAGCTAGAGAAAGTACCTAAGAAGCTGAAGGGGTTTCCCATAGGAAAAACATCCCCATAGGAAAAACAACAATATGAAATAACCAGTACCCCCATACCTCCTTGACACTAAACCACCAACCAAAAAAAAAAAAAAAAAAACAATGTGGGACTTATGGCTCTTGCTGTGTATGTAGCAGAGGATGGCCTAGTTGGTCTTCAATGTTAGGAGAGATCCTTGGTCCTGTGAAGGTTATATGCTGCAGTATAGAGGAATTCCAGGGTCAGGAAGTAGGTATTGGTGAGATGGTGAGCACGGGGAGGGAGAAGGAGATAGGTAGTTTTCAGGTAGGAAGGAGTAGGGGAAATTCTGAAAGGGGATAACATTTGAAATGTAAATCAAGAAAGTATCTAATAAAGAAGAAAAAAAGGAAAAAATTAAGAACTTTAAGTCTCTCAAGAAAGATATCAAAGAAGAACTCAGAAGATGAAAAGATCTCCCATGATCATGGATATACAGGATTAATATACCATCTTGCTGAAATAGGCCATCTTGCTGAACATAGTCTACAGAGTCAATGCGATCCTAATCAAAATTCCAACTCAATTCTTCATAAAGTTAGAAAGAGCAATTCTCAAATTCATCTGGAATAACAAAAATTCCAGGGTAGAGAAATTGATTCTTAACAATAAAAGTACTTCTGTGGGAATTACCATCCTGGAACTCAGGGTATACTACAGAGCAATAGTGATAAAAACACCAAGCTTTTGGAATAGTGACAGAAAGGTAGGTCAATAGAATAGATTAGAAGACCCTGAAATGAACCCACACACATATAGTCACTTGATCTCTGGCAAAGGAGCTAAAACCATCCAGTGGAAAAAAGACAGCATTTTTCAATATATGGTGCTGGTTCAACTGGAAGTTAGCATGCAAGAAGTATACAAATCGTTCTTTTCTTATCTCCTTGTACAAAGCTCAGGTCCAAGTGGATTAAGAACCTCCACATAAAAACAAATACACTGAAACTTATAGAGAAGACAGTGGGGAAGAGCCTTGAGCATATGGGCACAGGAGAAAATTTCCTCAACAGAACACCAATAGCTTATATTCTAAGATCAAGAATTGAGAAATGGGACTTCATAAAATTATAAAGCTTCTATAAGGCAACCGACAATGTCAATAAGACAAAATTGGGAAAAATTTTTACCAGCCCTACATCCAATAGAAGGCTATTATACAATATATACAAGTAAGTCTAGAAGTTTGACTCCACTGAACCAAATAACCCTATTAAAAATGGGGTACAGTACTAAACAAAGAATTCTCTACTAAGTAATATCGAATGGCTTAGAAGCACCTAAAGAAATGTTCAACATCCTTAGTCATTGGGGTAATGCAAATCAAAACAACCCTGAGAGTCCACCTTATAACAGTCAGAATGGCTAAGATAAAAAACTCAGGTAACAGAAGATGCTGGCAAAGATGTGGAGAAAGAGAAATATTCCTCTACTGCTGGTGGGATTACAACATGGCGCAACCACTCTGGAAATCAGTTTGGTGTTTTCTCCGAAAATTGGACATAGTACTTACCTAAGGTCCCAGCTATACCAATCCTGGGCAAATAATAGAAGGTATTCCAACATGTAATAAGGACACATGCTCTACTATGTTCATAGCATCCTTATTTATAACAGCCAGAAGCTGGAAAGAACCCAGATGTCCCTCAAATGAGCAATTTCTAAAACTCTGTTTTCCTTATACATAATGAGTTCAGCAGGATTTTGAGTAGAAGGCAAGATAAATAGAATATAACCAAATTTGTCATCTCAGTAGTCTACATTTGCATTCAGCAATATTTGCTTTACCTAAGGTAACTTTTTAATCACTTCAGGTGTTAATTGTCTAGTACTGTATAAATTTGAAAATTTGAGACAAATTATTCAACTTTGTGTATTTTTTAGGGGAATACTAAAATAGCAGTCTTTAAAGTCAATTATTATTATAGGTCATTCTTTTGGTAATAGACAAGTTAAGAAGATTATATTCTATAATATTCCCATTGATTGGATCAATTTATTTATACTCCTTATGTTAGTAAGCATCCACCAATTTCCAAATTTATTTTTAATGACAACCACTGAAAAATTCTGAGGAATTGTTGACATTTTATATGTTGAGCTCCCAGCTATTCTGGTACAAGGTGCTTAAGTGCCTGCAATTTTTCCTTATTCAAGGACCATTGGTCTACCTGCATAGGCTTATCAATAAATCCTTTTAAAGTTAGTGCTGTTAGTTTCACAACACTTCAGATTTTCTTGTTCTATCTATTGGAGTTGCTTTGCTCTTGATTGGTGAGCTACTTGTGGCTAAGTTTTGAGCTATGTACTCTTCTGCAGTAGGTTTTAGGTCTCCAACACCAAGGGCTTTACTAAAGGGAAATGCATACCTTGTGCTGTTTGTTGTCGTGGTACAAGCTAATCCCTATAAGGAGTTTCACTTCTATAATATATGTATCTCATATATCTTTTCATGATCTTCATTTATTAGTACAATACCTACCCTTACTACCTCCTCTACATATCCCAGAAGGGGGAAATTTTGTAAAGAATCCTCCAGGAATGGTTTGTCTTCAATCTCTTTCCCAAATACTCAATCTCCTACAGTCAAAAGAACAAACCTTTGATATCTAGGATTATTGGCCATAGTTTGTCTAATTACATAGTCATTAGAATCCATTCATCCATGAGTGTTGATGGAACTATTAAAGGTCTAAGAATTTTTTACACCCTTTATTTGTGTTTTCAAAACTATTCACTGAATACCTATCTCAAATCTGAATTTGTATTTGCCATGTATTTAATGTGTGTTAATATATGTAAGAAATCAGTAAAAATCTTTCTGGGGTTTTGCATAATCCTTGTGAAGGACAAAAACCTATTTTCTTTTCCTATACCTTATCCTAGGCTGTTAAACTAGAGTACATTGTATGATAGATAATATAGTCATCAAATTACATCTGCTGTCCTAAATCAGCAAACGGAACCACATACAAAAATTGGTCTCTCATGATATTAAACAACTTTAGAACTATTATAGTTTCTCATATTTGCAGCTATTTCTTAAAACTATGTCTACCATCATTGTAATTGAGAACCAATTTCCAGCACAGCTGTTTCTAAATCTTTTCAGTGTCGAGTAATCGTGTTTTGGGTAGCACAGGTCTTTAACATATGCCTCACGAAGGATGAGTGTATTTCATAAGTTACTACTGATTCTCTAAAATGTTTCAGATCTTTTATTACACAGGATATCAGACTAGAAGTTTATTTTGTGAATGGACACCATTTTCTCACATTTGATCTCCAGTAAAAGGGAAACCTAGTGGGATTGGTCAACTTTCTTCAATATCCTTAAGTGGTAGTTCTATAGGTTCAATGGGTTGACTGTTTTGATTCCTAATTTTATTTGTTTCCATAGGTTCCCACCTAAATAATTCCTATTTTCTTAATTCCTCTATATTTTGTCTTTCAAAACTTTGTTTTCTCATTGCTAATTTTCTTGTTGTGCAGCTATCTTCCCAAACTTTTTATAGAGAAAATATATAATGACTGCAATTGAAAGTAGAGATGGGTTTACCCCAGTGGCCACAATTGCAATAAGTACTGTGATGGCTTTTTCAAATAATGTTTTTATTCCTTCAAGTCCTAAACTTGAACTTATGGTATCTGATATTGAGTTTCTTAGGTTTTAATGCTGTAAAAGTCAGTTATTATGATTAAAATTGTCTTCTTGTGTGCCTTATGTTGATTCTCTGTTTCAGAGAGTCAAAGATGCTCTTTGATTTGGGCTCCTCTCAAATCTGAATCTAAGAAGTAAAAAATAGACTTGGAGTTCTAAAAATGAACTTTTTTTTTCTCCCAAGTAATATATCTTGATTATTCTTTCCCCTCCCTCTAATATGTCCACACCCAACAGCCCTCACCAGATGCCCTCCCTACTGTCTCTCAGGAAAACAACAGGCCTCTAAGAAATAATAGTAGAATATAATAAAATAACTTACAATGAGTTAAAATAGAACCAGTCACCTCAGAGTTGAACAAAAAAGCTATCAGGAAAAATCCCACAAATCTAATTACAATAAAGTACATATGTTTACTGTGATCAAGAAAACCAAGTACAATTTGAAGAAAAAGAGTAGATGTGCATTCTTGCTGAGAACATAAAATAGAACAACAATGAAGGATGAGAAAAGTAATTGAGTGATAAAATGATAACCGCCTGTGTATAATACTTCTACTTCTGGATATTCACACTATAATTTTATATTAGGGGCTTGAAGGGGCCATTGTACTCTGATGGCCTCTGCATCACCTCCACAAAATAGTTACAAGTGGAAACAATTGTTAAGTCCATTAATTGATGACTATGTCACATATGTAAATTAAATACTAGAGTATTATATAAATTAGATACTCGAGTATTATATAAGATTTGAAAAGAAGAGGATATTACAAAACTTTCCAAATGTAAGAGTTTTGAAGATATTACATGTAGAACGATAACAGGCCTAGAGCATCTATACTATGAATAGAGGATGAAGAAATTGTTAGCAGGCTTGAAATTATAATTACATAAGATTAAACTAGTTCTACATGCCAACTGTCAAAAGGTTACATGAAATGGACAATATTATTGTGTATAAATTTTGAGAAAGATAAAATGACTTATTCTCTAATTTTACCTCAAAAAACTATAAGTTAAAAAATAGCAAGGAATAAGTATATGAAGAATGACTCTAGAAATTTCCAGGATAGAAATATGATACAGAACTATGAAAATATAGCAATATAGCAATTAAATACTATGACAAAATATAATTAAACAATTCCAAGTTGAAAAGTATTAATATACATGTAAATAGCCATCAAACAAATAAGAAATCAGAAAAACAGAAAAACTTTCAAGTGTATATTTGAGATAATAATGATGAAAATTCTACCATATTTCAAAGCTAAGTAGTATTAAGAACAAAAACTTCATATTACAGTTATGAATTGAAAGAAGCATGCAAATCTGGAATTTTAAATAAACAAATACATAAATTAATAAATAAATAAATGTTTTTAAAAGAAGGAAGCATGCTGAAAATGAATGAAGAAACATGTAATATAAAGAAATAAAAATGGATAAATAATACAACTTCCAAATTATTAATTGGAAAGTAATTGTAATATGGATATTGCCCTTTCCCAATCTTCATATTCTTATTTAATATTTGTAAGATTGATCAAAATGAAAAAGAGAAAACTCAATAAATAAAGAAGTAAAATGAGGTAAAATTTAAATCATACATCATAAAATAATATCATAACATTATCACATCAAGTTCACATTAATATGTTAATTATAAAATCAACACTAATATAATGGATTTCTTTTAAAGAGAACTCTGTTAAAATAAATACTTTACTTTTTTATTAGACCCTTTAAAATCACATGGATAAGCCATTGTATACTAATATTGTCTAAATAAACATAACTAATGGTAATACCAAGGGCAATCTGTAATGTATACAACAGGAACCTTAATCTGATCAAGGCACTGATCTGACTTTCTGGAAACTGTTTGGTCCAATATTTTGTAGGTGCTGTATCAAACTCATGTTCTTGGGCTGTCCTGGCATACACTTTGCCAAACAAATCAATCCTTAGCTCCACATTCTTTTAAGGCCTCCAAAGAACAACAACCAGCAGATTGGGAAAAGATCTTTATCAATCCTACATCTGATAGAGGGCTAATATCCAATATATACAAAGAACTCAGAAAGTTAGACTCCAGAAAACCAGATAATCCTAGTAAAAATGGGGTACAGAACTAAACATTTTCAACTGAGGAATACTGAATGACTGAGAAGCACCTAGAGAAATGTTCAACATCATTAGTCATCTGAGAAATGAAAATCAAAACCCTAAAACTCCACCTCACACCAGTTAGAATGGCAAAGTTCAAAAACTCAGGTGGCTGCAGATGCTGGTGAGGATGTAGAGAAAGAGGAACACTCCTCCATTTCTGGTGGCTTTGCAAGTTGGTATAACCAATCTGGTAATCAGTCTGGAGGTGCATCAGAAAATTGGACATAGTACTACCTCAGGATCCAACTATACCACTACTGGGTATATACCCAAAAGATGCTACAACACATAACAAGAACGCATGCTCCACTATGTTCATAGCAGCCTTATTTAAAACAGGCAGAAGCTAGAAAGATCCCAGATGTCCTTCAACAGAGGAATGGATACAGAAATTGTTCTACATTTACATAATGAAGTACTACTCAGATATTTAAAACAATATCTTCATGAAATTCTAAGGCAAATTGATGGATATAGAAAATATCTTTCTGAGTTAGGTAACCCAGTCACAAAAGAACACACATGGTATGCACTAACTGATAAGTGGATATTAGCCAAAACCCAGCAATATCCAAGATGCAATTCATAGACCATATGAAGCTCAAGACGAAGGAAAACCAAAATGTAGATGTTTTAGTCATTCTTAAACGGGGGAACAAAATACTTAAAGGAGGTAGAGGGTGGGAGGGACTTGGGATGAAAAGAGGAAGTGGAGGGGGAAAAAGAGTTCAGGATCAGGTATGAGAGGAGACAGATAATATACTGATGGTCAGGAATTTTAACAGAGATATGTAGCATTGGGGATGTGGAACTACTGTTAGCCATCAGCAAATACCAGATGCCAAGATGGCAAGAGGTTTCCAGGACCCAACATAGATGAGATTAGCTTAAAGGTCTGACAAATGGGAAGAAGAACCTGTAGAAACAATATCCAGAAGTTAGGCAAGGCCACCCGCTCATCTCCAAATTCTTAACACAGAAGTCTCCTGTCTAAATGAAATATGGGCATAATTTGTGGAGCAGACACTGAAGAAAAGGCCATCTAGAGACTGCCCCACCTAGGGATCTATCCCATATACAGAAACCAAACCCAGACATTATTGAGGATGCCAAGAAGTACTTGCAGACAGGGGCCTGTTATAGGTATCTCCTGAGAGGTTCTGCCAGATTCTGACAAATACAGATGCAGATGCTTGCAACCAACCATTGGTCTTAGCATGGGGTTTTCAACGGAGAAGTTAGAGAAAGGACTGAAGGAGCTGAAGCAGTTTGCAACCCCATGGGAAACACAACAGTATCAACCAACTAGGACTCCCCCCAGCTCCCAGAGACTAAACCAGAAACCAAAGAGTATGGGTTGAGGGTCCCATGTCCCCAGTTGCATATATAGCAGAGTATGGCATAGTCTGGCATGAATAAGAGGAGAAACCATTGGTCCTTTTTGCCTTCTATCAGATGTGTGGATAGTAATAATCTTCCCAGTCTGTATGCTTCCATTGCTTCTGAATGATGCTGTTTTTTTTTTTTTTTTTTTTTTTGGCTTTTAGTTTCATAAGCTTTGATTTATTAATTCTTGTTCTTATTGCCTGGGTTACAAATGTCTTGTTTAGAACATTTTCCTTTGTCAAATCATTCAATACTATTTCTCACTTTATCTTCTATCAGGATTTGTATAGCATAGCAAGCATGTTTTTATTTTCTTCTGTCTACAGTCATTCAGATTGATGTCAACCATTTGTTGAAGATGATGTCTCTTTTCTAGTCTGTAATTTTGGATTCTTTGCTAAAAATCAGAAGTTTATAGTGGCATGGAATTATGTCTATGTTTTCAGTTGTACTCCATTGATACTTGTGTCTATTTTTATGGCAAAGACTTGATACTTTGTTACTTTAGATCTGTAAGATAACTTGAAATCTGAAGTGGTGTTACTTCCAGCAGTTTTTAGTATTCAGAATTATTTTATCTATTCATGTTTTCTGTGTTTTCAAATATTTTTATTGCTTGTTTCTCTTTTTTGATTTCTTGTGTGTGTGTGTGTGTGTGTTTTAGTGTGAAACTGAAATTTCGTTTTTCAATTTAGTGGAAAAATATGTTGGGGCTTTCATTAAGATTGCACTGAATCTATATATTGCTTTTGGTACAATGATAATTTTCAATACATTAATTCTAATAATCAATGAGCATTGAGTTTTTTTTTAATCTTCTGATATCTTACTCAATTTCTTTTTGGAATATCTTGATTTTTTTTTTTACATATATCTTTCACATGCTTGTTTAGAGTTATCTGACTTCTTTCTCTGTCATTTCTCTCTAGGAATGCTATTGGGTTTTCTGCATTACATTTGTATCTTGCTACTTTCATGGAAATAATTATCAGCAATACATATTTTCCAGTAGTGATTTTAGGGTCTTTTTTTTTTTAATCACATCATCTCTAGATAAAACGGATAGTTTTTCCTTTCTTATTTGTATCCCCTTGATTTCTTCAGTTTTCCTATTGCTTTAGACAAGACATTAAGTTTTGCATTGAATATATATGAAGAGATGTGGGGCAGTGAATCAAGTCATCAGACAGAAAACTTGGTAAGATCTAGAGGATTTAAAAATCCAAGTATACTCATACCTGAGAATGGTAGGTGTTTCATTTATCCCTGGCCAGGTTCCTGTCCTGCAACATGTGACTATGATACCTCATGGAGAGGACTGTGACTATCAGTCATGTAGGGGCAGTGCCAGGAACCCCTCCACATGTAGATGAGGCATCCCTAACATCTTAGACCAAACTAGTAGAAAGCATCTGTCTTTGGACCCCACACCACCCTAAAATGTATACAAGACCCTGTCTACAAGCAATAAAAACATGAGAGTAATTTAATTAAAGACCCTGAGAGTGTCTGTCACATAGAGTTTAACACTGTGGTAAAGAGAGTTCTCTCCTGAAGCTTATGCCTATCTTGGTCATTTCTCTCTTTGAGGTCCCAAACTTGGCTCCTAGTAGCAGCATCCCACTGACTGGTTGTTCCACACCTACTCCAGAGTAGTGATGGCTTTGGAAGAGTCCTAGCAGCTCACCTAGATCTAACTTCCCCTCCCAGTCCACTGTCCCACACCTCCTGCTGCATAGCTTAGTCCCGCAGCCACACTAACTCCAGAGCACTGGCAGCCTCTGTCAGAGAGCATAACTCTTTAAGATCCTGCCAGGATCTCTGCAGATAGTGTCCTCTGCACAGACTGACAACTGGTCAGCTCATGGTGCAAGAACAGCTAATGTACCACAACCAATACAATGGGAAGTTAAGTCCCCTACCTCAAATTCTGGAGACTAACAACCAAGCAACATGTTATTTTCCTGCTGTGCTTTCAGTAAGCACCCCCTCATGGGTTTGGACACACTAAAGAGACAACTAAAGCCTTCTGGCAAGAGCTATTCTTTGATGTGCTCTTGTTAAACCCTGTTTAAAACACAATAACCTGTAAAGGTGTTGGCAAAGACTATCTAACTTCTCATTAAAACAAAAACAAAAACCTGATAACCCAGTAGTTGATTAAAAGCTATGGGGTGCCTGCCAGTTCTTACATCTGCAGGAAGGCTTTTTCCATTAAAAGCCAAGAAAACCTATATCTGATTTTATTCTCAAAACTAAAATGAGACTAAAAATAAAATTTCCCAATCCCACAGCCAGAAATCTTCTTGAAAACATTGTGAAGATGAGTTCTAAATCCAGACTAGCCTGCCAAGGTCTCCAAGAGGAGCACTACAATAGGGAGATTATGACATCTCAGAATATAGGAATGACCTCATACCAGATTACATCTATGACTCAGAAATTCATGACAGCAATAAAAACAAGCAAACAAATATTCTTTAAATATAGAGATAGGACATCTTTTTTTAAAATGCCCATAAAACTCCCTTCCCATAACAGATCCTAATCCCCCTAAGCCAACTTGTTTCCAATACTGGAAGGGTTTCCACTAGGAAAAAAAATATTACAACTCCCTACATGTCAAGGGTGATAAGGCATTGGAGCCTATAAACTTAAGAGGAGGCAGCCCTCAGACCTGACAATAAGAAGGATACCTACTCTACTGAAACTTAACCATTAAAATAGATAATAAGCCATTTACATGCCTATTAATATTAGAACAGAAATACAATTTTAAGACTAGAGACTCCACACAACTGAAAACTGATCCCTGGGTGCCAGCCCCTAGGCACAAATAAATATATTTGCTAATATATTTATCACCAAATAGGCCTAAAGGTGGGAGGACTCTGATGGAGATACTGGCCTCATACACCTTTTGGTAGCTCAAGTAACTACTAATCTTCTAGAGTGATATATCTTAAAAAGTCCTAGAGGTAGTAATTACCACCCATTCAGAGAGAGACCACATAAAAATAGATGAAAATACCTATTAAAAAATTATACACAAGGGACCCACCTCCAAATCACCTCAATTCTAAGAGCTACTCTTAGATTTGATATTCCCTGTCTTGATTGACTCTCTAAAGACAGCATTTAAGTTCTGCAGTGGCTTCTGTTAGGGGAGAAGCTGATAGTGCACCCACAACTGGTAGAAGAACAGCGTCTACTACAACATGTTTTCCTCTCCCAAAGGCCTATGGAGCACCCCAGTGTTCACTGTTTAAAAAATGCTCCAGGCGATGGAAACTACTACAAGATTTGAGGACAACTAACAAAACTATGAGATTCTGGGGCTCTCTCCAAAGGGGGTTGCAACTACATCTCAGCCATCCCTGCCAATTTCCCGCTATTAACAATACACAGAAAAGACTACTGTTTTCTCATCATCCTGCATCCTAAAATTGAGAATGCTTTGAATTATGGTAAAGTTTCACAATATGAAAGGACTGTTCTTCCTCATGAACTTGCTAGAAATCCAAGTTTTGATCAGGAGGCAATGGCCACAACATTAAAGCCTTATTTAAACAATTGACTCAATATATATCACTATATGGATGACATCTTAATATGAGGAGATAACTTCTACCTCTCTTTCCCAATTTAAAGACTTGTTAATTCTTTCCCTTTCTGTCCTAGGATACAAAATTGTGCCTCATAAACTTCAACTTATTCTGCCCATTGCATTTGTAGGAAAGAGATCTCCCTCACCTCACTACAACCTCTCAAACCCACACTTTCCTTCCCTCAAAAATTAACTCTTGCCTCCCTCCAGATATTTTTGGGGAACGTAACTGCTTTTGACCCTGGCTCCCCCTTTCTAAAAGCACCATCCGTCCTCTCTATAACTTCATAAAAGGAGATAAAAGACCCTTTTCCCCATGAACACTGTCCCATGAAGCAATCCAAGCTCTAAATTGTGTTAATGCAGCCCTAAAAGATATGGCTCTTACTAGGTATGACCCAACAATGCCAATACAGCTTCTTAGCTTCAATTCCTCATGTACACTGGTGGAAGTCCTATAGTAACACCAGGGGGTGCTGTAATGTCTCCATACCCCAATGGATGGTACACCCAGAATTCTTCTATATGAGGTAGATACATGCCCTATTATGATTAAAACTGGCAAAAACAGAGCCCTACAAACCTAAGGAAAAGAATCTGACATTCTTCTTACCCCTTTTTCCCTCTCCATTATTCAATGACTAATGAAAAATCACTTCAGCTTTGCTATCAGCTTAATAGGATTCTCAGGACAAATCGAACACCATTATCTTAACAAAACAGGTCTCTACTCTTCCTCAGTTAAAATGGCTGCCCCCTAACTATTTTTAAAATAGCCCATAGTTCAAGCCTCCCTCATATTTGCCAATGAGGGAAGGAGGGAATCTACAACAACAATATATTGCTCTCCCTAAGGATTAACCCCCTATTCTTTGATTTGGAGAGCTTCTATATCATTTCAGCAATATAAAAAATTGTATGTTATCTATCTAGCCCTAAAAGAAGTCAAGGGCCCCCTTATCTTCTTTTCACACAGGATATATGCAGTCAATTTGCTCACTGGTTGTCAAGATCATTTGTCAAACTAGATACCAACCCATATTCCCCTGTACACTTATAGGTTTCTACCCTCTAAGAGGAAGGGGTTTCCAATATCTACATCTAGCATATCAGATCTTACCATCCCATATCTGAGAGAAATGCTCTTGCTGACCAAAATGCCTCAACAGGAACATTCATAGCCTCAATGGAAGTTGACATATTCCATTCATGTACACTCACTCAAATATAAAGGGGTTTCATGCCCACTTCCTCCGTATCCCCCTTGATCAACTCCAAAGAATAATACAAATATGCTCCTCTTGTCTATGTATCTCTTATTACTACCCCAGCATTACAAACAATGGGAACAAATCATTGAGACCTCAGATCCAATGCCTTATGGCAAATCAATGTCACCCATATTCCCCAATTTCATAGACAAAAATAAGTTTTTACCATAGATACATACTTGCATTTTATATGGGCTATAGCCCAAACAGGTAAAAACACAAATAGTTTAATTTACCATATGATCTCCACCTTTGCCATCATGGGCATTCCTCAATAGATAAAAAGTGATAATGGCACTGCCTACACTAGCTGTCAATAAAAAATGATCTACACATATTGGGAAATTCACTACCATACAGGGATCCCCACAACCCTCAGAGCCAAAGAACAGTAGACAGAACTCATCAAACCCTAAAAGCTCAACTTCTAAAACAAAAGTCAACCATCTAACACCCTCCTCTGCCCTGTGTACAATTAATGATAGATCTAGCTACACCAAACATATTTAACATCTACAAAACTCCAAGCACCCTTCAAGCTCCCTTTATTGGCATATAACAAAATTACTTCCCATCTTAATATGATGGTGTGATCCTTGGGATGGAATTTAGAAGGGACTAGACTATTTCTTTACAACTGAGAAGGGTTCTGTCTGTGTTTTCCCACAGATCCAACCTAAGCCTATCTGGGTTCCCACCAGAAATGTCTGACACTACCCCACAAACCAAGAAGATGGCCTACTTCTAGTTGGCATATCAAGGATGGAGGAGGAGGAGGAGGAGGAAACAGAGTAACCACCATGCCCAAAAGAACAATATCTCCTGGAAAGAATATCCATGACCTGATGACTTCTGCCCATTTCTTATGCCCTCCACAAGGTCCCCTATTCTCTATTCTCATGGCTGTTTTTTATCATTCTTCACACTAACTCTGCTACTGCCCAACCTCTCCCTAGCCTTCTCAATACTTACCACTGGAGATTCTTCACAAAGGAAGCCTATGATACACACACACACACACACACACACACACACACACACACACACACATCATAGGAACACAGGATTTCCTAGTTGAAGTGTGTTGTTCCATGATTCAGATTCCCCCTACACCTGGATTCTATATCCACTACCCTCAGCCTTTCTTCTGCTTTCCTTACCAAAACATAGGTGAATGTCTCTAGGAGGTCTCTACATATGGAGGGTGCAGATATTGGAGCTGCATAATTGAATCCATCAGCCACAGCAGCACCATGCATACCAACATTAAAATCCATTTTATGATTTCCATCAGCCATCCATGTGATGAATGTTGGTGAACAGGAGTCAAGGGTTAACTCTACACTTATGGCTATATCAAATACCCCATAGATGACCTACGTATCAGCTTGTCTTGGTGAGCTTTTCCCCACCTCCCAATAAGTATTTACACATGTTAATATTTGTCAACAGAAAAATCAGTCTGACGAGCATCTCCAAGCTACTCTTTTCTGACTACAGTGCATCCTGACCTCTTTCCCTTAACCATCTACTCAACTCCTCCCAATGCCCTTTCTGTGCTTCTCTCTAATACTAGCTGTTCCCATTAACATTTTCCTTCATGAACTCTATGAAACCTTACCCACATGGAAAGCACAAGATATTGTGTCTTCGACCTACCCCCTCCTTCCGTAGTGTTGGATCCTCCTTCAAATTCCATAGTACATATTCCATGACATCATCATCACCAAAATTAATATGTGTTTAACCCTCTTCTTCTTCTATAGTGAAAAGGCACTACAGATTCCTGTACTAACCCCACTTTTCAAGGCTGCTGCATTCACATGATAATTGTTCCCCAGATTTATCTCAATAAACTTGAAGAATTTACCTTGCATATGAGAGGAATACAAAAATAAAAAATAAAACAAGAGAGAGAGAGAGAGAGAGAGAGAGAGAGAGAGAGAGAGAGAGATCTTCATTCCTTTGCTTGTTGGACTGAGCCTTACTGTCTTTCTGGGTACTACAGCAGGAAGAACTAGAGCAGCCCTCCTCCAAAGATGACATCTCGTCAGCCAGGACAAGATTGACCCAGTAATAGCTTCCATTGTAGACAACCTTGAGTCCCTTCAATGCCAAGTAACCTCCTTAGTAAGAGTTGTTCTCCAAAATCAGAGGGCCCTAGGTTTACTGACTGCTGAACAGGGAGGTACTTGCATTTTTGGGGGAGGAATCTTGCTTCTATATCAATGAATCCTGACTCATAGAATGAAATGTGCAAATGCTCAAAAAGCTCTGGGGGATCTCCTAGCATGATATGCTCCCAATATCCCTACTCCTTGGTCCTTTAACCCCTTGGTAGCTTGGATTCTTCTGCTCCATGACTCTATCATAGCCATTGGAGCTTTGCCTCTTTGACACCCTTCCTCATCCAATTTCTAAAGCGGTAGATGAGTAGCATATTGATCAGGTCTTTGATCAATATCAAACTGTTCCCAACATAGAAGACAGTTATTATGATGGCACTTCTCCTTTTAAAAAAAGGAAAGGAGGAGTTTTGGGGCAGGAGACTATGCTATCAGACAGAAAACTTGGTAAGGTTAAATGGATTCAGAAACCCTGGTACTCTCATACCTGAGAATGGTAGGTGTTTTAGCTACTCCAGACCAGGTTTCTGTCATGGGACAATTCACCTTGTCACTCCTATGAAATCAGTCAGTAGGAAAGCACCTGAAACCCCCTCCACATGCAGATGAAGCATCCCTAATACCTCAGACTAAGCCAATAATCTTTTTTAAGACCCTAACCCACCCCCAAATTTATATAAGACACTGTCCACAAAGACCAAAGACAATGTTCCCCTTTGGATAGCACAACTCTTTAGCTGGTCCACTCAGGCATCTCCACAGACAGCATCCAGTAAACAGAAAGAGTTAACATCCTTATCTTTATCGTTATTACATTGGCAATTCTTTGAATTTCTATCTGTGTAGGATTATTTTGATGGTGGGAGTATTGTAAATCATCTTTATTATGAAGAAATCCATCATTTGTATTCCTACTCTTTACAAGACATTTATTAGGAAGGCATGCTGAAGTTTGTCAAATGCCACTTCTACATTCAATCAGACCATCATATACCTATTGACCTTCAATCAGTTTATTTTTTGAATGATATTTAGTGATTTATGTTGGTTGAACCATTCTTGAATCTCTGGGACTGGCAAATTTGATCAGGGTGAATCATCAATTTCATGTCTTCTTGAATTCAGTTTGCTTGTATTTTGTTGATAATTTTTGGGTTTATGGTCATAAAAGAAATGAGTTTGCAATTTTCTCTTTTTGGTGGACTTTTGTATGTTAATATATCAGTATATTTATACCATCAGAAATAGAATAGACAGTATTTAATCTATATCTATTTTGTCGAAGAATATCAACTCAATATTCTTTTTTTTTTTGCAAGACATTTGTAAAACTACCAACTGGTCCTGGGTTTTTTTCATTATTTACTGCTTCTACTTCACTAAGAATTACAACATTAAGTTGCTCACCTGATCTAGATTTTATCTACATACTCTGGATATATCAAGAAATTCATCTGTTTCTTTGGGTTTTACAATTTGGTGGAATATAGCTTTTAAAAACACCTCTGAATAATGTCCTGCATTTTTGATGTCTGTTGTTATGGTTCCTATTTCAACTCTAGCTTTTTGGTTTTTTTGGATCTTCACTTTCCATCTTAAAGTTAATTTGGCTAAAGATTTGCCAATCATATTTATTTTCTCAAAGAGCCAACTCTTGATTTTATTTTTTTAATGTTCCTTGGGCTTCTTTCTTTCTACTACATTAAATTCAGGCCCAAGTTTCCTTTATTTTCTTGCAATCTACTTTTATTTGAGTATTATTTTTTGTAATTGCTTTAGAGCTTTTAGATGTGCTGTTATGTTACTAATATTATGTATCTTTTTCTCTCAGTCTCTCAGTCTCTCTCTCCCTCTCTCTCTCTCTCTCTCTCTCTCTCTCTCTCTCTCTCTCTCTCTCTCTCTCTCTCTCTCTCTGTGTGTGTGTGTGTGTGTGTGTGTGATGTAAGCATTTAGTGATATAAACATGCCTACATGCCTATGAGATTATGGACATGCCTATGAGAACTGACTTCATTATGAACTAATGATTTACCCATGTTGTGTTTTCATTTTAGTTCTATTTTAAAAGTTTTTAATTTCATTCTTGATTTCTATACCCCCCCCCGTTTTTATTCAACAGTAGGCTATAGAGTTTCCATGAGTTGGTATACTTTCTGTGGTTGTTAATATCCAACATTAATCTGTGAAAGCAATTAGCTAATATAGTTTCAGTGAGAAATTTGGACTGTTATTTTTAGTTCTTTTTCTTTTCTCATTTGCAGATGAGAAATACTTCATTATTAAATTAAATCTTTACTATGTTTTCTTACAGCATTTACTTATTTAGAAAGAAAGAGTTAGAAGTAAATCATCTGTGCTCTTTTATACTTAATATAATTTTGATGTGATGTTTTACTGTATAAAGTTAATTTTATATCCCATCCTTTCTCTGCTATATCTTCCAGTCCATACCTCCATCTTCAATCTCAGATCTGCACTCTACTCCCTGGCCCACAACTCTGCCTGCTTCCCAAGATTTCTATTAAAGACATCCATGTGTGATACCCAAGCTCCAAGTCTCTGCCTGATGGGCACCCTGTAAACCCATAATTCAAAAGGTCTTCCTCAACCTTTTCATGGTCTATCTTCTAGTTCAAACCTTCATTTGCAATTGAAGACCTCCACAGTACTCCCTTGGCTACTACTTAACCTATATGCACAAAGTCCTGCTGCCACCAAGGATGAATAATGGCAGAGGCCTGCTACTAGCAGGGCTTTCCAGTCCAGCGAACACCAGAGACAATTAGATGGCTAAAGACAAGTGTAAGAATACAGTCAGCCAAATTTAGTACAGTATGTCATCATCAGAACCCAGCTCTCCTACTATAGCAAGTCTTGGATATGCCAACTCACACAAAAAGCAAGACTATGACTTTAAATCTCATTTTATGCAGATAATAGAGGCCTTTTATGGGCGAAAATAAATCTGTTAAGGAAGTATGGGAAAATAAAGTCTAACAGGAAAAAGAAATGTATAAAACTGTTCAAGACCTAAAGATGGAAATAGAAGCAATAAAGAAACACAAACAGAGGTAACCCTGGAGAGGGATAACATAGGAAATAGAACAGCAACTTCAAACAGAATTATCACCAAGAAAATACAAGATATAGAAGAGAGAACTTCAGGAGTAGTAGATATAATAGAAGAAACTGATACATTCATGAAAGAAAATGCCAAATCAAAGTTTTTTTTTACATAAAACATTCAGGAAATTGGGATAGAATTCTATGAAAATCTAAGAATAATAAAAATAGAAGAAGAATGTTTTATCTCAAAGTCTTACAAAATATTTTTAACAAACCTATAGAAGAAAACTTCCCTACCCTAAAAAAAAAAAAAAAAAAAAAAAAAAAAAGATGGGTGGAAGCTTATAAGAAACTTACTGAACATCAAATTCATTGTACCAGAAAGAAAATCCTGCCCCCACATAATGATCAAAAACTAATGTGCAGAACAATGAAAGACTATTAAAAGCTGCAATGGGAAAAGGCCAAATAACACATAAAGGTAGAACTACCAGAACTACACCAGACTTCTCAGCAAAGATTCTAAATACCAGAAGGTCCTGGATAGATGTCTTGCAGACCTGAAGAGACCACAGATAGCAGAAGAGACTACTATTCACAGCAAAACTTTCAGTCACCATACATAGAGAAACCCAGGTATTACATGACTAAATCAAATTTAAACAACATCATTCTGCTTAACCCAGCCCTACAGAAAAATCCAATACATGGAGGCTAAGTACATCCAAGAAAATTCAAGATATTAGTCATCTCACAGCAAAAACCAAACAAAAGAGGCACTTCCACTCACATACACTACTCCACCAACATCAAAATAAGACAAACTAAAAATTATAGTCCATTAATCTCTCTCAACTTCAATGGACTTAATTAATTAATTAATTAAGAGATACAGGCTAACAGCATGGGATGATTTTGCTGCATAGAAGAAACACACCTTAGCAACAAAGATATATACTGCCTTAAAGTAAAGGGCCAGAAAATGTTTTCCAAGGAAATGGACCCCAAAATGAACTAGTGTAACCATTATAATATCTAATAAAGTAAACTTTCAACAACAACAACAAAAATTCAGACGAGATGATGAGGAACACTTCATACTCAACATAAAAAAAGCCACCAAATTGCAGTATGTGCATGTTTCTTGTTTGTGATGCTTAGATGATCTTCTGAAATGATGTGCTAATTCTAAACCAAGTGATACTGGGTGTGAAATCAGCACCTTAGAAAGCCCAGGGCTTCACTGTTTACACGTCAAACATCATGTCACTGTTCTTTAAAAGATTTCATCCAAGTTTGGTGTAATAAATAACATGAAGGGAATATGTAATGATCTATCTACCTTTTGTTTTGCAATAAGTGCTGTGTGCCTCTTCTGTCTTACATTCTCCCAGCATAGCTTATAGTCAAGGTGGTAAAAAGTGTTTTACTCCATTTTTTGTCCTATAACATGGTCATATATATATTTCACTTCATTTACACAGTTCATTTTTTCTTTATGTAATTTTCATATTAAAGGATACTGCCAAGTTAGAAAAAAAAAAAAAGAAAAAAAAGAAAGAGCCACCAAGATGATGTCTCAATTCTGAAACATTAATAATAGTAAATATGAACAACCATTCTTACCAAAGGAGAGGTCACCAAAACAGAAACTAAACAGAGAAATAATAACATACTATGCTAATTTATACCTAGGAATTATGTTTCTGAACTTTTAAAGAATCTTTGCAGCTAGTGATAACGAATAGATAGTTCATAGTGATAATAAATAGACAGATAATTAATATATAGTTAGATAACTAGTCTTAGTGGAAACACATGGAAACATCTCTGTTCTGACTCCTTCCTTATTCAATTAATGATTTGAATTTATGTTTGAACTTATTGTGAAATTTGAAAAAAAAATGATGCTTGGAATGCCACATGAACTATTCTTAAAAAAGTCCAAAATCTGGGAACAATGACATTATAATAGAGCTTGGGAGAGAAAGGCAAGAAGAAAAAGAAACAGAGAGCATAGCAGAAGAAGCTGCAGAAAGGTCAGAGGGAACGCAAACTTCCTCTTACCATGGGTCAGTTTGTTTCTTTATATTTTTTCCCACATTTTTGAATTGATTTATTTATTATGTATACAGCATTTGGCCTACATGTATGCCTGTAGGCCAAAATATGGAACCAGATCTCATTGTAGGTGGTTATGAGCCAACTTACTGTTGCTGAGAATTGAACGCACAAAACCTGGAAGAGCAGTCAGTGCTCTGAACCTCTTAGATATCTCTCTAACCCCAGCAGAGTTTATTTTTTTCTTAATAAAATGGCTTCTTACTGACAAGGACAGGGCTGTTTTCTCAGAGAATTAGGTTTACTCATTTAGCAATAGGAACAGAGATGTCTTTTCTTTCTCTATTGCAATAATGTTTGGAACTTATTTTTCATCCAGAATGAGTAAGTTTTTTCTGCACTGGTGCTTGGTCTATGGAGGGCTCTAGATCCATTCACCATATGTGTGTGTGTGTGTGTGTATATATATATATATATATATATATATATATATATATATATGTGTGTGTGTGTGTGTGTGTGTGTACATACATATATATGTTAGTGTGTAAATATAAATGTGTGTGTGTCTGTGCACAGGTGAGCACTTGTGTGTGTGTGTGTGTGTGTGTGTGTGTGTGTATGTGTGTATGTGTGTGTGTGTGTGTGTGTAACTGGGTAAATTGATGAGACAGGTGGCTGGGCATGGCCAAAGTTTGTGTGTATGAATGTGTGAAGATGAATGTGTGTAAAAATGTGTGTGTTTTTATGCATCCCACCTGTATAAAATTTTGTTTTTATTTTCTTTCTGTAAGATTATCTTTTTTCCTGGTTCAATAAAAGTTAATTGCTCTAAGCCTTCCTCTTGCTTAACCAGCTAGAGGAGAGACTTCTGAGCAAGAGAGAAAAGAGCCCTTGCAATTAATCCTTTACTTAATCACAGCTGTTTAACAATTGAGTGTTATAGAGGTCTATAGCTTCTGGCCTCAGAATAACTTAAAGTTAATACAGGTAAATGTTATTATATTAAGCAGCTAATATATTCACAAAACTGTTTTGCCCTCTGCTTATGTTCTATTCCTTCTACTACCTTCCAAAAAGACCTAGTGTTTGAGTCAGCTTCTGGCATGTAGGCCTTTTGATAGCTGATAAAGTAGACTTCAATTCAACATAATCAGAAGAGATAGCACATTTCCTACTCAATATAGAAAACAATCCACCAATAGAATGTATATTGCACTTCTTAACTATGTACCAAACACTAGGGTACCCAAGTTCATAAAAGAAATGTAGCTACTACAGCTAAAAATCACATTATGATCCTCACACAGTGACAGGATTTGACTTCAGTACCTCACTTTCTCTAACACGAAGGTATTCCAGACAAAAGTAAAAACAGACAAGAGGCACAAAGTAAAATGAGCTAGCAGATGTCTATAAAGCATTTTACTTGTTTATAATATAATACATGTTCTTCTCTCTAGGTCTTGCAAATTTCTCTAAAATACCACATACATTGAAACAAAGCAAATCTCAGTAGATAAAAGGAAATTGATAAAATATTCTTGGTTACATCTTGTTGAGCTGTTGGACCAAAGGGCACCATAAAACAAACAGTATATTGCCAAGTCTATTGAGAGTTTTTCATACCATGATGGTAAGTACCTTTTGCTGATGACAGCACTTGCATTATGTCACATAACACAGTGAAGTTTTAAGTTGTTGCATAACCACAGGCTTCTCCCCAAGACATTAAAATTTTGGTTTTAGAAAGTGCATTGCATCCCACCGGAGAAGAAGTGTAATCATCAGTATTTCCCAGCTCCTAAAACTGCAAACTACAATAGTGACCTGCCTGGAAGATAATGTTGGCTCAACAGGGGCACAGCTATTGTGAAATACCTAACCACTTTCTGTTTCGATATGAGGCCCATTTCATGCCATGGAATTTATATCTAATGCTGCTTTGGTTGAAAGAGTAAAATTACTGAACACCTGAACTTTTCCTGAACTCTCTTACCCCTCCCATCCAGAGACTGTTCCCGGAGCACTCCTGAACTTTTTACCCCAAGGTACCCCCTCCCAATTGGAAACTGCTTCAGGAACATTTTTTTAGATAAGGGGTCTCCTGGAAAAAACCTAGTCCTACCCCTCCTAACTGAAGACTATGCCAAGAACATTTTTGAGATAGGGGCCTCCTGGTACTATCCCGGAATGTTCCAATAGATCGAGTACATTGCCAAAATATAGGACACGACCCCTTGGTTATGTAAAGCCCCTTGGCAAAGCCCCTTGGTGACGTAAAACTTGTACTTTTCCCCTTGCCCTTTTCTTATAAAAGCCTGTGAAAATTTTGGGCTGGTTGCCGAATCTCCTCTGCACCTTGCTGGCTGCATGAGTTTCGACCCCAGATATCTGGTATATGTGCTTTTTTTATGTGCTTTCTTGTCGTTGCTGTATTAAATCTTACTCTCTATACATCTTAAGTTCGGTCTCAGTGTCTTCTTGGGTGCGCGGCTGACCCGAGGCTTGAGTAAGTGCCTCCCTTTGGGAGTTTTGGAGTCTTTCATTTGGTGCATTGGCCGGGAATCAGCGCGACTACCCAGAAGTCCTGGACCCACTCAGAAGTAAGATTTACTGTTCTGCTTTGGTCTGGTGTCTGTGTTCTGTTAGTTTCTGAGAGGCCAGGAAGGCCATTCTGTATCTGGTGCGATCGCAGTTCTGGTTTTGCGTGACGCTCTGTGCTCAGTAAGAGCACCAGAGATCGCACTCCGGGAGGGAATGCGAAGTGGATAAGGAGCAGACGTGCCCAGGTGTCCACCGTCCGATCTGCCCCTGGGAGACGTCCCAGGGAGGAATAGGGGAGGACTAAGGACGCTTAGTGGACCCCTCTGGAGACCGAGTGGGTCTCAATCTGTGCGAGATCGTGGGTTCGAGTCCCACCTCGTGCTTTGGTTTTCTCTTTGTCTGTCTGAGTCTTGTGTCTGCTCTTGTTGTTTGCTATTATTCTAGAAATGGGACAATCTGCTGGGTGTGTAGGTGTGGAACTGCTGCATTTGTGTATTCTGAGATTGTGGGTTTATTCTGGCAGTGGCTGTGAGAGGACGACTGTCTATGGCCTCACAGTCTGCACCCCAAAAGAGATGTTCCAAGGGAGACCCTGGAAGGAGTGCCCAGGGTACAGAACAGTCAAAAAGACCTGGCTGTTGCCTGGCAGAGTGAAAGAGAGAGAGAGTGTTCTCTCTGCCAGAGCGGGAGTGAATGTAGAATCCCACCCCTATCAGGAAAAAGAGTCAATGTGGAATCCGACCCCGTCAGAAAGTGGCGTTTGGCTGGTTGTGTAAGTCCAGGCGTGGACGAGTGTGCTTGTTTGTGGCCACGTGACAAGACTGTGTGTGTGTGTGTGTGTGTGTGTGTGTGTGTGTGTGTGTGTTAACCCTTTGTCGACTGTAGACTTGGACTGACGTCAGGACAGAATTTGTCAGCAATGGTTTTAAAAAAGAAAAAAAAGAACCATCAGGCCGGTCTTGCCCACTGCGCTCTCGGCGAGGCAGTGCCAGCGGCTCGCAGCGGGCGGGCAGCGCCGGCCGGCCTTGCTGAGGGGCCATCGTGGGGCGAGACCAGCTGCCACCGGCCGACAAAGGCAGCGCACGGTCCGCACTCGGCTGGGGAGCCCCAGGCTGTTCAAAAGAGAACCTAGATGCAGAGCCGGCTTTGGCGGCGCAGTTATGCTGGTGGTGAGTGCGGCCGCCTGCCGGTCCCGGAGTGGCCGTGAAGCCTGCCACAGCTGGGGAGGGGCCGACTACAGCCGCCGTCCCTCCTTTGGTCCCCCCCCAGAGTCTACCCGCACTCCCTTGTGCCTGCCTGGCTGCGTGCTCCCTCCCCAAAGACAGTGCAGAGAGCACAGGGTGTCTATCAGGTAGTTAAATAGTTAAATTGCTGCCTCTGCCTGCCAGCGTTTGTTTGCCACTCCCAGGAGTTTACGCTGCATTCCGGCACGCAGCGGAGACTCGGCGCTGGGCTCTTCACATCAAAGGATCTGTTTTCAGCCTTTGCCTGCCTCCTGGGTGGGAGAAAGGCTCATTCTCCTGTCCCCTGTATCCTGTCTCTTGTAAACAGAAAAAATTGTGTTCATTTTGAAATATCAGTGGTCTGGTGTAGCTAGATGTGAAAACTGCACTACCTTCTCTGCCCCATGTGTTTTCTCTTCTCAGGCACTGCCCTGAGTTGCTGGCAGTAAGTCTGTTCTGGGCTCCGGTGAGGGAGACATACAAGGTAAGGAGCACCTATGGGTCTAGCTGCCAGGCTCTGATGAGGTCTCGTCTCTGTGGGACTAATGCCCCGACAATCTAACCTAACAGTAAAAAGAGGTGAACTATGAAAAAGTTAAGTGACAGAATATAGATGTAATAATTAGATAACATTCAAAGTAAGCAAAGACAAGAAAGAGATATATATAGATAGAAAGAGAGACATTATATGAGATCTCCATTGCAGTTAAGAAACAGGAGCAAAGAGAGATAAATGACAAAGACTAGAACCTAGCAAAGTGACACTTGCTAATAATACTAGCACTTAGAAATGATCTGTAAAAAATGCTGGTCACAAAAGTCAGGGAAACTAGAAAACTTAGTACCTGGCAACAAAAAAAGAAAGCTTTTGGCTAAAGATCAAAGTGTTTACTGTTAAGAAGAGAAGAGCACTGGGTGAGAGATTGTCCTAACAAAAAGAAGAGGAGCCCCCCCCCCTCAAGACAAAACCCTTCACCTGTTCGTGGCTAAAAATAAAGAGATAGCAGAAGGGGTGCTAACACAGAAGTTGAGTCCTTGAAAGAGACCGGTGGTTTACCTGTTGATGCAGCTAAAAAGAGCCTGTGTTTTCATATTCCTCCACTAACCAATGCAAAGCAAGTTTAAAAGGTTCCTGGACACTACAGGTCTTTGCAAACTGTGGATTCCAGGTTTTGCTGAATTAAAAAGATAAACAGCCCTTCGTATAAGAAATAAAGAACAACCTTGGATGGCCTTAGATGCTATTGAGACTGCCCTAATGTTGTCCCCAACTTTGGGACTCCTAAATGTGACTGAGAACAAAAGTATTGCCAAAGAGGTTCTTACTCAGAAATTGGGACCCTAAAAGACCGGTGACATACTTGGAAAAATTAGACCTGGTAATTGAGAGATGGCCTGCTTGTCTGCACATAATGGCTTTTGGTCAAGGACGCAGATAAATTGACTCTGAGACAAAACTTGGCACATGATTCAATTGTTTCCCTGGCTGATGGACACATTATTAGAGCTTTTTGTTGACAGAACAAGTGACCTTCGCTTCCCCTGCTAACCTGCTGAGTCTTCACCTACTCGTCACTCTGACATTCTGGCAGAAAGAACTTCGGCTCAGAGGGCTGAACTCTTGGCGCTAACCCAAGCCCTGCGGTTGGCTGGGGGCAAAGAAAAAATTCTGGCCCTCCTAGAAGCTCCTGAATGAACTGGGTGAGTTGGGGTACCGGGTATCGGCTAAGAAAGCTCAGCTATGTCGCACCGAGGTGACCTACCTAGGGTACACCCTCCGGGAAGGAAAGCGGTGGCTCACCGAAGCCAAGAAAAAGACTGTGATGCTGATCCCAACCCCCACCACCCCGTGCCAAGTACGTGAGTTTCTGGGAACGGTGGGCTTTTGCAGACTCTGGACTAAAGAAAAAGTCCCATTCACCTGGACTGAAGAACACCAAAAAGCCTTTGACAGCATAAAGGCAGCCCTGCTTGCAGCCCCCGTTCTGGCTTTGCCAGATCTGACTAAGCCTTTTACCCTATATGTTGAACTGGTACACGGATGGCAGTAGCCTCATGGTTAAAGGTAAGCGGAAGGCGGGGACAGCAGTGCAGCAGTGGACAAAAAGCAGGTGATCTAGGCCAGCAGCCTCCCTAAAGAGACTTCAGCCCAAAAAGCTGAATTTGTGGTTTTGATACAAGCTTTATAAATGACACTGACAGCAGGTATGCTTTTGCCACTGTATGGAACAATATGCAGACAAAGAAAGCTGTTGACATCTGCAGAAAAAGACGTTCTCAAAATGGATAAATGAGACTGCTCACATAGTCATCAAGAAGATTATTAAAGAAAATTTTTCCAAGGTTCAGAGTGCCAAAAGCAATAGTGTCAGATAATGGCCCTGCTTTGTTGCCCAGGTAAGTCAGGGTGTGGCCAAGCATTTAGAGGTCAAATAAAAATTACATTGTGTGTATAGACCTCAGAGCTCAGGATAGATAAAAATTAGTTTAAAACTCTAAGACAGACCTTGACAAAATTAATCGTGGAGACTGGCATGGACTTGGTGTTCCTTCCCTATGCCCTATCTCTTGATTCAGTTTTACTCTGTTTAAGATCCTTTATGAGACTCCTATGCCCATCATAGTCTCAAATAATGTGTTTAAACTTATGTTGTTAATAATGCTCTGTATGTTAAGTTAAAAGGCTTGCAGGTGGTCTGGTCACAACTGAAAAGGATCGGACGACATCGCGCCAGGGATCCCAACAGCCGAGACAGTGAGTGAGCTGGATACCCCAAGGACATCTCACCAGTTCCAGCCAGAGATCTGATCTACGTGCACCTACATCATGCCCAGACCCTCAAGCCTCGCTAAAAGGGCCCCTGCCTAGTTCTGTTTACTAATGCTTCTTATTCTGTTTTTGTTCCCATGTTAAAATAGAGTAAATGCAGTATCTGAAATTCTAAGATTAGAATTATTCACTAAAAGAAGGGGGGAATGAAAGAGTAAAATTGCTGAACACCTGAACTTTTCCTGAACTCTCTTACCCCTCCCATCCAGAGACTGTTCCCGGAGCACTCCTGAACTTTTTACCCCAAGGTACCCCCTCCCAATTGGAAACTGCTTCAGGAACATTTTTTAGATAAGGGGTCTCCTGGAAAAAACCTAGTCCTACCCCTCCTAACTGAAGACTATGCCAAGAACATTTTTGAGATAGGGGCCTCCTGGTACTATCCCGGAATGTTCCAATAGATCGAGTACATTGCCAAAATATAGGACACGACCCCTGGGTTATGTAAAGCCCCTTGGCAAAGCCCCTTGGTGACGTAAAACTTGTACTTTTCCCCTTGCCCTTTTCTTATAAAAGCCTGTGAAAATTTTGGGCTGGTTGCCGAATCTCCTCTGCACCTTGCTGGCTGCATGAGTTTCGACCCCAGATATCTGGTATATGTGCTTTTTTTATGTGCTTTCTTGTCGTTGCTGTATTAAATCTTACTCTCTATACATCTTAAGTTCGGTCTCAGTGTCTTCTTGGGTGCGCGGCTGACCCGAGGCTTGAGTAAGTGCCTCCCTTTGGGAGTTTTGGAATCTTTCATGGTGACCATTTGATAGGTCCTAAATCCAGGGAATAAGATAATAATCTTGTTCTGCTTTGAGTAAATGACAATAACATGACTACTTTTGACCTACTGCTGAACCCATATATCAATGCTTTGCTCTGCCCTCATTGGAGTGCCTTCTATTTTCAGAAGTTGAAAACTAACACCAGAGACCCGTCTTTTGGTGTCTAGTGTTGACACATCACCTTTCTTTTTTATATATGTACACATATATTTAAAATATTTATTTTACTTACTCTTAACACTGGTTTTTAAATATTTTTAATGCAAACCCTATAAAACAAATGTGAATTTTGATTCTTGAATTAATCTAATTTGTCTTAAAAATATTCTAGACTTATCATCATATATTATTTGGTGAGAAAAAATTTTCTTACAGGTAAGAAAATAAAATCTGGACTTGAAGTAAAAGAGTGCATAGAGAAAATTATAGTGAAAATAAGGAAGTGTTGAAATAAATCTTTCAAATAATTAAGTTGACACAAGGCATTGAATAGCAGATGTGCTTCCTAATGTCAGCCTTTTGAAATCAGTATAAGATCTTAAATCTTATGTCTTCATATTTGATCTCATTTATTCAACCAGATTATCATTCACTACTGAAAGCCATGAGATCAACATGAGTCATTTAATATAAGTATTCTTGTATCATTATTTGATTAAAACATATGCCTGTTTTCCTTAATAAATAGAAAACACTGTTGTAATAAGATCGGAGCTCTTCTCATGTGTCCATGGAGAGAGACCGATACCACACACTCTGGCGTGAGACTAGTCACAATAATGATACATGGACATTTTACACCTGAGGGAGATGAGTAAGGAAAAGCTGAAACCCAGAGTGGCTGAACTTACCTTGGCAGACATAGATATAAGCAAGCTAAAACAATTTTTTCTTCCTTCCTTCCTTCCTTCCTTCCTTCCTTCCTTCCTTCCTTCCTTCCTTCCTTCCTTCCTTTCTTTCTTTCTTTCTTTCTTTCTTTCTTTCTTTCTTTCTTATTGGGTATTTATTTCATTTACATTTCCAATGCTATCCCAAAAGTCTCCCCCACCACCCACCCACCCACTCCGACCTCTTGGCCCTGGTGTTCCCCTGTACTGAGGCATATAAGTCTGCACAACCAATGGGCCTCTCTTTCCACTGTTGTTCCACCTATAGGGTTTCAGGTACACCCTCCAGCTCCTCCATTGGGGGCCCTGTGATCCATCCAATAGCTGATTGTGAGCATCCACTTCTGTGTTTGCTAGGCCCAAACATAGTCTCACAAGAGACAGCTATATCAGAGTCCTTTCAGCAAAATCTTGCTAGTGTATGCAATGGTGTCAGCGTTTGGAGGCTGATTATGGGATGTATCCCTGGGTATGACAGCCTCTAGATGGTCCATCCTTTTGTCTCAGCTCCAAACGCTGCCTCTGTAGCTCCTTCCATGGGTGGCTTGCTCTCAATTCCAAGAAGGGGCAAAGTATCCACACCTTGGTCTTCGTTCTTCCCGAGCTTCATGTGTTTCGCAAATTGTATCTTATATCTTGGGCATTCTAAGTTTCTAGGGTAATATCGACTTATCACTGAGTACATATCATGTGAGTTCTTTTGTGATTGAGTTACCTCACTCAGGATGATGCTCTCCAGGTCCATCCATTTGCCAAGAATTTCATAAATTCATTCAATTTAATACCTGAGTAGTACTCCATTGTGTAAATGTACCACATTTTCTGTATCCATTCCTCTGTTGAAAGGCATCTGGGTTCTTTCCAGCTTCTGGCTATTATAAATAAGGCTGCTATGAACATAGTGGAGCATGTGTCTTTCTTACCAGTTGGAACATCTTCTGGATATAGGCCCAGGAGAGGTATTGCAGGATCCTCTGGTAGTACTATGTCCAATTTTAGAGGAACCGCCAGACTGATTTCCAGAGTGGTTGGAAAAGATTGCAATCCCACCAACAATGGAGGAGTGTTCCTCTTTCTCCACATCCTTGCCAGCATCTGCTGTCACCTGAATTTTTTATCTTAGCCATTCTGACTGGTGTGAGATGGAATCGCAGGGTTATTTTGATTTGCATTTCTCTGATGATTTAGGATGTTGAACATTTTTACAGGTGCCTTTCAGCCATTTGGTATTCCTCAGGTGAGAATTCTTTGTTTAGATCTGAGCCCCATTCTTTAATAGGGTTATTTGATTTTCTGGAGTCCACCCTCTTGAGTTCTTTATATATATTGGATATTAGTCTCCTATCTTATTTAGGATAGTTAAAGATCCTTTCCCAAACTGTTGGTGGCCTTTTTGTCTTATTGACAGTGTCTTTTGCCTTGCAGAAGCTTTGCAGTTTCATGAGGTCCCATTTGTCAATTCTCGATCTTACAGCACAAGCCATTGCTGTTCTATTCAGGAATTTTTCCCCTGTGCCCATATCTTCGAGGCTTTTCCCCACTTTCTCCTCTATATGTTTCAGTGTCTCTGGTTTTATGTGGAGTTCCTTGATCCACTTAGATTTGACCTTAGTAAAAGTTGATAGGAATGGATCGATTCGCATTCTTCTACATGATAACCACCAGTTGTGCCAGCACCATTTGTTGAAAATGCTGCCTTTTTTCCACTGGATGGTTTTAGTTCCCTTGTCGAAGATCAAGTGACCATAGGTGTGTGGGTTCATTTCTGGTTTTTCAGTTCTATTCCATTGGTCTACTTGTCTGTTGCTATACCAGCACCATGCAGTTTTTATCACAATTGCTCTGTAGCGCAGCTTGAGGTCAGGGATAGTGATTCCACCAGAGGTTCTTTTATCCTTGAAAAGAGTTTTTGCTATCTTAGGTTTTTTATTATTCCAGATAAATTTGCAGATTGCCCTTTCCATTTCGTTGAAGAATTGAGTTGGAATTTTGATGGGGATTGCATTGAATCTGTAGATTACTTTTAGCAAGATAGCCATTTTTACTGTATTGATCCTGCCAATCCATGAGCATGGGAGATCTTTCCATCTTCTGAGATCTTCTTTAATTTCTTTCTTTAAAGACTTGAAGTTCTTATCATAAAGGTGTTTCACTTCCTTAGTTAGAGTCACGCCAAGGTATTTTATATTATTTGTGACTATTGAGAAGGGTGTTGTTTCCCTAATTTCTTTCTCAGCCTGTTTATCCTTTGTGTAGAGAAAGAAAAGCCAGAACATGTGGGTCTGAAAATCAGTGTATTAACCATGGACTGGAATGACCTTTCTTACATGCTGCAGTATACAATGACAGAAGGGGATTCTGATTATGTTATTAAAGATCGAGTCAGAGTATTCATTCAAAACAAAGCACAGCTAAGACTTATAGTAACAGAACTGACTATATAGAAGACAAGCTAAGGGCGAGTTTGAGGCTGTGCTGAAGTCATTTTAAATCTCTGTACTCAAGGTTCCAAAAGCCAGTACAGCATTGAACTTCCTTGGAGCTTCTTAAAGAATTATGTGACTGTAATGTCCACAGGATTTGCAATGTGCTGTTATCCTCATGGGAAAAAAAAAACAGAATAATGCATTTTGTAATTCAAGCCAGTAATATCTGCATCCTCCGTATCTGAAACTGAGAATTCATTGGTTCCTTTGGTGCATCTTTGGGTTCTATAGAGGAAAAATTCCTAATCTGATCTTTTGTTTGTTGGTTTGTTTTTGTTTTTTTGAGAAAGGGCTTCTCTGTGTAGCCTTGCCTGTCAGCGAACTCACTCTGTAGACCAGGCTGGCATTCCTCCTGCCTCTATCCCCCAAGTGCTGGGATTAAAGGCGTGCACAGCCACTGTCTGGTCCTAATCTGATCTTAATTCTTTAATATCTTTTGTGCTAGTTTCATGGATCTTGCTTCGCTGGGAGTTGAGAGAAAGGATACCAGGTGTGCACCCACAAATCACAGTGAATGCCTTGACAGTACTGCTCCTCGATTTTTTCCTCAACATTTGGCCAGTTTCTTATCTCACAGGCATGGCAATTGTGGTCAGATAACAGCAAGGTGTTACCTTATATCCTCTTAGAATTGTCATGGTTCTTTACATTTTTATTAAAAATGTGATTACCAGATACATTCTTTGTCTATCTTTCAATAGTACCAGAGTTCTAAGTAATGGTATGAGTGAGTGGGAAGGAACAGGCCTTCTTTAAATCCATCCCCTAAGGCATGCTTCTAGATGGTTTGCTTAGACCTTTCAATTTGAAGGTATTTAATAAGCAGCCATTAAGCTCAGTTCACTGAATTTTTGTATGGGAAGAGGCAGAATGCTTTTGTCCACCTGAGTGTATGAGTGTGAAAGAGCTAGGAAAGTACCAAGTTATTTCCTCAGTGGTTACACCAATGTTGTAGGAGACAGTCAGGGGAATGATTGGTACACTGGGTTCCTTGATTGATCTACATTTTGCTAGATTTTCTTCTTACTGTATGGAGAGCACATTCATTTTGTTTTGAATGGAAAAGTTGTAATTAAATACTTTTGAGTGACTTACCATCTTCTTTGTTCTGAGCTTTGACACAATAATTTATTCTTACAGAGGAAATTATGCCCCAGTTGAACAGAATGAATTTTTGATATACCTTTAGTTTGTGCAATATTGTATGTAGATAGTTGTCAATTATAAAGCATTCCTCTTTGTGATCTTAAAATATATGAGTTTTTATGTTATTTTCTCAGGTAGTGTGATGTACATAAAGCTATTACTTAAAAAGAATCAGTAGTGATCATGGCAACAGTGAGAATTGGATGAGGAGTGAAGCCTAGACATAATGTTCATTGTCAACAACCATGAAATGAGATAATTCACATTAGATAACTTAGAAAACTAATAATGAAAAATGGATATCCAAATGACTTTTTAAAAAGATGGTTTATTCATAAAAGTTAGTTTCATAAGTAGGAGGCCTAAGAGCTATTCAATGAAAAGATAGAACTGACATGTTAAATTCAATTATAATATTGCCAATAGCACATTTAAAATAAAAATTAAAGGATGTTATGGTTGCCTACCATGAAGAACAACAAACATTTATTAAGAAACTTAGTGGTATGATGGTAAATATAACAGATAGTGGCAGGACCTTAGAGTATATAATGGATTAATGAAGAAGACTAAATAGACAACTTGATTCAGAACATCACAGAACTTATACTGAAAAAGACTCTAAAAGTCTCTAAGACTCCCAAAGGGAGACACTCACTCAAGCCTCGGGACAGCCGCGCACCCAAGAAGACACTGAGACCGTACTTAAGATATATAGAGTGTAAGATTTTATAAAGCAACAGCAAGCAAATACATATACCAGAGCTCTGGGGTCGAAACTCATGCACCAAGCAAGGTGCAGAGGAGAATCGACAATTTGCCCAGATTTGTCACAGGCTTTTATAGGAGAAGGGTAAGGGGGGATTAGGGCAGAGAAGATACAAATGTGCGTCACTAAGGGGTTCTGCCAAAGGTTATTCTCAGGGACTTTCCAAGAGACTTTTCGTAACCAAGGGGGTCGCGTCCTATATTTTGGCAATGTACTTGATCTATTGGAACATCCTGAGGTTTGTTCAAACCCTTATCTTGAAAATGTTCTTGGCATAGTCCTAAGTTGGGAGGGTTTGGACTGGGTTTGTTCCAGGAGACCCTTATCTAAAAATGTTCCTGGAACAGTTTCCAATTGGGAGGGGGTACCTTGGGGTAAAAAGTTCAGGAGTGTTCCGGGAACAATCTCTGGATGGGAGGGGTAAGAGGACCCTGAACTGAAGAGTTCATGGAGAGTTCAGCTTTTCTTCTTTCATTCCCCCCTTCTTTTAGTAACAAGCTCTAATCTTAGAGCTGGGTACCGGCTTCCTGAAGGACCCGATATTGTTGCCTTAATACCATAACTTGCACTGCATTTATTCTTTCTCTAATAAAAGCTACTAACTTATTAAATATACAAGGGCCAAAAATAAGCAAAAGCATAAGTATAATTAAGGGTCCTGCTATGGTGGAGAGGAGGGTGGTGAGCCAAGGGGACCTATTAAACCAGCTTTCAAACCATCCTTGTTGGCTTTCTCTCTCTCTTTTACGCATATCTAGGCGTTCTCTAAGTCTGGCCATAGAGTCTTTGATTACTCCTGAATGATCAACATAAAAACAACATTCTTCTTTTAGGGCAGCGCAAAGTCCTCCTTCTTTAAGGAATAATAAGTCTAATCCTCTCCTATTTTGCAGCACTACTTCAGATAGGGAAGTTAAAGATTCTTCTAATTTAGTTATAGACTGTTCTATAGTTCTAAGATCAATGTCCATAGCTGTACGTAATTCTTCATAGTATTGAGGCATCTGAATTAAGGCAGCGGTCCCTGTACCTACTCCCGCTGCTACTCCCAATCCTAAAAGTACTGCCAGGGTTAAGGTAATGGGCTCTCTTCTCCAACGGACCCGATGATCAAACTTATCTAAAAAGGAGCTATCATCATGATACAGGAGTCTAGGAATAACTTGAACTAAAATGCAGAAATCTTTGGAACTATTAAAAACAGATATAGATACACAGGGAGTGAGACCGGTATTGCAAGCCCATACTGTGTCTATGGGGGGCACCAGATACTGACCACTTTTGCTAGGCTGGATGTTCTGGGTCTGATTACACAGGTGCCGTTTATCCTGAGGCGCCTGGCCTAAACAGAGCCCACTTCCTGAAACTGCTTCCAGAGTCAGCTTTCTGTTTTCCCCCCAAAGGCATTGAGAATGATCTGAAGTAGTATTATAAGTCCTGATCTGAGCAATTCCTTCATAATAAGGGGGCCTAGAGGCATAGCATAACCAACATGATTGAGTCATATTAGGATTAGTCCTATTCAACACCAAAAAAGCTCCTTGAACTAGACTGACCCAGACGGCTTTCTGTGTCTAGGGACGATGGGGAAGCTAAGGTCGTCCTCATGAGGGAAGTATTAGTCCCTAGGGAAGGTCTTGCTGTGTTGGGCTGTGGAGTTGGTGGAACTGGTACAGCCGGGACTTGTGGGGGTGGGGGGGCTGGTACTATTGGGGGACCCTGTTCTGTAAGGACTTTATTGGGCCCTATGGGGGTTACTGCCAATTCTTTTACTGTCAACCTGATTGTAAAAATGAACCCAGGGTCTCTTGGTGGAATGTATATGCGCAAACCCCACCTATTTCCTTTAAACCAACTTAACCGATTTTGTTTCCCTTTTTCGGTGAATTTTATAAGTAAGGGGTTGCAGTATTTACCCTTGCATGGTCCTGGGGGGCTGTTTTTAAGAGCGCACCCACTCTCTGGATATTTATAGGAGTTCCTTTCTCCTTGGTCCGGCCTATCATAACCACTACCTCGTTTTACCGTGATCAGGTCCCAGTCAGAGGAAGGCTTCCAGTAGGCTTCCCCTGTCGTTTCACATGTCCATTTACCACAAAAATAATCGGATGCCCCTCCACATTCTTGTTGAAGCCTTCTGCTCCGACCCTGACCAGGGCAAACATAAAAATGTGCAGCTCTAAGATTAGCTCGATAGAACTGCCCTGAACATCCATAGTTGCTCCCTATCCCACTCGGAACGCACTGCTGTTCAGGGGGTGGTCTAACAAGATCAGTATGATCGGGGAGGTCCCAATTGGGAGATCCTGCTGCTAATCTACAGATGTCAGGCGTGAGATCAGGCCACCAAGTCCAAGGGGGAAGGACTGCAGTGATTGCCCATACAATGTTTCCCTCCCCGTTAAGCACTTCCCAAGACTGCTGAACTGGGGCATGAGGGTTGTGGTTCCCCAGGCTTAGGGTGGCACCTGCGACACAAGCGAAGTTTAAGAGGATTGTCAGTAGTTGCCACCGTCCAGTTGTCTTCATGGTTGCCTCTTTCCTGGCTAGGAGCCTTCTTGACATGGGAGGCGTGGATCCAGGCGGCGATTCCATCTACCTTTACTGCTGTGGGGGTTGTTAACAGCACCAGGTATGGTCCTTTCCACCGAGGCTCAAGAGTGCCGGCTCGATGTCGTCTGACGAGGACCGAATCTCCAACCTGGAACCCGTGGGGCACTGTTGTAGTCCCCGGTGCATAAGCTTCTTTGATCTGATCCCAGATCTGTGTTCTGACAACTTCTAAAGCCTTTAAATGGGTAAACAGAGCAGAGGGTGAGGAAGAGTCAACACAGGGATCCAATATCCCGCCAGACTCAGTTAAGGGGGGCGGTCCCCCATGCAGGATTTCATAAGGGGTGAGACCGAAACGTCCAGGTGTGTTTCGGACTCTAAGGAGCGCAAAGGGAAGGAGGGTCACCCAGTCCTTACCACCGGTCTCAATAGCTAATTTAGTTAGGGTCTCTTTTAGGGTTCTATTCATTCTTTCTACCTGTCCTGAGCTTTGGGGTCTATAAGCACAGTGTAATTTCCAATCAGTCCCCAATTGTATGGCCAATCCCTGACTTACCTGGGCAACAAATGCGGGCCCGTTGTCTGAGCCAATTACCTTAGGGATCCCAAACCGGGGTAGGATTTCTTCAAGGATCTTCTTAGTCACTACCTTGGCAGTTTCAGACTTGGTGGGAAAGGCCTCTACCCACCCTGAAAAAGTGTCTACAAATACCAGCAGGTACTTGTTACCATACATTCCTGGTTTAATTTCAGTAAAATCTACTTCCCAGTAAATTCCTGGGCGATCCCCCCGTTGTCTCTTTCCTTGTTCTTTATAAGGCCGGGCAGCATTAGTGAGCGCACAAGCTCGACAGGACTCTACTACCTGTTGCACCACCTTATTTAATTCTTGGATCTGATATCTGGAATTTTTAATAAGTCTCAAGAGTTTGTCAACCCCTAAATGGGTGAATTGATGCAGTTTCTGAACAAATTCTCTTCCCTCTCTGGCAGGTAGCTTGATACGCGCTTGGGAAAAATAGGGAAGTTGGTCCGCAGTCCAGATGAGCTCCCTGATATCATACTCTTCTTTTTGGTCCTGGCGTGCTCCTTGATGAGGTTCTGGCATGGGCTCGCCTCCCTCCACTAAGACTGCTTTTTCTAGAGCAGCTTGCTTTTGACTGAATATACAATTGCAATTAGGATGAGTCACTGGTGAGGGTCCTGACGAAGGCCCACTCTTTCCTGCCAAAGCCATCACCCCCTGAGCTGCCTGCTTTGCTGCTACATCAGCCATCTGGTTTCCTTGGGCCACAGGATCCTGACCTTTCTGGTGACCCGGACAATGGATAATGGCCACTTTCTTTGGCATATGTATAGCCTCTAAGAGGGCTAGGATTTCTTCTTTGTTTTTAATGTCTTTTCCTGCCGAGGTAAGTAGCCCCCTCTGTTGGTAGATGGCCCCATGGATATGGGCTGTAGCGAAAGCATAACGGCTGTCAGTGTAAATGTTAATCGCCTTACCTTCAGCCAACCGCAGGGCTTGGGTTAGTGCCATAAGTTCAGCCTTCTGAGCCGAAGTTCCTTCTGGAAGACCACTCGCCCAAATTACCTGTTTTCCATCTACTACCGCCGCTCCTGCTTTCCTTTTTCCCTCCACCACAAAGCTGCTGCCATCTGTGTACCAGGCAGGCACACCCGGCCAAGGCTGATCAGTTAGATCTCTCCTCGTTCCAGTTTCCTCAGCCAGGACATCAGTACATTGATGTACAGGAGTGGAGTCGTCCGCCAAAGGAAGGAGGGTAGCAGGATTGAGGATGGCAAGTGGAGCAAAAGTTACTCGATCATTTAGCAACAAACTCTGGTAGTGGGTCATCCGAGCATTAGTCATCCACCGGTCAGGGGGCTGACGTACAATACTCTCCAGAGCATGGGGGGCGATCACAGTCACATGCTGACCCAGAGTAAGTTTGTCAGCGTCTTTAACAAGCAGAGCCACTGCAGCAATGGCCTTCAGGCAAGAAGGCCAGCCGCTGGCAACTGGGTCGAGCTTTTTAGATAAATAGGCCACTGGCCGCTTCCAGGGCCCCAGAGTCTGAGTCAAAACCCCACGGGCTATTCCAGCCCGCTCATCAACATATAGGGTGAAAGGCTTAGTCAGATCTGGCAAAGCCAGGGCGGGGGCTGCAAGCAAGGCTGCCTTTATGCTGTCAAAGGCTTTTTGGTGTTCCTCAGTCCAAGTGAATGGGACTTTTTCTTTAGTAAGTGGATATAGAGGGGCTGCCAGTGTCGCGAACCCTGGTATCCAGAGTCTGCAAAAGCCCGCCGTCCCCAGAAACTCACGTACTTGGCGCGGGGTGGTAGGGGTTGGGATCAGCATCACAGTTTGTTTTCTGGCCTCAGTGAGCCACCGCTTTCCTTCCCGGAGGGTGTACCCTAGGTAGGTCACCTCAGTACGACATAGCTGGGCTTTCTTAGCTGATACCCGATACCCCAACTCACCCAGTTCATTCAGGAGCCTCTTAGTTCCTTCAAGGCACAGTTCCTGAGTTGAGGCTGCAATCAGCAAGTCATCTACATACTGTAAGAGAGAGATCTGAGGATTCTGTGCCCTGAAAGGTGTAAGGTCTCGGTGAAGTGCTTCATCAAAGAGAGTGGGGGAGTTCTTGAATCCTTGGGGCAACCTTGTCCAGGTTAGTTGGCCCGTATATCCTCCTTCTGGGTCCCTCCACTCAAAAGCGAACAGTGGCTGACTATTAGGGTGCAGTCGAAGGCAGAAAAAAGCATCTTTTAAGTCCAAAACAGTGTACCAAGTCCGCTCCGGCGGGAGGGAACTTAATAAATTGTAAGGATTTGGAACAGTAGGGTGAATATCCTGTACTCTCTTGTTAACCTCTCTTAAATCTTGCACTGGTCGATAATCATTAGTCCCAGGCTTCCGCACTGGCAGGAGAGGAGTGTTCCAAGGAGATTGGCAAGGCACCAAAATTCCTCGCTCTATCAGTCTCTGAATATGCGGCCGGATGCCTTCTTTAGCTTCCTTACTCATAGGGTACTGTTTGATCGAGACGGGGGAGGCATCGGCTTTTAACTCTACCACGACCGGAGGCATTTGTTTAGCTAATCCCATTCCTGCCTGCTCAGCCCATACTTCAGAAAAAGCGGACAGCCATTCAGAGTCTGGTAACTGTTTAGGACCCTGCTCATGGAGGCGATACTCTTCTTCTAAATTTAAAACCAGACATGCTATAGGGGTCTCTCCCCAGGTGACTTCTGGTCCCTTTGAGGTGAACTGGACTTGTGCTTTAAGTTTAGTCAACAAGTCTCGTCCCAGAAGGGGCACAGGGCATTCAGGAATCACAAGAAAAGAGTGAGTTACTTGATTTTTTCCTACTTCCAAAACTCTCTTAGTAGTCCAGGGGTAAAATTTACTGTCAGTAGCTCCTATTACCATAGTCTTTTTACTTCCTAATTGTCCTAACGGTTTAGTCAAGACTGAGTGTTCTGCTCCTGTGTCTATTAAAAAATTAACAGGAGTCCCCTCCACAGAGAGTGTTACCCTGGGCTCAGGGAGGGGGTCCGAGCCCCGACTCCCCTAGTCTTCTTTCATAGTCAACACCTTCTTTTCTCTTGGCTTCTTTTTGGGGCAATCTTTGGCCCAATGTCCTTTTTCTCTACAGAATGCACACTGGTCTCTTTCAAGTGGGAGTTTCTGTTCTCTTGGAGGTCTTCTTGCCCTGTTGCCCAGGTACCCTGACTGTTCTTTTTCTGCCTTTTTTGCACCTACTACTATGGCCAAAATTCTGGTTAAATTTTTCTCCTGTCGGCGATCACGCCGATTTTCTCTCTCTTCCATCTCTTTCTTTTCCCTCTCCTGTTTTTCTTCCTCCGTCTCCCTCTTGTGATACACTCTCTCAGCTTCTCTCACCAAATCCTGTAAAGTATAATCTTGGAGCCCCTCTAGTCTCTGCAGCCTCTTCTTAATATCAGAGGCAGACTGACCAATGAAAGCCATAGCCACAGCTGCTTTTTGACCCTCTGAAGAGGGATCAAACGGTGTATATCTCCTGTAAGCCTCCATTAGTTGCTCTAAGAAAACAGAGGGCGGCTCCACTGGACCCTGAAGGACCTCTCTTACCTTGGCCAAATTAGTAGGTCGCCTTGCGGCCCCTTTGAGCCCCGCCACTAGAGTCCGGCAGTAGACCGTGAGACGCTCCCTACCTTCCGCAGTGTTGTAGTCCCAATTAGGACGAGTCAAAGGGAAGGTTTCATTTATGAGGTTGGGGAGATTAGTGGGGGTCCCATCTTGTCCCAGGACATTCTTTCTGGCTTCCAGCAGGATCCTTTCTCTCTCTTCCGTGGTGAAGAGGACCTGCAAAAGTTGCTGACAATCATCCCAAGTGGGTTGATGGGAGAACATAAGGGACTCAAGGAGCCCAATAAGCCCAGAGGGGTTTTCTGAGAAAGGAGAGTGGTTAGTTTTCCAATTGTATAAATCAGAAGAGGAAAAAGGCCAGTACTGTAAAGGAATAAGATCATTAGGTCCTGGCGCTGGCCCTCCCACATGTGCTCTAAGTGGCAAGGCAACTGTTGAATCCGGCCCCCCCTCTTCCCCAGGGCTTCGGCCCCTGCGGCTCCTAGTTCCCCCCGCCGGTCCCTGTGGCGGGGCAGCTGCAGGCGGCTGCTGGGGTGGGGGGTAAGGGGGAGGTTGGGAGTCCATCCAGAGGAGGTCGTCAATCTCTGGATAAATCTTGGGGGGTGCTGAGGGACCGGACTTTTCGGCTGCATCAGACTGGACAACTGCAACTGTCAGTTTCGAAGAATTTGAAATCCAAGGCTTGACCCATGGAGGTGGGAACTGAACAAGATTCTGCCAAGTCACGATGTAGGGGATCTGATCAGGGTGACCTCCTTCTTCCTGAAAAACAATCTGCCTGACGGCGGCGATTAGTGACAAGTCAAAAGCACCCTCTGGTGGATAGCCCACTCCAAATGTCGGCCACTCAGAGGTACAGAAAGTCTGCCAAGGACCTTTTCTAACCTCTACCGACTGGTTGTGAGCCCTGACCCTCACCTCTCTCCAATGCTCCAGGGTCAGAGACAGGGGAGAGGAGGCAGACTGTCCCATCTCTAGAGAAATAGCAGACACAACGAGAGCAGACACAAGACTAAGACAAAAAAGAAACCAAAAACGGCTGCGACCTCGCGTCGCCCACAGACAACTTACAGACTCAGATGGCCTCTCCAAGGCCGGCCGATTTGGACCTTCCACCAAAGTGATGGTCTCTTGGCCTTCAGAGGGGTTCATCAGGCGTCCCTGATCCTCCCCTATTCCTCCCTGGGACGTCTCCCAGGGGCAGATCAGACGGTGGACACCTGGACACGTCTGTCTTTATCCACACCGCGCTCTCTATTGAGACCTGCCTGGTCTCCAGCTCCCGGAGCACGGTCTCTGGTGCTCGTACTGAGCACAGAGCGTCACGCAAAACCAAAACTGCGATCGCACCAGATACAGATTCAGATGGCCTCTCCAAGGCCCACTGTGACCTTCCTGGCCTCCAGAAACAGAACACAGACACTAGACCAAGGCAGAACAGAAAATCTTACCTCTGAGTGGGTCCAGGACTTCTGGGTGGACGCGCTGATTCCCGGCCAATGCACCAAATGAAAGACTCTAAAAGTCTCTAAGACTCCCAAAGGGAGACACTCACTCAAGCCTCGGGACAGCCGCGCACCCAAGAAGACACTGAGACCGTACTTAAGATATATAGAGTGTAAGATTTTATAAAGCAACAGCAAGCAAATACATATACCAGAGCTCTGGGGTCGAAACTCATGCACCAAGCAAGGTGCAGAGGAGAATCGACAATTTGCCCAGATTTGTCACAGGCTTTTATAGGAGAAGGGTAAGGGGGGATTAGGGCAGAGAAGATACAAATGTGCGTCACTAAGGGGTTCTGCCAAAGGTTATTCTCAGGGACTTTCCAAGAGACTTTTCGTAACCAAGGGGGTCGCGTCCTATATTTTGGCAATGTACTTGATCTATTGGAACATCCTGAGGTTTGTTCAAACCCTTATCTTGAAAATGTTCTTGGCATAGTCCTAAGTTGGGAGGGTTTGGACTGGGTTTGTTCCAGGAGACCCTTATCTAAAAATGTTCCTGGAACAGTTTCCAATTGGGAGGGGGTACCTTGGGGTAAAAAGTTCAGGAGTGTTCCGGGAACAATCTCTGGATGGGAGGGGTAAGAGGACCCTGAACTGAAGAGTTCATGGAGAGTTCAGCTTTTCTTCTTTCAATACTCTGATGGTTAAAAAAAGTCACATGAATAAATTGTTTAATCAAAATGACAAGTCACACTTGGCAAACATATGTTTTTTCCAGAGAAGCATATAAACACACAAAAATAACCAGTTGTGATGAACAATCAATAGTAAACTCACTCTTCTCTATACTCAGAGAAACACAAATAATATTAAAAGAAAAATCTCATGATTTTGAAGAACTTCAGGTCATAAGTCTCTGGCTTTATTTTCTTGGACTTTTTTCACAAGCACTCAGTATTCTCACATGACTTCACTATTTGACCGTGTATTACTCAAGGATCTCTAGAGTCACAAAACTTATGAGTAGTCTCTATAGAGTAAGGGAATTTGTTGATGACATACTGTTTGTAGTTAAACTCCCTAACAATGGTCAGCAGTTGCTGTGAATGGAAGTCCAGGATCTAGCAGTTGCTCAGTCCCACAGGCAAGCAGGTGAAGAGAGAATCTTCCTTCTTCCAACATCAGTATGTAGGTCTTCAGCAGAAGGTGTGTCCCAGATTTAAGGTTTGTACCACCATGCCAAGATATGGGATGTGCTTTGTCCCAGATGACCTTGAACTCAGGTATCTCTTGCCGCTGTCTCCTGGGATTCATAGCCACTATGCCTCAAGATCTTCATGCCAAGATCCAGATCAGAAACTTTTATGTCCCAGCTTTAAGATCAAGATCATAGGTGAGCCTTCCAATTCTGGATTGTAGTTCATTCCAGATATCGTTGATAAGCTGGAATAGCCAATAAAATCCACCCCTTGTCAACCTTACGCAAATAATACCTCATGTCTACATGAAACAATAACAAGGTCATCAATGCACATACATGATATAACTATACCTTGTACAATGGTGAACACATTTGTAAATTTACAATAGGGCAATGTCCATTGGGAACATTCTTTTAGCATCTCAATTTAAATACCAATTAATATTAGGAAATTGGAAGAAAGACAAATGTGTTCTTAACAAAATAAAACAGAAGCATTCATATTATTTTATAATCTTCATTTCTATAACTGGTTCCTTACTTTAGTTAGTATTTATAACTACCTTCCTCTACTAACCATTCTGTATTTCCTTCATCCTCTGCAAGTACCTCATGTCTTAGCTCTTTCCCTGGAGGAGTGACCCATACTTTAATTACTGATGGGTCTGCACCCTTTGTCAACTAGTTTATATTAGGCTGTTGTAGCTTCCCATTGACTTTCACCACAAGACATGGTAGTACTAAGTGATGCCCTAAAGGATCTCCTGCAATCAAGACATAATCCTTCTTACCTCCATTGTGTAGAGGCAATCCAATTTTCCATGGTAATCTGGATATATCACCCCTCTTAACCCTGTTATTCCTTTTTTAGCCTGTTGGTTTAAGGGCATTATAAGTCCAAAATGACCAGGGGGAATTCTGAGCTTCCAGTTCAGTGGGATGTCGCTCCTGGTAGGAAAACTGCTCCCGCTGGAACCAAAACTTCTAGGCCAGAAGAACCTACATTTGTGGGAACAGGAAGCAAAAAATTTCCTAGAGGGTCACTAAAAGTAATAGTGAATGGAACTATTTCTTTTTCCACCCCTCGTTTCCTGGACCCATAGATTCTGCCTATGGGAGAAACTGTAACATATATCAGATGCTGATTCAAAGCATACACTGCCTTCTGCAGAACTCTGCCCAATGCTCTCCAAGCTGCTACCAGCTAACGGGTGTTGTAACTGCATCTTCAAAAGACTATTACATATTTCTATCAGACCAGCTGTAGCAGGATGATGGAGAACATGGGAAGACCAGTGCATTTCATGATTGTGGGTCCAATGTCACACTTCTCTGGTTATGAAATAAGTTCCTTGGTCAGAGGAAATACTGTGTAGAATACCATGGTGATGGATAAGGCACTCTGTAAGTCCATGGATGGTGGCTTTGGCAGAAACATTACATGCAGGAAAGGCAAATTCATAACCAGAATAAGTATCTACTCCAGTAAGAGCAAAATATTGTTCTTTCCATAGAGGAAGTGGTCCAATGTAGTAAACCTGTCACCAGGTTGCTGGTTGGTCACCTTAAGGAATGGTGCCATATCTGGGACTCAGTGTTGGTCTCTGATGTTGGGAGATATGGTATTTAGCAGCAGCTATAGCCAGGTCAGCCTTGGAGAGTGAAAGTCCCTGCTGTGGAGCCCAAGCATAACCTCCATACTGGCCACTAAAGTCTCATTGTTTATGTGCCCATTGAGCAATGACAGGGATGGCTGTGGAAAGAGGCTGACTGTACACAAAATGGGTCGTTTTATCCACTTGATAATTGAATTCCTCAGCTGAAATCACCTTATAGTGAGCATTTACATTGGACACAAATATCTACACATCCTTTGCCCATTTGGAGAGATCTATCCACATACTTCTTCCCCAGATGTCTTTCTCACCAATTTTCCTATCATGATCTTTCCAAGTTCGTGACTATCCAGCCAACCCCTTGTATACAGTTCATGAGTCAGTGAACAGTCATACATCTGGCCATTTCTTCTTCTTCAAAAAAAAATGTAATACCATGTGTGCTACCTGAAGGTCTGCCCACTGTGAAAATTTTCCTTCACCTGTATCTTTCAGGGTAGTCCTGGAAAGCAGCTGTCCACTTCTGGGTGGTACATGCATAACATGCACAGCTGTCAGAAAACCAGGTTCTATTCTTTTTTCCTCAGTTAGCTGATCATAAGGAATATCCCATGAGGCTATAGGGACATGCTTGGCAGCAGATATCATTGTAACAGTAGAAACCATTGGCATTTGAACAACTTCTTCATGTAATTTGCTTTTGCCTTCAGGACCTGCTTAGCCCTGATCAGATCATGCATATACCAATTCCATTTGATAATAGAGTGCTGCTGTGCACATCCTACTTTATGATGATGTGAAGTTCAGGTCACATGGTAACTTGGTTTCCTATTGTCAAATGTTTAGTTTCCACTAAGGCCCAATACAGGCCAAGGTCTCTTTTTCAAAGAGAGAATAGTGGTCTACAGAAGATTTTAGAGCTTTGCTCTAAAAGCCCAAAGATCTCTTCTGTGATTCACCTACAGGAGCCTTCCAGAGGCTCCAAATCTGCCACCAACACCTAAAGCACCTTGGGTCTGCTGGATAATATGGTCCAAGTGGTAGAGTTGCCTGCACAGTAGACTTGACCTGTTGAAGAGGTTTTTCCTATTCCAGGACCCACACAAAGCTAGCAGCCTTTCTGAATCACTTGGTGACTGGGCCTGAGTAACACATCCAAGTGAGAAATGTGCTCTCTCCAGAATTCAAATAGACCCACTAAAGGTTGTACTTTTTTGGTGTTGGGAGGGGCCAGATGCAATAACTTATCTTTCACCTCAGAAGGAATATCTCTGCATGCCTTACACCTCTGGATTCCTAAGAATTTCACTGAGGAATTTTATGGTCCTTGAATTTTGATTGGATTTATTTCCCATCCTCTAATATATATATATGTGTGTGTGTGTGTGTGTGTGTGTGTGTGTGTGTGTGTGTGTGTGTGTTACTAATGAGTCCAAAGTGGTTGCTACTTCCTGCTCACTTGGTCCAATCAGCATAATGTCATCAATATAATGGTTGTATAATTAGATTGATTAAAAACTCTAGAAAATAAATTGAAAGAGACCCTATGATTAGGAGTTCTTGTCTCCTGTAGAATAGAAGCCCACATTTGACATTAGAAAAAACACAAATGTTATGATGTCCTATGAAAAAAGAAGAAGTGATCCAAATTCCAAATATAAACTTAATGCAGTCCCTTCTTTGTGAGAAAACCCTGCTAATTAAGGTCAAATTCTACCATTGACCAGATAGCTTTCTGAGTTTGGCACATAATTGATGACTTCTTTCATTGGCATGATATCTATTCTCTTCGCTGATATTGTCTGTGGAGTTAAACACACACACATACACATACACCACACACACACACACACACACACACACACACACACACACACACACCTCTACATGAAGAAAGTCACTGTAGCCATGGTTAAGTTTACAGGATTAACCTCCTTCTACTCAGCCCCCATAAGAACCAGGCCAGCTAGTAGCACCTGAAATTCCTGATATTTCCCCAATGCTAATGATGCATTTAGGTACCATGAACCTTCAGGCCATGACATTGGTCCACCTTATGTATTCTGTCCTCCCCCCCCCCCAAATTATATGTCATACCAGGAGAAGTTGACCTGCCTCTTCTGAGCAGGTCCCAGTGTTCTCATTTACCAAAGGGCATTTGCCATTATTCACAGGGCTTCAAGAAAAACCCTGTCCACCATCTCTGCTCCCTTTTTCCTCATTGGCTTGTAATCCACATGGCAGGGAACATCACACTTCCTTAAATGTATGAATGACTCTGTTTTCGTCCCAAGATACAGGCATAAACACATCACTTCTAAAGGTAACAGAAGCAGGAACCAGTCAGACTATGAGCTGAAGTAATGGAAGATGAGGAACAAAAGACCAACACAAATGTAAGAGACAATCACTATAGATGCACAGGTCAAACAGATAGCATATCAAGAAAGAGCTTTTTAGGTGACATGGGGTTTTTGGATGTTTTGTAGAATAATTTCTCCCTTGATGCATAGGAATTTAACTTGGCCCCAGGTGGGTGAGTTGACTTCTGACTATATGGTTGCTATGTCCTCTTGCTCTTAAGGTGGAGGTTTGCTATCTTTCCATTGATTACCACTCTTTTCTCACTCTTGTTGCTACCTTTGTTAGCCCAGGGACAGAGAAAGCAAAAAGCAATCTAAAACGTTTCAGTGGCTCCATTTGTAAAACAGTTGAATATTTACTTCTTCCCGGTTTTCTTCTAGAGAGGTAAAACTGAGGGAGTTCAGTGAATCAGAGTACTTATTTTCTTCTGCAGTAGAACCAGAAAGATTAGTAGGTACACAAGAATGAGCCTATTTCTCACTTTTAGACGTGTCCTCTGTTGCCGGAAGATGATCCTGAAGCATGGGGTGAGGAATTGGATAATCAATCTAGTCTTGAGTTTTCTCCACTTTCTTTTGTTTTGATTAATCATCCAATTTGTTTACATCCAAATGAAATCCCACTTCCCAGTTACACCTCTACAACTACCCTTCTCATACAATTGCCCTCCCCTTTGCCTCTATGACAGTGCTCCCCACACCAACTCACCCTGTCTTTCCCCACCACTCCAGCATCAACTTACACTGGGGTTACAAATCTCCACAGGACCAAGGGCTGCCCTCCCAAGGGTCAGAAAATACCATCCTCTGTTGCAGCCTGCCCGCAGTCCACAACACGAACGGTTCAACTGAGAATGGCAGTTCGAGCTGAAAAGAGAGGAATCTAGACGGGGCGGAAGAAAGAATGGGGCTAAGACGATTTCATGTTCAAAGCCCGCCTTTTTAATTCCAACATTCAGTTATAAAGGAAGGGGGAGGGAACCCAATTTCCCGCCAAGTAATTCGGGATCCAGTAGCAGGACGAACACGTGTGTGCCTCCAAGCAGCTAAGCCGACAGGGTCCAGCAGTGGGCGTGGCAGCACGAATGAGCAGGAAACTCCACCCTTGAGCAAGCAGGTTCAAGCAGGTGGGGGAAGAGAGACCACATCTCCTCCCATTAGTTAACCAAAAAAAAAAAAAAAAAAAAAGAAAGGCCTGGCCTGAGGCAGAAAAATTATCTATGCTAAATACTTCTGCCTGAGTTCTTTCTTAGGGCTAAAGAAAAAACCTGTTTTCGTGGGATTCCCTCTCTTTTCTAATGGTAAACTGTATCTGGCTAAGACTATCTTTAAAGCACTAACGGAATAGCACTGAGCTGTAGGCTCTGACTTTATAATGCTAATTAGTGCTGAATAGGTAACTACCAGGAACCTTGGCTAAGTTTGACCGAACAAATTTAGAATAACACTGAGTTGATAATCCTCCGCAATTTTGGATGAAAAGGCGGGGAAACAAGGAGAAGGGGCAAGACTGGCTGGCTCCTAGTACAAGGCCAATTGGCTATTTTATTTGGGTGGGAGGCAGTGAAGGGCTTGCCCTTTCGACAGTAAGGTCTCCAACCTCTCTCCCCCCTATTAATTAAGTTTAAATAGGCAACGCTTAACTGAGGTGATCAAATGATTTTCTCATCCGTAGATGAGTGGGCCTTTAACCTTGGCATGGGTGGACATTGACCCAATTCCTCCCGTGGGCATTATAACAACCCACATCTGTGGCTCTTGGTATCTTTTGGGGAGGGGAGGCAGAGCCTTAGGTATTTTTGGTTTTTAGCTGGAATCAGATACCAACCTCTTTCAAATCAGGTGTGTCGCACAGGGAACTCAGAAACAGTCAAGCTGGACCTTCCCCCCCGCAGTAATCTCCTGCGCCAAGCGGTACCCATACTGTATTCGTCTGATCACGAATCAGTAGCGCAGGTCTGAGTCCTGCGTGGTCTCTAGTGGAGACTTGTCAACCTCAGATTTAGCAAGGCCTAGACAAGAATTATGTCAGTATTAACACCACAAATTGTGGTTAAAATAGGAGCTGGAAGTCTTTCCTCCTCATCCCTGTTATTCCCTAGCCTGAGGAACTAAGGACACCTTGCAGTAACAGCAAGGGTGAAAAGCCAGAGGCCAGCTAAGGGACTAAGCCCATCTATATCAAAATAAGAACTAATCTCTGTAAATATATGAAATTTCTAGTTCCCTAGCTCTCTTGGTAAATCTAAATCCTATCTCATACTGAAAACCACGTGCTGGAATGTCCTTGGAAGGGAGAATAGCAGTACCACCTGTTTGCTCTTGGGGGAGGGGAAGGCACGCCTGTAGGTCCGGGCGGAGAATGTAGATTGACCTGCTTGAGAAAAGAAAGAGATCTAGACAATGAGAGAGTAACAATGCAAATTTTCTTTTTGGAGAAATCCAGGTACTTATTCAGATGCAAATTGTAAAACTAAAGCTAGTCTCTGGCCTCCTGTAGGGGATTTGGCTCAGAGGAAAACAGCGTTTCTGGGAGCTTCCATTCCCAGCTGAATTCTAAGCACAAGAGGAATTTTAGTCTTTAGAATGATACTTAGGAGAAGAGACAGAATCTGTGTTTACCTGACGAATTAATCTCTCTGGTAGCCACCGTGCTCCATCTTCATCTCGTGAAAAAACACAAACCGAGCCTCTTCCCCAGATTAGAACCAGATCCGGACCCTTCCATTCATTAGTCAGGGTGTCCTTCCATTTTACCAATGCATAAGAATTAGAAGTAACTGGATGCCAGTGGCGGTCCGCTGCAGACTGACCTTTAATGTCAGTTTGCAAAAAGTTTAGGATAAATAAGGTGAAGGCAAGATGAGCCTTTGGTGACCTTGGGGGATATAGATGCCCCTCTTTTGTTTTAAAAAGCCAATTCTTTAAGGTGCTATGAGCACGTTCAACTATTCCTTGTCCCATGGGGTTATAAGGAATTCCAGTTTTATGTTTGATACCGAATTCTTTACAGAATGCAATAAAGTTTTACTAGAATAAGATGGCCCATTATCTGTCTTAATAAGCTTAGGCAACCCCATGGCATTAAAGGCTTGTAGGCAATGATCAATTACGTTTTTTGAAGCCTCCCCTGTATGCAGAGAAGCAAAGAGAAATCCTGAACAGGTATCAATGCAAACATGTATATATTTTAGTTTTCCAAATTCTGCATAATGGGTTATATCCATTTGCCAAATATGATTAGGCATAAGGCCTCTAGGATTGACTCCTAGATGTGGCACTGGAGATAATGTAATACATTTAGGACATTGTTTTTACAATCATTCTTGCTTGCTCCTTAGTGATCTTATGTCGAAGCCTTAGGGTATGGCTAGAGAGATGAAACCTTTCATGATCACATTGGGCCAGAGCAACAGGATCCGAAACTAAAGCTTCTCCTATTAGAGCTCTGTCAATGCGATCATTACCCTCGGCCAGAGGCCCAGGAAGACCAGAGTGAGACCGTATATGACCAATATAAAACCACCCTTGAGCAAGCAGGTTCAAGCAGGTGGGGGAAGGGAGACCACAATCCTCTGCTATATATGTATCTGGAGCCATGGGTCTCTCCCAGTACATTTCTTGGTTGATGGTTCAGTCCCTGGGGATACTGGCTGATCTCACCAGTCAGCATTGTTATTCATATGGGGTTGCCATCCCCCTCTGCTCCTCCAGTTGTTCTGCCTGCTCCTCTACCAGGTCCCTGAGTTCAGTCTGATGGTAGGCTCTAAGCATCCACATCTGCACTAGTCACTTGCTAGCTGAACATTCCCAAGAAACAACTACACCAGCTTCCTGTCAGCAAGTGCCTCTGACCAACAGCAATAGTTTCAGGGTTTGGTGCCTGCAGACAGGGTGGATCCCAAGGTGCAGCAGTCCCAGATATTTGTTCCTACAGCCTCTGCTCCACATTTGTCCCTGTCTTTCCTTTGGACAGGAACATTTATGGGTTATTTTTTTTTATATTGGTGGGTGGACCCCCATCCCTTGACAAGAAGCCATGCCTATCTACTGGAGGTGGTCTCTACAAGTTCTATCTCCGCTTCACTGCACATTTTGGCTGAAGTCATCCCTATTGGGTCCTGGGATCCTATCACTTCCATGGTGTCTGGAACCCTCTAGTGACTACCCCTAGTTCCTCATCCCCCACTGCTACATATTTTTGTTCGATTTCCTGATCATCTGCTCCTCTTTTCCATGAGAGCTTGTGAAAAACTTAACTTTAGAACCTAGACATGCTAGTACATGGGAGCAGAAAAACATTCATTTACCAATTCCTTTCGGGTCTCATGAGCTGAGCTTAGTATGACCAATGCACTAATTAATCTGATAAAACTCTTGAACAAGCAGTATAGCCCTTGCATATCATCTCAAGAAATAAGTAAAAAGCTACAGGTCTTTGAATGGAGACTAAAAGAAGCATTTGTGTATGGTGTTGTCCTACACATCATTTAAGCTTACTTTCCACACTAAATTGTATCCTACAAGTATTACAGTACAAGAGAATAAACTCTTGGAACAGATTTATGTACAACATAAGAGCTAGTAAATGCTAACTTTTTCTCATTCTTGCTCTATTAGTAAATCCAGAGAGGACCTGATTTCAAAAATTTTATGGATCTGATCCTTGCTGTGTTAAATTACCTTTAACAAACAGTTTATTTCAGCAATACAAACTGCTATGGATTTTCAAATTCAATTTGCAGATTCCTATGTAAAGGTAAGAAATCATTGTGCAGTTCATAAGTTATAAGATTTTCTTATATGAACCGATTTCATAATTTCAAAGGTTGTCCAACCTCTCCCATTCCACAGAAGGGTACTTATTTTATTGATGTATATATAAGGATATAGGAGAGATTCATGGTTCATATATTCTTCAATCTATTAGTACTTGCATTTTCTCAGCCTAACAGGTAAAATTGGCTGTTTTGATTCATATATTGTGGTTAATTCATAAAACTTTCAATATCATTTCAGATTCTGTTTATATTGTATGAATATTTTCATTGTGACTGTGCAGTGTAACACGGTATACTGTATTTTACAGCTAATATGCATTGATAAATGAGTACATACCATGCATGAGCTTTTGGGTATGTATTACCTCACTTGGGATGATATTCTCAAGTTCCAGCCATTTGCTTTCAAAATTCATAATATCTTGGTTTTTAATATCTTAATAATAATCATTGCATAGATGTACCACATTTCCTTTATTCTATAAATAAAGTTGGAATGAACATAGTTGAGCAAGTGTCTTTGTGATATGTTGGAGCATCATTTGTGTATATATCCTGGTGTGGTATAGCTGGTTCTTGAGGTAGGACTATTTCCAGTTTTCCCAGAAAATGCCAAAATGACTTCTAAAGTGGTTGTACAAGTTTGCAATCCAATAGCAGATGATGAGTGTTCCTCTTGTTCTACATTCTCACCAGTATGTACTATTTCATGAGTTTTTGCTGCTAGCCATTCTAATGAGTGTAACATGGAAGCTCGTATATATATATTTTTTTGATTTGCATTTCTCTTAGTACTAAGAACTATGAATATTTTTATGTGTTTCTTGACTATTCAATATTCCTCTGTTGTGAATTCTGTGTATTTCTGTATTTAATTCCTTTAATTGACTTATTTGGGTTGTTGGGGGTCTTACTTAAATTCTTTATACATTTTGGACATCAGCCTTCTGTCAGATGTAGGGATGGTGAACATCATCTTTGAACATCAGATTTGTCCTATTGACAGTGTCCTTTGCCTTACAGAAGCTTGCTGCTTTATGAGGTCCCACTTATTAACTGTTGATCTTAGAGGCATCAGTATTCTCTTGGAACTTGTCTCCTGCACCAATGTGTTCAAGGGCAACACCCATTTCTCTCATGTAAGATTTAGTGTATCCAGGTTAATAAGCACATTGAGAAAATTGGATAAATACAAAATTAACTCAAAGAAATCAATCACATTTCTTTACAAAATGATAAATGGACTTAGAAAAAAATTAGGAAAACAGCACCCTTTACCATATCCATGGATAGTTTGGTGTAATTCTAACCAAGCAAGTGAAAGATCTGCATGACAAGAACATTAAATCTCTGAAGAAATAAAATGAAGATGTCAGAAGATGGAAAACTCTCCCATGTTCATTGATAGATAGTATTTACATAGTGAAAATGGCCATCTTACCAAAAGCAATACAACATTCAAAGTAATCTCAGTCAGAATTTCAACACAATTTTTGTAGACACTGAAAGTGCAACTCTAAACTTTACATGGAAAAATAAAAACCCAGGATAGCCAAATCAATCCTGAAGAATCAAATAATTTTGGGAGGAATCACCATCCCTGACCTTAAGTTGTACTACACAGTAATAGTAATAAAACTTCATGGTAATGGTAAAGAAACAGATATTCCAGGGCCAAAAAAAAATGGGAATGGATGGGTGCAGAAGTGGGGGGGAGGGTATGGGGGACTTTTGGGATAGCATTGGAAATGTAATTGAGGAAAATATGTAATAAAAAATATTAAAATTTTTAAAACAGAAGGCCAAAACCATACAATGAAGAAATGAAAGCATCTTCAACAAATGGTGCTAGGCTACCTAAATATCTACATGTAGAATGAAAATAGATCCATACTTATAACCTTGCACAAAACTCAAGTCTAAGTGGATCATGGACCTCAACATAAAACTTTAAATATTTTTATGACAGTCTGAATTAATCCTAAGTAACCCAAAACTTAACAAGGATATTTTCTCTCTTCTCATATAACTTTTCAAAATTCTTTTGGGGCTGTCCCATGCTTTTCCATCTATAGCCCTTTCTTCTGGTAACCAAGGATTATAATCATAAACAACTTGCAAGCAATCTAATAGTTGTGATTTTAAAACTTTTGCTCAACTATTCTTTACAAATATGTGCACAAACTCATTATAGGATAACACCTGCCCTGGTCTACTTCATAATTCTCACTCACCTCCGTTTGTGAGGGTCACATAAGTAAATGATAAATTTATGTAGTTTTGAAAATTGAACTGAAACAAATTCTAGTGTTGTTTCAAATTTTAACTGTGTGTGTGTGTGTGTGTGTGTGTGTGTGTGTGTGTGTGCATGCACATGTGGCTCTGTAGACCATGGCGGGGGTGTGTGTATCGAATAACCCTGTAACTAGAGTTCTAGGCAGTTATTAACTCTTGGGATTTGGTTATTGAACACTAAGCCCAGGTCCTCTGCAAGAATTTGCTTCACTCTTAACAGGTGAACAATCCATGTAGCCCCTGGTGGTTTTTATTGTCAAGTTGACAATACCTGAAAATAACTGGGAGATGGATCTTCAGCTGAATATTTGACTCCATTTGATTGTCATGTGGCCACATCTGTGGGGCATTACTTTTATTGAAATTTGATGTGATAGCCCAGCCAATTATTAGAAGAAGTATATCACTGTAGCTAGAACTGTGTTGAACAAGAAAGCTAGTTGAATATGAGCCAGAGCATAGGCAATTAGCAGCGTTTCTCTGTAGATTTTATGTCAATACCTTCCTGACTTCTCTCAATATTGAATTGTGACCTAAATATAGAAATTCAAATCCAAACTTTCCTTTGTGGGTCATTATTGGTGATACTAAGAAAAATTTGGGTATAACAATGAGCTAATGTGTAGCATAATAGTGATCATGCCTAAGAGTGAGCATAATTGGCACATGTGGATCTAGTACTTGAACTCCATCCAGCAATTAGTATAAACCTGAAATATTGACAAACATCCTAGGAAAACAATGTCAAGAACAGTCTCCATTCATTAGAACCTCTTTTATGTAAGTTCTATTTTCCTCACCAATCTGATTAGATGATATTTTACTATAATTGAGGAAAAAACAAAACACAAAATTATTCCTTTTTTTGCCCCCAAACATAGAAGAAAAATATTCAGGTTGCATATATTTGTTTTGAAACAGATATTATACCATATTTATAAAATCATTAACATTAAGACAATTTTTCATCAAGCCCAGGCTAAAGTTAAGCTATTTTGGCATTCTATCTAGTAGGTGCAATGGATCTTTTATATTTCTGATCCAGCCTTGGCACATGCTTCAGAGAGTATAATTAAGCTATGTAGAACAATTCTGTTAATGGCAATCTTCTTGCCAGGAATCCTTACAAGGTTCATTGATATTACTTCAGATCTACATTTCAACCTGAAATTCTCCTTACCAATTTATTTTTTATTTCCTTTTCTTTACAAATTTCAGATTTATACAGTAGTCTGGAGAATTTTCTTGCATACAGTCATACCAAACTTCTATTTTTTTCCATGTTGGAATCCACTAAAACACACATAGTTCTAATACTACCATATCCTCTACTGACTATATAAAAGTAAATAAATAATATATGGCTGCTCAATGAGATATTTTCATATCAGATACAAACGAGAAATAACTTCTACAATCAATAACATATATAAAGTTGTAGTAGATTACTCTCTTTGGAAGAAACCAGTCCAAGACAATGTATACCATGTTATTTTATTCACGCTCATCTCCATACAACCAAAGTTAATTCAGGAAGAAAGAAGAACAATGTGTGGATAATCATATACAAAGCAGAAATTAACTAGAAATTCCTACCAAGAAGCTCTTTGATTAGATGTTGATATGCTCTTTATTGACCAACAGGTGCATTTTGCATCTTATTGGAATAATCATGTATAAAGGAGATGTCTTCAGGCATGAATAATATAACAAAAAAGCAATTTTCTAAGAATATGAATCAAGACAAATTATAAATCATACCATCAAACAAGTATTAATATATGCCTGCACACAGAGACAGAGACACACACAGAGTGTATATGTAGTTGCTCATCTAAGTACAAATAAAATTTCAAAGGGCTTGCTTATGTAGAAACACTTGTACTGGGCATTGACCCAGACATGGGAACATAACAATGATATGCAAAAGATATAAAGTCTTCCTTCTTAGAATAGTTTGGTATCATTCTGAAAATTAAACACTAGAGAAAATTCAAGACTGAAATTATAAAGCACATTAAAATATTTGAAGAAGGATGATTGAAGAATGGCAGGCGACAAATGCAAAGTCTGTAGAATAGTTGTGTAATTGGAATACTTCCAGAGCAAAAAGCAGGTGGATGTTTGTCCTAATGGTAAAAGGAAAAGGAAGAATATGATATCAGAGAGTCAGTTACAGTCTGGTGACATCAGTGACCACTGGCTGTCAGCTTTAATACCTAGTATGCATGTTTGGTAATTCATAATTGAATATAGTTTCAGCTCCAGGAAACCTTATGCCCTCTTTTTGGCCTCTATGACACCTAAGGCCATGTGCCCATAACGCCACTTATAAATAGCCATATATGCCTAATTTTCATTTATATATAATATTCATTATAAATAAATTTATAATCCAACATAACAAATACATTGTTTATATTTCATATGTAGCAGGCTCAATGACTATTGTAGTAATTTTTCTGTTACATTACATACTTAAAATTTACATTGGATGAACAATATTATTCACTATTTTCAAATAGATAACTATAAACTCAAATGATTAAAGGTCACACATGTAGTAAAAAATAGATTCAAATAAAATACCAATCTATTACAATAGCACATTTTTTATTGAAATACTGTTTTCTACCACTATCTTATTATAATTTTTTCACTTTCAAAATATGTTAATTCGGCAAACATTTTCATAACTACTGGGATCATTTATAATTATTTGCATTGATTTTAACCATCCATTTTGGCTAAAGGAACACTTCTGCGCTATTATCCACACAGTTAGAGCAGGGATTAAACTTTTTCATGTTTTCTGGGTTCAAGAATATATTTCCTTCTAAACTGGGAACTATGCTAAAAATATAAAATATATAAGAGAAAACAATTTTTAAATGTTTACTGAAAAGATTTATCATCAAGGAAGCCTTTGCAGCTATACATTTTATTATTTTATTATCTTTGCTGGTGTGTAGCAAAAGATATTACCGAACGTTTCTAATGAAACTTTTGAATAAAACTGCATTGAAATCTTGCAATGACCGATTACTCATTCCCATAGAAAAATCTCTTGTTACCTCCATGTCTTAGCTTCTAGAGATTTGTCAGCTACACTCTCCAGTGATGGACAGCCAATATCTCTGATAGGCATTACAGCAGTCTTTACAACCTGGAGTTTATGGATTTCTCTCAGAGATGATGGATTTTGGAAGCTTCATTAATTCTTGAGAGGAGAGAAAATTGTGTCACTGGTTTTAGAAACAGAGGAGGTAAAAATGCTCTTACACTAACAAGTTGTTGAATATATATCAAGATAAAAATCAATGCTATTCAAGTTAATTTTCATTATGCTTTTGCAGTAGCGAATGGTTTTCTAATTCTGTACCCAAATCTTCCCAAAGCAGGTGGAATGCACCTTTCAATTGAGTCAGTTCTACAAGATATGAATTATAAAATTACTGAATAGAACTCTGCAATGAAAGGATGAAAATTGATTATAGGGCTGTTATATCAGGAAAAATATAGGGGTTTTATATATATATATATATATATATATATATATTTATAGCTAAACTAAAGGTAGACTAGGTTAATTTGGAAATATATTTTAATGTCAGTAAAGAGAAATTATTTATTTTGGTACAAGGTATTATCCATCTGGAAGTATGAGGATGAAATATAAAAATTTCAAAAGCAAGAAAGATGAAGTATTGGGAAGAAATTTTTACGATGAAATGGGGTAATCTACTTTTTTTCAAAAACAATTTTTATTGGATATTTTCTTCATTTATATTTAAAATGCTATCCCAAAATTCCCCTATATCCTCCCCCACAACCCTGCTCCCCAACCCTCCCATGCCTGCTTCCTGACCCTGGCATTCCCCTGTACTGGGGCATATAATCTTCACAAGACCAAGGGCTTCTCCTCCCAATGATGACCTATTAGGCCATCTTCTGCTACATATGCAGCTAGAAACACGAGCTCTTGGAGTACTGATTAGTTCATATTGTTGTTCCTCCTATAGAGTTGCGGATCCCTTTAGCTCCTTGGGTATTTTCTCTAGCTCCTCCATTAGGGGCCCTGTGTTCCATCAAATAGATGACTGTGAGCATATTCATTTCTGTATTTGCCAGCATAGCCTCAAAAGAGATAGCTATATCAGTGTCCTGTCAGCAGAATCTTGCTGGCATATGCAATAGTGTCTGGGTTTGGTGATTGTTTATCGGATGGATTACTAAAAAGGACAGTCTCTGGATGGTCCTTCTTTCTGTCTTAGCTCCAAACTTTGTCTCCGTAACTCCTTCCATGGACATTTTCTTCCTCATTGTAAGGAGACACAAGGTATATGAAAAGTGTTTATGTAGGAATAGAAAGACACCAAATTGTGAGTGTTGTTGCTTGTTTAAACCACTCTCTAACACTTGCTTTAGAGATCTAGATGATTTGATGAGAACTGTTGTGAATATTCATTCAAGATTTCAGAAATTATACTTACTAATAAAACAACAATATTAAATTTGATATGTAAAAACCTATATATGTAAACTAAATTGAACTGAATTTCATTAATTAGGTTGTATAGATTATTTTAATATAACAAATCCTTTTGACTCTATAGGGGAATGCTTGTTTTATTTTTATTCAATTACCAATGGAAAAGTGATTTGAGCAAAACAATAACATGATCCCAACAACTTCAAAGGGAAATGTAACACAAATAACTTGTATTTTACTAAGTCAAAAAAGCTATAAAATCGTGGTAATTTCATCAGTCTCATTTTCCAAAGCTACTACAAATCAGAATTATTTTAGTTTGCTCTAGAAAAACAAGGAATTTCTGTACAATACAGAATGTTAATACAGAATAAAGAGAAACTGGTATTTGATTGAAGAAACAACTTTTCAGCTGTGAAAGAAAGTACCTGTATTACAAATATAAACATGATTAAGGAATTTGCTCAGATATATTTTTTTCACATTATACCTCAATATTGATTTAGCATCTTGACATCTATGTATCATGCATCATCACTCTACTCAAATTAACTCTTGATCTAACAGCATGTGGTAAATATTTCCATTGACTCTGTTTATGAAAATTTAATGAGGGAATACAGATGGCATTTTAATTCCCAATAGTAAAGTAATAATCTAATAACGCGACAAAGATACTATTGTTGTCTTCACCGAAGCTTTATTTCTTTACTCCAGGCTGTCCTGTTTTTATATTGTGATAGGATCTAACAGCATAGTGATTTGAAGAGCATCTGTAGTCTACCTCGGTTACTAAAAAAATCAGCATTCATTGGAGTCACAAACTACAGTGGTGTAGGCCTGTCTCTAACTCTGCTCCAAATATAGGGACATGTGTAATTGCATTGATTTTTATTAATTTTGTTCCTTGGAATTTCCATACAAATATATAATGCATTCTTTCCCCTACTAACCATGTTCTTTCCTTGCTTCATGACTTCTGGATTTGATTTGCTATTAGCCAGAATCATCTGTGTGACCATTGGATTGGAAATATAAGGTAACAATACTTATAAAAGATAGTAATTATTTACCCACTCTATGTATCTTTCTCTAGACTTTGTTCCATATAGAAGATTAAGCTGTCCTATATCAATGACTGATTGTTGAGGGGACCATTCAGTTTTCTTTTGCTTTTACTTTATTTGCTTTAAAGAGCATTTCACTGTTTACCTTGGCTATCCTGGAACTCTCTGTAGACCAAGCTAGCCTTGAACTCATGGAGATCTGTCTGCTTCTGCCTCTTGAGAGCTAGACTTAAAGGTGCACACTACCATTGCATTACTGACCAGCTTTCTGTTGTTGTTGTTTTTTAATTTATTTGATTTTGTTGTTGTTGTTGCTTTCTTTTTTGTTTGTTTTTTGTTTGTTTATTTGTTTAATTTTGTTTCGTTTTGGGGGTTTCTTTGCTTTGTTTTGTTTTTCATCTAATAAAGTTACTTAGTTACTTATTTTTTTTTTAATTTTAATTTATTCTTCTTTTAAATATTGTATTTTTCCATCATTTCTCCCTTTGCCTTGCTTCCCTCATAAACTCCTCCATTTGCCCTGCAGAAAAGGGCAGCCTCCCATATGAAATATCAAGTGGTAATAAGATTAGAGGGAACCATTCTTTTTTTTTTTAAGGCGTTTATTGTAGAAAAGCAGAGAGAGGGAGAGAGTAGAGAAGGGGACAGCCATGGTCATGTGGAGGGGGGGAGAGAAGGTAGAGGGGGGGGGGAAGGAAGGTGGAGAGGGGGAGAGCAAGGGAGCAAGAGTAACAGCAATAGGGTAAAAAAGGCAAGAGCGAGGGACCCATTCTTAGAGAAGAACAAAGCAGGAAGTTCAGTTACTCTGTGTTCCAGATTATGATAGGCACATCTTTATCAGAAGGTGATATTGCCTAATTCTTCTCCCTCTCTTCCATTTCTTGTGCATGCATTCTTTCACAATGCTTGATGAACCTTAAAGTTTATGACGAAAAAAATGCAGTACTTTTCTTTCTAACCTATGCTTCTGTTGTGTAATACTTCATATTTTTATGGCGTATATGTATCATATGTGCACATGTTGTGGGAGTGATAGCAGAAAGTAATTAAGCATGAATTTTGAGTAATCTAAATTATGAATTTCTTTGGACTCAGGAGAAAACAGAAAGGTAATATCTGAACTTGTATGACAGTCATTCACAGCTGTAAAAACACCCAAGTATCTTTGCAGAGCTATGTGACTATTCATCACAATCATCTCCTCACAATGAAAATATGAGATTTAAATTTTTTTCTTTTGATTTTATGTTTCTGATATTTTAGTGATTTATCCTTATACAGATCAAGTTTAATCTTTAAAATTATTGATCTCGAAATGCCATAAAGCAAAAAGATATATTAAGGTTAACAAAACATAATAAACATTACAAGCAAAATATGTAACAAGTGATTAAATTTGATATTATTTTTATGAGATTTTAACTTAGCAGAACATTGTCATATAAGCCTACTAAATTGCTACAGTCAGGATTCAGAGGCAGGTAGAAATTCCAGACATCCTATTCTATATAGTGAGCTTTAAACCAGCTACATGTATAGAGCAAAACTCTGAATGAAAGGGTGTAAAGAAGGAGAGAGAGAGAGACGGACACAGAGAGATAAAGACACATAGATTTCGACAGAGAGAAAGAAAACAGTGAAAGAAAGAAAGAAAGAAAGAAAGAAAGAAAGAAAGAAAGAAAGAAACAAAGAAAGAAAGAAAGAAAGGGGGGAGGGAGGGAGGGAGAGAGAGAGAGAGAGAGAGAGAGAGAGAGAGAGAGAGAGAGAGAGAGAGAGAGAGAGAAAGAAAGTAAGAAAGAAAGAGAGAGAGAAAGAAAGAAAGAACGAAATGAAGAAAAAGAAGTAAGTAGAAAGGGAAGGAGGAAGAGAAGGAGGGAAGGAGGAGGAAGAAGATGAGAGAGAGAGAAAATAAAAGTAATAGAACAAATCTGATTACATTATATTAATGATATTTCATTTCCTAAAATAACAATATACTAAGTGATATTTGAGAAATTTAAATAAGTAATTATTACAAAACATTACTAAAACTACAAATGAAAGTTACAGAAGGGACCATATCCTAAGTTTAATAAAAATGGAATATTTGACTATGAACAGAAGCACACGAAGAAAATAAAAGCAAGTGTGACAGAGATTAAGAACATATGATAAAGACCTTACAAATTTTATCAATGAAGCCATTTGTTATCTTTATTATACTCCTTGAATCCTTATTCCACTCATTAGTAAAAATGGGAGGGGACCCTGTTTCATATGTGACATACAGTGTAAATTTTTACTTAGAACTCTTGGACTTTGCCTTTCAAAGTAATTATAAATATTGAAACTATACAATTAACACATTTCCATGTAAAATTTAGCTCTGTTTCTCTGAAGATAAATATGGCAGTACACTTACACTGCTGCTTATCTGGTACATATGCAGCAATGTAAGTAACTTTGGATTCACATAGCCAATAAGAAGACTTCTGTTATTTTTAAAGCCTAAGTTTTCCTTTTATATACATAAGGTCTGTCTTTCGAATGGTATTGATTGAATCATTCATTTAAGACATAGCACATATTCAGACTAATATTCTAAAATCAGAGTCTAATATATTCCCAAATTGTTTGAATTTAGTAATTTGAAAGTTCAAGTTTTTCTACATGCATTTTAATAAGAGCAAACAACAAAGTTTAGATAGGTTTCCTGAAAGAAGTTGAAAAGTACAAGCCATAGTCATAATTGTACCACATTTCTGATAAGTATTGAAGATATAGCACATGAATGTAATAATAGCTTTTTTAGTAACCACTATGAACAAAATGTTAATAGTTTAGATATTTACCTACTTCATGAAATAGTTTTATGAATTAATAAAACCCGTCAATGAAATTGATATCCTCGTATTCTTTATGTTATTATGGGTACTTCGTAATTTGACTTAAAGTATACAAAATACTTTGAATTGCTTTAAGTTAGTTTTGCGTGAATAAAAGTGTGAAAGATAAAACATAAAGCAAATTTAAATCCAGATGCATGGCTTTGTTCATTTTCTAGGAAAAAAAAGTATATATTCATTGTTACATGAATGCATCATTTTATTCCATATGTAAAACATAATTATCATTTGAATGTTTAATGTTGAAAATGAACAATACATATAATAATAAAGTATAATGCAATTTAAAATGTTTTACTTCACTTATTCACAAACATGGCCTCTTAAGATCTTATGCCATTAGTGTTTTAAAGATGTATTGGGAATCCTTTCAAAGGGAGGAATAGAATCCAAAATTTACAAATAAATTCCTTGGCCATATTTCAAATTGTATACTGTTGTTCAAATGAACTTATTCAGCATACTGACTTTTAGAGTTTGAAGAATTTCCACACAACCCTTAATTATGAAATATTCTATAGTATGTTTACACATAAACATATACACATGCACACAGAGATACACATAGGCATGCATCTCTATCTATCAATATCTATCTATCTATCTATCTATCTATCTATCTATCTATCTATCTATCTATCTATCATGTATCCTAACATTTTTTTTTTGGATATTTTCTTTATTTACATTTCAAATGTTATCTCCTTTCCTTGTCTCCCCTCCAAGAAACACCCTCACCCTATCCCCTCCCCTCTCCCCCTACTCACCAACCCGCCCTTTTCTGCTTCCTGGCCCTGGCACTCCCCCACATTGGGGCACTGAGCTTCAAAGGATAAAGGGCCTCTCATCCCATTGATGTATAACTAGGCCATCCTCTGCTGCATATGCAGCTGGAGCCATGTTTGCTCTTTCGTTGGTGGTTTAGTCTCTGGGAGTTCTGGGGGTACTGGCTAGTTCATATTGTTGTTCCTCCTTAAGCTCTTTAGGTCCTTTCTCCAGCTCTTTCATTGGGGATCCTATGTTCAATCTAATGGATGGCTGTGAGTATCCACTTCTGTATTTGTGAGGCACTAGCAGAGCCTCTCAAAAGAGAGCTATATCAGGCACCTCTCAGCAAGCACTTGTTGGCATTCACAACAGTGTCTGGGTTTGGTGATTGTAATTGGGATGGATCCCCAGGTGAGTCAGTCTCTAGATGGTCATTTCTTTAGTTTCTACTCCTCACTTTGTCCCTGTAACTCCTTCCATGTGTGTTTTGTCCCCCCCCCCTTTTTTAAGATGGATAGAAGTATCCACACTGTGGTCTTCCTTCTTCTTGAGTTTCATGTCTTTGTGAAATGTATCTTGGGTATTCTGAGCTTCTGGGCTTCTGGGATAATATTCACTTTCTTTAATTTTACCCAGCAAGAAGAGTTAACATATCAGAAAACTTAAATTTTCTGATTAAGATCCAAATGCCGTTTTCTTTCAAAACGGGTAAGTACTGTTAGTTATTACATTAAAAATAAATAAATTCTACTAGGAACCCAAAAATAATTGATATGGTAGAACCAGATCTAAAAACGTAATATCGACAACAAACACTGGGAGAGTTCAAGTTAATTAAATACCTCAAAGTCAGCAGATGAATCAGCTCCAAATGCCTATGACGTTCTGCTGTTTCTATGCTTTCTCTTTTCTTCTGTGTGAGGTCTTCTCATTCCTCACCATGGCTGTGTCAATAGTTCTCCATGTGATGTGCCTTCCTTGACTTTTTTCTGACCCTGTGTGCTCTCCCTGAGCACTCCATTCACACTGTGTTTCTCTATGTTACATAAACTTGCACAGCTCAATGTGAGCAGGTGGGAGTTGGGTGGATTGATGGCACCAGCTATTTGTATTGAGGTACTGTTAATGCATGTCACATGCTTAGCTTTTAGGCAACCCCATCAATGCTTCTTGAAGCGTCACAGTCTGATATTATAATTAGCCACTAATACAGTGAACTGTCCTTTTTTATGTTCTTTACATAGAACTTATGGTTTCAAATCTTTGGGGTATTTTTTTTTTCATTTAGTAAATATAGGCCATGTAAAGAAAGAAATTTTGCATTTTCTTTCCCATTTTATCTAAACTTTCTTAAGTGTTCCTGGTACATAATAGGACTACTGTAATTATGATTATCTATAAATTACATATTTAGAATGGAAAACAAAACTGAGTCTGCTTGCTGGTGTTTCTTTGAACACTGGATATACAAATGAAAAGAACTAACAATAATTAATAACATTAATTATTGTTAAAATGGGAATTAAGCTGGGCGTGGTGGCTCACACCTTTAATCCCAGCACTCGGGAGGCAGAGGAAGGCGGATTTCTGAGTTCGAGGCCAGCCTGATCTACAAAGTGAGTTCCAGGACAGCCAGGGCTATACAGAGGAACCCTGTCTCGAAAAAAACAAAAAACAAACAAAAAAACAAACAAAACAAAAAACCAAACCAAACAAAACAAAAAAAAACCCCAGGAATTAAGTTAAAATAAAACCAGGACTTTATGAAGAGATTCAATTTGGAAAATACTAATTGTTACTTTTTTAATGTATGAATGTAATATTGAATAGTACATGTTGATAATTATTTTTAGTCCTATAATTTTTATATTTTGAACCCCAAATGTATTCCATAGCTCATGTGTTTTCTATAGCTCATGAAAATGAACTAGCTATTGTGGCTTGAAAGTTTTGATGTTGAAAGTTTTGGAAGTTTTTGAAAGTTAGGACCTTTCTAGATGAACTGAGACTTTTGGATGTACAATGAAATTTATAACACCACATCTGGATTCATCTCCCTAACTTCTGCTGTAAGTGACAGTTGAAGAATTGGTAATCAGCTGCCACTGAGTCCCAACCAACTTTCACTGACAGAGATCAGTCTTGTGTCCCACCATACCCACCATGCCATGATTGTATGAAAAGTGAACCAGGGTAAGTTCTTCTTTCCTAATTTGTTTATCCTCAGTTGTTTTGTCAAACTGATGAGGAAAATAAGAGGGATCTGTTCTGAGAAGTGGACTTATGGCTACAATAAATATGTTCTGTTGTTCATAGAGCCTTGGACCTTGCTCTTGGAATGGTATTCACATATAGAGAGACATGAGCTGGAAAAGCTCCAGAGAGGTGTCACCAGTTACTAATGAGCATCCTGGTATAAGTGCAGATGTTCAAAAGTGACACCTAAATGTGGTCCATTGAGGTCATGATAATGAGGTTTTTAGAAGACAGTTAGCTTAAAGCCATTCATGTAGGTTTTTTTTTTTTTCTTCTTCTTCACAAATTAAACTACCTATATTTCATTGAGTTTAAAATCTGAGTGAGACTGAATTCAAAATTAATGATCTACCGTGTTTAGTGGCGTATATTACAAAACAGAATAGCAATTACCCCATGCTATGGTTACTGCTCACTCTTTTAGTTAGGTTTATAATGAGAGTGAAGAAAAAAAACAAAGCAGAAATATGTGAAAATGTGTAATTTGATTGGGAGTAGAGCAAGCTTGAATTTGAAAATGTGCAGAAAGTGATTTTGAATAAAGTTATTGTGGACAAAGCAGTGGGACCTTGAAGCATAGAACCGTTACTATTGGACATTGTAAATATTTCTTGAGGGCAACCCTCCACCTATTAATGGCTTCAAACTGAAAAACCATAAATCCAATAGAAAGCAAGGTTACTGTAATAGAGGGCTTGAAAAGATGATAGGGTATCTAAGATAAAGAGAATGGTTTCAAGTTTATCTGTGTAGGTCTTCTGAAGCTACTATAACCAAGATCCAACAGAACAGAAAAATAGAACACATGAGGCTTTAGACTCCAAGGGACAGTTGAATTAGGTGTACCATTGCAAATCTCAGGGTTTTTTTTTTCCTTCCAAATGTCATACAAATGTATTCTCTAACTGTAAGATATATTATAGTATGTAACCTTCTCTAAGTAATGTATGTGGCTTTCTATATTCTTCAGCTAGCTTATAATTTTGGGATTCTGCATTGAAACACATCAGTGAACCATATATTGTGAATATAAAACTATAAATGCAAATTATTTGTAATGTCAATGTATTTTAAAATTAGGATCTACAAATTCAACTGCTGGGGTTGCCAGGAACCATGAAATACCATTACTGTACAATCTCAGCAGATATTACTCAGAAAATCAGCAACACATTATGCTTAATTTTAACGAAGTTTTTGGAGCCTTTGAAATATGTACTTTGCATTTACTATGCTTTCTATCAACATGAGATCATTAATTTGCTAGCTTTCCAAACAAGTCACAGAAACTCATGTCTCTTTCTAGTGCAAACATCTACAGCATAAACTTCACATTAGGTTTTTCATAACTGAAAGCCTGGAAATTGGTGACAAATAATATTACAGATGGCAATACTAGGAAGCTGGCTCACATGCTATTTGTTCTCACCCTCAACTAACATGCAAGGAAAATGATCAAAAGTTTAGTACTGTAGGAAATTTTCCATAATGTTTTCTTCTCTAAACAGCTGAGTAGAGTACTTTGAAAATTCTCAGAGAATAATCATACCTTCTCCACATAATGATCAGCATCTTCCCACCTCTCTTGATATGTTTATCTCTCATTTTCCTAGCATTTTATTTCCTTTTTTAGTCCACGTTGAAGACAAATAGAGATTAAAACTTGTTAATGATCATTAAGCAATTTTAACATCAAACATGTTATTTACTCTTTGTGCTCTGTATTCCCAACTAAAAACTACAAATATTATTATGCTGTCAAAGTATAACAAGAAGACAAATAAATTGATCAGTTACTATTATAATTTTATTCAGAACATACTATGTGTCACAGGACTATGAAAGCTGATAAATTTAATCTTGGCAGAAGAAATAGTGCTTCTGAGGCATACAATTACGTGCAAATATTTGTAGTTATGTGATGCAACTTCCATACTCAGTAATAATAATGACTGCAGAATTATTGTAATGGTGAATCAGCAGAACAGGAAAACATATTCTATCCATTCTAAATATATTTCTTCATTTGGCTTCTATTTGATAGATTATTTTCAAAGATCTACACATTAAGTTTTCACACAATCTGCTTTATTCTTTACTTCTTATATTTTCACATAATTTCATTGTATTTGTTCTTTAAAAATATATATTTTCTTCTGATATTTTATATCTATTTTAAATATATATATATTATTATTATTGTCATTGTGTATTTGTGTATGTTGGTATGAGTATGCCTGTAATAATGAACATTATATGGGATTGGGAAACAAATTCACCAGCCTTTACAAACACACAAAGAAAAATGTGGCCATTTCTCACCCTCTATTTTATTTTCCACTTTAATCACAGTTGTTTTAATATTAATTATTAACATTACTTATTAACATTAATTAAATAGGTACAATTTGAGTTTGAATAACATAAATGATAATAAAACTTTTTCTACATTTTTACTTGCTTGCTTGTTTGACTACTTGTTTTCTCGTCGTTTTATCTTATTTCTTATTTTTTCTTTATTCTTTCTTTTCCACTTATGTCCCACTACTGCTACTCCTGTTCTCCTTACCACTCCCCCAACCTCCCTCTTTCCCTCTTTCCTCCATTCCTTCTTTCCTCCTCTTGTATTCCTTCATTCTTCCTATCTTTCTCTCCTTTACTTTCTTCCTTCCTTTCTCTTTTGTTCTCTCTCTCTCTCTCTCTCTCTCTCCCTCTTTCTTTCTGTTTTGTGTGTTTGTGTGCATGTGACTCTGTATGTGTTTCTGTAGATAGGGATAAAGGTTGAGTCTAGAACATGGTAGCCAAGTGGTCTTCCAAGCATTGAATGTTCTTTCATCCTGTAAAACTTAATAGACTGTTATATTATTTTTTAAAAAAAGAGCTAATTGCATATTCTAGTCTGGCAACAGAATCACTATGTATCATACCCTAGCCTCAAACTCATTGCTTTATTCTGGTTTCAGCTTCTCGAGGTACTGGAATTAAAACTCTGGGCTATGATGTGATGTTCAGATTATAAATATTTTAACAAGCTACTTATTTTGTTACTATTTTATTTTAGAATGGCCTCTAAATCATCCATGCCTCAGCTGTTTTCAAGAGGTTTTCACATTAAAACTTGTGATATCCAGGTTCTGTCTTTGAATTCTTGAAAAGTCAGAGTCTAAGATCTGCTCATTCTTCATTTGGGAGAAATATAAGCCTAAATTTTAAAAAAAATTATTAATGTATTTCCATCCCAAATGCTGCCCCGACCCCCTACCCCCATTTCTGCTCACAAGGTTCCTTCCTCAATTCCCCAAACTTTTGCTTCTGAGAAGATGCCACCTTCCCCAAGGTTTCCCTTCCCCATTCTGGTGCATCAAGTCTCTACAGAATTTGTGACATCCTGTCTGCTGCATATATTCATGGGGCTTTTGTTATTTATTGTTATTATTTTAACTAACCTATGTATGCTCTTTGGTTGATAGCTCAGTCTCTGGGAGCTCCCAATGGACCAGGTTAGTTGACACTGTTGGTCTCCCTGTGGGGTTGCCATTACCTTCAAACCTTCAATTCTTCCCCTAAAACTTCCATAGGGGTGCCCAAAACCTATCCAATGTTTGGTTGTGGGTATCTGCATCTGTCTCAATTTGCTTCTGGGGAGAAACTCTCAGAGGACAGCTATGTTAGGCTCCTTTTTGCCAGCACAATATAGCATCATGGCATGGGTCTCAAGTTGGGTTGGTCTCTGGTCAGCTATTTCAACTGCTTATTTCATGTGTCATGACATTTTTTTTAAGCAGGTACTCCCCATCCCGTCCCTTCTAGGCCTGCCTGTCTCCAAGAAGCACAGCACTAACCAGGGACACAGGTGAGACCACTGCCTGTATCCTCTGCTTTGGAGACCCTAAAGAACCCAGAAGATATGGGCTCTGCCTTGAACTTTTGGAGCTTCATATCTCTTCTGGTTGACACCTTTACCTGCTCTCTTAGACCTGCAAGTCAAACCACCACACAGCTATGCCTGCATCCAAGAAGATCTTCTATATCCTCAGACACAGAACTCTGGTTGCTCCTAGAAGGCCTGCTCTAACCCAGAACACTAAGGCCACCCAATGCCAGAGACAACCAAATGGCAAAAGGCAAATGGAAGAAAATAATCAACAGAAGCCAATGCAATAAGACATTATTATTATTACTATTATTATTATTATCTCCTATTAGAGTAAGCCATAGATATCTGAACACACCAGAAGAGCATGATTGAGACCACAGATTTCATTTCATGAGGGTAATAGATGTCTTTAAAGAGGATATGAATATTTCCATTAAAGAAATATAGGAAAACATAGTCAAACAAGTAGATACCCTTAAAGGGAAAACAAATAAGTCTTTTGAAGCAATTCAGGAAAGTACAATAAAACAGAAGAAGGAAATGAAACAAACAAACAAACAACCCAGTACCTAAAAATAGAAATAGAAGCAAAAAGGAGACACAAGTGGAGGAGACGCTGGAGATGGAAAACTTAGAAAATATAACAGGAACTACAAAAGCAAGTATCAACAACAAAATACAAGAGATAGAAAAACCAATTTCAGGCATAGTAGATAGCCTAGAAGAAATTAATTTACCTGTCAATGAAAATGTCAAATGCAAAAATTTCTGAAAAAAAACACCCAAAAAATTGGGACACAATGTAAAGAATCAAATCTAAGAATAAGAATTGAAGAAGGAGAAGATTCCAAGTTAGAAAGGTCAGAAAACATCTTCAACAAAATCATAGATGAAAACATCCCTAACATAAAGAAAGAGATAGCTATAAACATAGAAGAAACCTATAGAACAGCAAATACTTTGGATCAAAAAAGAAAACCCTCTCTACATAATAATTAAAACTCGAAATGTACAGAACAAAGGAAGAATATTAAAAGATGCAAGGGAAAGAAAGAGTCAAGTGTCATATAATAGCAGACCTATCAGAATTAAACCAGACTTATCAATAGAGACTTTAAGAACCAGAAGATCCCAGTCATGCAGACTCTAAGAAACTAGAGATGGCAGCCTAGACTAATATAACTAGCAAAACACTCAATCAATAGATTGAGAATCAATAGATGGAGAAACTAAGATATTCCATGACAAAGCCTAATTTAAACAATTGATTTCTATTAACACAGCTTCAGCCTTACAGAAGATATTAGGAGGAAAACTCCAATAAAAGCAGGGTAATTACACCCAAGAAATATAAGAAATTAATCATCTCATAGCAAAAGAAAAGAATTACACACACACATCACACACACACACACACACACACACACACACACACACACACAGAGAGAGAGAGAGGGGGGGGAGAGAGAGAGTCCTATCTCCAACAACAAAATAATTAATAGACTCAATTTATCAGTGAAACGACAAAAGCTGACAGACTAAATACATAAATAGGTTCCATCATTCTGCTGCAAGCAAGAAACACACCTCAGTGACATTGATAGACACTACCTCAAAGTACAGAACTGGAAAAAGGATTTTCCAAATAAACAGCCTGAAAAAACAAGATGGAGTATCCATTCTAATATCTTATAAAAATATATAAACAAAAATATATCAAAAGATATGGGAACTACACTTCATACATACCAAAGAAAAAAATCCACCCATATGAAGTCTCAGTTCTAAAAATTTATTTCCCAAATGCAAAGGTACCCATATTTGTAAAAGAAACTTTACTGTAACTAAAAATATATATTTAACCCTAAGTAATAATAGTGGGAGACTTCAACATCCCACTTTTATAAGTCGATAGGTTATTGAAACAAAGCAAATAGAGACACAATGAAACTAACAGATGTTTTGAACCAAAAAGATTTAGTAGATATATAGGAACATTCCACCCCAAAACAAAATGATACTCTTTCTTCTCAGAACCTCAGAGAACTTTATCCAAAATTGACCGTGTAATTACACACAAAACAAGCCTCAAAAGATACAGGAAGATTGAAGTAACCTGGCATTCTGTCAGAACACCACATATTAAGGCTGGAATTCAACAACAGAAACAGCAGAAAGCCCACATACTAATGGAAACTACTCTCTACTCAACCATCATTTGATCAAGGAAGAGATAAAGCAATCAAGGATTTTCTAGAATTCAATGAAAAAGAAGGTACAACATACTGAAAATTATGGGACACAATCAAAGCTGTATAAGCTAAAAATTCATAGCGCTAAGTGCCTTGACAAAAAAATTAAAGACACCTCACTGTAGACATTTAACAGAACACCTGAAAGCTTTAGAACCAAAATAGGCAAACACAGTCAAGAGGAGTAGATGGAAGGAAGTCTTCAAATTCAGAGCTGAAGTAAATCAATTAGTAACAAATAGAATAACATAAAGAATCAACAGAACCAACAGCTGTGTTTTTTGGAAAGTCAATAAGATAGAAAAATCCTTAGTCAAACTAAGGAAAAGGCAAAAAGACAGTATCCAAGTTAATAAAGTCAGAAATGAAAAGGGAGGTATAACACCAGAAACTGAGAAAATTAAAAAACAAAAACAAAAACAAAAAAATCATTAGGTTTTACTTCAAAAGGCTATAGTATACAAAACTGGAAAATCTAAATGAAATGGATGTTTTGCTAGATAAATCCCAAGTGCCAAAGTTAAATTAAGGACAGTTAAACCATCTAAACCATCCTATAACCCCTAAGGAAATAAAAAGCAGTCATTAAAACACTTTGCCCCTCCTTAGAATTGGGAACCAAACGCCCATGGAAGGAGTTACAGAGGCAAAGTTTGGAGCTGTGATGAAAGGATGGACCATCTAGAGACTGCCATATCCAGAGATCCATCCCATAATCAGCTTCCAAAAGCTGACACCATTGCATATACTAGCAAGCGTTTGCTGAAAGGACCCAGATATAGCTGTCTCTTGTGAGACTATGCTGGGGCCTAGCAAACACAGAAGTGAATGCTCACAGTCAGCTATTGGATGGATCACACGGCCCCCAATGGAGGAGCTAGAGAAAGTACCCAAGGAGCTAAAGGGATCTGCAACCCTATAGGTGGAACAACATTATGAACTAACCAGTACCCCGGAGCTCTTGACTCTAGCTGCATATGTATCAAAAGATGGCCTTGTCGGCCATCACTGGAAAGAGAGGCCCATTGGACTTGCAAACTTTATATGCCCCAGCACAGGGGAACGCCAGGGCCAAAAAGTAGGAGTGGGTGGGTAGGGGAGTGGGGGGACTTTTGGGATAGTATTGGAAATGTAGATGAGGAAAATACCTGATAAAAAATATTAAAAAAAAAAAAAACAAAAAAACCCTCCCAACCAAGTGTAAAAGCCCAGGGCCAGATGGCTTTATTGCATAATTCTACCAGACCTTCAAAGAATAGATGATACCAATACTCCTCAAATATTCCATAAAATAAAAACAGAAGAGACACTATTTAATTTATTCTGAGCTAAACTGCACAAAAACCCAAAAAAGAAAGAGTTCTTCAGGCCTATCTCTGTTATTACTGTCAATACAAAAACAGTCAATAAAATTCTTCAAAAACAAATCCAAGAACACATCAAAAACATCACGAACATGATCAAATAGGCTTTATCTCAGGTATGCATGTATATTTCAATATATACAAATCCTTCCAAATTTAAATCAGCAGTTGGATGGAATCATATATAGTCAATTATCTAATTTTATTTCAGCTAAATTATGTTTCAAGATAATGAAAAAATTCTTTGTCTTATTTTGTACTTTATTCATCCTTAAATACTACATGACTCGTTAGGTTTTGTTAGTGAAGATCATTTAAAAATAAGATGAAGTATTCAGCAACTAACATCCATTAGCAAAGTCATTTGTACTCTGAGAGTGATCTGAAATATTGGTAGATGATCAGTGAACCAAAGCTTTGTTTATTATTGAGAGAAAGAGACTTTAACTCAGTTGGCATAGAAGTGTTGAGCTGAACATCCTTCACTTATCTCAATGGTCTGTTTACTTTTAAGCAAAATCATGGGCACAACAAGGTGGCCTTGAACAACTCATTCTGAGTAACTGCCACAGGCCTCAAAATCTTGTTCTTTCACTTTTACTTCAAAGTGCTAAAAGTTTAGATGTGTGTTACTATATATGATTGATCTTCCTTACATTTTTGAACTTTATTTATATTAATTTTTACCTTTGAAACATTTTATGAAGTGTATTTTTTAAGATCATAACATATTATGTAGCCTCAAAGCCATCATTACAGTCTTATCTGCCATATTCTACTTTCATGTGCACAGTCTATTCATCTAAATCTACCTACCTTCCATTCCTTAAGAATATAGAATATTGACATCTGGATACTTACACGGTGCTTGAAACCCCAATACTGTATTTGTCAATGTTCAGCTAAATTCTCATTTGTTTTGAATACTTTGTTAAATATTTGAAAAGAGTTAACAGAATTTCCAGAAATACACTACTTGTATACTTCAATACATTGTGAATTATGTGTCATCCACAAATGTGTTTTAAGAACATGTAGTACTTATGAGTCGTGTATATGACATACCTCACTTAGCTTCATCCAAACACAGTGAACCAACAATATCAAAAATATGACATCAGTGCCGAGAAGTAAGGAATCACTGGAAGATGTATTAATTTTAAACAGTAGTGTATAATCATGCTGTATTCATGACTGAACACTTAAGAATACTTGTTTCAGAAGGTGCAGGTGTGATTTAGAGCAGCAACATGGGATGAAAGGTCATTTATAACTCTAGTTTCAAAGGACTCTCCATCATCTTTGATCTCTGCAGACATATAGTATGCCTGAATTACACTAACATACCTTCGAGTGCACACTCATATGCATTAAATAACATTAAAACTTAAAAACAAACTAATCTACTTGGCAATATTTACTTTTGTTATAAAGTAAAGGTAAAAATACTTAGTCCTAGTTTAGTGATATAAATGCAAGATCTGGTGCTATAAAAAAAGGATAGTAGAAAGGAAAAGTAAGGAGGAACATAATATAATTTTGTCAAAAAAATAAAATACATGTAAATTATAAAGATAAAAGCCACAAACCAAAACAAAGTAACAAATAGATAATGAAGTAATAGTTAATGATTTTTCTACCATGTTAGACTTAGGATTATGTTCAGTACATGTTATATAGTTAATATACAATTGCTGTTATTATTGAAAAATAAAAGTTTGTGGTTTTAGATTGAACTTCTACTTTTCAAGAATTTAGGATCATTACAATAAATTAATACACTTATTTGTAGCTTTAAGTATTTGTTATCTGTGTTTAAGTAACTACATTTTTTTTTCACAGATAAGAGAAACTTGAATTTAAGATAAAATTTAAAAGCAGTGACCATTTTCTTCATGATAATAGTCACAATAATGTTTGTAAAATTTTATCATATACTAATAACACTTTATTAACAATCACTTTAAAGAGGAATACATACAATTATAACAATTGTTGGTAGCCAAAATTACAAAACAAATTAAATATAAAATAAATTCAACATAAGTTTTTAATTAAAGAAAATTTATGACCTTTCAAATGTTTGGTGGTATATGAAACTTATGAAATGTGTTCTATGTTTCCAAATTTTTTCTGAAATCTTTAATTCTATATCTATTTTAACTTAATGGACATTGTTTCTCCAATGCTTCAAAAATTGGAAATTTTGGCATAAACGATAGCTTTTATGGATTGAAGAGTGCTAAAAAATTAAATTCTCTGTAGCAAACTTTATGTTATGTAATCAATATACATTGTCCACTTTATTCTGAATAAGCCTCCTTCTCTTTACTTCTAATGTCTTTTGCATAAAATGCAGCCTTAATTAGTATGACATTCATTTGGATATACATGCACACACATATTTGTGTATATACATATATTCTGTTTATCTATCTTGTCTCAGATCCACAGTCAGACCTTGTTTTTCCTACAGCTCTACTCTGAAAAATAATTGTTAAATTATACCCCTTTTATTTTTCTTTTTTGTTTTTTGTTTTTTGTGGGTTTTGTTTTGTTTTGTTTTTGTTTGTTTGTTTTGTTTTGTTTTGTTTTAATTGAGACCAGGTTCAGGCTATCCTCAAGCTCACCAGGTAACTAAAGTAGGATTTAAAAATCCAAATCTCAGCCGGGCGTGGTGGCGCACGTCTTTAATCCCAGCACTCGGGAGGCAGAGGCAGGTGGATTTCTGAGTTCGAGGCCAGCCTGGTCTACAGAGTGAGTTCCAGGACAGCCAAGGCTACACAGAGAAACCCTGCCTCTAAAAACCAAAAAAAAAAAAAAAAAAAAAAAAAAAAAAAACAAAAAAAAAAAACAAAAACAAAAACAAAAATCCAAATCTCCAGGCTTAGCATCCCAAATTCTAGGATTATGTCTTAATATTTACATTTAATCTGTCACTCCTCTAAGACTAATAACACTTTTGTGGCTCTAATGTACTTTCCATGGATACATATGTACATATAATCACAATAATTTACTATTTAATGCAATAAAAACACATAGCCCACTTTCATCTTTATTTACTGCCTGATAAAATTCCAACTGTGATTTTTATCAAGCAAAGATGCTGACCTATTTCCCTTTATGTTTATGACTCCATGTTTGTCATGGATTTTTTTTTTTTTTTGGACAGGATTTCCAGGGTTTCTCTGTGTAGCCCTGGCTGTCCTGGAACTCACTCTGTAGACCAGGCTGGCCTCGAACTCAGAAATCTGCCTGCTTCTGCCTCCCAAGTGCTGGAATTACAAGCGTGTGCCACCACCGCCCAGCATGGCATGGATTTTTCAAAGTTTCTGACAATTGTTACATCCTCAGTTCCTTTATTTTCTTGACTGAGAGAGAAACTTAAGGGATAAATCTTTTATTTTTTGATAGTTATAGGACAGAATTTTCTCGTGTTTAAGAATTCTGCTCTCTATTTATAAAGACTCTTTTATGTAAGATCTTTATATTTTGTTACTGAATATCTACACTACTTTTTTAAACTTGTGGCATTTTCTTATTCACATTGGGGCATAAAAGTGTTTGTTTCGACAACTGACAGTGTTTAATCTCATTCTTTTTGAATTAAGTATTATATATTTAAGGACATAATTGTCTGAATATAGATAACTATGAAACATATGGAAAAGTGATATTTTCCTTCCTTTACCCTGTACTTTAGCATCAATTTCCAGACTGTTTTCAAGTACTTAACTGATGATAAAATTACAGTATACCTAATGTATTTACTGGCTTTCAAAACAGAACAAAAACTTTGAATTTTAGTAATCATAACACAAACTATAAATTTTTCCATCTTGGAAACATAATCTATAGACCACCATCTGTGCCTTCTCTCAATCACTTCTGATTTCATACTTCATCTATCTCTATCTCTATGAAAAACAATTTTAATTTTTAAGATTCTGGATACAACACACAACTTCATTCTCTGATTAAAGTATTACTCCATTCAGAGTGGATTTTTTTTTTGTTTTTTGTTTTTTGTTTTATTGTTTGTTTGTTCTGTAGTGTAGGTGCAAATGCAAAAAGCAGTCTAAACTGAAATTTTTGTACATTTAATGTTCTATTTATAGTGTTAAAGAATTTCTGAGGATTTTAAACTAAAACCCACCATGGAAATAGTCATGTTGGTTCAGTTGTTCCTGGTGATTCCATTTCTTTCTTGCCAGCAAAAAAATATCTTCTAAATCTACATTCAATGCAAAAATAAAAGCAAAAACAAGCAAAACAAACTACTTTTAGAGTCATATTTGTACCTTAAAATTTATTTTATGGCCCAGTTCCTGACCAAGGAACATAGGGTAGACTAAGTAAAAATCATATATCCATGAGCAAAGTTTTTTCAAATAACCCTCTCTTCTTTTCACATAATTCCACAAAGAACATGTCACTTATCTGAAATTCCTTACAGTGTGAACACTCTTCAATTTAAAATACTCATCTTTTACCACTACTCTAGATTACAATTTAGATTCAGATAGTAGATTACTACTTATAGCTGGGTTATAGGCCACTAGTTGTTGCCCACTTTGAAGTTCATGAAGTCATCTCAATCTCTTCAACAATGGAAATATAACATATTTTTTTTAACAAACTCTGCACTATACAAATGTTTGAGGTAATTATAAAATTCAGTTCAGATTAATACTTGAAGGAGTTGCTTAGACATTTGATTGACTGAAAAAAATGCTTTTACTTTTCACAACACTCAAATTCCATTGATTGAAATATAGTTTTCTACTTACAAAAGTAATATTTATTCACAGAAGGATTTAGAATCAAAAAGTAGATTTCCCCACAAAAGGAAACCAGAGATTAAGAAATTGTCATAACTAAAAATAAATGGTTATCTAAAAGATTCTTCAAGTAATATATAATCACATGAATCTCAACTTCTCTTAAATTGAAAGAAAAATAAAACAATTTAAAGGTATCTAGCACACCCCCTTTTTAAATTTAAGAATCTGAACATAGTTTTAGTAAAAAATGACTTGTTTATTTTAATTAATAAATCAAAATAAAATTCTTAAAATTTATATGGTATAAGGACACACTTAATAATCCAGTTTTATTTATCAACAAATTGTGTGAGCTATGTGGCATGAGATCAATTATAATATAATTACTACTTTAAGAATTCTGAGGGTTAATGGAGAGCCATGTCTGAAGAACACTGATATAGGAGGAAAATATATAGAGAAGAACACAGGGTTTTAGTTATTCTGTGTAGCTTCAGGCCAAGTGATTGAAAAGATAAGTGGAAATTTGGATTTAAATTAGGTATCTATCATATCATTTCTGCAGAATGATACATTGACTTCTTCCTTTTCAATTTGTTTCCCCTTGATGTCCTTTTGTTGTTTTATTGCTCTAGATAGAACTTCAAGTACTATATAGAATAGAGAGGGAGAGAGTGGACAGCCTTTTCTTGTTCCTGATTTTAATGGAATTGTTTCACATTTCTCTCCTTTTAAGTTGATGTTGGATATTGGCTTGATGTTTATTGCTCTTACTGTGTTTAGGAATGTGCCTGGAATTCCTTATATCTCCAAAACTTTAACATGATGGGGGTCATTCACAGCGCCTATTCTTTTTCTGTGATTCCACATAATGCTTAAAATAAGAGCAAGTTGTAAAAAGGATAAATGAGCCCCCCTCATCTCCATGCAACGGTACTTAAACATATGCTGAAGAAACCCTGAAAGAAGAGTTTCTCCCAAGCAATCTTGTCAAATCTATTATTAAATGAAATGTTTGCTAGCATTCTTTGTTTCTGATTTCAGAATGTTGTTTGAATATATTAAATCCAAATAATCTGAATGTGTCAGAATGATGGTTTGCTATATCTAAAAATACTTTAAGGCAATAACTCATATATTTCAAATAAACCAGTCATTTCTTTCTTTCTTTGTCTGCTTCTAGACATGAAAACTAAATTCAATAATATCTTTCAGCTGGAGATGAACTTTCTCTGAGTATCAGGATTCTGAATATTCTGGTCTTTACAGTTTTTTTTCTCTTTATTGAAAATAATTTTTTAAATTGTATGATGATTCAGACATGAATTTTCCTCACTGAGAATATATTTGACATCAACAGTAATTAATAAGTACATTATATTTTCTCTATCATCTAAGTTCTACATTCTGCCAGCTCTGGTCCTATCACCAAAGGTCATAGAGATTTGCAAGCATATATTCTGTGTTTGACTTTTATGTGGCATTATGTAGTCATCACAATTCTCTCTCTCTCTTTGAGTGTGTGTGCGTGTGTGTGTGTGCACTTGCGTGCGTGTGTGCTTTTTCATATTAACCAGTTAGAAGATACACATGCATGTTTAGTTGCATGTGTTTAATAGTAATTTTAATATAAATATACACAGTAAATTAATTCAGCAGCTATATTTCTTTATCTGAGCTAGGTCTTCAACAATGACACTGAGAAAATAAGATTTATTTCAAGCTTTACCACACAGTAGCTGGCCAGTAATTGATCTATTTCAATCATTTATTGTAATATGGCTCCCAGCCCAAATCCCGAGATACTTGCATTTTGGTATTGGATTGTCTTTCTGGGCTTCAGATATGGTTTTCCATGATATCTCTTCTCACCTTCCTAGTGGATGAATCCCCCTTTTTCCTCTCTCTCCCTCTATTGGCTGGCAGAAATCCCACATTATTCTCTCTTGTGCCCAGCAATTGCCTAATCAGATTTTATTGACAAGGCAGAGAATAAATGACAAGCTCCTTTTACACAAACTTGAGGCATGAAATTCTTAATATAAACATTACAATGCTCTGTCCAGATTGCAGCAAGGCATGAGAGCAGAGAAATCAGCATTTAAATAACACAAGGATATACCCCACACAATGCAAAATAACATTATGCCTGTGTGTGTGTGTGTGTGTGTGCCGCAGACCCTTTTGGTCCCTTGTCTGCGTAGAACGGGTCTCTGGTTACAGGTGGACAAGGAGTCGGCGAATGACAGACAGATGCAACACAGGAGATTGTATAGAATCTGAATTTAATTTTTCAAGTCGAAATCATACTTTTTATACAGAAGAGCAACAAGAAACCAGGCAAGATCTGCCTAGTTACAGGGACACAATACAAAAGGAATGTATACATCAAAAGAAGGCAGGGACCAAGCCCTGCTGTTTACCTCTAAGAAGGGTGCCAAGTGTAATGCTAGTCTATTGTTAAACCCACCACCAAGGCTTCTAGTGAAGAAACCTGTCTCAGGGTGATTCCCTAACTCTTACTTGGTAAACCCACCTGTTAGCTAGGCCATTGTGTATTCCCTTGTCTGAGTAAGACTGGTTATTGTCTCAAGTAAACACTCTTCTGACCAGCCCTGAGCTATTCTGTCTCTATTCTTTGTAATGCCTAATTACTTTCACTGTCTTTACTAGAAAAACATTTGAATGTTATTGAATAGATAACTTTCTCACTGAATTCCTACTGAATTCCAAGTTTGTTGGCTTCAAGGATTTTCTGGGACATTGGAACACTGGCAAAGGCTTAGCTATGTCAGAATTCAATCTTTAAAGGCACTTATAATAAAATAATACTAAAGGGAGAACGTGGATCCATACACCAGACTACAGCACAGCGGGGATAGTTTATGAGCATATGGGTTATGAGAATGCCTGGTTCCAGGAGGTTAGGTTTCCGTGAAACTCTTTGCCTCATGAGTGCTTTCAGGCCTCTTGGCCTGCCAAGCAGACTTCACTGGAGGGAGAATAATGTATATTGTGGAGATATATATATATATATATATATATATATATATATATATATATCCACAATTTTGCATGTAATTCCTCAAGTGTCATATATTTTTATGATTTTATTTGGTTGGTTGGTTCTATATTTGTTTGTTTCAAGATAGGATTTCTCACTAAACATAGAATCATTGATTGGGACAGACTGGATTACTGAATCTCAGATATCTATCTCTGTTTTCATAGCCCTGGGATTTTGTACACTTAGTATGAATTTTATACCTGGATTGAGGGACATAAAATTGGACTGTATATATAAAGCAAGTACCAAGCCATCATCTCAGCCCTAAGTTTTAGTAATCTTATAATTGCTTAGCAATACTGCCTAAAATGAATTATACAAAGAGAATAATAGAATTGCTGAATATTCAAGACTCAAGAGTTGAAATCAAATGTTCTTCCTAAAGGACAAAGTAAAAATTTAAGAAAGTATTTGGGGCCATAGTGACAATCTGCCTTTTCACCTTGAATATGTTTATTGTACTGAGTCAAGTATTTCTCACAATCATGAATTATTAAAATTATATTCCATGTATATGCTTATAGATACTTTGAACCCTGTTAAATATCAGATTAATATCTCTAAGGAAACTATTCTGTATTCTTCCTTTTATATTTCACTTCTACAACTTTGTTTATGGAACTATTCCACAGGCAATTTTATCTCCCCAAAGTAGATATATAAGGACTATTTTGTATTTTCAAACTCATATACTATGTCTTACCTCATATGATACGCAATATGTGATGGATTCATTCAGTTATTCCACATAACCAGAAATTTGAAGATCAATTAGATTAGTCCAGTCACCACAGACCACAAAATCTTTATGTGGCAGTATATGGCCAAAAAATTATCATAAAAGCAAATGGTTTTCTTTTCTTCAAAACATGTCAATTTCACTTCTGTTCAAATATACATCAATCTGAGTTTCTGTCACACTGTAGACTATATTAGACTCTAACTGCTAAATGGACATCTCAGCTGATCACAGGAAATAATATTATTTCTTAGCAATGTAAAAAAAAAACAACAACTCAGAAATATTATCTCTTGGGCAAAACAGTTTGCATTAGCCTGATCTTCCAAGGCTTATTGCAGAAGCTCTGCTGTTGTTTAACTCACAGCACACTATCATGCAGGATTTGTGAGTTGAAAAAGTCTTTTACAATGTTTACCATCCTTCTTTTCTCAATTGGCTCCATACTATTATGTATTTTTACAAAATAAACACACAAAGAGAATGCTGAGATGTGGTTCTGAATGTCCTAGAACCAAGTTTTTTAGGTGAGACTGGAGCCTTCCAATTCCAGTTCAGTCCCATTTTTCCAACTCAATGCTATAACAGCTTAGCTAGTTATTGACATAGGCTGAAAGATCCCCCAAAAATACTCCTTTGAGCCGTCTAGTAATTCTTAGACATACTTATTATTATCTTTAGTTTGAAAAAGAGTTCATTGATCTCTCAAAGTTAATTAAGTTGCTCAGTACCAAACAGGTGCATTCCAGACATTGTTTTAACAGTATGATTTGTCTATACCTAGAAAAAGGTTATGCAAGAAATTAATATTCTCTAGAGAAATGCATTATTTAATCATTTCAGTAAATGTTAAATTATATTTGATGAGCTTTATATTCATAAAAGTAGACCTAGACCCCCAAAATCACAGTAGAAATCATGGCTCCATCATTTACTAATTATAACTTTCCATTGAAAGGGTGGCTTCTGGAGGACTATTCTGAGTTTTTGTTTGTTTGGTTGGTTGGCCAGTTTGGTTTGGTTTCAAACAAGGATTCATCATTAAGGAGATAATCCTGGGTCTCAAGAACAGCCTTTGGAACTTTTATTACTCAAGGAACTATTAAAGACTATGAGGACATTTCTACTTGAGGTGAATCAGTTAGCCATAGTCTGTGGGTAACAGGCTGTAATGGTGGGGTTTCATGGTTTCAATACAAAATATACCCTTTACAGGATATTGATCATTTGCTGCCAACTATTACCTCTGATTTGGAAGACTTGTAAGATGGAGGCATGCTGCAGGGTATGGGTCACTAAGAAAAGATCTGAGGTGCTACAGTGTAGGCCAACTTTCCATCTGTATTATGCTTCCTGACTACATACTCAGGGTTGCCATCTCCTCATACTTCTCCTGCTGGGTCTTCTCTTGTATAAGAAACTGTTCCCCAAAATAAGCCTTCTACCCCAATTTGTTCCTTTTCAGATATTTGACCATATAAATAAGAAAAGTAATTCATTCAGCATTTTGATTTATAAATAACATAAGCAGACATGCAAAAATTAAACATTTCCCAGAATTACACAACTGAGCTATATGGTTTCAGAGTGTATTCACTTCTAGGTTCTTTGTGCTTTTAATAAGATTGAATATTTCAAGGCTAAATATTTTCATCCATAATTAGAAAGTAAATATGACACACTAGAAAGCAATACTTTATGATATTAAAAGATAAAAATCATTTATTTTTAGAAACTTTGGTTTGTTTTGCATTTTCTGTGACTAGAATGTTAAGGGAAATTACATCACTTTTGTTTAAATAACAGTATTTCTACCTCAGTAGTACATGGGTGCCTGATTCAGCAGTTGAAATCAACATTTTACTATTAACTTAAAGTAGAATTATCAATATGTATATGGGACTGCCTTAAGAATAAATAGTTTTATAGAATTATGCAATTAATAAATTATTTTATTTTTATTACTTGGAAGTAATTATTTATATCAGAGTCTTGTTATAAGACTTAATAAATGATATAATACTGCTAAACATTAGGTAATTTTATGAAATAATATTTAAGGGACTTTCACCATTATATAAATAATACCAAAAAATAAATGTGGCCCTTAATTCAGAGTATCTCATACATGTATGTATGTATTGTGTCATGTTCAATCAGAATAAATATATCTATTTCTTCACTTAATTAGTGTAAGAATATTCAATATCCTATGGCTGGAGAGATGGATTAGTGTTTAAAAGCACTTGCTTCTTGTCTTAGGGTTTTACTAATGTGAACAGACACCATGATCAAGGCAAATCTTATAAAGGACAACATTTAATTGGGGCTGGCTAACAGATTCAGAGGTTCATTCCATTATTAACAAGGTAGGAGCATGGCAGCATTTAGGCAGGCATGGTACATGCAGAACTGAGAGTTCTACATCTTCATCTGAAGGCTGCTAGTGGAAGAGTGACTTCCAGGAAGCTAGGAGTAGGTTCTTAAAGCCCACACCCACAGTGACACATCTACTCCAACAGGGCCACACATTCCAATAGTGCTACTCTCTGGGGCAAGCATATACAAACCATCATGTTTCACTCCCTGGCCACCATAGGCTTGTTCAAACATACGAGTGTATGGGGGCCATAATGAAACATAGCATAATAAATACATTTAGTCCAACTCCCAAAGCCCGCATAATCTAGGGGAGTCTCAACATTGTTAAAAGTCCAAAGTTCAAAGACTCTTCTGAGATTCATCAAATCCCTTAACTGTAATCTCCAAAGCAAGACAGACAACAAGCTGAGCAAACTCCAAACTGTGAATCTCCAGTTCTGTTGTCAAAATGATCTTCAGATCTCCAACTCCCTTTTCATCTTTGTCAACTGCAACATACTTCTTTCTGTAAGGCTGGTTCAATTACCTGTTAGCAGCTTTCCTCAGCAGATAGCCCACAGTGGTGGTATCTCGAACATCTTGGTGTCACCAAGGCAACTTTAATGACACAGCTTCTCCTTTCAATGTCTGAGGTCCACACATGAGCTTCTGGGCTTCTCCAAAGGGCTGGCTGGCATTACTTCTCCAGCTCTGCCCTTTGTAGCAGTCTAAGCTCAGGTTAATCCATTTCACAGCCAGTGCTGTTCTTGGTGACCACCCCAAGGTACTGGCATCTCCAACACACTGGGGTCCTCTGCTGCAACTAAGCTTCACCAATAGACTCTCTTCATGGTGCCAAGCCTCAAATCCTTTGCATGACCCCTTCAGTCCTAGGCCATAAATTGCAACTGAAGCTGCAACTTCACCAATGGCCTTCTATGACCTCTCATAGTGCCAAGATTCAGCCTCTCTAAATGACAATCACCCTTTATGCCTTCTAAACAGGTACCACGTGGGTATCTTCTACACATTACCAAGTGAAGCTGCAGCATGATGTCTCACCTTGGCTGTCTCTGGAACACAGCTTCTTTGTGCTCTCAGAAAACACTTCTCAGAAGAATGTACCTCGCTGACGCTGGTCTCTTCTTATTCACCACTAATTTCTTAGCTCTATCTAACCACCATCAACTGGCCCCACTTTCATCATATATGTTCATAAATAATATATAAAAAAGAGATAGCTTATCAAAATAACAATGTTTTAATAAACTAAAAGCAATATGCCTACTAGTATAAAATACCTGTGGCAATAATGGAATAATATAAATATAAAATCTTCTCAACCTAAACCAGATTAAAAAAACCAAATGTGTGTATGTGTATACATACACATGGGTCTGTGTGTGTGTGTGTGTGTGTGAGTGAGTGAGTGAGTGTGTGTGTGTGTGTGTGTGTGTGTGTGAGTGAGTGAGTGTGTGTGTGTGTGTGTGTGTGTGTGTGTGAGTGAGTGTGTGTGTATGTGTGTGTGTGTGTGTGTGTGTGTATGTGTGTGTGTATAAAGGTGTATGTCTTTGTGGAGGGGCATATGCACTTTGTTTAATTAGAGATTGTTAATTAATTAAATAATAATTGAATAGTTCATTCATATGCATTTACAGATTTAATTAAATATAAATCTATCTTCTACACAATTTAAATTTCAGATTATTTTACTATGTTTTGGAAAAAAATTATGTCTAGAATTAATCTTGGAATTTTATAATATAAATCCTTTCAAAATAAACTAGGACAGTTAGGAAATAATAGGCTTAACATAGGTCTTTGAATTTCTAGACTGAAATTGCCTAGATGGTTTAGTGTGTTGGAGATTTTGCAGTTACTTTCAAATTGTCCATATGTACTTCAAGCTATATGCTTCAGTTTCTGAATGCTTGACTATTGCAATCTATGTAGCAAAAGGTAACTCCCAAATTAACTTTCATAAATGGAGGTAGGCTTAATTAGCAAATGAATAACTTTGCTATAGATCAACTAAGCCCTTCTTTAAAGTATTTATAAAGGGCATTTAGAAAGTCATGAAAATTAATCATTGTGGCTTCACAGCAGATGTGTGGATGTTTGAGTATACAAACCTGTGTATAATTATGTTTACCAGACTACAACTCTGAATGTTAAAATTTCATGGACTTGGCTTTAATTTATCAGCACAATTGCAACATACATAATACAAACTTGATGTATCGATGTATATATGTTTTTGGAAACATAATACTTGAGTTTAATCTTTACAACATTTTTTTTTTCTGACATGAGACTAAGAAAAAGGCTTGAAATGAAATTTCATACCTCAGCCTCTATGTGCTTAGAAGACAGGCAGTCTAACATAAATGGCTGGGTTTGTTTCTTGACACTATTCCTTGCCTATTGATTGATTGATTTGATTTTTATTTATAAGTTATTTCATGTCCCCAAAACATTGAAGGATAAAACATTATTATGGGGCTAGAGAGATGACTCAGTGGATAAAAGCACCAACTGCTCATCCGAAGGTCCTGAATTCAAATCCCTGCAACTACATGTTGGATCACATCCATCCTTAATGAGATCTGACACCCTCTTCTGTTGCATCTGAAGACAGCTACAGTGTACTTAGATATAATAAAAAATAAATCTTTTTAAAAAAAACATTACTATGTTATGAAGTAACTTTCATTCTTAACATAATGTACTTAAGTCTATAAACATTTATAATAGAAACATGCATATCAATATTATATTTTATGTCTATAATTTTCATTGTTTCCATTAACTGCTATAATCTATCTTTATAGATTCTATTAAGTGACTCCTATCAGATGTTACAAATCTTTGATTTACTATAGAATTTAGTCACATTTTTAAGAATGTATCAAAAATCAAAGGTATATAAAAACACTATTATCATATACATTAAGTGGATTAATGAGTTTCTTCTGAAAAATACATTTCATGATTTTGTACATGTCTTACACTATTTATGTGAGATATTGTGTTAGCATTAGAATATTTTGTAGTACCACTATAGCATTTTCAAATAATAGTAGATAATAATTCATCCTAAACCACAAACCATAGAATACACATGAAGTGACCCATGACTTCAGCTACATATGCAGCAGAGGATCTGGCACCAATGAGAGGGGAGGACCCTGGTCCTGTGATGGTTTGATGCCCCAGAATAGTGCAATGCTAGGGCAGTGAGTCAAGAATGGGTAGGTGGGTGGGGGAGCAACATAGAAGAAGGGGGGAGTGGGGTGGGATGGGGGATTGCAAAAGGAAAACCGGGAAGGGGAATAACATTTGAAATGTAAATAATTAAAACAACTAATAATTTTTTTAAAAGAATGATACATGATTTTATTATTGATGGAAATAAGGCCTTAGTATTTGGTCAAGATGGGTAAATCATTTTTATCACCTTGACTGAATTCTGATCTGAAATATGATAACAAGATCTCAGATGGATCTTATTAGCCTCAAGTGAATGACCTATTGTAATACTCTTATTTAAGTATGAGAAGAAAGCTAGAAAACACACAAAAAATAAATATTTCATTTCTATGTGACAGAAACCATTATTGTGTCATTTAATAAGTCCATAAATGAAATGATCGGTGTCTGAGTGCAGTAGTTTGAGTAAGAATGGCCCCCATAGGCTCACATATTTGAATGCCTAGTCACCAAGGAGTGAAACTGTTTGATAGTATCAACAAGGTTAAGGCTTGGCATTATTGGAGGAAATGTGGCCTTGGAGGTCAGCTTTTATGTTTTCAGCAGCCTATGTCAAACCCAGTCTTTTTCCAGCTGCTTATTTATCAGAATGTAAAGCTTTCAGCTCCAGGGCCATGCATGCCTGGGTGCCATCATGTTCCCTACGATGATGAAGGACTAACACTCTGAAAGTGCAAGCAAAGCCCAGTTATATGTTTTGTTGTTATTGTTTCTCTGTTTGTTTGGGTTTTTGTTTGTTTGATTTTATACATAAAAGCTGCTGGGCTCGTGGTGTCTCTTAACAAAAGTAAGAGAGTGAATATGACTGTGTTTTACACTGATTTTACATATCGAGAAACTAAAGCTTTGTGGGTATAGCACCTAAATTTTATATATAACTATTATAGAATATAAGTTCAAAAGTCATGGAAATGGTTGCTATAATCATAAAATAGCATATTAATTTCATTATCCCTTAAATAATTTTGAAATTTTATTGGAAACTCACATTAACAGTGACTAATAGTTAATAGCACAAAAGACCTGTGAACAAACTAAATTCTCACTAGTATAGTGAATACTTTGAGAGAATATTTGAATCTTTTTCTTTCTTTTTTTAGTTTTGGGGACAAGTTCTCATAGAACACAGATTGATCTCAAACTTGAACATGTAGCTAAAGCTGACCCTGAATATCAGTTCTTCTTGCCTCGATATTTTAAAGACTGTGATTACTGCCATGTGTCACCATTTAAATTTTCTGTGGTGTTGGAGACTTAACTCCAGGTTTTTTAAAGTAAGGCCCACAGATTTTAACTGAAATAAACAGTCACACATGAGTATTTTATATAAAGTTATTTTACTTTCAGGATTGATCATGAATAACCATTTGTCTGACAACCAAGCAGATGAACAAAATCTAAATGATAAAGTTATCCTGGGGATATCGAAACTTCCCTGTGACAAATTTCTTGTACAAGGACTTGTTTTTCTATGGTGTACATTTAATCCTGAAGGCTAGGTTTATGGAATGTAGAATAATTAAGGAAATCCTTCCTTAAATGCCTGTGGAAATTATCTAGAAAGGATAATGTAATGGTCAAAAAGTTACATGAACTTTGGGTGGTATCATTCCACAAAGTTGTGACCTGGACTGAATTAAAAGGGTGAAAAATGAACTGAAAACCACTGCCTATCACTTACTTGGCTTACTGACTGTGGATGCAATGTGCTCAACTGCACCAAGCTCCTACCATCAAGACTTCATGACCTGCAACTGACTCTGTTCTAGAACTGTTAGCACAATTATGCCCTTCATTCCTTAGGTTTCTTTTGTCATGTATTTTAACAGGAAAACAAGACAAGAAACAAATATAGTTTGTAATACTACCATGCTCATAAAAACTATAACTGAAAAGACACTGTAGAGGTGAATCAAATAGACCAAAGTTCAGTGGGATCTCTTGCCTTTAAAAAAAGGAAGAAAAAGAGACAGACAGACAGAGGAAGGAAAGAAGGAAGGAAGGAAGGAAGGAAGGAAGGAAGGAAGGAAGGAAGGAAGGAGAGAGAGAGAGAGAGAGAGAGAGAAAGAGAGAGAGAGAGAGAAAGAAAGAAAGAAAGAAAGAAAGAAAGAAAGAAAGAAAGAAAGAAAGAAAGAAAGAAAAGATATTGAGAAAGATGCCAATGCTGCTGTCTACATACATGCACATGTTATACAAACTGTACATACATTTACATATATATGAAGACGTTCTCCTCCACACATACCTGTAAAAAAATACAAATACGTACTCATTCCCCACATATAAATGTTTTCTACTAAGTGTGATAAAAGGAACCTTAGAAACTATAAAACCATTTGTTAGATTAAAATCAGACTCAAGGGTTTACAAAAGATTAATGAACGTTTAAATTGAATATTGATCATGGTTTAGAAATATGTCTAAATAATAATAATATAGTGGTGAGAATTTTTAAACAAAATGTATTTTCATAAATAGGATTGATTGCTAGAGTACACACATACCGTTGAAAAGTATTTATCAAAAATATGATGCTTTGATTGTTAGGAATTTATATAGTTCACAGTGAAGACATTCAAATTTGAATAGGCAATTTTGGTTGGTGTATTTGCTAGTTTCTTTCCAAAATCAATATAACTGGAACTTGAATATATGACCCCTTTTGAGTATATAATGTTTGCAAGTGTAATTAATTAACATGAAATCATGCTGGATTACAGTAAATTTTGAATCTGATATGAGAGGTGTGCTTTTAAGAAATGGGAAATGTTTTTGAAGACAATAAAAAAAAACATGTGAATGATATGCTCTATTAAAGATAAGAACCATTGTGTAAAAGCTGTGATATCTTTGGTCCACCTAAATGAGAAAAGACAGTAAATAATGCAAGGAATATGCATTTACAAACACCAAGATTTTAAAATCATACTTTTCACCATATTTATCATAGATTTTTTATGGGAACTACCTAATAATTAATAGAAATTTTACTAGCAAGGTGCTAATTGCACAAAAAGATACTGGGAATTATGTAAGTAACTTTAGCATTCAATTCAAAGTTGAGAAAATGAAAGAAATCTGCTGCTTACTAATTAACAAAAGCTTATCGCTCTTTTATGTGACTAATGATTGAACAGTTGTTAATGACAATTTTGTGAAGTTAAAATTAATTGAAAAAGGGTGGATTTTTTTTTCATAGTTAGGCATTATCTAACATCTATCATCAACATCACATATATGTAAGTAACAATAATCATGTGCCCCAAAATATCACAGAAAGAAGAAAAAAGAAACACATTGTTTGAAATACAGGCAGAAAATTCATTGAATTGAATTATAATACGAAGTCATAAATGGCCATTTGTAAGTAACATATTAATTTAGCTCAGAAAGTTGTGACTTGGTTTTCCTTGAGAAAATCCTAAAGTTAAAGGGTTCATATTTAGCTGTAAGCTATGAATTATTTTTTTCTTGAAAAAATGATAAGGTCACGGTGAAATTTGCTAAATATTACTTTCAATCAATCAAAGAGCAACAGTGGCTCTTTGTTAACACTCCAAGATTACTTATTCTAGCAAAATTCAGAAGATAATTAAGTAGCTAAAACCATGAGTAACAGATATTGGAGGAACTCATTTATTGAAAGAAAGGATTAGGTTTTTGAGTGAAAAGTATCTTTTACATAGGTGGGATAGAAAAAAATCTTTAAAATAAAAATAATCTCTTTTCTGAAAGCTAAAGATGGATTCAGCATTGTCCAAAGAACAGTGCCTTTATATTGCATGGAAAGGCCGACAATTCAGAGTCTAACTTGCCAAAAAGTTGAGAGAGCACGTGAGGAATGTTAGCTGTATTAGTGAAATTACTTTTTATCCTGAATTTTATAGTGTTTCCATGCATGCTGTAATATTAATTTATATCATTGTTGATGAATAATGTTGATGAATATACTTTGTTTTTTAAAGTAATGTACATTCTAAACTTTCAATTAATTTACTGAGCTATACTTTTCATAATAAGTTCTGTATTTTGATACATTTAAGCATCTATACAATCCTCTCAATCAATGTAATGCATCTCTCTATCACTTCTAAGTGATTCCTCATATCTATCTGTAATTCCTTCTGATTTATCCTCCTTTCAATGGCTTGACTTCATGAATTATCTTAATATATTAGTTTGGATAGTCTTTTATGTTGTGCAAATTTTTGTCCAGCTAACTTTAACTTAATGCATTTTGTTTATGTGTTTCTTGCAGTCAAATCATTCCATAACCAACCTAAACTGTTACATTATAAAACAGCTTATTGCTCTGGTTGCTCAGTACTAATCTGTTGCACAGATAAACGTGGTTATTCCCACATGGCTTGTTTTGGTTGGCTAATGACAAATAGGATCATTGTGGGATTTCATGTCCAGACATATATGTGAGTGCTATGTACTGAGCCGAATCCTCTCATAAATTATATATTTAGGTCTAACTTTCAACACCTCAGGATGTGAATATACTTTGATACAGAACATTTTGGAGTTAATTAAATCAAAACAATGTTATTAATATAATCCCTATAATTAATATCCTTGAAAGACATGTAATAAATACAGTTGTTGTGGATAGCCCTAGGGATAATTATATTCATTTTAATTCTGTTCTCCCATGAGTGGTTGTGAACAAGGAATGAGTCAGCACTCAGTGATTTCCTGTAAACCTGCTTCCCACCTTAATTTGTAAAATAAAGGAGAGCTGATGATTGGGTAGATAAAAGGGAAGGTGGAGCAGAAGGTGGAGAGAAAGACGAAGGAGAAAATGGAAGAGGGAGAGGACACAGAGGAGGAGGAAGAAGAGGAAAAGCAGAGCAGAAGCACATGGCCTGGAGAAACCGCAATTTCTAAGGGATCCCAACAATATGGAAAATGGTATGGTAGTGGTAGATCTACCCAATCTAGGTGCACAGCATATATTCATATTAATTGAGTTGTGTTTTCATTGCCAGGGCATATATTTGGGTTGGAGATTTATCACAACATACAGTTTTTCTAAAACCTCTGAAAAGCTAAAAAATGTTCTCTGGAGAAGTATATTTTGAAAGCAACAACATGTTAGGTTTCTAACGCTTTAGAGTTTTCAAACAATAAAAACTTTAGGCACACAAATGAATAATAATAAAAAAACCTTTAGAAACACTTAAAATGTTCTTTTTTTAAATTTTTAATATTTTTATTACATATTTTCCTGAATTACATTTCCAATGCTATCCCAAAAGTCCCCCATACCCCCCCTCACTTCCCTACCCACCCATTCCCATTCTTTTGGCCCTGGCATTCCCCTGTATTGGGGCATATAAAGTTTGCAAGTCCAATGGGCCTCTCTTTCCAGTGATGGCCAACTAGGCCATCTTTCGATACATATGCAGCTAGAGTCAAGAGCTCCGGGGTACTGGTTAGGTCATCATGTTGTTCCCCCTATAGGGTTGCACATCCCGTTAACTCCTTGGGTACTTTCTCTAGCTTCTCCATTGGGAGCCCTGTGATCCATCCAATAGCTGACTGTGAGCATCCACTTCTGTGTTTGCTAGGCCCCGGCATAGTCTCACAAGAGACAGCTATATCTGGGTCCTTTCAGCAAAATCTTGCTAGTGTATGCAATGGTGTCAGCGTTTGGAAGCTGATTATGGGATGGATCCCTGGATATGGCAGTCTCTTGATGGTCCATCCTTTCCTCACAGATCCAAACTTTGTCTATGTAACACCTTCCATGGGTGTTTTGTTCCCAATTCTAAGAAGGGGCATAGTGTCCACACTTTGGTCTTCATTCTTCTTGAGTTTCATGCATTTAGCAAATTGTATCTTATATCTTGGGTATCCTAAGTTTTGGGGCTAATATCCACTTATCAGTGAATACATATTGTGTGAGTTCCTTTGTGATTGTGTTACCTCACTCAAGATGATGCCCTCCAGGTCCATCCATTTGGTTAGGAATTTCATAAATTCATTCTTTTTAATAGCTGAGTAGTACTCCATTGTGTAAATGTACCATATAGGAAGTTAGTCTGCAAAGGTAAGAGTGTGCACCACAGAAGCTGACAGCTTCTGTGATCTGTCAAAGCAACACAGCATCTGGAAAGGTCCTGTTTTGGCCCTTCTTCTTCGACCAGGAGGAGGTCCAAACACCAGATATCTGTGCACCCTCCCTGTAAGAGGAGAGCTTGCCAGCAGAGAGTGCTCTAACCACTGAAACTCAGAGGAGAGAGCCTGTCTCCCAGGTCTGCTGATAGACATTAATCAGAATCACCAGAAGAACAATCTCTAAACAGAGACAACTATAACAACTAACTCCAGAGATTACCAGATGGCGAAAAGTAAACGTAAGAATCTTACTAACAGAAATCAAGACCACTCACCATCATCAGAACCCAGCACTCCCACTTCGCCCAGTCCAGGGCACCCCAACACACCCGAAAAGCTAGACCTGGATTTATAAGCATATCTCAGGATGATGGTACAGGACATCAAGAAGGACTTTAATAACTCATTTAAAGAATTACAGGATAACACAATCAAACAGGTAGAAGTCCTTAAAGAAAAACAGGAAAAGACAACCAAATAGGTAGAAGTCCTTAAAGAAAAACAGGAAAACACATCCAAACAGGTGAAGGAAATGAACAAAACCATACTAGACCTAAAAAGTGAAGTAGACACAATAAAGAAAACCGAAAATGTGGCAACACTGGAAATAGAAACCCTAGGAAAGAAATCTGGAACCATAGATGCGAGCATCAGCAACAGAATACAAGAGATGGAAGAGAGAATCTCAGGTGCAGAAGATTCCATAGAGAACATCGGCACAACAATCAAAGAAAATGGAAAATGCAACAAGATCCTAACTCAAAACATCCAGGAAATCCAGGTCACAATGAGAAGACCAAACCTACTGATAATTGGAGTGGATGAGGATGAAGATTTTCAACTCAAAGGACCAGCAAACATCTTCAACAAAATTATAGAAGAAAACTTCCCAAATCTAAAGAAAGAGATGCCCATGAACATACAAGAAGCCTACAGAACTCCAAATAGACTGGAACAGAAAAGAAATACCTCCCGACACATAATAATCAGAACAACAAATGCACTAAATAAAGATAGAATACTAAAAGCAGTAAGAGAAAAAGGCCAAGTAACATATAAAGGCAAGCCTATCAGAATTACACCAGATTTTTCACCAGAGACTATGAAAGCCAGAAGATCCTGGACAGATGTTATACAGACACTAAAAGAACACAAATTCCAGCCCAGGCTACTATACCCAGCCAAACTCTCAATTAACATAGATGGAGAAACCAAAGTATTCCACGACAGAACCAAATTCACATATTATCTCTCCACGAATCCAGCCCTTCAAAGGATAATAACAGAAAAAAAAAAAAAACAATACAAGGACGGGAACCACACCCTAGAAAAAACAAGAAGGTAATCCCTCAACAATCCTAAAATGTTCTTACTTTGTCATTGTATCCCTGACTGACAAATATGATGATCATCTTTTAGTTCCCTTAAGTATTAGTGGTATGTGGAGTATCTGGCCTTAATCTGAGTCTTATGTGTAATCTTATTAAAGAGTTTTTGATGACTGCCTTGTGTCACTATATCACAATCTTTCTTCACATTAATTGCGTGACTTGGGAAAGCTTAAAATTCCTCTGTGCTTCAATGTCAGTATTGTAAAGTAGAGAAACAACTGTTTTAGTAATTTTAATTGGCTTCTTAAATGAGGAACACTTATAAAGTAACTGATGAAATACAAACAATTATACAATATTCAGATGCTATATTAATAAAATGGTGAGCCTATGGGTAAGTGTAACGTTGCCTCTTCTATGGTGAGTCAAATAAAATCATACTTTTCCTTCACTTTAAATATATTTATAATATATGATGAGTCATCTTAAAATTGTATTTCTGGTCAGCATATTAAAAACCCACACTGTTATAACAAAATGTGTATAAAATAGAATTGATCCTGCTATATTGTTTATTGTGTGTCTAAAATTATAACAGCAAGAATATTGGTTGGGTTTGTTTTCAGATTTTTGCAAGCTATTTTTAAAAACTTATGGCTAATTCCAGGAACATGCCTATCAAAATTGTTAACTTTTAACAATCCAAATATTGAGATTCTTGAGTTTTGTTACTTTCTGTCTATGATGGTACATATAATTTTAGTATTTGAAGATTATTTATTTTTCAATGCTTTAGGAAATATGAGATAAATAAAGATCCCTGACATTTTCTTCCTTGTTTTTGAATCATTAGACATACATGGCAGGAAAGCAAGCATGCAGGCAGTTAGATAGAAATGATTGATCAATAAATCAATAGATAAATAGATAGATAGCTGATGGATAAATAGATGACAAATTGAAGACAGAGTAAGTTAAATTTCTACTTTTCTCAGTAAGAAAAACATCCATTTATTTATTTATTTATTTTTCTTTTTTCCATAGAAACATAATTTAATTATTTCTTTTAAAAATTCAACCATTTATTTATTTGTTTGTTTATTTATTTGTTTATTTAATACTTCAGATTTTATTCCCCTTGCAGTCTACCCTCCAACTGTTCCACATCCCAAAAACTTCTCCCTGCCCCTGTCTCCACAAGAATGTGCCTACCTCCCGATACCCACCCTATGAGACCTCTAACCTCCCTGGGGTCTCCGGACTCTTGAGAGTTAGATGCATCTTCTCTGGATTAGCCCAGAACCAGCAGGCCTCTGCTCTATATGTGTTGGGGTGGGTCCTCATATCAGCTGGTGTATGCTACCTGGTTGGTAGTCCAATGTCTGAGAGATCTCAGGTTAATTGAGACTGCTGGTTCTCCTACAGGGGCTTCCTCCTTAGCTTCATCCAGCTTTTCCCTAATTCCACCATATAAGCCAATAGCTTCTGTCCATTGGTTGGGTGCAAATAACTGCATCTGACTCTTTTAGTTGCTTGTTGGGTCTTTCAGGGGTAGTCATGATAGGTCCATTTTGTGAGTGTTCCATAGCCTCAGTAATAGTGTGAGATCTTGGGACCTCCCCTTGAGGTGGATCCCACTTTGGGACTGTCACTGGACCTTCTTTTCATCAGGCTTCTTTCCATTTCCATTCCTGCACCTCTTTCAGACAGGAACAATTATGGGTCAGAGTTTTGACTGTGGGCTGGCAATCTCCTCCCTCACTTGATACCCTGTCTTTCTGCTTGAGGTGGGCTCTATAAGTTCCCTCTCCCTTCTTTCTGGTATCTCTTCTAAAGTTTCTCACCTCCCAGGTTTCTCTGGAGCATTCTGGAGATTGCCCTCTACTTCCTACTTTCCGAGGTTGCTGGTTTCTATTCTTTTTGCTGGCCCTCAGGGCTTCAGACCTTTCGCTCACCCAGTACCATGTCTGGTTCCCCTCTCCTTCCCTTTTTGTCTTTTCTTCCCAAGTTCATCCATCTCTCCCTACTTGGAATTTCTTTCTTTTCCCTCTCAAATGAGACTGAGGCATCCTCACTTGGGCACTTCAGCTTGTTGACCTTTTTTAGTTCTGTGTACTATATCTTGGATATTCTGTATTACATATTTTTTGTGTGTGGTTAATATCCATTTAACAGTGAGTACATACCATGCATGTCCTTTTGGGTCTTAGTTACCACACACAGGATGATATTTCTTAGTAAAAGAATGGTGAGTGTATTTCTTGATTTATGTTCACTTTTATAAGTCAGCCACCACACAATATATGAAAGAATAAGAAGACACATTAAAATGAATGGTGGTTGATTAATGGCAAATTAGATAAAAAATAAGAGATTTTCAATAATGAATCTCATGTTTTAGTCATGGAAAAATGAACATTTCAATGTCATTGTTGATGAAGGCTTTAATAGAGAGAATGCACTTTATTTAGAAAAAGCATTTCAGTTGAAAATGTCTTATATCCTTTTCTCAGAGGTAATTTTTACTGACAAAGAGCTTCATAAAAATGTACTTTGTCAATTTTAATTAATACCACATTAAGAGAAGTAGTTTCCTTGAGCAAGTATCTATGAGAATTTACAGTGTTTTATTGTGTTTGAAGAATGCAGACTAGGTTATGATTTTATTTTGAATTTGATCTTGGCTTAGATTTAGTAGTGTTGGAAATATACTAAAAGCCAATGTTTTCTCTCTGTCTCTCTGTTGATTTCTCTCTCTCTCTCTCTCTCTCTCTCTCTCTCTCTCTCTCTCTCTCTCTCTCTCACACACACACACACACACACACACACACACACACACTTCTTGCCATTGCCCTAGAAGCCAACCTTAATTAATTAATAGATAATCTATTTGTTGTCCTGACCACTTGCACAGTTCTTCATTTCATTTCTCCTCCGCATATCTCCAAGAGAATTCTCCCCACTTCCAGGCCTCCCACCTCAGTAAGGTCTCAAGCCTCTTGAGACTTAGGTGCATCTATTCCCACTGAGGCCAGACCAGGCACTTTTCTATCATATATGTGTTGAGGGATTTGCACCAGCTCCTATATGCTGCCTGGTTGGTGGCTCAGTGTCTGGAAACTCTCAGGAGTCTTGCTTAGTTGAGACTCCTGGTCTTCCAATGGGGTTGCCCTCCTCTGCAGTTTCTTCCATTCTTCTCCTAATTCAACTCTGGGAGTTCCAAACTTCAGTCCAAAGGTTGGATGTCAGTATCTGTGCCTCTCTCAGTCATCTGCTGGTTGGGCCTCTCAGAGGACAGCCATGTTAGACTCCTGTCTGCTAGCTCATCATAGCTTCGGGAATACTCAAGGGTTTGTGTTTTTCTATAAGTTATATCCCCAGTTTGGCCAGTCCCTCCACTATCTTTCCCTCAGTCTCTTCTGCATTTTTTTCCTGTGGTTCTTTTAGACTGGAACAATTCTTGGTCAAAAAATTTGACTGTGGGATGGAAACCCCATCTCACACGTGGTGCCTTGTCTTTCCACTGGAGGTGGGCTCTACACATTCCCTCTCTCCACTGTTGAGCATTTCATCTAAGTTCACTCCCATTTAGTCCTGAGAGTACCCCCATGTCTTTGATACTTTCTAGAGGGTCTCCCCACCTCCCACCTTCCGAGGCTGCATATTTCCATTCATTCTGCAGGCCCTTTGGGCTTCTCTCCTGTCTTCCCCCATACCCATACCACAACCTGTCTCCCTGCCCCTGTTCCCTTCCTTTCCCCCTCTGCTGCCAAAAATCCCTCTCTCCCTCTGCCTCCCATGATTATTTTCTTCTTCTTACTGAGTGGTATTGAAACATCCTCACTTGTCTTATCTGCTTATTCTTTGAAAAGGTAAGCTAAAATATTAGTTTATGCTACCTATTAAACACTATTTTTCTATGTCCAATGGTCCCCAAAATCCATCTTGTGGAACTTTCCAAGTGTTTATAGGTATCAAACATCTAAAAAAATATGATGATATCAAATCTAACAGCAGTTTTTCTTTGTAGGACCTGTAAAGATGATGTTGAATAACTTTGTTCTAGCTACTGGCTAAAGAAACTCAGTTAAATGGATAATAAATACAAGTTTCATACTTATCTAGGAGAACTTATATGACAAATGTGATTGCAATTAAAGTTAACTTTGCAAGTTCAACAAAAAATGTCATTAGCCCTTGAAAAGAATTTTTAAAATAGCAGTAAAGAACTAGAAATTGCTTCAATGTAGTTCTCAACTTTCTTTCAATTAAGCAGTTGCAATATACTTTTCAATGTCAAAACAAAATCAGTTTAATTACAATTAGAGAAAATGATATAGACTTCATGAATCAATTACCCAACTCAAGTACTATAGAATAGTGACATAAAATCCCAGATGTCTGTCTGGCTTTGAACAAGCTTCCCAGGAACAACTTTAATCTGCCATTGTGAGCACCACTTTGCCTAATTTTTTAAGTTGCATCATTTAATCAAGGGTATTGATTCTTCCTTCAACTTGATTTTCCAATCACAGTTTTCCCATTTCCATGACTAAGAATTAGCTTTCTCATTACTTTCAATATGACTCACTAATAAGTCAAAATGTTACAATGGAGACCATGAATGGAACTTTAACCAGAGTTCTAATTTCAAATCCATATCTTAGTATAGTATGTGTAAATTTTAACTGCCTGATACAAAATTATGACTAATGAATGGTTATCTCTTTCTGAATAGAGAAAAAAATCTCATTGATAAGACAAATGCAAATACTGTGGATAAAAGAAAAGTAATGTGATTAAAATCTAGTGCTATTAGAATACTTCTGCTTATTTCTGTGTTAAGTCCTGGGCTCATTCATGCATGCATGTTGCATGTTCACACACACACACACACACACACACTCAAAAAGAGAAGGAAGTATAGAGAAGGAGCGAGAAGGAGAGCAGGAGAGAGAGAGAGAGAGAGAGAGAGAGAGAGAGAGAGAGAGAGAGAGAGAGAGAGAGAGATTGAGATTCTGATTCTGTCTTTTCCTTCTCTGGGGAAATATTTTAGACCATGAATGATATTAAGGTTCTGATACTGATTCTCTTTCATGCTTTTTCTACTTCATCTTTAAATGCTTTTATATACTTTCTCAAAATTAATTTAGCAGAAAATATGAATGGGTAGAACGATGACAAATTAAAAGAACACTACATGTCTTGAACAATTTTTGTTGAAAGTTTGAATTATTTACCTATATATTATGGAATATACAGATACAAGATTTTTTGAATATTAAAATATAAAATGTAAAGATTGAGATTACTTGTCAAAAAGTTAACTTGCCAAGGTTTTCTGAAGAAAGGTTAGCCAAAAGTATGTACGCCTGCTCTTTCTGTGGGCAATCATATACATATATGTATAATACAAAGATATTTATTATAAATCTGCCTGCCTCTATCTACTAAGTGCTGGGATTAAAGGTGTGCACCACCACACCTGACACAATGTTTTTTCAACAATAGAAACAATCTTTTCATACCTGAGCTGACATTTCCATTCTTCCCTTTTTTTCTGTGGTATAGGTTCCTTTTGTCTGAACAGATTTATCCATATTGAAAAGTCCATATAAATTAACCCATAAAGTATATGCTTCTTTTAAATCACTTACAGTTTTGCTTTTTCCAATTCCAAAAGAACCATATCACTTGTGGTATAAGAGTTTTCTGAAGTTTTTTTATCATAAAGAGTTCTACATTGACATAATTCAAAGAATATGCTTGGTATGCATTAAATTTGGAAAAGGTTTCTTAAATGAAGTACTTAAATGAGCCTAATGGGTTCAAGATTTCTTAGGACTTTAAATAAAGTTATAAGAGTAGCCAAGTCTGTGGTCATTACATGCTAAACATAGTTAGTGACAAAATGGATCTTCCATAGAGTATAACTACATGAATAGTGTCCTGTGAAACAAATGTTAAAGAAAATAAAAGAGTGCAATGAAGCTATCCTCAATAAGACTATTTGGAAACATTGTCAATTCTTTCATTTATTAATTAATAAAATTATGGGAAATTTTCTAAAAATTTGAAATGTTATCAATCTATAAAACAAAATTTAGCATAACAGAAATAGAGGGAATGTGAAAAATCAATGTCAATTATATAACATTGTAGAGCAGAAAACACTATTTTGGGAAGAATGGTGTAATTCTAATAGGTTAGCCTTTATATATCTCTTGGCCTTTTTCCCTTGAAGCTTTTAATATTCTTTCTTTGTTATGTAAATTACCATTTGATTATCATGTGGCAGGAGGATTTTCTTTTCCGATCCAATCTACTTGAAATATTTGTAAACTTCTTGTACATTAAAGACATCTCTTTCTTTTTCTTTATTTCTTAATTATTATTATTATTTAAACATTTTTTACATTCCAGTCATTATATCCCTCATAGTCCACCCTCTAACTGTTCCCCATCCCATACCTCCTCCCCCCATCTCTCCAAGAGGATGTCCCTACCCCATACCTCACTAGACCTCCCCATTCCTTGGGACTTCAAGTCTTTTCAGGATTAGGTGCATCTTCTCTCACTGAGGGCACACCAGTGCTGTATATGTGTTAGGGGCCCTATCAGCTAGTGTGTGTTGCCGGATTGGTGGCTCAGAGTCTTAAAGATCTCAGGGGTCCAAGTTAGTTGAGACTGCTGGTCTTCCTATGTGGCCTCCCTCTTACTCAACTTCTTCAAAGTTTTCCCTAATTCAACCACAGAGGTCCCAGGCTTTTGTCCATTGATTGGGTATAAGTATATTCATCTGACTCTTTCAGCTGTTTGGCCTCCCAGAAGGCAGTGATAACAGGCTCCTATCTGAAAGCACACCATAGGGTCAGTAATAGTGTCAGGCCTTTGAACCATCTCTTTCATTGGGCTATAATTTTCATGAAGATGTTTTCTGGCCTTTTGAATTGAGAATCTTCACCCACTTCTATTCCTAGTTTTCTTTCTTTCTTTCTTTCTTTCTTTCTTTCTTTCTTTCTTTCTTTCTTCCTTCCTATTTATTTATTTATCTATTTTTTCAATTTTTTATTAGATATTTTCTTCATTTACAATTCATATGCTATCCCCAAAGTCCTTAGGTTTGGTCTTTTCATACTGTCCCACATATCCTGGATGTGTTGAGTTAGGAACATTTTACTTTTAGAATTTTGCTTTGACCAATGTTCGATTCTTCTATGCCTGGGCTTCTCTCTTCCATTATTTGTTTCGTTTTTAAGGGCTTCTACCTCTTTGAGTGTGTGTTTTCCAATATGTCTTTAAGGAATTTATTTGCTTTTTTCTTTAAGGTCTTTTACCTGTTTGATTGTATTTTCCTGTATATCTATAATGAAATTATTTATATCCTCTTTAAAGGTCTCTATCATCTTCATGAAATGGGATTTAAGGTTACTGGAGTTTTTTTTTTTTTTTTTTTTTTGTTTGTTTGTTTTTCAGGTGTGCTGGGATAACCAGGACAGGCCATAGAATCAGAGATGTGTTCTGATGATGTCAAATTACATTGGCTTCTGTTGATTATCCTATTGTGCTTGCCCTTTTCCATTCTATTTGTCTCTAGTGTCGTTTGGCTTGGGTGTCCAAGATTGAAAGAGGCCTCACAGTAGTCAGGTAGAGCTAAGTGTTATGGGTTATAATAGCACTTCTGTAAGGCAGGCAGAGCTGTGGGGTATGGGGGCAAAGAACCAATATATGGCTACAGATAGAAGGGTAGACCTGAAGAAGGTGGCATCTACACACCTATGGACACTTGATTTCTGACAAAGAAGCCCAAACCATACAATGGAGCAAAGCATCATCTAGAAACATCCAGTTACTAGAGGTTTACATGTAGAGGAATGCAAATAGATCCATATTTATCACCCTGCACAAAACTAAAATAGAAGAGGATCAATGACTTCAACATAAAAATGGACGAACAAAGCCTTTTAGGAGTGAAAGTGTGAAGTATTCTTGAATACTTCATAGGTGTTGCGGCCTGCCCGCAGTCCACAACACGAACGGTTCAACTGAGAATGGCAGTTCGAACTGAAAAGAGAGGAATCTAGACGGGGCGGAAGAAAGAATGGAGCTAAGACAAATCCTGATCAAAGCTCAATTTTACTATTTCCAGACACTCAGTTATAAAGGAAGGGGGAGGGAACCCAATATCCCGCCAAGTAACTCAGGGTCCAGTAGCAGGACGAACACGTGTGTGCCTCCAGGCAGCAAAGGCAGGTTCCAGCAGTGGGCGTGGCAGGACGAATGATCGGGTAGCTCCACCTTTGAGCAAGCAGGTTCCAGGCTGGGGGAAGGGAGGCCACACATAGGTACAGGTGACAGCTTCCTGAACAGAACACTAACGGCACTGACATTAAGATCAACAATTGATAAATGGGACATCATGAAACTAAAAACTTTTGTAAGGCAAAAAATCCACTGACAATAAGACAAAATGCTAACCTACAGCTTGTGAAAAGATCTTCACTAATCTTACATCCCACAGAGGGCAAATACCCAAAATACACAAAGAACCCAAGAAATTGGACTCCATAAAACCAAGTATCCCAATTAAAAAATAGGGTACAGAATTAAACAGACAAGTGTCAACAGAGGAATCTCAAATGGCCAAGAAGAGCTTAAAGAAATGTTTAACATCCTTAGGCATCAGCAAAAGGCAAGTCAAACCAACCACGAGATTTTCCCCTTATACTCATCAGAAAGGCTAAGTTAAAAAACTCAAATGACAGAACATGCTGGCATGGATGCAGAAAAAGGAGACTTTTTCATTTCTGGTGGAATTGCAAATGTGTTGAACAACTCTGGATATCAATCTGCTGTTTTATCAAAAAATTGGAAATAGTTCTACCTAATGAACCAGCTACACAACTCCTGGGCATATACCAAAAATATGTTCTACTATAACACAATGACACATGTTCAAGTATGTTCATAGGTGCTTTATTTGTTATAGCCAGAAAGTGGAAGCAACCCAGATGTTTCTCAACCAAAGAATGTATACAGAAAGTGTGGTTCATTTACACAACTTAATACTACTCAGCTATTAAAACAAGGACATCATAAAATTTGGAGGCAAATGGATAGAAGTAGAAAATATACCTGAGTTTTAATCCCAACCAGGAAGGACTTGCACAATATTTATTTATTAATACATGAATATTAGCCATAAAGTACACAATATGCATGATACACTCCACAGACCCAAAAAATTAATCAAGAAGAAAAGTCCAAGTGTGGATGCTTGAATCCTACCTAAAAGGGAGAACAATGAGTTTGAGGCTGTTTTACACTTTCTCTGTTAGATTTGGTGTATCTAGTTTTATATTGAGTTCCTTGACCCACTTGGAATTGTAAAAGATGATAAATATGGATCTATTTTTATTTTTCTAGATAGCAACTGCCAGTTATACCAGCACCATCTAATGAGCATGCTTTCTGGTTTCATTGTATAGTGTGGCTTGTTTGTCAAAGTTCAAATTTCCATGAGTATATGGTTTTATTTCTGGGTCTTCAATTATATTCCATTAATCTACCTGTATGTCTCTGTACTGATACCATGCAGTTTATATCACTATTGCTCTGTAGTATAGCTTGAAGTCAGAGAGGATGATTCCCCCAGAAGTTCTTTCATTGTTAAGAATTTTTTGTGCTACCCTGGGTTTTTTGTTTTTCCATACAAAATTGAGAATTGTTCTTTCCATGTCGGTGAAGAATTGTGTTAGAATTTTAATGGGGATTGATTTGAACTTGTAAATTGCTTATGGTAGGATGGCTATTTTTACTATGTTAATCCTACCAATCCAGGAGCATGGGAGATCTCTCTATATTCTGAGACCTTATTTTTCTTTCTTGAGAGACTTGAAGTTCTTGTCATACAGATCTTTCACTTATTTGGTTAGAGTTACCCCGAGACATTTTATATTATTTATGACTATTGTGAAGGGTGTTGTTTCCCTATTTTCTTTACTAGCCTGTGTTTATTATTTGTATAAAGGAAGGGTACGGATTTCCTAAATAGAACTCCAATGACTCAGGCTCTAAGACCAAGAATAGATAATGAACCTCATGATACTGACAAGCTTTTGTAAAGCAAAGGACATAGTCAATAAGACAAATCAGCAATCTACAGATTGGGGAAAATTTCTTCACAAACCCTACATCTGATAGAGGGCAATAACCAAAATATACAAAGAAGCTATTCTCCAAAACCAAACAAACCAATAAAAAAAAATGTGTTGTAGAATTAAACAGAATTCACAACAAAAATAATCTTAAATGGCTAGGAACATAAAAAATGTTCAAAGTCCTTAGTGATCACAGAAATGCAAATCAAAACTCAAAACAACCCCGAGATTCCACCTTACACCAAACAGAATGGCTAAGATCAAAGATTTAGGTGACAGCAAGTGTTGGTAAGAATGTGAAGAAAGACAAATACTCCTCCATTGCTGGTGGGATTTCAACCTGGTACAATCACTCTGGAAACTAATCTGGTGGATTCTCAGAAAATAGGAAATAGATGTACCTGAAGACCCAGCTATGCCACTCTTGGGGCATATACTCAAATGATGCCCCACCATGCTACAGGGAATGTTTCACTGTGTTCATAGTGGCCTTATTTGTAATAGCCAGAAACTGTAAACAACCCAGATGCCCCACAATGGAAGAATGGATACAGAAAATGTGGTTCACTTACACAATGGAATACTATTCAGTTATAACAAATGAGTTTTGCTGGCAAATGGACGGAACTAAAAAGTATCATCCTATGTGAAGTAACTCAGACCCAAAATGACATGCATGGTATATACTCACTAATAAGTGAATATTAGAAAAATTTTACAAAGTATCCAAAATACAATCCACCAAACAAAAGAAGGTTAACAAACTGAATGGCCCAAGTTAGGATGCTTCAATCACACTGGGAATGAAGAAAAAAGAAATCATGGTTACAGAGGGAGAGAGGGAACTGTGTGGGAAAGGGGAGGGAGGGAATGCTAATATGATCTGGTATTGAGGGGAAAGGAGTGAAGCCCCAAGAGCCAGCCCAATGAAAGGAAACAGGTAACCTTGATACCTAGAAGTAGGCAGTGAGACACCCTCTAGAAATTACCAGATACCTAGGAGGTGAGAGTATTTTCAGGACTCAGAAGGGAAGGACCTTAAATGAAATGTCCAACAGTAGGGAGAGAGAACTTGTAAAGCCCACTGCCAGCACAAAGACAGGGCATCAAATAGAGAAATGGGGTTGCCATACCACTGTCAAAACTCTGACCCAGAATTGTTCCTCTCTAAAAGAACTCCTGGGACAAACATGGAGAAAAAACTGAAGGAAAGGAGGTCCAGTGACCAGAACAAATTGGGATCCATCCAAGGGGAGGTTCCAAGGCCTGACACTATTACTGGTGCTATGGTGTACTTACATACAGGAACCTAGCATGCATGCCCTCTGAGAAACTCAACAAGCAGCTGACTATGAAAGATGAAGGTACTTACTCTCAACCAATGGACTCAAGTCAGGGACATCTGTGGTTGAATTAGAGAAAGGCTGGAAGAAGTTGTAGAGGAGGGTATCACCATAAGAAGACCATCAGTCTCAACTAACCTATAACCCAGAGATCACTCAGATTCTGAACCACAAACTGGGCATCATTCAGGAGTTCCCCAACACATACAGCCGATGACTGCTTGGTCTGGCATCAGAGAAAAAGATGCAACTAACCCTCAATAGACTTGAGGCCCCAGGGAATGAGGAGGGTTGGTGGGGTAGGGGATGGAAACATCCTCTTGGAGACAGGGGCAGGGAGGATTACGAATGAGGTGAAGAACTGTGGGAGGGTGGACCAGGAGGACAGTAGGATCAGGTTTGAGAAGAGACAGGAAATAGTGGCAGAGGGTCTGGAGAATGAATGGAAATTTGCAGTTGCTGTGGGGGTGGGTGGTGGGAGGTGATGTGAATCTTTATGCAGTCTCTGAGACCAAGAATAGAGGAGGTTCCAGAAGTCAATATGAGTTGGCTAACAGTGTGGACATGGAACCTGAACAGGCCACCTCCTGTTGCCAGGCAGGGCAAAGCTCCCTGTGGAAGGATACGGACACTAACACACCAATCAAACTTTAACCCTAAACATTTTCCTGTCTAAAAGAAATGCAGGGACTAAGATGGTCCAGAGACTCAAGGAAAGACTGACCAATCACTGACCCACTTGAGACCCTTCCCATGGACAAGCACCAATTCCTGACTTTATTAATGGCACTACATTACACTTACAGACATGAGGCTCTCTGTCCTCTGAGAGGCTCTTCCTAGCAACTGACAGATGGCGATATCCACAGCCAAGTATTGGGATGATTATGTAAGAAAAAAATGAAGGGAATGAGAAACACACAGGAAAGCAGTATAAACTAATATGGGCCCCTGGGAGCTCTTGGGGTGGAGGTTGTTTGGTGGTAGAGGCAAAGGAAAGTGAGAGTTTGAGGTGGAAACCTGTAGGGGGATTGGAATGGTGTTAAATTGAAATGTAATTAAATAAATACCTAGCCGGGCATGGTTGCACATGCCTTTAGTCCCAGCACTCGGGAGGCAGAGGGAGGCAGATTTCTGAGTTCGAGGCCAGCCTGGTCTACAAAGTGAGTTCCAGGACAGTCAGGGCTATACAGAGAAACCCTGTCTCAAAAAAAAAAAAAAAAAAAAAAAAAACAATAAATAAATAAGTAAATTACACTATTTTGAGGTATTTAGTGTTAAATCAGTAATGTAACAATATACTGGAAACATTTTTCAAAGAATTGAGTAATTACATTAGTTTATGGAAGTTTCATGAAAATAATTAATATGACTTCTGACTTACAGTTCCCAGTTTTAGCAAAAAATAAGAACATTAATTCATGAATATCTAAAACACCAGTAATCTATGGCCTAATCATAAGAAAGTAATGTTAGTAATGTGGGCAGCTCAGTAACTGTACCAACCAAAAGCTAGCAGGCCAATACAGAGCAACATCAGCTTAGGGAATGGGAAGAACACGTACCAGACTTGTGAAATCAGAATTTCAGTTCATAAATATTGCCATTAAACCTTTGTTTCTAGAGTCTGAATTTTCTTCAGGATAATTTTTAATTAATAGAACATTTTCATTGATTTTTTTTAATTTAACAAATGCATCTTGATCATATATTCTTCCCATTTTCCCAGGTGCACTCGCCACCGTTATGGTCTCCCACAAAACAAAAGAAGGTAAGAAATGTGTTGCTCATATATTCACTTGAGTGACCTCAAACTCCCAGTGGACAGTCCCTCCAAACAAACAAAGAAAAACAAAACAAAACAAAAAACAAAACAAAACACATCCTGAGTCTTTTCCCAACACAAACCCTACCAGAAGCCATCAACCATGAATAGTTACATTTCAGCATCCTGATTATAAATTTAAGAGTTCCCTTCTATGGCTTCCTGTGTAGATTATTTCTTTTGGTGGAGAGATGAAGGTGATAGAGACAGGTTGTCACAGAAGCCTTCTATGTTTCTCATTATCAACTCAGAGTATGCATTCATCAATTTCACTGCCAAAGGAAGATTTCTTGTTATTTATACTTAGGGCCAGCAAGGATCATGCATTACACATGGTTCTGTTTACAGCCCAGGCCACAGACATCAACATGGCTTAAGGTAGCAGCACAAACCACAGGAGGAAATGTTATATACCTATTAAATGTTTGATGTATTATTTTTGGTTGTATAGAAAGATAATATAAAATCTGTCATTTTATAAAAGTATTTGAGTGCAATTAATATTTTTCTATATGCCTATGTTGTCCAGCAGATGTCTAAAATATACTCATCTAACATGACTAAACCAATATATGAATATATAAAATTCTAATTCCCCATGTACTTACACGCGACTTTCCACTTAATAATTTGCATATTTAGATATTTATCTTATTTTATTTAATCTTTTTCTTTCTTTCTTTTTTTTTTTTTTTTTTTTTACACTTCAGATTTTATCACCCTTCTGGTCCACCTCTGACTGTTCCACATCCCATTCCTCCTCTCCTTTTTCTCCATACACCCTGGGGTAAGTCTCTTGAAAGTAAGGTGCATCTTCTCTGACTGAACCCAGACCCTGTAGTCCTCTACTTTATATGTGTTGGGGTACTCATATCAGCTGGTGTATGCTGCTTGGGTGGTGGTCCAGTGTCTGAGATATATAGGGGTCCAAGTTAATTGAGACTGCTAGTCCTCCTACTTGGTTGCTGTCCGCCTCAGCCTCTTTCAGCTCAGTTTGCTGGTTGGCTCTAAGCATCCACATCTGCATTGGTCAGTTGCTAGCCAGACCTACCAAGGAATTGCCATACTAGGTTCCTGTCAAAAAGCTCCTCTTGACCACAGCAACACTGTTGGGTTTGATGTCAGCAACACTGTTGGGTTTGATGCCTGCAAGTTTAATGGATCCCCAGGTGGGGCTATAACCAGTTGGCCCATCCTGTAGTCTCAATTCCATTTCTGGGTTAAAAGACATTGGGATGGATGGGTAACACCATCCCTCAACTAGGGGCTGAGTTTATCTATGGAAGTGGTCTCAATAGGTTCTATCTTCTCTTTTACTGCACATTTTGACTAAAGTCAACCTTATGGGCTCTGGGAGCCTCATGTTTCTCTAGTGACTGGGACCATCCAGTAGCTATCCCCAGTTCATCATCCCCACTGCTACCTATTTTTGTTCAATTCCTGAACTTCTGTACCTCTCTCAAATCTCTTCCAGTTCACTATACTACCACCATTATTTTCTCTTCCTCCATTCTCCCTCTGTGCTCCCATTCTCCTTCCACCTCTCACAATCTTCCTGTTCTCTCTCAATGCAAGACTGAAGCATCCACACCCTTGTCTCCCTTCCTTCCATGGTCTATATAGTCCATGGGTTGTATCATGGGCATTGTGAGCTGTTGGGATAATATCCACTTATTAGTGAGTACATATCATGTGTGTTCTTTGATCTCTGGATTACCTCACTCAGGGATACTTTCTGGTTCCATCCATTTGCCTAAGAAATTTCATGAACTCATTGTTTTTTGTTTTGTTTTGTTTTAATTAGATATTTTCTTCATTTACATTTCAAATGTTTTCCCCCTTCTTGGTATCCCCTCCGAAAAACCCCTATCACCTTCCCCCTCCCCCTGCTTACCAACCCACCTATACCCTCCTCCCTGTCCTGGTATTCCCCATACATTGGGGCATCAAGCCTTCTCAGGACCAAGGGCTTCTCTTCCCATTGATGTCCAACAAGGCCATCCTCTGCTACATATGCAGCTGGAGCCATGGGTCTCTCCATGTGTACTCTTTGGTTGGTGGTTTAGGTCCTTGGGAGCTTTAGGACTACAGATTGGTTCATATTGTTTTTCTTCCTGTGGGGCTGCAAGCTCCTTCATCTCCATCAGTCCTTTAAATATCTCTTCCATTGGGATCTCGTGCACAGGCCAATGGTTGGCTGAGAGCATTCACCTCTGTATTTGCCCAATCACAAAAGAACACACATGGTATACACTCACAGATAAGTGGATATTAGCCCAGAAGCCTCAGATATCCAAGGCCAAATATTACAGACCAAATGAAGCTTAGGAAAAAAGGAAGACCAAGGTATGGACACTTTGGTCCTTCTTAGAAGAGGGAACAAAATGCCCATGTGAGGAGATACAGAGACAAAGTGTGGAACAGAGACTGAAGGAATGACCATCCAGAGACTGCCTCACCTGGGGATCCATTCCATACACAGTAACCAACTCACACAATAATGTGGATGCCAACAAGTGCTTGCTGACAGAAGCCTGATATAGCTGTCACCTGAGAGTCTCTGCCAGTGCCTGAAGTCATTGTTATTAATCACTGCATAGTACTCCATTGTGTATATGTACCACGTTTTATGTATCCATTCTTCTGTTGAGGGACATCTAGCTTCTGGCTATTATAAAAAAGGATGCTCTAAACATAGTGGAGCATTTGTCCTTGTTATATAATGGTTCATCTTTTGTGTATATGCCCAGGGGGTATAGCTGGGTCTTCAGGAAGAACTATTACCAACTTTCTCAGGAACCACAAGACTGATTTCCAAAGTGGTTTTACTAGTTTCAGTCCCATCAGAAATGGAGGAGTGTTCTTGTTTCTCCACATCCTCACTAATATCTGCTGTCACCTGCACTTTTATTCTCGGCCATTCTGACTGGTGTGAAGTAGAATCTCTGTGCCTTTTTAATTTGCATTTTTCTGATAACTAAGGATGTTGAACATTTCTTTAAGTGCTTTCTAGCCACTTGAGACTTCTCAGGTGAATATTCCCTATTTAGCTCTGTACACCACTTTTTATTAGGGTTATTTGGTTCTCTTTCTGTGTTCTTTGAATATTTTGGATATTAGCCTTCTATTGGTTGTAGGGTTGGTAAATATCTTTTCCCAATCTGTGAGTTGCAGTTTTGTCCTACTGATAGTGCCCTTTGCTTTCCAGAAGCTTTTCAATTTTATGATGTCCCATTTGTTGATTGTTGTTCTTAAAGCATAAACCATCGTTGTTCTGTTCAGGAAGTTTTCCCCTGTGCACAAGTATTTAAGGCTTTTCTACACTTTCTCTATTAATTTCCATGAATCTGGTTTTATGTGGAGGTCCTTGAATCACTTGGACATGAGTTTTGTTCAAGGAGATAGGAATGGATGAATTTGCATTCTTCTACATGCAGACCGCAAGATGAACCAGCAACATTTGTTGAAAATGTTGTCATCTTTTTTTCCACTGTATGGTTTTAGATTCCTTGTCAAAGATCAAGTGACCATATGGGTGTGGATTCATTTATGGGTCTTCGATTCTATTCCATTGATCTACTTGTCTGTCTCTGTACCAATACCATACAGTTTTTATCACTAATCCTCTATAGTATAGCTTGAGGTCAGGAATGGTGATTCCACCAGAAATTATTTTATTATTGAGAATAGTTTTCACTATCCTAGGGTTTTTTGTTGTTCCAAATAAATTTGAGAATTGCTCTTTCAAACTCTATGAAGAATTGAGTTGGAATATTGATTGGAATTGCATTGAATCTGGAGGTTGCTTTTGGTAAGATGGCCATTTTTTACTATATTAATCCTGCCAATCCATGAGCATGGGAGATTTTTCCATCTTCTGAGGACTTGGAATCTTTTCTTCAGGAATTTGAAGTTCTTGTCATACAGTTCTTTCACTTGCATGATTGGAGTCATACCAAGGTATTTTATATTACTTTGTAACTGTTGTAAAGGTTGCTGTTTCCCTAATTTCTTTCTCAGCCCTTTTATTCTTTGAGTAGAGGAGGACTGCAGATTTGTTTTAGTTAATTTTATATCCAGCCAAATTGCTGCTAAAGTTTTTTATCAGCTGTAAGAGCTCTCTGGTAGAATTTTGTGGGATGCTTATATATAGTATATCTTCTGCAAACAGTGATATATCTACTTCCTTCCTTCAGATTTGTATCACTTTGATCTCTTTTAGTTGTGTAATTGTTCTGGCTAGAATTTTGAGTACTATATTGAATAGGTAGGGAGAGAGTAGGCAACCTTATCTTGTCCCTGATTTTGATGGGGTTGGTTTGAGTTTCTCTCCATTTAGTTAGATGTTGACTATTAGTTTGCTATTTATTGCTTTTATTATATTTAAATATGCACTTTGAATTCCTGATCTCTCTAATACTTTTAACATGAATGGGTTTTTTGTTTGTTTTTGCTTTTTGTTTTGTTTTGTTTTTTGTTTATCGAATCAAGGTTTCTCTGTGTACTCCTGGCTGTCCTGGAACTCTGTAGACCAAGCTGGCCTTGAACTCAGAAATCTGCCTACCTGTCTGCCTTCCAAGTGCTGGGATTAAAGATATGTGACACCACTGCCTGGAAGGTATTGTATTTCTTCAATGGCTTTTTCCATTTTTAATGAGATGATGATGATATGTTGTTGTTTTTTTTTTCCTTTGAGTTTGTAGATATAGTGGAATACATTGATGGATTTTCATATATTGAACCATCCATTCATTATTGGGATGAAGCCTTCATGGTAATGTTGGATGATCATTTTGATGTGTTCTTGGATTCTGTTTGAGAGAATTTGATTGAATATTTTTGTATCAATATTTATAAGGGGAATTGGTCTGTAGTTCTCTTTCATTTTGGGTTCATCATTTCTTTTTGTGATTTAGGTATCAGTGTAACTGTGACTTCATAGAAAGAACTGGGTACTGTTCTATTACATGGAATAGTTTGAGGAGAATTGGTATTAGACTTTCTTTGAAGGTCTGATAGAATTTTGCATTAAACCCCTCTGGCCCTGGGCTTTTATTTGGTTGGAAGACTTCTAATGACTTCTATTTTCTTGGGGGTTATGAAGCAGTTTTGGTAGTTTATATGATCCTGATTTAACTTTGGTACCTGGTATTTGTCTAGAAAACCATCCATTTCCTCCAGGTTTTCCAGATTTGTTGAGTATACACTTTTGTAGTAGAATCTGATTATATTTGAATTTCCTCAGTTTCTGTTGTTATGTCTCCCATTTCATTCCTGAATTTGTTTATTATGATGTTGACTCTAGGGTAGGAATGAGGACAGTATCTGGTCACTGAGGGTCAAAAACTGGCAATAGAAAATTTACTGTAGGTGCAAGGACAAAATATAAAATATTGACTAATTTATCCAGATAAAACTAATAAGACACAAAGTAGATCATATGTCATTTGACAAAACCCTGCTAACTTTTAACATAAAAATTATTTCTTTAAACTTATAATTAACTTGGGGGGGGCTTGTAAAAAATAATGAATGTTTAGTGAGGTATTAGTCTTAAAAGAAAGTCATATACACAATTCTGTACTAACTCCTAAGACCTTATTGATATATGACATGAATTAGTGCCTTAAACTTACTATGAACTTATAGGAATGTAAAAGTATTTAGAATAGCATGTAATTGATTATTCTTGCTGTAACAATTCTACCTGATAGTTGTTTGTTGTAATATTTTTAGAGAAACTATATATACTGAAAACAGAAAATAAAGGATGATTAGAGCCTCTTTTTCTATTTCATTCAGAGTGACGGAATATTTTCTGTATGCACACTTTTATTTACTTATTTATTTATTTTTTTTCATTCTGGCTTAGAAAGAATTAAGGAATGCTGAGCCTCTCACCTGGTCATTGAGGGGCTCTAGAGACAAAGGTCAAATAGCCAAAAAAGGAAGCTAATTTCTTTACTTAATGTCCTACTAATATCAACAGTTCTTAATTGCCAGAAGCTAGCTGCTTTTAAGCCATAGAATAGCAAATGAGCATTAAGTTTCTAGAGGACATTAGCTTCTGTAAAAAGAGAGTTACAAGGCCAGCATCGTTGGCTTTGTCCAAACCTGTGTCCCACCTCAGCAACTTTACGTCTAAAGGCTATGACTAGAATTTACAACACCAGTCTCACAAAACTAGACAACACAGAACAAACAAAAACAAATAAAACAAAAATAAAAATAAAATAGAAAAATAAACAGTGACTACAGAAACATTCTAAGCTAGTATGTGGTATAACTCTGACTTCAGTATAATACTTCTAATTTATCCATACTTACAGTTTTCACTGTTGTTTCTGGCCATTTTCTTTTTGGTAGTTTGCTGATATCTTAAAAGCCTCAGTTTGTTCCATTAATCTTACACATTTTTGTGGTAATGTTATCTGCTATTATATTACTATGTTATTTTTTTTCTTTAAAAAATAGACTCATCTACTCTTTGACATTTCTTTTTTTTTAATTTCAAAATAATTTTATTATATGATCTAAGTAATCCAGCATTGTAAAATGTTTGAAGAAAACAAAAGTTTCATCTTTTTTAAAATTTTTAATATTTTTATTACGTATTTTCCTCAATTACATTTCCAATGCTATCCCAAAAGTCCCCCATCCCCCCACTTCCCTACCCACCCATTCCCATTGTTTTGGCACTGGCATTCCCCTGTATTGGGGCATATAAAGTTTGCAAGTCCAATGGGCCTCAATTTACAGTGATGGCCTACTAGGCCATCTTTCAATACATATGCAGCTAGAGACAAGAGCTCTGGGGTACTGGTTAGTTCATCATGTATTTCCCCCTATAGGGTTGCAGATCCCTTTAACTCCTTGGTTACTTTCTCTAGCTTCTCCATTGGGAGCCCTGTGATCCATCCAATAGCTGACTGTGAGCATCCACTCCTGTGTTTGCTAGGACCCGGCATAGTCTCACAAGAGACAGCTATATCTGGGTCCTTTCAGCAAACTCTTGCTTGTGTATGCAATGGTTTCAGCATTTGGAGGCTGATTATGGGATGGATCCCTGGATATGGCAGTCTCTAGATGGTCCATCCTTTCATCACAGATCCAAACTTTGTCTATGTAACTCCTTCCCTGGGTGTTTTGTTCCCAATTCTAAGAAGGGGCACAGTGTCCACACTTTGGTCTTCATTCTTCTTGAGTTTCATGCGTTTAGCAAATTGTATCTTATATCTTGGGTATCCTAAGTTTTGGGCTAATATCCACTTATCAGTGAATACATATTGTGTGAGTTCCTTTGTGATTGTATTACCTCACTCAAGATGATGCCCTCCAGGTCCATCCATTTGGTTAGGAATTTCATAAATTCATTCTTTTTAATAGCTGAGTGGTACTCCATTGTGTAAATGTACCATAATTTCTGTATCCATTCCTCTGTTGAGGGGCATATGGGTTCTTTCTAGCTTCTGGCTATTATAAATAAGGCTGCTATGAACATAGTGGACCATGTGTCCTTCTTACCGGTTGGGATATCTTCTGGATATATGCCCAGGAGGGATATTGCTGGGTCATCCGGTAGTACTATGTCCAATTTTCTGAGGAACCGCCAGACTGATTTCCAGAGTGGTTGTACAAGCTTGCAATCGCACCAACAATGGAGGAGTGTTCCTCTTTCTCCTCATCCTCGCCAGCATCTGCTGTCACCTGAATTTTTGATCTTAGCCATTCTGACTGGTGTGAGGTGGAATCTCAGGGTTGTTTTGATTTGCATATCCCTGATGATTAAGGATGTTGAACATTTTTTCAGGTGCTTCTCTGTCATTCAGTATTCCTCAGGTAGGAATTCTTTGTTCAGTTCTGAGCCCCATTTTTTAATGGGGATATTTGATTTTTTGGAGTCCACCTTCTTGAGTTCTTTATATATATTGGATATTAGTCCCTTATCTGATTTAGGATAGGTGAAGATCCTTTTCCAATCTGTTGGTGTTTTTTTTTTTTTTTTGTCTTATTGATGGTGTCTTTACCTTGCAGAAGCTTTGCAGTTTCATGAGGTCCCACTTGTCAATTCTCGATCTTACAGCACAAGCCATTGCTGTTCTATTCAAGAATTTTTCCCCTGTGCCCAAATCTTCAAGGCTTTTCCCCACTTTCTCCTCTATAAGTTTCAGTGTCTCTGGTTTTATGTGAAGTTCCTTGATCCACTTAGACTTGACCTTAGTACAAGGAGATAGGAATGGATCAATTCGCATTCGTCTACATGATAACAACCAGTTGTGCCAGCACCATTTGTTGAAAATGTTGTCTTTCTTCCACTGGATGGTTTTAGCTCCCTTGTGGAAGATCAAGTGACCATAGGTGTGTGGGTTCATTTCTGGGTCTTCAATTCTATTCCATTGGTCTACATGTCTGTCCCTATACCAGTACCACACAGTTTTTATCACAATTGCTCTGTAGTAAAGCTTTAGGTCCAGCATGGTGATTCCACCAGAGGTTCTTTTATCCTTGAGAAGAGTTTTTGCTATCCTAGGTTTTTTGTTATTCCAGATGAATTTGCAGATTGTACTTTCTAATTCGTTGAAGAATTGAGTTGGAATTTTGATGGGGATTGCATTAAATCTGTAGATTGCTTTTGGCAAGATAGCCATTTTTACAATGTTGATCCTGCCAATCCATGAGCATTGGAGATCTTTCCATCTTCTGAGATCTTCTATAATTTCTTTCTTCAGAGACTTGAAGTTTTTATTATACAGATCTTTCACTTCCTTAGTTAGAGTAACGCCAAGATATTTTATATTATTTGTGACTATTGAGAAGGGTGTTGTTTTCCTAATTTCTTTCTCAGCCTGTTTATTCTTTGTGTAGAGAAAGGCCATTAACTTGTTTGAGTTAAATTTATATCCAGCTATTTCACTGAAGCTGTTTATCAGGTTTAGGAGTTCTCTGGTGGAATTTTTAGGGTTACTTATATATACTATCCTATCATCTACAAAAAGTGATATTTTGACTTCATCTTTTCCAATTTATATCCCTTTGATCTCCTTTTGTTGTCAAATTGCTCTGGCTAGGACTTCAAGTACAATGTTGAATAGGTATGGAAAAAGTGGACAGCCTTGTCTAGTCCCTGATTTTAGAGGGATTGCTTCAAGCTTCTCACCATTTACTTTGATGTTGGCTACTGGTTTGCTGTAGATTGCTTTTATCATGTTTAGGTATGGGCCTTGACTTCCTGATCTTTCCAAGACTTTTATCATGAATGGGTGTTGGATCTTGTCAAATGCTTTTTCCACTTCTAATGAGATGTTCATGTGGTTTTTGTCTTTGAGTTTGTTTATATACTGGATTACGTTGATGGACTTCCATATATTGAACCATCCCTGCATCCCTGGGATGAAACCTACTTGGTCAGGATGGATGATTTTTTTGATGTGTTCTTGGATTCGGTTAGCAAGAACTTTATTGAGGATTTTTGCATCAATATTCATAAGGGATATTGGTCTGAAGTTTTCTATCTCTGTTGGGTCTTTTTGTGGTTTAGGTATCAGAGTAATTGTGGCTTCATAGAATGAGTTGGGTAGAGTACCTTCTGTTTCTATTTTGTGGAATAGTTTGTGAAGAACTGGGACTAGATCTTCTTTGAAGGTCTGATAGAACTCTGCACTAAACCCATCTGGTCCTGGGCTTTTTTTGGTTGGGAAACTATTAATGACTGCTTCTATTTCTTTGGGGGATATAGGGCTGTTTAGATCATTAACCTGATCTTGATTCAACTTTTGTACCTGGTATCTGTCTAGAAACTTCTCCATTTCATCCAGGTTCTCCAGTTTTGTTGAGTATAGCCTTTTATAGAAGGATCTGATGGTGTTTTGGATGTCTTCAGGATCTGTTGTTATGTCTCCTTTTTCATTTCTGATTTTGTTAATTACAATGCTTTTTCTGTGCCCTCTAGTGAGTCTGGCTAAGGGATAATCTATCTGGTTGATTTTCTCAAATAACCAGCTTCTTGATTGGTTGATTCTTTGAATAGTTCTTTTGTTTCCTCTTGGTTGATTTGGCCCCTGAGTTTGATTATTTCCTGCTGTCTACTCCTCTTGGGTGAATTTGCTTCCTTTTGTTCTAGTGCTTTTAGGTGTGTTGTCAAGCTGCTAATGTGTGCTCTCTCTAGTTTCTTTTTGGAGGCACTCAGAGCTATGAGTTTTCCTCTTAGAAATGCTTTCATTGCGTCCCATAAGTTTGGGTATGTTGTGGCTTCATTTTCATTGAACTCTAAAAAGTCCTTAATTTCTTTCTTTATTCCTTCCTTGACCAAGGTATCATTGAGAAGCATGTTTTTCAGTTTCCATGTGAATGTTGGCTTTCTATTATTTATTTTGTTATTGAAGATCAGCCTTAGTCCATGGTGATCTGATAGGATGCATTGGACAATTTCAATATTTTTGTATCTGTTGAGGCCTTTTTTTGACCAATTATATGGCCAATTTTGGAGAAGGTACCATGAGGTGCTGAGAAGAAGGTATATCCTTTTGTTTTAGGATAGAATGTACTGTAGATATCTGCCAGAACCATTTGATTCATAACTTCTGTTAGTTTCACTGTGTCCCTGTTTAGTTTCTGTTTCCATGATCTGTCCATTGGTGAAAGTGGTGTGTTGAAGTCTCCCACTATTATTGTGTGAGGTGCAATGTGTGCTTTGAGCTTTACTAAAGTTTCTTTAATGAATGTGGCTACCCTTGTATTTGGAGCATAGATATTCAGAATTGATAGTTCCTCTTGGAAGATTTTACCTTTGATGAGAATGAAGTGCCCCTCCCTGTCTTTTTTGATGACTTTGGGTTGGAAGTCAATCTTATCAGGTATTCGAATGGCTACTCCAGCTTGTTTCTTCATACCATTTGCTTGGAAAATTGTTTTATAGCCTTTCATTCTGAGGTAGTGTCTATCTTTTTCTCTGAGATGAGTTTCCTGTAAGCAGCAAAATGTTGGGTCTTTTTTGTGGAGCCAGTTTGTTAGTCTATGTCTTTTTTATTGGGGAGTTGAGTCCATTGATATTAAGAGATATTAAGGAAAAGTAATTGTTGATTCCTGTTATTTTTGTTGTTAAAGTTGGCATTCTGTTCTTGTGGCTGTCTTCTTTTAGGTTTGTTGAGGGATTACCTTCTTGTTTTTTCTAGGGTGTGGTTCCTGTCCTTGTATTGTTTTTTTCTGTTATTATCCTTTGAAGGGTTAGATTCGTGGAGAGATAATGTGTGAATTTGGTTTTGTCGTGGAATACTTTGGTTTCTCCATCTATGTTAATTGAGAGTTTGGCTGGGTATAGTAGCCTGGTCTGGCATTTGTGTTCTCTTAGTGTCTGTATAACATCTGTCCAGGATCTTCTGGCTTTCATAGTCTCTGGTGAAAAATCTGGTGTAATTTTGATAGGCTTGCCTTTATATGTTACTTGGCCTTTTTCTCTTACTGCTTTTAGTATTCTATCTTTATTTAGTGCAGTTGTTGTTCCGATTATTATGTGTCGGGAGGTATTTCTTTTCTGGTCCAGTCTATTTGAAGTTCTGTAGGCTTCTTGTATGTTCATGGGCATCTCTTTCTTTAGATTTGGGAAGTTTTCTTCTATAATTTTGTTGAAGATGTTTGCTGGTCCTTTGAGTTGAAAATCTCCATTCTCATCCACTCCTATTATCTGTAGGTTTGGTCTTCTCATTGTGTCCTGGATTTCCTGGATGTTTTGAGTTAGGATCTTGTTGCATTTTCCATTTTCTTTGATTGTTGTGCTGATGTTCTCTATGGAAACTTCTGTACCTGAGATTCTCTCTTTCATCTCTTGTATTCTGTTGCTGATGCTCGCATCTATGGTTCCAGATTTCTTTCCTAGGGTTTTTTTCTCCAGTGTTGCCTCACTTTGGGTTTTCTTTATTGTGTCTACTTCCCTTTTTAGGTCTTGGATGGTTTTATTCAATTCCATCACCTGTTTGTTTGTGTTTTCCTGCAATTCTTTAAGGGATTTTTGTGCTTCCTCTTTAATGTCTTCTACTTGTTTAGCAGTGTTCTCCTGTATTTCTTTAAGTGAGTTATTAAAGTCCTTCTTGATGTCCTCTACCATCATCATGGGATATGTTTTTAAATCCAGGTCTAGCTTTTCGGGTGTGTTGAGGTGCCCTGGACTGGGCGAAATGGGAGTGCTGGGTTCTGATGATGGTGAGTGGTCTTGGTTTCTGTTAGTAAGATTCTTATGTTTACCTTTCACCATCTGGTAATCTCTGGAGTTGTTATAGTTGTCTCTGTTTAGAGATTGTTCTTCTGGTGATTCTGATTACTGTCTATCAGCAGACCTGGGAGACAGGATCTCTCCTCTGAGTTTCAGTGGTTAGAGCACTCCCTGCTGACAAGCTCTCCTCTTAAAGGGAAGGTGCACAGATATCTGGTGTTTGGACCTCCTCCTGGCCGAAGTAGAAGGCCCAAAACAGAACCTTTCCCAGATGTTGTGTTGCTTTGGCAGGTCACAGAAGCTGTCAGCTTCTGTGGTGCACACTCTCACCTGTGCAGACTAAGTTCCTAAGTTTGGCAGAGTCCTGGAAACAAGATGGCGCTCTTTGCTCCTGAGTCAGAGGGCTCCCGTGCAGGGCAGACCTCTGTCCTCCGGCTGGGAGGGTGCTGGATGTCTGCGGCCCCAAAAGGGTGCTGCCTCAGCGGCTCTGTGTCTTCTGCCTGTCACAGAAGCTGTCTGCCTCTGTGGTGCACACTCTCACCTGTGCAGACTAAGTTCCTAAGTTTGGTGGAGTCCCCCGACCAAATGGTGCTCCCTGCTCCTGAGGCAGAGGGCTCCTGTGCAGGGCAGACCTCTGTCCTCCGGCTGGGAGGGTGCTGGATGTCTGCGGCCCCAAAAGGGTGCTGCCTCAGCGGCTCTGTGTCTTCTGCCTGTCACAGAAGCTGTCTGCCTCTGTGGTGCACACTCTCACCTGTGCAGACTAAGTTCCTAAGTTTGGTGGAGTCCCGCGACCAAATGGTGCTCCCTGCTCCTGAGTCAGAGGGCTCCTGTGCAGGGCAGACCTCTGTCCTCTGGCTGGGAGGGTGCCAGATGTCTGCAGCCCCAAAAGGGAGCTGCCTCAGCGGCTCTGTGGCTCCCATCTGTCCCAGAAGCTGTCTGCCTCTGTGGTGCACACTATCACCTGTGCAGGCTAAGTTCCTAAGTTCGGAGGAGTCCAGGATCCAAGATGGAGCTCCTGTGCAGGGCGGACCACTGTCCTCAGGCTGGGAGGGTGCCGGATGTCCAGTGGCTCTGTGGCTTCCACCTGTCACAGAAGCTGTCTGCCTCTGTGGTGCACACTCTCACCTGTGCAGACTAAGTTCCTAAGTTTGGTGGAGTCCCGGGACCAAATGGTGCTCGCTCCCTGCTCCTGAGGCAGAGGTCTCCTGTGCAGGGCACACCACTGTCCTCAGGCTGGGAGGGTGCTGGGTGTCTGCGCCTCTTTGACATTTCTAAAGTAGCTGACCACATAAATACTTAAAATAATTTTAATTTTCCACTTATAAAATATAATATATATATACATTTTTGTGAAATCATTACTGTAAATTCATTCAACAAATTTAAAGGATGTGCCATTAGTTTGATTATATTTAAAACAATTACTCTCCTACTAAATATTTCTTTTAAACATTATATTCTTAAAGTATTATATAATGGGGATAGCCCCCTTTGCCCTAGCAGAGGACCTGAGTTTAGTCTCTAGCACTCACATGGCAGTATAAAACTGTTTGTATCTCTAGTTTCAAGGGATCTTACATACACTTCTTGCCTCCACAGACATGGAAAAACCCATGTGGTATAAATACACTTGTAAATAAAACATATATATATATATATATATATATATATATATAAATTTATAAATTTACATTTATTATATTTGAATATACATTGAATATACATATATACTTAAAATATTATTTAGACATGGTATCCCATGTATATAATCTTAGCACTTTGGAAGTGTAATCAGAAGAATTAGTAGGTCAAGATCATCCTTGTCCTTAGAGTAAGTTCAAAGCCATTTTGCACAGCCTGATGCATATCTTGAAATGGACAAGAGAGTTATTTGATTTAAATACGTATTTAAGCAAATATATTTTATATTGGTATTTTCCACAGTGATATTTGTCATCCCAAATTCTCAGTTTATTATTCACTGCACACATTAACATTGCTTGTCATTTATTTAAGGTCAATTTCATGTGGACAGCATGAAAAACAAGTGTGAGATTTTTTCCAATACAAATCCATGAAGACATAGATGAAGCATTACATAAATCTATTTTTACTAATGACGTGGGGCATGTAAAGATTACTGCATGTTCTTTTTTTTTTCCCAAGGACTTCTGCATATCTAAAATCTCCCTTAAGTAATTCTTCTTCTCAATATTTCAGAGTCTATATCACTTTTTTTTTTCTCATACAAGAATCCTAGTAATTGTCTGAGGGTTTCTACTTCTTAACTTTTCCCTCATGGTATAAACTGGACTTCTTCTTACCAAAATATTATATACTGAAGAATATCCCCAGTGTAACCACTTTTGAAGATACCTTGGGTAGGTCATAAAGTTTGTACCATTATGACCGAATTAGAGATTTTACAGTCAAGGCATGCTGCTTATATTTAATAATCTATTCTATAATACAAAATGCAAATTTATAATATATTAGTTGCTTTTCAGATGCTGTGATAGAATATCATGACATATAATATCTTAGGAAAGAGTATTTAGGTTGCTGTACAAGTCTGGAGAGCTAAAGTCCACCATGACAAGAAAAGCAAGGAAAGTGTGGTGATACAGTTAAAAAGCTAGCTAGTAACACTTTTGTCAGTTCAAGGAAGAGAGGGAGAGGGAATAGGAAGCAGGGTCACCTTACAAAATTTTGAACTCATTCCTGATGTTGTATTTCCTCCACCAATGTTCTAACTACTAGGATGTGCATAATTTTACCAAACTGCATGATCAACTTGTAAATAACAGTTAAATACATGATGCTCTGGTTTTCATTTCTTATTCAAACAACCATACATAATCCCAGAAACAACAGGAAGAAATGAATTGTACTTCAATTATTCACCAGAAGGTACTTCAATCCATTAACAAATTTTACTCTTCCTATTCCATTGTGTTAGGTGCTACTGTCTTATGGGCCTTAGTGTCAAAAGAAGGAATGTTTCCATATGGAGAAAACATAGAATCCATTGAACTAAAACTGAAAACTGTCTCTACCTACTGTAGATTGTTCCTGCTCCAGAATGAATAGGAAAAGTAGCAAATGTGGTGGTGGTTGCAGGGGGGAAATACTCTTTACCAAAAAGATGTTAGACTATAACTTGATAAGGAAGATAAACCACACATAACTGTAAATGAAAAGATCATTCTTACTGCCCTGTAGTACTATTGCACTGTATCATTTACAGAACTTAAAAATGAGAGATAGCCGAGCAGTGGAGGCATGCACCTTTAATCCCTGCACTTGGGAGGCAGAGGCAAGAAGATTTCTGAGTTTCAGGTAATCATGGTCTATAGAGTGAGTTCCAGGACAGCCAGGGCTATACAGAGAGACCCTGTCTCAAACCCAACCCCACCCCACCCCACCCAAAAAAGAAGAAAAAAGAAAAATGAGAGCGATGCAACTCACATAACAGATCAGACAAATGTGAGTCCAAGCAGGAAAGCATGGGCCACAGAGACAACAGAGCTTCTCAGACATGAAGCTACAATTCTACGGGCCTATAACCACAGCCAGGAGGTAGAGATGATCCTCAGTTCTCTGTGAACCTTCCCTGCCACAGGAGAGCTTGCATTCAAGGAGTCCTCTGGCCCCAGGACTCAGAGGAGATCGCCATTTTCTCTCTGGTGTCTCTTTAAGGTGGCTCTATGCAGAAGAGCTTGGGCCACAGAAGCAACAGAATTTTTCAGACATGGCCCTCTGGGCTTATAGGTCTAAATCCACAGCCAGTCCTCAGTCCGCTGAGCATCTTCTCTACCAGAAGAGAGCTGGCCTCCAGGGAGTACTCTGACACCAGGACTCAGGTGAGATCACCATTTTCTTTCCAGTATCTCTCTGAGGCAGGCCACAGAAGAAACAGAGCTTCTCAGACACTGTCCTACAGGCCTAGGGACCTACATACACAGCCAGGAGGTAGGGCTGTCAACAGCCCTCTGTGCACTGGTCTTGCCAGGAGAGTCCTTGTCTCCCAGGGGTGCTGATACAGGCTTATAGACTCACAGGAGGAACAAGCACCAGCCATCGACAGCTAGAACATCTAACACCAGATATTACCAGATGGTGAAAGGCAAAGGTAAGAATCTTACCAACAAAATTCAAGACTCCTTGGTATCATCAGAACCCAGTATTCCCACCACAGGTAGTCCTGGATACCCCAAAACACCAGTAAAGCAAGATTCATATTTAAAAGCATATCTCACGATGCTGGTAGAGCATTTTAAGAACATTAATAACTCCCTTAAAGAAATACAGGAGAACATAGCTAAGCAGGTAAAAGTCCTTAAAATGGAAGCACAAAAATCCCTTAAAGAATTACAGGAAAACACAACCAAACAGGTGAAGAAATTGAACAAAGTCATCCAGGATCTAAAAATGGAAGTAGAAACAATAAAGAAATCAATCACAAAGGGAGAGAACTCTGGAGATCGAAATCCTAGGAAAGAAATCAGGAGCCATAGATGCAAAAATTACCAGCAGAATACAAGACATGGAAAAGAGAATCTCAGGTGCAGAAGATTCCATTGAAAACATGGACACAACAATCAAAGAAAATGCAAAAAGATCCTAACTCAAAACATCCAGGAAATCCTGGACACAATGAGAAGACCAAACCTCAGGATAATAGGTATAGATGAGAATGAAGATATTCAATTTAAAGGACCAGTAAATATCTTAAACAAAATTATAGAAGAAAACTTCCCTAACCTAAAGAAAGAGATGCCCATGAAAATATAAGAAACCTACAGAACTCCAAATAGACTGGACAATGAAAGAAATTCCTCCCGACACATAATAATCAAAATACCAAATGCAGTAAACAAAGATAGAATATTAAAAGCAGTAAGAGGAAAAGGTCAAGTAACATATAAAGGCAGACCTATTAGAATTACACCAGACTTTTCACAAGAGACTATGAAAGTCAGTAGATCCTGGAGAGATGTTGTACAGACCCTAAGAGAACACAAATGTCAGGCTAGGCTACTATAGCCAGAAAAACTCTCAATTACCATAGATTGAGAAAGCAAAGTATTCTATGACAAAACCAAATTCACACAATATCTTTCCATAAATCCAGCCCTTCAAATATAATAAAGGGAAAACTCCAACACAAGGAGGAAAACTACACCCTAGAAAATGCAAGAAAGTAATCTTTCAAAAACCTAAAAGAAAATAGCCACAAGAACAGAATCCCAATAGTAACAACACAATTTACAGGAAGCAACAATTACTTGTCCTTAATATCTCTATCAATGGACTCAATTCCTCAATACAAAGACATAGACTAACAGACTGGCTATGTAAACAGGACCCAACATTTTGCTGCACACAGGAAGCCCACCTCAGGAAAAAAGACAGACACTACATCAGAGTAAAAGGATGGAAAATTTTTTTCCAAGCAAATGGTCCCAAGACCATGCAAGTAGTAGCCTTTCTAATATTGAATAAAATCCATTCTCAACCCAAAGATATAAAAAAGACAAAGAAGGGTACTACATACTCATCAAAGGTAAAATCTACCAAGATGAAATTTCAATTCTGAACATCTGTGCTCCAAATGCAAGGGCATCCACATTCACTAAAGAAACTTTAGTAAAACTCAAAGCACACATTTCCCTGCACACAATAATAGTGGGAGACTTTAACATACCACTCTCATCAATGAACAGATCCTGGAAACAGAAACTAAAGAGAGATAAATGAAACTAACAGATGGTATGAAACAAATGGATCTACCAGATATCTATAGAATATTTTATCCTAAAATAAAAGGATATACCATCTTCTCAGCACCCATGGTACCTTCTTCAAAATTAACCATATAATCGGTCATAAGACAGTTCTCAACAGATACAAAAGTATTGAAATAATCCTATACATCCTATCAAATCACCACAGACTGAGGCTGATCTTCAAAAACAACATAAATAATAAAAAGCTCACATACATATGGAAGCTGAACAACACTCTACTCACTGGTAACTTGGTCAAGGAAGAAATAAAAAAAGAAATTAAAGAATTTTCAAAGTTTAATGAAAATGAAGCTACAACATACCCAAAACAATGAAAGCAGTCCTAAGAGGAAAACTCATAGCTTTAAGTGCCTCCAAAAAGAAATAGGAGAGAGCATATATTAGCAGCTTGACAGCAAACCTAAAAATTCTAGAATAAAAGGAAGCAAATTAATCCAAGAGGATTAGACAGCATGAAATAATAAAACTCAAGGCTGAAATCAACCGAGTGAATCCAAAAAGAACTATAGAAAGAATCATCCAAACCAGGAGCTGTTTTTGTTTAGTTTTGTTTTGTTTTGTTTTAACAAAATCAAGAAGATAGTTAAACCCGTAGCCAGACTAACGAGAGGGCACAAAGACAATAACCTAATGAACAAAATAAGAAATGAAAAAGAAGACATAAAAACAGAATCTGAGAAAATCCAAAACATTATCAGATCATACAACAAAAGCCTATATTCAACAAAATGGGAAAACCTGGATAAAATGAACAATTTTCTAGACAGACACGAGGTACAAAATTTAAATCAGGATAAGATTAACAATCTAAATACTCCCATATGCCCTAAAGAATAGAAACACTCAACAGATGCTGGCCAGGATACGAAGAAAGAGGAACACTCCTCCATTGCTGGTGGGATTGCAAGCTTGTACAACCACTCTGGAAGTCAGCCTGGCGGTTCCTCAGAAAATTGGACGTAATACTACAGGAAGATGCAGCAATACCACTTAAAATCTATTTTAATTTAATTTTAAATTATTTTATACACTCCATATTCCTTTCTCCACCCTTCTGCATCATATCATATCATGTGTGTTCTTTTGTGATTTTAAGTGTTAAATATAAACTTTTTCATATTGTATCTCAAAAGAATTAATATTTAGCTTAGACCATTTGTATGGAAATAAATTCCAAGTATTTTCAAAGTGATAGTGGTTTCATTTATGTTGAATTGTGGGCTATATTGAAATCTCTTCCAACAATTTAAAGTGAAATATGTGTTGGATTAAATGGGCAAATTTCTTCACATCTTTACTGGCAATTAGGATGAAAAATATGTCCCTAGAAGAGAGTATCCACACACATTTCCATTCATTTACACATTTACAACTAGCACACCCTAGAAAGCTAATTAGACAAAACATCCTGAAAATGTATTCCATGTCCCAGTGAAGACTCCTCGTTTAATTAATATGAACACTACAAGAAAATCATATGCCAAGGTAACATGTTCTCTACCGTATTGCAATACTGTCCTATGTACTTTTTTATATATTCTGATTTTGAGTACATCTTCAAATGAAGTTCAATACTCATTTCAGGAAAATCTTCAAGATGCACTAAGAACAACACAAGGAAAGGATGCTTTCAGAGTGTAGAAGCCAAATTCTATGTATTTTCTCTAAATTTGATGTATTAGATTTTGTGTGCTGTAATTTATGCATTTTAAGTCAATGACTTTGTGTGTTTGTGTGTCCTTTGTGAGTGAGTGAGTGAGTGAGTGAGTGAGTGAATCAGATGAGCAGAGAGAGAGAGAGAGAGAGAGAGAGAGAGAGAGAGAGAGAGAGAGAGAAATCAAGGTATAACTTTCATATGTTAACACAGTTAAATATAATTTAAATATTATGCTGTTTAAGATAAAATTTTGGAGTGTCTTTCTTTCTTTCTTTTTTTTTTCTTTCTTTCTTTCTTTCTTTCTTTCTTTCTTTCTTTCTTTCTTTCTTTCTTTCTTTCTCTCTTTCTTTTTTTACCAGTGAACATATTTGTTTATTAGATATTTTCTTCATTTACACTTCAAATGCTATCCCCAAAGTCCCCTATACCCTCCCCCGGCCCTGCTCGCCAACCCACCCACTCCTACTTCCAGGAGTTGGCATTCCCCTGTCCTGGGGCAAATGATCTTCACAAGACCAAGGGCCTCTCCTCCCATTGATGGCCGACTAGGTTTAGCTCCTTGGTTACTTTCTCTAGCTCCTTGGTTACTTTCTCTAGCTCCTTCATTAGGGGCCCTGTGTTCCACCCAATAGATGACTGTGAGCATCTACTTCGGTATTTGCCAGGCACTGGCATAGCGTCACAAGAGTGAAATCTATCAGGGTCCTGTCATCAAAACCTTTCTGGCATATGCAATAATGTCAGGGTTTGGTGGTTGTATATGGGATGGATGTCCAGCAACTGCTTTATTTTTTGATTACTTGTGAAGTACATTTTGTTATTATTCTTGCTGATTAATCACAAGAACCTGAAGAAGCAGTGGTATGAGTTTATTATTTATGGATTAGATAGGAGGTTCAGTGAGGCAGTCATTTGAAGTTAGAAGCCTGAAGGTCCAGATTGGTTAATGATTAACTATCAAGTGTACAGTATTTTTTTTTTAGTTTACTGTTCATAATTGAGTGATATGTCATCTTGTTTACAATATTTTTGTTTTATTTTTACCATTTCTTTATAGAGGTTTATTAGCATGCTTATTATTGCTTTATTTCTTGTCCTTAATATTTTCCATAGAGATTAGCACATTAAATCCCAGCATGAATGTTTGGTTCCTAAATGATTGCATCATTGACTTTTGACATATTTTTTAAAAAGAAAAAAAGTCTGACTTATATTTTTATAAAAATGATCTCTTCTAAAAGGTGAGCAAGACACTTGTTTCCTTCTGTCTTGCCAATTAACACATTTTGACTGGAGTCATTTAATTATTTGAGACCCATACCCACAAGTAAGTAATATTTTTGGTTTAGATGGTGCTGACTTTATTTAATATGCATATTATTTCATTCATTTAATATCCATTACAATTAGATGTTATTTTCAAAGGATATTCATGAAATTCATAGATAATATATTTTAAAGCTTCTTTATGCTTTCAGAATATTATGTGTTCTTCTTTTGTTACTAGGACTAAGGTTGCTTTTAGTAAGCCTTTTCCTCTTTCCTATAGGATGAATGTTGTCTATTAACTTCAATTTCACTAACATTGAGTAATGTTTTTTAACTTTTCTTCTTTTATTTATTTAAGTATCCATTGTGTGATTGTCACCATGTTTCTTCTTGAATCACACATTGAGTTGTAGCAAACTATTTCAGTGATCTTTTTAAATAATATAACCAGGATATAACAAGAAAATACTTCTCTAAACAGAGGTAATCAGTTTGTGTGACAGAGTGACATAATTTAGAAAATCCATCCTTCTATTGTTCTTCTCTCAACCTGAAAGTGTTTTCATTAAGAGCAGCATTTGTTCTAATGGGAATTAAGTACGTGGTCTATGTGTGCATGTCTCTGTGTGAATGTCTAAGTGCTAGCATTTAGGAGAATGATGAGCAGCATCTATTTAATTTATTTGATTCATTCAACAATTTTTAGTTAGCAGCTACTTAGTTGAGTAAGACTGTAATGTAAAAGTTTTATTTTTGAGACATTCATATACATTTTTCTCATTGATTCTTCTTCATTATTCATTCTCATGATGAGGTACTTACATAAATTACCACATCATTTTCCATGTCACATGCATTCCATTGCCATTTGTTTTTTGTATACCTTTTCCTTGACTATTGTATCATCAACCCTCATAAGGTCCCCTTTCTAATTTCATTACCTTCACTATGGCTTTCTGTTACATGAAAGTACACAAAAATAAACTTAAAATAGGATTGACCTGAAAATTATATAAGTAATTTCTGCTTTATATTTTTCATATAACTATTTTCAGTTCTATCAATGTAACTGACAATACCATGGTTTCATTTTTCTTTTTTTAATTAATTTATTTTTTACACTCCATATTCCATTCTCTGCCAACCCGCTGCCATCTACTCTCCATCTTCTCCACATCCCACACCTCCCTCCCCACTCCACCCCATCTCCACAAGGATACCCCCAACCCCCACCCCACCTGACCTCTAAACTCTGTGGGGCCTCCAGTCTCTTGAAGGTTAGGTGCATCCCTGAGCACAGACCCAGAAGTCTTCTACTGTATGTATGTTGGGGACCTCATATCAGCTGGAGTATGCTGTCTGTTTGGTGGTCCAGTGTTTGAGAGATCTCAGGTGTAGAGATGGAGATTGCTGGTCCTTCTATAAGATCACCTTTCTCAGCTTCTTTCAGCCTTCCCTAATTTAACAACAGGGGTCAGATGCTTCTTTCCATTGGTTGGGTGCAAATATCTGTATCTGACTTTTTCAGTTGCTTGTTAGGTCTTTCAGAGGGCAGTCATGATAGATCCCTTTCTGTGAGCATACCATAACCTCAGTAATAGTGTGAGGCCTTCAGACCTCCCCTTGAACTGGATCCCACTTTGGACCTGTCGCTGGACCTTCTTTTCCTTGGGATCCTCTCCATTTCTATCCCTGTAATTCTTTCATACAGGAACAATTATAGGTCAGAGATATGACTGTGAGATGGGAACCCCTTACCTCATTTGATGCCCTGCTGGATGTGGCTTCTATAAGTTCCCTCTCTGCATTGTCAGGCATTTACTCTAAGGTCCCTTGCTTTAATTCCTGAGAGTCTCTTACCTCCCAGGTCTCTGCTGCATTCTGGAGAGTGCCCCCAACCTCATATTTCCTGAGGTTGACTGTTTCCATTCTTTTTGCTGGCCTCCATGGCTTCAGTCCTTATCCCTCTCTCAATACCAGATCAGGTTCCCCTATCCCCCATACTACCATCCACTTTCCCTCCTAGTTCCCTCCCTTCCTTCCCACTTGTGATTGCTTTCTTCTCTCTCCCAAGTGGTACTAAGGTATCCTCACTTGGGCCCTTCAGCCTTTAGACCTTATTGAGTTCTGTGGTCTGTATCTTGGGTATTCTTTACTTTTTATTGGGGGGGGGAGTAATATCCACTTATTAGTGAGTACATACCCTTTTGGGTCTGAGTTACCTTGGTCAGGATGATATTTTTCTAGTTCCATCCATTTCCCTGCAAATTCAGGATGTCTGTCTTCATTCTTAATAGCTTAGTAGTATTTCATTATGAAAATGAACCACATTATCTGTATCCATTCTTTTGTTGTGGGACATCTAGTTTACTTCCAACTTCTGAATATCATATATAAGGCTGCTATGAACATAGTTGAACACATGCTCCTGTGGCATGGTGGGGCATCTTTTGGGTATAATCCCGAGAGTGGTATAGCTGGGTCTTCAGGTAGATCTATTTCCAATTTTCTGAAGAACCTCCAGATTAATTTCCAGACTGGTTGTACCACTTTGCAATTCCACCAGAAATGGAGAAATATTCCTCTTTCTCTGAATCCTCTCCAACATGTATTGTCACCTGAGGTTTTGCTCTTAGCCATTCTGACTGGTATAACTTGAAATGTCAGGGTCATTTTGATTTGCATTTCTCTGATCACTAAGGATTTTGAAAATTTCTTTGGGACTTCTCAGCCATTTGATTCTGTTGTGAATTCTCTGTTTAGTTCTATACCCCATTTTTTTTTTATTGGGCTGTTAAGTTTTTTTTTTTTTGGTGATTAACTTCTTGAGGTCTTTATATATTTTGGATATTAGCCCTAAATCAGATGTGGAGTTAGTGAAGTTTTTTTTTTTTTTTTTTTTTTCCCAATGTGTAGGTTGCTGATTTATCCTATTGACTTACAGGAGCTTTCCAGTTTCAAAAAATTACATTTATCAATTTTTTATCTTAGAGCATGAGCCATTGAAGTTCTTTTTAGGAAATTTCTCCCTGTGCCAGTGAGTTCAAGGCTCTTTCCTACTTGCTCTTCTTTTAAATTCAGTGTATCTGGTTTTATGTTGAGGTCCTCGATCCACTTGGACTTAAGCTTTGTACAAAGTGACAAATATGTGTCAACTTTCTACATACAGACAGCCTGTTAGACCAGCACCATTTTTGATGATGTTTTCTTTTTTCTATTGTATATTTTTGGTATCTTTTTCAAAGATCAAGTGACCATAAGTATGTGGTTTTATTTCTTGGTCTTCAATTCCATTCCATTGATCAATATGTCTATCTCTGTTCTAATACCATGCGGTATTTATCACTATTGCTCTGTAGTAATGCTTGAGGTTAGGGATGCTGATCCCTCCAGCTATTCGTGGTGCATTATGGTTGTAATGTGTTTATGGATTCAGTTTGCAAGAATTTCATTGAGTATTTTACATCGATATTCATAAGCAAGTTGGTCCAAAGGTCTCTTTATTGATTGCATCCTTGTGTGGTTTAGATATCAGAGTAATTGTGGCTTCATAAAACAAGTTGGGTATTGTTCTTTATCTTTTGAGATTATGGAATAATCTGAGGAAAATTGGGATCAGGTCTTCTTTGAAGATCTGGTAGAATTCTGCACTAAATCCATTTGGCCCTGAACATTTTTTGGTTAGGATGTTTTTTTAATGACTTCTATTTCCTTGTGTGATATGAGATTGTTTAGATAGTTTACCTGCTCTTGCTCTTGCTTTAACTTTGGTATGTGGCATCTGTCTAGAAAACCATCCATTTTTTTTTCTGGATTTTTCCAGTTTTGTTTAGTATAGACTTTTATAGTACAATCTGATTTGTTTTTGTTTTTGTTTTTGTTTTTTTTTTTAATTTCCTCTGTTTCTGTTGTTATATCTCCCTTTTGATTCTGATTTTATTAATTTGGATACTGCCTCTTGGCCCTTTAGTTAGTTTGGCTAGGGGTTTATCTATCTTGTTGATTCTCTCAAAGAAACAGATTTTGGTTTTGCTGATTCTTTGTATTGTTTTCTTTGTTTCTATTTGGCTGATTTTGGCCCAGAGTTTGACTACTTCCAGCCTTCTACTCCTCTTGGGTGAGTTTGCTTCATTTTGTTCTAGAGATCTCAGGTGTGTTGTTAAGTTGTTAGTGTAAGATCTTTGCAGCTTCTTTACCATGGCACTTAGTGCTATGAACTTCACCCTTAGCACTGCTTTCATTGTGTCCCATAAGTTTGGGTATGATGTGTTAACATTTTCATTTAATTCCTGGAAGTCTTTTATTTCTTTATTTATTTCTTTCCTGACCAAGTTGTCATTGAGGAGAAAATTGTTTAATTTCCACATGTATGTGTATTTTCTGTATTTTTTTTTTGCTGTTATTGAAGACCACCCTTAAGCCATGCATGGTATTATTTCAATCTAATAGGATCTGATAGGATGCATGGTATTATATTTGTTGAGGGTTGTTTTGTGTCCAACTATATGGTCAATTTGGAGAAGGAACCATGAGGTACTGAGAAGAAGTTGTATTCTTTTGTTTCAGGGTGAAATATTTTGAAGATATCTGTTAAATCCATTTGGTTCATAACCTCTCTTTTTTATTGTTTCTCTGTTTAGTTACTGTTTCAATGACCTGTCCATTGATGGGAGTGGCATGTTGATATCTCCCACTATTATTGTGTGGGCTTCAACATGTGTTTTGAGTTTTAGTTAAGTTTCTTGTATAAATTTGGGTGATCTTGCATTTGGGGCATATATAATCATAATTACGACTTTCTCTTGGTGAATTTTGATGATGAAGAGACCTTCTTCATCACACTTGATAACTTTTCATTGAAAGATTATTTTATTGTGTATTAGGATGGCAACTCCTGCTTGTTTCCTGGGACCATTTGCTTGGAAGACCTTTTCCATCCTTATACTCTGAGATAGAACTTGTCTTTCTTATTGACATGTGTTTCTTGTATGCTGCAAAATGCTGGATCTTGTTTGCATATCTATCATGTTAGCTTATGTCTTTTTTTAGGTGAATTGAGTCCATTAATTTTGACAGCCATTAGAGAAAGATAAATGTTGATTCTTGATACATTTGTTTTTGTAAGTGGCTTTATTTGCTGTGGCTCTCTACTTTTGACTTTGTTGTGAGATGTTTAATACCTTGTCCTTTCTGTGGTGCAGGTATCTTCCTTTTATTTGAGTTTTCCTTCTAGGATCCTGGGTTGGTAGATAGATACTATTTGAATTTGGTTTTGTCCTGAAATATTTTGGTTTCTCCATCTATGTTGATTGAGAGTTTTGCCTGGTATAGCAGCCTGTGTTGCCATTTGTGTTCTTTTAGCGTCTGCATTACCTCTGTCCAGGCTCTTCTGGCTTTCATAGCTCTGTTGAGTAGTCTGGTGTAATTCTGTTATGACTAGCTTTGTATGTTACTTGGCCTTTTCCCCTTGCAGCTTTTAAAGCTCTTTCTTTGCCCTGTGTATGTAGCTTTTTGATAATTAGGTGACAATAATATTTTCTTTTCTGATCCCATTTATTTGGTATTTTACAGGCTTCTTGTACCTTTATGGCTTTCTCCCATCCGTTTCTTTAGGCTGGTGAAGTTTTCTTCTATGATTTTGTTGAAGACATTTTGAGGTCCTTTGAGTTGGGAATCTTTGTTCTCTTCTATTCTAATTATTCTTAGATTTGGTCGTTTCATTATATCCTGAATTTCCTTGATGCTTTGTTTTCGAAGTTTTTTTTATGTTTTGAATTTTCTTTGACAGTTGTTCAGTCTCTTCTACTACATCTTCTACACTTGAGATTCTCTCTTCTATCTCTTGTATTCTGTTGGTAATACTTACATCTGTAATTTCTAACCTCTTTCCTAGGTTTCCATTTCCAGGTTTGCCTCCATTTGTGCTTTCTTTATTGTTTTTTCTTCCTCTTTTAGGTCTTAGATCACATTATTCAATTATTTCACCTATTTTACTGTATTTTTCTATATTTCTTTTAGTGAGTTACTGATATCCTCCTTAAAAGACTTGATTGTCTTCATGAGATAGAATTTTAGGACAGATTCCTGATTTTAAGGTGTATTTGTATATTCAAGACTTGCTGTGATGAGAGAACTGGTTCTGATGATGTCCACGTATTTTGGCCTCTGTTGCTTATGGTCTTGAGCTTGGTTTTGGCCATTCATGGTATTTGTTGGTCTGGGTGACTGCATGGAGTCTCCCTCTTTTGTCCCTGGGTTGTTTCAGGTCTCATGGCAGGCCTGAAGTTCTGGCTGTTCCAGATTACCTGTAGGGTCTTCCAACTGGGGGCTCCTCACAGGGGCAGAGAAGCTGGTAATCTGGCTTCAGTAGATCTCCTGGGAGGCATTCAGACAACAGCTCTGAGTGCAGTGGGTCTTCTATGATGGATCAGGATATGGAGTCTTCACAGGGGCAGACCAACTAGGGGTCTTCCTTAGCAGCAAGGGCTGGGTGGATGGGGTGGAAGGGACAGAATGGGAGGCAGGAGTTTGGTGGGTCCAGAGTCCACCAGGCTCCCAGGAGCAGCTCTGGGACTTGGACAGGAGGAGGGGGATCTTATCAACTGCTCTGATTTTAGTGGATTCTCTAGGATGGATTGGGATATGGAGTCTTTATGGGAGCAGAACAAGTAGGGGTCTGCCCAAGCAACAAGGATTAGGTAGACTCATTTTTCTTAAAAGCTTAATAAAATTTATGTGTGTATACACACACTAAATATTTTGTTTATTGTTTTATGTAATGTATTTCAGTTTTCCACATTTAGTAACGTTGTTTGTACATTTGTCACATAGTGCCTCTGTTATACTGAGACATGTTTCTTAGATTGCTTTGAAAAAAATTGAAATTATCTTTGAATTCAATTCTCTAAATATATTTGCATATTATATTGCATCCATGTGTTTGTAGATTTTGAGCTAACATTACATCTATGAGATGTAATTTATTTTTTCTCTATGAGCTGGTCAATGTGTTCCTGAATTTGTTTAACATATATTTTGCTGGGAATATTTATATATTATTAAGGACATTACTTTATAAATCATGTCCTTTTTCTGTGTATGTTCTGACCTTGTTTTGAATTCATGGTAAAACTGGCTTCATAGCATGGGTCCCATAGTTCATAAACATTTCCCTTTATTTTATTGACTAGCTGGAGAGTTATTGATGTCATCTCTTTTTAATATTTTGGTAGATATAAAAAATAGGTATCTAATCCTGGATCTTTCTTTCTGAAAGATTTTTAGTTACTTTCTGAATATACTTGGTTTTTATTGGTCTAAGTAGGAAGATTCATTACATGTATACTTAACTTTGATTAGGAATAGGCAAGCAAATGTCTATTTTTTTTCCTTCCTGGTTTTTCTTTTTTTTTAATTTTTAATATTTTTTATTACATATTTTCCTCAATTACATTTCCAATGCTATCCCAAAAGTCCCCCATAGCGCCCCCCACTTCCCTAACCACCCATTCCCATTCTTTTGGCCCTGGCATTCCCCTATATTGGGGCATATAAAGTTTGTAAGTCCAATGGGCCTCTCTTTCCAGTGATGGCCGACTTGGCCATCTTTCGATATATATGCAGCTAGAGACAAGAGCTCCGGGGTACTGGTTAGTTCATCATGTTGTTCCAACTATAGGGTTGCAGATCCCTTTAGCTCCTTGGGTACTTTCTCTAGCTTCTCCATTGGGAGCCCTGTGATACATCCAATAGCTGACTGTGAGCATCCACTCCTGTGTTTGCTAGGCCCCGGCATAGTCTCACAAGAGACAGCTATATTTGGGTCCTTTCAGCAAAATCTTGCTAGTGTATGCAATGGTGTCAGCGTTTAGAAGCTGATTATGGGATGGATCCCTGGATATGGCAGTCTCTAGATGGTCCATCCTTTCATCACAGTTCCAAACTTTGTCTCTGTAACTCCTTCCATGGGTGTTTTGTTCCCAATTCTAAGAAGGGGCACAGTGTCCACACTTTGGTCTTCATTCTTTTTGAGTTTCATGCGTTTAGCAAATTGTATCTTATATCTTGGGTATCCTAAGTTTTGGGCTAAAATCCACTTATCAGTGAATACATATTGTGTGAGTTCCTTTGTGATTGTGTTACATCACTCAAGATGATGTCCTCCAGGTCCATCCATTTGGCTAGGAATTTCATAAATTCATTCTTTTTAATAGCTGAGTAGTATCAGTGTTCATTCATATGGTAGAAATAATCAGGCAGTTCACAGTGGTGTTTTTGTTTTTGTTAGTGTGCTAATCTTTTTTTTTTTTCTTTCTCTTTTTAGAGACAGGTTTTCTCTGTATAGCCCTGGCTGTCTTGGAACTCACTTTGTAGACCAGACTGCCCTCAAACACAGAAATCTGCCTGCCTCTGCTGCCGGAGAGCAGGGATTAAAGGGGTGTGCCACCACGCCCTTCTCAAGTGTGGTAATCTTTTACACACATGTCTTAACCTATGACTAAATCAATTTCCAAACATCCCCAATCTGGACTATTTTTTGAGTACTATTACAACTGCTTCTTTCTATATTCTCTAAATGATGTGAAAGTATCCAAAAATCGGATATTTTCCCTAGCTTTTTGAGTATTCCTTGTATGAAGGAAGTTAAAAGATAATGATATCTAACTTGTTTAAAGCACTACAAGCTTAGAGTTCACTGATATTGAATAAATGACCCCTCACATAATGAATATAATATTCGTGACAGTGGTAAAGATGGATATTTTAACCTATTAAATAAGGTTTACAACTGGTCCCTTAACATAAAGTAGGAAGACATATGAAGACATGGATTTAAAACGAATAATTTCTGTGTAACATATAGTAAATTGATGGTGAAAAAGACTACATAGAAATACAAGATAAAATATATGGACTCTACTCTACCTAAATGGTCAATCATTAAGTCAAAGATTTATACCTCATAATTTCATCATGTATAAGTGTACATGTTATTATCATCTTATTTTAAAATATTTTATCACCACTACTAATTACATTTTAGCCAAAAATCAAAATATTCTATCTTCTATTATTATGTTTTATGTTTTCTATCTTTAAATATCAAAGTATAGCACTCATTCATATTTTGTGTAAAGTCCTCAGAAACCATGTAGCAAGTACACAGTTAGTTAGGAAAAATGTAGAGTTTAAAATGTTAAAAGAAGGAAGATGCCAAAGAATAATTGTTAACCTATTCTGCCCTCAATTTCAATAGCTGCAGTAATATTGCAAGTAACAGCTTAGTAAGTTCATTTTCACTGTAATCCCTGGAGACAAAATTTCCAATCAAAATTGATTACTTTTTCATGGTAGAGATTGTGCAGAATTTTTAAACAGCAAATATGCCATTCACTCATTCCCTTGGCCTAATTCTTGGCAATTCCATTACATTGTACTTAATTTTAAAGTAAATAACACATTAAAAATTAATAAAAAGAAGAACTTACGTGTAATTTAGAGGTGAAATAAAAGTAAAGTAGTCCAACCTAAGTGAGAGGAAACTCTGTCAAAGCAGGATTTTACATTTCCTGCCCTAGAGAAAGGGGAAAATTAAGAAATATTAGCTTTAGACACATAGAGTTTCTAAAATTTGTTCTCTAGCATAAATCATTGGAACATGGCAAAGTCTCATCAGTGGATTTACACAAGTATTCTCCACAATAATTCTCAATCTAATATTAGGGTGATAGGGAACAAATGTGAGTGTTGTCTGTGTTTGTGTGGAGTTACAAGAAGTACACATGTTGCTCTCATTTACCTACCTAATGATCATCATCAATGCCAATTCTATACAAGAGCCTTTGCGATGATCAACTGAAGAAATATCTCTATGAATTTTAATGCTGTAGTAGGAGGCACAATGCCTTCATTCTTAGCTGTAAACCCACTCATTCATAGTAATTTACATAGGTGCATAGGTAGGTGATGGGTTAATTCACAGATAGACTTCTATTTTTTTTCCAAATGTTTTTATTAGGTATTTTCTTCATTTACATTTCAAATGATATCCCGAAAGTCCCCTATACACTCCCCCAACTTTGCTCCCCTACCCACCCACTCCTACTTCTTGACCCTGGCATTCCCCTGTACTGGGGCATATAAAGTTTGCAAGACCAGGGGGCCTCTCTTCCCCAATAATGTATCAATAGACGCTTTATTTTCTCAATTTTACATAATTAACTTTCTGTTTTCATTATGTACTTTCTTATGTTTAAAGACACGTCATGACATTTTTCCTATAACTACATTTATAATCCTGCATTTTCTCACATTGATCTCACCATTTCTATCTTAGTTAAGTTTCTGTTGTTGTGATAAAATAACATGATAAAAGCATGTTGGTGTGTAAAGGGTTTTTTTGGTTTATGAATGCAGTCTATCATGAGTGGAAGCCTAGACAGCAACTCACAGCAAGAGCATGTGATAAGCTGAGGGAGCTCTGATTGAATATGGAAAGGACAGTATGAAGTTCTCAGTGAATATATATTATTGACAAGGAATAATCCCTCAGACCCATAGGAGTGTCAGAGTCTTTTCTCTTGCTCAGACTGAGAAAATTTGGAAACACCTCCTCAAGAACTATGTATAGATGGACACATTGTATGGCGAAAACAAATAAACAAATGTATATGCAAACACACCCTATAAATGGAAGCTTCTAACACCAAAATTACTGTAAAATGAGACAATTTCTCAACTATAACGTATTCCCAGATTACTCTAACTTCTGTCAATTTGATAAAAAGCTAATCAACTTAATTGCATTGGTGTGTTATAAATTCTAAACAGAAAACTGTGCTGGGTAGTGGAAAGAATAAAAAATTTAGAGTCTACAAAATATATTTTTAAAGACTAGCTTAATCATTCTAAAACTTCACAGCCTAAGAAACTAGGTAACTTCTCTAAGCCTCAGGTTTTTGCATGAAAAGTAGATTAATTACTATAAGTCACATAGGTTGGCATATGAATTTGAGTAGATAATGCCCCAAATCTAACTGTGATGTAAAGGCCCAGTAAAACAAAACAAAATAAACAAAATAAAACAATAACAACAAACCATTTAGTAAATAGCTATTCACATGCAAAATGTAAAATATTGCACTTTTTAGTTTTTTATATATTTTTATCATCTTGAAAAAATCTAGTTATCTGGCAGAAGGGACCGTCACTTGAACTGAGGTTTCTATACATTGATAGAGCATTTTCTTAATTAGTGATTTATGAGTTAGGGCCCAGCCCATTGTGAGGGTTTCTATCCTTGAACTGCTGGCCCTGGGTTCAAGAAAAGAGGATGATCAATTCATAATAAACGCAATAGCAAGCAGCACTCTTCAGTGGCCTCTACATCTGCATCTGCTCCAGGTTCTTGCCTTATTTGAGGTCCTGTCTTAACGCCCTTTGTTGGTGAACAGTAATAGGAAGCATTAGCCAAATAAACTCATCCCCTTTCTATGTTTCTTTGGTCATAGTATTTTATCATGGCAATAATAACCCTAACTAAGACAATTCTTGAATAATTTTTAGTCATTTTAATCCATTTTCCATTAATAAAACTTTAACAATACTATATCAGTGCCACTATAAAATATCTTAATAAAACCAACATTTTATTACATGTTGCCATTTTCAATAAGAGTAGGCACAGAAAATAAACAATGCTCATAAAGTATCTTAGAAAAATCAGTATCTAGACAAACATCTATTACACTCAGTAAAGTTTTTAAGGATGTTCTAATAATTAAATTATTGCTTATGAATTCATGATAAACTGATATGTCAACAGATACAAAATTGAAAATTTTAGTACATCTGTAGAAGTTATTGTAATAATAAATAGATATCATGAAAAGAATTTCAACTGCCAAGATACAATATGAAAAGAAGGCACTGGAAAACACATTCACACCAATAAGTGCTTAGAATAGTGCATAGGAATGTGAATTTGAGAACAATACTTATATTGTGTCATCGATGAATAGTATGGAAAAAGCATGACATACCAAACAATATCATTTTGATTAAAGATTAGTATGATAAAAATGTTAAAAAGTTAAGGAAGTAATTGAAGAATATATTGAAGTAAAAAAGCTCTCCACTCTTCAATATCAGCAGAATTAATATAGCAAATATTTACATCCTATAGAAACAATCTACAGATTCAATGTAATCTCCAACAATTTCCCAAAACAATACTTCATAGATCTTTAAAGAACAATATTCAATTTTATATAGAAATACAAACAGACAAAAATAAAACAACAACAATATGGGATATTTACCACAAAGCTTTTGTAGTAAAAATGGAATATGGCTGGTACAAAATCAATCATAAAGATCACTGGAATCAAAGTAAAGACCCAGATATGAATATATACCATTGGAAAACTTAGTTTTCATAAAGAAGATAGAAATATACATAAGAAGCCAGGTGGTGATGGTGCACGCCTTTATTCCAAGCACTTGGGAGGCAGAGACAGCCAGATTTCTGGGTTGAGGCCAGCATGGTCTACAAAGTGAGTTCCAGGACAGCCAGTGCTACACAGAGAATATATATATGAAAAGAAAGAGAGTACCTTCAACGAATGGTGCTAGTCAAACTAGATGGCTGCATGTAAAAAAAAAAAATGTAAAGAAATTCATTTCTATTACCAAGCACAAAACTAAAGACCAAAAAATCAAGGATCTCAACATAAAACCAGATACACTGAATCTGACAGAGCAGAAAGAAGAGAGTGAGAATACTCTTGAAGAATGGCACAGGAGAAAACTTCCCAATGGAACACCTATAGCATAGGCACTGTGATCAACAGATAATAAAGGTGATATAATGAAATTGAAGTCTCGTGTAAGACAAAGGATAACTTCATTCAGACAAAGCAGCTGCCTACAGAATGGGGGAAAAATATTTATTTTTACCCTCTAAACATCCAAGAAAGAGCTAATATTCAGAATATATAAATAACTCAATAAATATGTATCAAGAAAGCAAATACGCTAATTAAAAATCTAGTATGGATCTAATCAGAAGATTATCAAAAGAGAAACCTGTATGGAAGTGTTCAACATGCTTAGTCATCAGGAAAATGAAAATCTAAACTCCTCTGTGATTTCATCTTGCACCCATCAGTGTGGTCAAGATGAGTAAAACAAATGAAAGCTCATGCTAATGAGGAATATTCCTCCTATGCTGTTCAGAGTGAAAACTTCTACAGACACATGGAAATCAGTGTAGCAGTTTCTAAGGAAGATGGAAAATAATCTACCTCTAGATCCAGCTCTACAACTGTTGGGCATAAATCCAAAGACGTCTTTCTTCTATCACAGAGACACTTACTCAACCATATACACTGGACAGAGACAGAGCTCCAACTGGACATCCTTTGTCACTAAATGTAGCTTTCCCTCTTATCACTAAAGGAAACTCCCAGTACTGTGATGGGTCATAGCTAATAAGTTGTTGGTCAAAGGCTCCTATGGGAAACCACAGAAATCTCATGTTGTTACCAACATTATGAAAGTTTATGATTGCTTTCCACAAAGTGAAGGCAATGCCTGATTGCTAAAGACATCACATAAACAACTCATTGATCATGAAGATGTTCAGCTGATCCAACCTCAATAAAGACTTCACCCCTATGTACAAGCATCTTTGCTACAGGAGGTACTCTGCATGCTATCAAAGGAGAACCACAAATACCAACCCAGCCACAAACACTTTTCTCTATAATGGTTTCAGTCCTGGCCTGAAATATATGCTAGTAAAATGGTGGTACAAAACTTATTGGAGTAATCAATCAATATCTGATCAGATGTAAGTTCTATTCCATAATATGAAACCCATATCCAACACTGCTTACACTGTTTAGGAGATCAAGAAATTATAATTAGAGCTCAGAGGTACAGGTTAAAACTAAATACCACAATTCAAAAAAAATCAACAAACATTTTATAAAATTGTATAATAAACATTTTATAATAAAATGATTCCTATTGATATTATGTTATATGTGTATATCAATGACTTGTTCAGGAATCATAATAGAAGTCTCCTCCTGAAGCATATGGAACCAAATGCAGTGATCTGGATATTACACAGTGAGATGCCTTGAAAGACACAACTCTAAATATGATGTGTCCATCATATTGTTTCCCTCATGTCTCACTGAACCCTATAAAAGATAAGACAGAAAAAATATAAAAATCAAAGGAGGTAGAGGGCACCAAGAAGCACAGACTTCTAAACCAGCCCAATATATAAATAAGCATATGGATTCATGGAGGTCAGGAGTCAGAAACAGACTACACACGGTCATACAGGTCTTTACTTGATGGGCTCCTAAAACTGAAAGAAGAATTTGACACATGACACCATCCAGAACACAAAAACAATTTCTAGTTAATACACACTTTTTAGTGAAAACTTACTTTCTTCAAAGGGGAAAACAGATTATTCTTTATATCCAGCATCAGATGGCCAACAGAAAACAAGTTCAAAAGTATCTTTAAAGGCCCCAGGGCTCATAATGTCTAGTCAGAACTTTCCTTTTTATTTTATCTTACTTTTTAATTTAATTTTATTTATATATATTTTTTCTTCTTTCTTTTTACCATATAGCTTCTTTAGGTATATATTATAGATTCCAGTTTAGTGTGTATTGGAGACTCCTGAGTGTATGGTATGAATGAGTGGGTCTCTTCCTTTATGTATATTTCTTGTTCGTTTCTTGGACTCTTTTATCTTTGTTTGTTTATTTTGTGCTATGCTGCTATGTTAGTCTTTACTTTTATCTTTTCTATTATTTAATAATGTATAATATGATATATATAATATTTTCTTTATATTATATATTTATATAATATAAAAATCTAATCATAATATTTTATAATATATAATTATATAATATTATCTATTATACTATATTTTAATACCTTGGATGCATGTTTGTTTTCTTTTTCTTTTTTAATACCATGTAATTTTATTTTATTTTATTGTTTTTCTTCACAATATACTTGTTTTGTTATTTATTGGTAATTATGTTATCAGAGTATACACTCATACATTTTATTATCTGAGTTTTTTGTTTGTTTGTTTGTTTGTTTGTTTGTATGTTGTCTTATGAAAGGCAGAAAGGAAATGCATCTGAATGTGGGGGGATACTGGGAGGAATAGAAGGAGAGAAAATTATCAAGATATATTAAGTGAGAAAAAAAATCTTTTTTTTTTTAAGGATGTTTTTTTTCATTTATATTTCAAATGTTATCCCCTTTCCCAGTCCTCCCCCAAAACTTCCTATCCCATCCCCCCTTCCCTGTTTCTATGGGGGTGTACCCCCATCCACTCATCCACTTACATCTCACCACCCTGGCATTACCCTACACTGGGGCATTGAGCCTTCACAGGACCAATGCCCTCTCCTCCCATTGATACCCAACAAGGCCATCCCCAGCTATACATATGCAGCTTGAGGCAAGGGTCCCTCTATGTGTACAGCTTGCTTGGTTGTTTAGTCCCTGGGAGCTCTGGGGTGGGGGTGGGGGTCTGGTTGGTTGATATTACTGTTCTTCCTTATGGGGTTTCAAAACCTTTCAGCTCCTTCAGTCCTATCTCTAACTCTTCTATTGGAGACCCCCTGCAAGCATTGGCTGTATTTGTCAGGCTCTAACAGAGCCTCTCAGAAAACAGCTATATCAGGCTCCAGACAGTAAGCACTTCTTGGCATCCACAATTGTGTCTGAGTTTGGTGACTGTGTATGGGATAGATGCCCAGGTGGGGCAGTATTTGGATGGCCTTTCCTTCAGTCTCTGTTCCACATTTTGCCTTGATATTTGCTCTCGTGAGTATTTTGTTCCTTCTTGTATGAAGACTGAAGCACCCACATTATACTCTGGAAATTTCAAGTATTCCAGAACAAGTTTGCAGCACAGCTTCAAACTTTGCCTCCATCTTGATAGTGATACTTTACCTCTGTCTTGCTTTATGTCTGATGTGTGTAAACTTTTCCAAACACATTATTTTTTCTCTATTAATCATAACAGTCATTTGTCTTTAAATTCTGCTTGTCTTGCTTATCTTTTAACTGTCAAATAGGCAAAGCCTATCTTCTGTGCAGAAAGGTTCAACTGAAGAACTACTTACATCATCTCGAGCTCTGAGCATGTCTAAAGGGGATTGCTTTGGTTTTGAATTGATATAGAAGGGGAGAGCTCACTGCAGGGAGAACCATTTCTAGGCAAGCCAGCAGAGTTAAGTTGTCCTGGAAGCCAGGTAATGGGCAAAATACTCCATAGTCTCTACTGTGAATGTCTTTGATTATGAAGTCAGTACTCCATTTAAGTGAAATACTGGGGAAGTCAGGAATAAAACTTAAGTAAAAGTTTTTGTTCTTACTTCTATTCTTTACTTCTCTCTACCTTTTCCTCCTCTAAGTTACGGTGTTTTGTCACATCAACAGAAATGACAACAAAATAGCATCTAGTTTATTATGATCTTATACTTCATTAATTCATCAAAGAACTCATTTCAGTATAAGGTCATAACCACAGTTATTGGCATAAAATGTCTTTATATCTTGGGATTAAGGACTCATTTTAATCACAAACAGATGTTGATTTACAATGTTAATTTCTAAAATACACAAAAATAATTAAATCTCTGATATCCAAGCATCCAATCATTTTGGCAAATGCCATGTTTCTTTTTAACAAGACAACTTAGAAATACATCCAAATTTCACATTAATTTCAAAAGAACTAGATTTACAAAACTTTGATTTACATGAAAGGAAGTAGATATGCTTTTTGATGTTTCTAAGCTAAGAAATTAATATTATTTGTGAAGGTAACTAGAGAAAAGAAGAGCAGTTTAAGAATAGCCCTTTGCTGCATTGAAAGCCAGAGCTAATTCCTCTACTTTGGCATACTCAAAGCTTACTGAGTCAAAGGAATACTGCATTTAAAAAGATTTAATGGTCCATGAGAACATAAAAGTAATGTATTGTTTTATAATCCATTTGAGCATTCTTAGATGAAAAGCTCCTCATGCTTGGTGAGTAGTTTCTGCATTTTAGAGGACTTTAAAATTGTTTGTGTTGATTTCCATACTTGCACAGGCAGCAGCTTGCACTAGGGAGGGTGCTTAGTTTTGAAATGCCAGAGACTCTGACATAAAATTAGTTTCTCTTCCTGTAAAGATGTATTAGTACACAGATTATTCAACAATTTTAAGTTAACATTGTTTTAGAAAATGCTGCACCGTTGCATGTACTTATTCATTCCCTATGGAATGATAGACTGCAAAAATATGCCAAAATATTTGGTAAAAATTAAATGTGACAATATTTTTAAACATACTGCAGTAAAATGAATATTTAAATGTGTCTGAAAAAACTTCATTTTAAATATAGTGTTACTATTGGTAACCAGAGCCTTAGAGCAACAGGAGCTGGGACACATGCTGCCTGTTCAAAATAATTTTATGCCTGTAAGTCTTAGGGTAATGAATTGAAATGAAAACTGTAGTAAAAAGTGTTCCCTAACATTTTAAAAGACCTAAAATACTAGTATATTAACAATTTTAAATAGTATCTGTAACTGAAAAATATTGTTATCATATTATTATTTTTTTAAATTATCATGTGTCAAATGGTCAGCCCTGAAAAACATCCATGCAAGTAACATTAGGCAAACTGGTCAGTATTGATGAAACATATGGCTGCAAGACCATGATTTGAAAAATGAAGCAAGCAGGATTACTTGAAGGAATTGGAGGGAAGGAAGAGAGAAAGATAATGAAAAAATTATATTATAATTTCAAAACAAAACAATTTAAATTCTCCTAAGAGTATACAGGAAAACTTGTTTGAAGGTTCTATTAGGGGAGAGCAGCCATTCTTATAAACTTAACAGAGGAACAATTATCCTCTATTCAGGGAAGGTTATCCTCTTCAACTGAGAGTGCATCCTCAGGAGGAATGCACACAGAGCAGTGAGTAACTAAGCAGACACCCCTAACAAGACATATCAGCCCAATCAACCCTGGCAATCAATGAAGTAAGAGATGCCATTAAAGGAGAATCCTGCTACTATAATCATTCTACAATCAACAGACCTTTAGAGGCTAAGTAATAAAGAGGACATAAGGGAAGATAAGTGGACCTCTCTGGGAAGAGGAAATAAAAAGGTTTCTCAGGTGTACCATGGGCTAGTAGGTAGGAAAGTAGGTTCTGGGTCAGATATGGATATTGGAAGTATGACTTATGAAATATAAGTATTTAATATTTCACATAATTTAATTTTAAGGCATTATAATGAAATATCTCAAACAAGAATATACAACATACATGCATATAGTTTTATACTGATTCACTTGCAATCCTAACCTACTAGGATGATCCCTACTAATCCCAAGATGTAGAGATGTAAATATGAATATACACAAGATAGTAAATGCTCTGAATAGACCAACATCTGAACACACACAAACATGTGTGTGCACAAGTACACACACATGCACGCACACACACAGACACAGACACAGACACAGACACACACACACACACACCACACACACAAAGATATCATAGTCAAAACAAAGGATGGGATTTTAAATATTGCCTGAAAGGACAAACGTGTACTTACTCCATCCACGTCATCATTTGGTGAAACCTATATTCTGAAACCTGGAATCATAATGCTAACAGATCTAGGTTGAGGCTAGGCCAATATAATATTGTAAAGGCAGTATTAAAATACAATAATTTGAAGCAGTATTCTCCAAATTTGCCTTTCGAAAGAAATATAATAACAATGTTTGAGTGATTTGTGCTCATACACTATACATTTATAATTCCATGTTTCTTGCTGGAGCAATGCACTATACATGTTATCTACTATGTGTAGAATAGGGCATTATATACCCACAAAGTCATAAGTGATATCACAGCTAAATTTTTAATTGATAAATTTGCATATATTTATTGTCTACAAATTATTTAAACATGGAAATATGTAGAAACAATTTTTCTTTTGTTTTTGTTTTTCGAGACAGGGTTTCTCTGTATAGCCCTGGCTATGTTGGAACTCACTTTGTAGACCAGGATGGCCTCGAACTCAGAAATCCTCCTGCATCTGCCTCCTGAGTGCTGGGATTAAAAATGATATACACAATATATAAATATTATAAATTAAAAACAAGAACAAATAAAATTTGAGAAATTGGGCAATAATAAAAGACACTAATATTTTACCAGTGTTATTACACAAGTAATAAAAAACTGTGATAATATGCTACATATCATATTTCATGAATATAATACATATGTGCAATCTGATAAAAATACCTGCAAACAGAAAATATCACTGGCCAGAGGAGAAATGTGAAATAACTGGAATTTTTCTATATTCTTGAGTGGACCATAAAATGATGTAGCTATCATGAAAAGTAACATGATAGTTTGGAAACAACTAGAAAATAATTAGTAAAATACTCTACACTCAAAGATTTGAGTTTATTCCCAAAGAAATTAAAAATACAATCCTAAGAGGATATTTACATACCATTATATACAGCAACACTATTCTTAGCCACCCAAGAGTTGAATAAACCTTTGCAACAATGAGGAAATGAATAAAGGAATATAATGTATATAGAGACAACTAGATGTTTTTCTACCTTGAAAGTGGAATCTGTGCCATAAGCAATCATATAGATGAATCTTAAAAATATTATGCTAAGTGAAACAAGGTAGCAACTTATTAGAGCTAAAGGAATAAATAATGGAAGCATGTTGGCAGTAAATCAAAGTGGGAGGGAAAACAGAGGGATGTGGTACTCATTTGACATAAATATTTAATTTTAAAATAAGGGGTAAGCTTTAGTTTTAGTTGTAAAAAAGATGTGAATATATAGAATATTGCTGCCCTGGATCGTCGAAATTTAATATTTATCTTTATACTCAACTTATGTTCTAGTGACTCCGTCAGCATTTGTTTTAAAAAAAGCTTCTTTTTACTGCGAGTGTTTATTAATAAGGACTCATAACTTGTCAAACTGCTGAGAAAAGTAGCAGTTGAAAGTTCAGCCTTAAATGGGTTGTTATATAATCCCATCCAAACCACAGAATGCAAAATAACAGAAGAGCAGATGATAAAATTTGAAAACCAGTGAATGTAAAGAAGTAGCGTGAAATATGCACAACAAGGCTATTGCACTCGTGAACTATCAGGAACTGTAGTTACACAAACAAGACCTGCATAAGAAGTGGGACCACCATCATTTCATTACTGATAAGTAGTCATGAGTCTCCACACATCCTTGGAAAGTTACTGGTCATTCTTATTTTCTAAGGGAAGAAGCCCTCTAGAAACTTCCCCTTCCTCCTACTAAATAACATCCCATCTATGCTCATGCTACCAGTCATAATTAAACACAATGAGTCATAGAAAAAAAAACACAAAAGATGTTAAAAGTAAAGAGGGTACTATTGGGAAAAGAAGGGGATTCTTTGGGACAGAGAGAAGGCTTGATGCCCCAGTGTAGGGGAATGCCATGGCAGGGAACCGGGAGAGGCTGGGTGGGTGGAGGAGCACCTTCATAAGAAGCAGGGGGAGGGTGGATAGTATATGAGGTTTCCAAAGGGGATACCAAAAAAGGGGATAACATTTGAAATGTAAATAAATTAATGTCCAATAAAAATAAATCAAATTTAAACATAAAAAGGATAACAGAAGGTAAAGTTATTTAATATGACCAACATTCACTATCATATGTATTAAATTGCCAAATAAGGTATTTTTTTATTGATGTTAAGTCTCATAAAGACATTAAATCTCTCATCAAGTATTTTAACATAAAAAAGGATAAGGGTGTAGAAAATAAACCTGTTGCTTAGAAAAAGAAATAGTATTATCCCTTGGGAGGATAGTTTGGCAGGTTTTCACAAAGTTAAATGGTCCTATGATATGCTATAAAACCATGCAGTTAATGTATATTGGAGAAGTGTCATTTTCTTCAGTTGAGTAGCCACTAGTAAGTTGCCTATGTCCTGGTAAATGAGTGTTCACATGCAACCCTTGGCACAAGCAATTCTAATTAAAAATGTTGGATCATATAAAAATAATAAAACAAAAAGATAGGAGGGAAAATGGCAATAAAATTCAGACAAAAGGGAGGGGCATATTTCAGGACATTTAGAAGTGAAACAATTGACAACTAATTTTTAGTAAAAACAAACAAAAAGAGTTAAAAACCAAAAATGTATGAAAATGATAGTTATAGGTACTTACATACATTGAAAACTATGACCACCCAGATATCTACATGCAAACAACTATACATTTTATTTATAATGGCTAAGACATGGAAAAAACCAGGATACATTTTAATATATCAATAGAAAATGTGATATGTCCACACAATAGACTACTGCTGAGCAGCAAAACTGAATGACCTATAAACCCATGAAATACTTAGGTGGACTGGATATGAAATGTATATCAGTGTGGAAAAGATGAGAGGGGTAAGCTTTCCATGAATGCAAGGAATAGTACATATAATTCAAGAAAAGGAAATATCAGCTTTACAACTTCACATTGTAGTGGTTAGTAGTTTGAAAACATATTAAATAACAGAATTATTAGGATTCGGAAAACAAATTATATGATACCTACTTTGTGAAAATATGCATCCATGCCTGGATCGAAACCTATATTTAAAGCAAATATAAATAAACAACATATGTAATTACAAGAAAGTAATTTAGAAGGTGGATTTCATAATCACATGGAAAAATAGTGAATGTTGCTAATATACATAACAATAATACTGAACTGCTTCAGAAATAAGGTAATGACTTATGTAAATTTGAAAATGAAAGGCGTTTATTAAAATATACAAGTAAATAAATAAAAAACCACACATGATTCAGGCAATAATCTTAATTTTATTCACTATCAGGCAAGTTAGCAGTGCTTATATAATAGGAAAAGAGAATTATATTAATGAGTACCTGATATGGAAGCCAGATTTAACATTTATCTGAAAGTTTACAGAAAAAATAAATAGTAAGTTCTAATGATTCATACAGTGTATATACCTATTGATACCAAAATGAATTCATGTTTATCTTAACACCTATTAAATCACTATATACAAAAGTTAGTGTATACATTTATCTTGGAGCTATGTTCCATAATTCATAAACAGAATATACTGATGCTTAATGCTCATATTTAAAATTGAATCAATTAATATTTGCATTTACCCTATCCTTATTCAGTGTATTCCTGAGTGAGTTCCATGACAGCCAAAGCTACACAGCAAAAGCCTGTCTCGATAAAACAAAACAAACAAACAAACAAACAAACAAACAAACAAAAAAACCCAACAACAAAAACCAAAAGCAAAAAGATAAAGTAAAAGACAATAGGAAAAACAAGAAATACTTGGTGTCCTTCCTGTGTTTGGTCTTTCTTTACTCTTTAATAGGGCAAAGGCTGCGTTGGTACAATGTAGGAATGTCAGATAGTGAAAAAACAATTGGGTTTCTTTGGTATTGTACTGTCAGTGTATAATAGTTTAGAAGTTACCATGAACAACTTGTGCAAAATTGATGACTTAACATAGGAGTTGAGCTCATTTTTGTTAGAATTTGGAATATGCTTTAATTACATATATAAATATAAATGGTAAAATTTATAATTACTTAAATTTGTCTTTTATTGCCATGACATTTAATAAAAGTAAACTATGTCATTGTCCTTAAAGAAAAGAAAACACAAACTGAAGATAAATTACGTCCATTCCATCTCTGATAGGAGTATACTTAATTTTAAACACCTTTACATTGCCCTAAAACTCACAAATTATTCAAGATTGAATGGTTTTACAGTGCCCAGTATGCAAAGATAGGAGTGGAACTTTTCTTGATTATAAAAAAGTCATAGTGAATGATCAGCACAAAGAAGCTTAATAGGGTTTATACAGGTAGGTATATCATATAACAAACAAACTAGAATTGTTTCTTTATTTAATCATTTACAGTATTTAATTTTATCATATTTTGATTCCCTTATTTTGATCTATAGAGTTTGGAAGTTGTTTACTTAGGAGATTATTTTACTCCAATGGAAATCAAAATATCTCAAAGTAGCCAACATGAATATAAATGGTAAGAAGATGGAAGCAATCCTACTAAAATCAGGGACTAGACAAGGCTGCACACTTTATCCCTACCTATACAAGATTGTACTTGAAGTCCTAGCCAGAGCAATTCGACAACAAAACGAGATAAAGGGGATACAAATTGGAAAAGAAGAAGTCAAAATATCACTTTTTGAAGATGATATGATAGTATATATAAGGGACCCTAAAAATTCCACCACAGAACACCTAAACCTGATAAACAGCTTCGGTGAAGTAGCTGGATATAAAATTAACTCAAACAAGTCAATGGCCTTTCTATACACAAAGAATAAACAAGCTAAGAAAGAAATTAGGGAAAAAAACACACTTCTCAATAGTCACAAATATTATAAAATACCTTGACTTTACTCTAACTAAAGAAGGGAAAGATCTGTATGATAAGAACTTCAAGTCTCTGAAGAAAGAAATTAAAGATCTCAGAAGATGGAAAGATCTCCCATGGTCATGGATTGGCAGGATCAACATTGTAAAAATGGCTATCTTGCCAAAAGCAATCTACAGATTCAATGCAATCCCCATCAAAATTCCAACTCAATTCTTCAACGAAATGGAAAGGGCAATCCCCAAATTCATCTGGAATAACAAAAAACCTAGGATAGGATAGCAAAAACCCTTCTCAACGATAAAAGAACCTCTGGTGGAATCACCATGCCTGACCTAAAGATTTACTACAGAGCAATTGTGATAAAAAACAGCATGGTACTGTTATAACAACAGAAAAGTAGACCAATGGAATAGAATTGAAGACCCAGAAATGAACCCACACACTTATGGTCACTTGATCTTCGACAAGGGATCTAAAACTATACAGTGGAAAAAGGACAGCATTTTCAAAAAAATGGTGCTGGCACAACTGGAGGTTATCATGTAGAAGAATGCGAATTGATCCATTCCTATCTCCTTGTACTAAGGTCAAATCTAAGTGGATCAAGGAGCATCACATAAAACTAGAGACACTGAAACTTATAGAGGAGAAAGTGGGGAGAAGCCTCGAAGATATCGGCATAGAGGAAAAGTTCCTGAATAGTACAGCAATGGCTTGTGCTGTAAGATCAAGATTTGACAAATGGGACCTCATGAAACTGCAAAGCTTCTGTAAGGCAAAAGACACCGTCAATAAGACAAAAAGGCCACCAACAGATTGGGAAAGGATCTTTACCTATCCTAAACCAGATAGAGGACTAATATGCAATATATATAAAGAACTCAAGAAGGTGGACTCCAGAAAAACAAATAACCCCATTAAAAAATGGGGCTCAGAACTGAACAAAGAATTCTCACCTAAGGAATACCAAATGGCAGAGAAGCACCTGAAAAAATGTTGAACATCCTTAATCATCAGGGACATGCAAATCAAAACAACCCTGAGATTCTACCTCACACCAGTCAGAATGGCTAAGATCAAAAATTCAGGTGACAGCAGATGCTGGTGAGAATGTGGAGAAAAAGGAACACTCCTCCACTGTTGGTGGGATTGCAAGCTTGTACAGAAATCAGTCTGGCGGTTTCTCAGAAAATTGGACAAGGTACTACAGGAGGATCCTGCAATACCTCTCCTGGGCATATATCCAGAAGATGTTCCAACTAGTAAGAAAGAAATATGCTCCACTATGTTCATAGCAGCCTTATTTATAATAGCCAGAAGCTAGAAAGAACACAGATGCCCCTCAATAGAGGAATGGATACAGAAAATGTGATACATTTACACAATGGAGTACTACTCAGCTATTAAAAAGAATGAATTTATGAAATTCCTAGGGAAATGGTTGGACCTGGAGGGCATTATCCTGAGTGTTGTAACCCAATCACAAAAGAACTCAAATGATATGTACTCACTGATAAGTGGATATTAGCCCAGAAACTTAGGATACCCAAGATATAAGTTACAATTTGCAAAACACATGAAACTCAAGAAGAACGAAGACCAAAGTGTGGACACTTTGCCCCTTCATAGAATTGGGAACAAAACACCCATGGAAGGAGTTACAGAGACAAGTTTGGAACTGAGACAAAAGGATGGACCATCTAGAGACTGCCATATCCAGGGATCCATCCCATAATCAGCCTCCAAATGCTGACACCATTGCATACACTATCAAGATTGTCCTGTTTATCAGGTTTAGGAGTTCTCTGGTGGAATTTTTAGGGTCACTTATATATACTATCTTATCATCTGCAAAAAGTGATATTTTGACTTCCTCTTTTCCAATTTGTATCCCCTTGATCTCGTTTTGTTGTCATTTGCTCTGGCTAGGACTTCAAGTACAATGTTGAATAGGTATGGGGAGAGTGGACAGCCTTGTCTAGTCCCTGATTTTATTGGGATTGCTTCAAGCTTCTCACCATTTATTTTGATGTTGGCTACTGGTTTGCTGTAGATTGCTTTTATCATGTTTAGGTATGGGCCTTGAATTCCTGACCTTTCCAAGACTTTTATCATGAATAGGTGTTAATTGGGAACAGAACACCCATGGAAGGAGTTACAGAGACAATGTTTGGAGCTGTGACGAAAGGATGGACCACCTAGAGACTGCCATATTCAGAGATCCATCCCATGATCAGCATCAAAACGCTGACACCATTGCATTCACTAGCAAGATTTTGCTGAAAGGACCCAGATATAGCTGTCTCTTGTGAGAATATGCAGGGTCCTGGCAAACACAGAAGTGGATGCTCACAGTCAGCTAGTGAATGGATCACAGGGCCCCCAATGGAGGAGCTGGAGAAAGTACCCAAGGAGCTGAAGGGATCCGCAACCCTATGGGTGTAACAACATTATGAACTAACCAGTTCCCCGGAGCTCTTGACTCTAGCTGCATATGTATCAAAAGATGGCCTAGTCGGCCATCACTGGAAAGAGAGGCCCATTGGACATGCAAACTTTATATGCCCCAGTACAGGGGAACGCCAGGGCCAAAAAGTGGGAATGGGTGGGTAGGGGAGTGGGGGGAGGGTATGGAGGACTTTTGGGATAGCATTGGAAATGTAATTGAGGAAATACAAACAAATATTAAAAAATAAAATAAAATAAAATATCTCTAAATTTGAATTTTGATTTTTGACTTATTTTGATATCAAGATTTAATTTCATCTATCTCTTTTCTTCCTCTCAATCTTCCAATATACTTTTCCCACTGTCTTTAATTTTTTTCATTAATTTTCTGTATGTTCAGTGCCAAATGGTCAGCTCTGAAAAAATACATATAACTTTTTTAAAAAATATTTTATTTATTTATTTATTTATTTATTTATTTATTCCTCTCCTGATCCACCCTATGACTGTTTCACATCCCATACCTCCTCCCTGCTCCACTATCTTTATGAGGATATCCACAGCCCACAGCCCCTACCCCAGGAGATCTCTGAACTCATTGAGGCCTCCAGTCTCTTGAGGGTTAGGTGCATTTTCTCTCACTAAACCCAAACCTGATAGTCCTCTACCGTATATGCTTTGGGGGCCTCATATCAGCTGGTGTACACTGCCTGCTTGATGATCCTGAATCTGAGGAATCTCAGGGGTCCATCCAGGTTAATTATGAGTGATGGTCCTTCTACAGGGTTGCCCTCCTCAGCTTCTTCCACCTTTCCCCTAATTCAACCACAGGGGTCAGCAGCTTTAGTCCATTGGTTGGGTGTCATGATAGGTCTTTTTGTGATCACTCCATAGCCTCAATAATAGTGTCAGACCTTGGGGCCTCCTCTTGAGCCGGATCCCACTTTGGGACTGTTGCTGCACCTTCTTTTCTTCAGGCTCCTCTCCATTTCCATCCCTGCAGTTCTTTCAGACAGGAACAGTTATGGGTCAGAAGTTTGAGTATGCAATGGCAATGCCATCCATCACTTGATGCCTTTTCTTTCTGTTGGAGGTGGGCTCTACAAGTTCCCTCTCTCAAATGTAGGGCATTTCATCTAAGGTCCTTCTTTTTGATCCCTGAGTGTTTCTTATGTCCCAGGTCTCTGGTACATTCTGAAGAGTCCCTCAAACTTCCTACCTCTGGAACTTGCCTGTTTCCAGTTTCTTTTCCCTCCCAAGTGTGACTGAGACATCCTTACTTGGGCCATTCAAGTTGTTGACCATTTTGAGTTCTGTGGACTCTATCATTGGTATTCTGTACTTTTTAGTCTAATATCCACGTATTAATGAGTACATACAATGTATGTCCCTCTGGGTCCAAGTTAGGAGAATTTACAATAAAGGAATCTTGAATGGCTGAGAAACACCTAAAGAAATGTGCATTTTCTGTACCCATTCCTCTGTTGAGGAACATCTGGGTTATTTCCAGCTTCTGGCTATTATAAATAAGGCTGCTATCTTTGAGGCTTTTCCCCATTTTCTCCTCTATAAGTTTCAGAGTCTCTGGTTTTGTGGAGTTCCTTGATCCACTTAGAATTGAGCTTTTTACAAGGAGATAAGAATGAATCAATTCACATTCTTCTACATGATAACCACCAGTTGTGTGAGCATCATTTGTTGAAATTGCTGTCGTTTTTTTCCCAGTGGATGGTTTTAGCTCCCTTGTCAAAGATCAAGTGACCATAGGTGTGTGGGTTCATTTCTGTGTTTTCTATTCTATTCCATTGATCTACCTGTCTGTTGCTGTACCAGTACCATGCAGTTTTTATCACAACTGCTCTGTAGTACAGCTTGAAGTCAGCCATGGTGATTCCACCAGAGGTTCTTTTATTGTTGAGAATAGTTTTTTGCTATCCTAGGTTTTTTTGTTATTCTAGATGAATTTCCAAATTGCCCTTTCTAACTCAGTGAAGAATTGAGTTGGAATTTTGATGGGGATTGCATTGAATCTGTAGATTGCTTTTGGCAAGATAGCCATTTTGACTGTTTATCCTGCCAATCCATGAGCATCGGACATCTTTCCATCTTCTGAGATCTTCTTCCATTTCTTTCTCCAAGAGACTTGAAGTTCTTATCATACAGATCTTTCACTTCCTTATTTAGATCACACCAAGGTATTTTATATTATTTGTGATTATTATGAAGGATGTTTTTTTTCTAATTTCTTTCTCAGCCTTTTTATCCTTTGTGTAAAGAAAGACCACTGATTTGTTTGAGTTAATTTTATATCCAGCTACTTCACTGAAGCTGTTTATCAGGTTTCAGAGATCCCTTGTGGAATTTTTAGGGTCAATTATATATACTATCATTGCATCTATCATATTTTGAATTCTTCCTTTCCAGTTTGTTTCCCCTTGATCAAAGTTCTTAATGATCAGAGAAATGCAAATGAAAATGACCCTGACATTCTACCTTTCACCAATCAGAATGGCTAAGGTCGAAACCTCAGGTGATAGCACATGTTGGTGAGGATGTGGATAAAAAGTAACATTCATCAATTATTGGTGGGATTGCAAACTGATACAACTACTCTGGAGGTCAATCTGGAGGTTCTTCAGACAACTGGAAATAGATCTACCTGAAGACCTAGCGATACCACTCATAGGAATATTCCCTAAAATTGCCACAGGGGCAGATATTCCACTATGTTCACAGCTGCCTTGTTTGTGATAGCCAAAAGCTGGAAACAACGCAGATATGTCTCTGCAGAAAAATGGATACAGAAAATGTGGTTCATTAACAAAATGGAATACTATCAGCTCTTAAGAACCTTAACAAGGACAGCCTGGGTTTTGTAGGCAAATGGATGGTACTAGAAAACATATATAGAACTTATAGATACTGAACAAGTTATATTTAGGACACACATATATTTCCAAAATATATGTTTATACATTTCATTTGTGTGTGTGAGTTTGTGTGTATGTGAATAGATTTTTAGCAAATGAGGTTGTAATGAGAGTAGAATTTGAAGAAGTGGAAGAGCCATGAAGGACAGCTATTTCGTAAACACCATGCAAAATTTTAAGAAGGATCTTGTCATTGCATAAATTTATCATTGCGCTTGTATTTAGTCAATGCAACTAACATAGTCATGTGAAGTTATTTGGTTTCTAGGTATAATCATTTCATACTTTTTCTTTGGTGGATAAATTAATAAAATATATTAGATACTGAAAGATTAATATTTAATGTGAAGCTTCACAGGTTGCATGGAGAACACCTATTCTAATCATATAAATGTTGTTTGAATTGTATAGATTTGCAGTCTCTAACTTTAGCATATGGTGCTCTTATTTGTAAAATATTTTTAAATAGTAAAATGTACAAAATTAAAAATATAAGTATCATTCACAAGCTTTAATTTTTAACTACTTGTTATAGTATGGTATGTGCCTCAAAGATGTGGTGTAATTATTTTCTTATTCAAAAATTGCCTATTATAAAGTGATAAATCTTACTTAAGTAAATACATCTTACTTACAGAAAACATTATGGTCATTATTTTATTTCCACCAAACCTTTCAGATAGTTATCATTATTTTACTTGGTTTAATACTGATAAAGTTCAAGATTTGAAATAATCTAATCCAGTGATCCTATCTTAACTGCAATTTAATCTAGCCTGTCAAACTATAACCCTTTATCATGTATCCCATAAATATGGCTAATCATTTTTCATGAGTACAATTTCAAACACTTTGCCTTAGTTACCACTCAATAGTGTTTTCATGTACTTCAAATTTCCTCCTTTTTAACTCTTTGAAGATTCCTTTGAACTCATTTTATGTGATAAACTTTACCATCAATTACATATTGTTTCCTGTGAATTAACTGCCTTCTTGCAGTATCTTTATCATTTATATTTAATACTCACTATAGTACTTTTGACATCTCACAATTAGAATGTGGAATTATGTTAGATTCCTTTAGGAGAAAGAAAATCTACATATATTGTATGAATTTTTAAAAATTTATTAGGTATTTTCTTCATTTGCATTTCCAACGCTCTCCCAAAAGTCCCCCATACCCTCCCCCCCCTCAACTCCCTACCCACCAACTCCCACATCTTGGCCCTGGCATTCATGTGTACTGGGGCATATAAAGTTTGCAAGACCAAAGGGCCTCTCTTCCCAATGATGGCCGACTAGACCATCTTCTGATACATATGCAGCTAGAGACACGAGCTCCTGGGGTACTGGTTAGTTCAGTGAGTTCTGAATACGGAACGGTTCTGCAACTTTGTAGACCCGGCTGGCCTCAAACTTAGAAATCCGCCTGCCTCTGCCTCCTAAGTGCTGGGATTAAAGGTGTGTGCTACCACTGCCCGGCACTTTATCTTTTTCTATATGTGTGATGAATTGATACAAGAAAATATAATGTAGTTCCTGTATCATTCATGCTCCATAAAACAGCAGCACTGTAGGGCTTTATTTTATAACTGAGAACACTTCCATCTGGACACTAATTTACGTAGTAATGTATGCACCTGCTCTCCATATTATAGCGCCTGTGATGGGCATGCATGAATTTAGTGATCAGGAGTGCAACCCCAGATGCTTCCCAAATCTCTGTTCATGCTACTACTCCTTTGCCAGTCTGACTTAACATTCAACACACACACGAAAATATGAGAATACTTGGTGCAACCATTCTGTAAATAAGTATAGAAAATTCTTCATGAAACAAAAACTACATTTATCAGATAATTAAAATATTACATTCTTTAGCATATACCCAAAGGATTCAACATTCTATTCCACAGATTCTTGCTCAGCAATGTTATTTGCTGTCTGATATACAGTAACTAGAAAAGGAAAATACCACAAATGACCTTCAACAGATCAATCAATAATAAAAATTTGACACATATATATAATGAAGTAATATTCATTTGTAAAGAAAAAACTTCAAAATGTATAGATAAGTGGGTGAACCTAGAAAAACAGTTATCTTGTGTGAGGTAATGCCGACTCAGAAGTAAAACACTATATGTTCTCTCTTTCATAAGATACCAAACTTCAAAGTTGAGTATGAAACATGACGAATTCACAGAAATCTGGAAAATATTAAAGGATTACAGTGTGACACAGATGTTTGAAATTGACGTATCAGGGTAGAGGTGACAGGAAAATTAGGGGAAATGTTTTAATTTGGGACATAGGGAGGAAAATAACACCATGTTTGTTGAACAAAACTACCAGGAATTAATTTTATATTTCCCTAAAATTATAGATTGTTTATTCAAATAAATATTTGTGTAAATTATCTAGTATATCTAATTGGCATGACTGTGAACACAACAATTGATCAACAGTTCATATAAAACATATCTACTATATCTATGGCTCAGGAAACTTTACAGAAGGGGGAGAATTATTGTTAAGAGAGAAAACTCTAGGATGATGTCTTCCACAAAAACAAAAAACAAAACAAAACAAAACAACAAAAAAACCCAAAAAACAAACACCTCTCATAGAAATGGTTGAATAAATAATACCTGAAAATGGCAGCATCAGTGACCATAATGACATAGAAAGTGAAATGTTTACAATTATAATAAAATATTTATAATATTAGTCATAAACCACCAGTCATCTAAAATCTCAATACAATTTTTGTACGAATAATAGATTTGATGTTTTTGTAACTTAATAAATTAAAATGTACATTTCTTTTATACTGCGAGTTAAGGAAAAGAGGAGTTCAGATCAAATTATTAAAGTAACAATATATCCTTCATTTCATTTATATCACTGTGTTGTTATAAATAAACTTAAATAAATAAAATTATAATATTTATATAATCTGTTTATATATGCAATGTGATAAACATAATAATGAACTCCCCTCCTATATAAGTGCACCAAATATATCCTATAGTAGGCTCTTGATGCTGTGAATACAATGTCTTATCAAACAAAGGGGGTCTTTGCATGTACTATGAGCTTAACAATCTAGAGATAAGAGTGACTATTCAGGTTATTCTAGTGTGGTAACCTGGGTCCTAACAGCATAAAGAAGACCCGGAGCCCATTAATTGTAGAAGGAAATAGCATGAGAACAGAGCAATGAACATTGATTGTTTCGAAGATGGAAAAAAAGCTATGATGCAATCTCAAGATGAGGTTGGCCTCAAGAAGTGGCAAAAGTTAAGAGGGCTGACTTTCTCCTGGAGTTAGCAAGAGGAATGAAGTATACCAACACAGTGATTTTGCTGTCAAAATCAATGACTACCCTTTCCCTTCACTATGCTCCTCACCCTATTGTTTATCTAAATAAGCTTTGTGTTAACAATCATGACTAGCAATCAGAATTTTCTCCTTTTGTTTTCAGAAAATATACTCTATACCTCTAAGTGGGTTTAAAGGAACTTTTATAAAAATATGCTCAGAGAAAGTTTCTTAAAATGAAATTTAAAACAATATATTCTCAAATATAATGGTATTCTTAGCTAGACAACATTTATTAGGGAAAAAGAAAAAACAGCGAGCATGAGAAGTTCACCTACAAACAAAGGGGAAGTGTACATTTTTCTTTGTTTTGGTTATTTTGTTGTTGTTTTGGATTCTGAACAATAGATGGCCTGGGATTCCAGTGCAGAGCTGTTTTAAGCTCATAAATGTTTGTTCTGATTAATCTAAACCCTCTGACATGTTAAGGATAAGGAAGGAATGCTTACAGATCTCTGCCTCATATGTGGCTTGCTCTGTGAAAGAATGGAGTATAGGACTTAGGGAGTTGGAGGGGTCAAGAACAATACAATAGATCTACAGAGTCAACTAACCTGGTCCCATGGTAGTTGATGGAAACCAAATAACCAACCAAAGAGCATGCAGAGACTTTACCTATACACTTGTGTAGCAAATGCACAGTGTGGTCTACTCTGTTCTAAGTCATTGGATTCCCATCCCCTAGCAGGATTGCCTTGGCAGCCCTCAGTTTGAGTGGATATGGCTAGTCCTGCTGCAATTTGATGTTTTAGGGTAGTGTGGTACCCAATGCGTGCTTCAGTTTCTCTGGGGTGAAGGAAAGGAGGTATTGTGGGAAGGAGTTTGTGAGGGTAGGATGGGAAGGAGAAGAAGGAGGGAGGGCTGCATCATGATTAAAATGAATGAATGAATGAATGAATGAGTAAATAAATAAATGGAATACCTTTCTATGAATTATGTCAACATTAAGGGAAATACATGTTTATTTTCTTAGTAGTTGAAATGATAATCTAGCCACTTATTCTTTAATAGATGAATATGTTTCAAATCCTGAAATACTACAAAACAATACAAACTAATGAGTTATTGATCCATGCATCAACTTGGATGATGACTCAGGAAGTTTATTAAAGGAAATGTTTGTCCCTAACAGGTATATAGCATTGATTCCTATTTTCCAAAATGCTATAGAAAAATAAAATTTAATGAAAAAACATCCCAGGAGTCAATGTGGGTTACCATAACCGAAATTCCTAAAAGTGGAGACATGGGACCTGAGAAGGCCACCTCTTGTAAGCAGCACCCACAGTGAAGTGATAAGGACATGAACTAACCGACAAATCATTCCACCCAAAATATGTCCTGTCTAAAAGAAATTCAGAGACAAAGATGGAGCAGAGACTTAGAGAAAGGCCAAACAATAACTGGTTCAACTTGAGACCATAGGCAACCACCAATCCACTACATTAAAATGATACTCTGTTGACCTTGCAGACAGTACCCTAGCATAATCATTCTCTGAAAGGCTTTACCCAGCAGCTGACTGGAACAGATGCAGATACCCACAGCCAATCATTGGACAGAGGTAGGGAATTCTTTCTTTTTTTCTATTTTTCTTTTTTTATTGGATAATTTATTTATTTACACTTTAAATGTTATCCTCTTTCCCAATTTCCCCTCCAGAAACCCTCTATTCTACTCTTCCTGATTCTATGAGGGTGCTCCCCATCCATGCACCCACTCCTACCTCCAATCCTTTCATTTCCGTGATGTAGGCAATTCTTCTGGAAGATTTGTGGAAGAAATGAAGGCCCTGGAGGGGTTGGAAAACTAACAGGAGGACCAACAGAGTCACCTAACCTGGACCCTCTTAGGAGCACTCACAGACTGAGCCACCAACCAAAAGAAACACAAGGACTGGAATGAGGCTACAAATATGTATCAGACATGTCTCCATGTGCTCACCCCCTCCCAAAGAACTGGAACAGAAGAAGAAGAAGTTGTAGCCTGAATATGGAGTCTGTTCCCCAGCAGGGATGCACTTACTCTGGCAGAGACTTGATGTGACAGGTTGGGAGGATAAGGGGCAGGGGAGAGTACCCTCTCAGATGAAAAGGGAATGGCAGTTAGAGAAGAGACTCTCTTGGGGGGATCAGAAGGGGATATAAACAAGTAATATATATATGTATATATATACATATATACATATGCATATATACATACATAAACACAAGTAATATATATTATATATATTATAATTATATAATATATTACATACTTCATATATATGTGTGTGTGTGTGTGTGTATATATATATATATAAAGAAAAATGGAATCTCAAAGATCCAAATGGTAGTCTTTAAATGAGGCTGGCAATGCTCACACATGTAAGTTAAGTCATTTTACATTCAGAATGTTATATCTAGGTACCAAGGTTATTTTCACATTTAAAATATTTCTACAATTCCTTTATAGTATGCATTATATGCCTTTGTTATTTCTTCAATAAAATACAATGTTTGTTGCTTTCTCACTGATATAACCATATACATAACAAAATTTAGTTTAAAAGAGACACAGTTTATTTTTAGCTAACAACTCAAGGAAATGTAATCCTTCTTTAGAAGGAAGGAAGAATTGAATGATCATAGGTGGATGCTCAATTAAGTAGCAAAGACAGCTCAACCAGGAGCCTGAATTACCCATGTAGATTCATCAAAATATGTGTCCTTTAGGTTATGCTAGTGTACTAGCTGGTTTTGGTTGTCAACTTGACACAGGCTGGAGTTATCACAGAGAAAGGAGCTTCAGTTGGGGAGATGCCTCCATGAGATCCAGCTTCACAATTAGTGATCAGGGGGAAAGGCCCCTTGTGGGTGGGACCATCTCTGGGCTGGTAGTCTTGGGTTCTATAAGAGAGCAGGCTGAGCAAGCCAGGGGAAACAAGCCAGTAAAGAACACCCCTCCATGGCCTCTGCATCAGCTCCTGCTTCCTGACCTGTTTAAGTTCTAGTCCTGACTTCCTTTGGTGATGAACAACAATGTGGAAGAGTAAGCTGAATAAATTTCCCTTTCCTCCCCAAGTGCTTCTTGGTCGTGATGTTTGTGCAGGAATAGAAACCCTGACTAAGACAGCTAGGTTCATCTGACTTGATGGAGAAAACAAGATATCCCACAACAAAATCTAATTTAATTTATATCTTTTGACAAACCCAATCACACAGAAGATACTAAAAGGAAAATCCTAATGCAAGGATGTTAACTACACCTAGGAAAACACAGAAAAAGATCCCATACCAGCAAAATTTTAAAAAGAACAAAAACACACTTCCCCCAACACACACACACACACACACACACACACACACACACACACACATACACACAAACACCACCTATTAAAACTACCATCAAAGCAGTGTGAAATCACTGCATGTTTCTTTCAGGTCAGCTTGAATGTCTCTTTACTTTGGGTGTGGCTTAATTTAACTGTGTAAGCATTCTAATTTTTGAGAGTGTCTTTCTCATATTCATGCAAAAAAATACTGGCAATTAACCAACTTAGGTTCAGTTTTTGCAGTATGCTCTTCCAGACCCATTAAGAACCCTAAAAAGCTATAAGCATAGTCCTACACCTGCAGTCCCTGTGTATTCCAGTACATTAGAAATTACTACCATTTAGCATAATTATTTATGATGGTGTCAGTGAAGTCTACAGACACACCATTTTATGGGTAGAAGGGTGTTTCCCTCAAAGGATAGTTACATTGCAATACCTTAACTGACATCATGATCAACCAGATAATCTAGAACTTCTTACTTTATGTACCTCTCTCCTTCACCTTCTAATTATTCTTTTACATAAACCTTAAGCTACTCAGAATCTCCAATAAGTCAGAGTCACTGGACTTCTGTACCTGATGCTCTTCCCAATGTGATGCATTCATTAACATATTTTTGTTGGCATCTTGAGAAGTGATGGCTTTCAGACCAAAATGTCGAGTAGCTGACTTCTTTTATATAGCTGCACATGTGATTTCTTTTCATGTTTTGGTAATACAATATTTGTTGTCCAGTAGATCCATTCCATGATTTACCAGATGCTTGTTATTTTTCTATTATGATCAAAGAAGATACTCTCCATGGATTTTAAACATTAACAGAAATGATCTGGGTAAATTCAGATGTAAATTGTAGGAGTAAAAACTACTCTGATGTGAACTATTACAATAATATGGTAGAAAGGTAGGGTCTAGGCATTTGGTATTTATTTTTGATGACAATAATTGCAAATAACATAATGAGTTAAGTTAGTATTGAAAAAAAGTATTATACAATATAAAAAATAATATTATTTTATAATATATAAAACAAAGAAATGCAGGTAGGCCATGGAAAATACTAATATAAATATCAGAAAATAGTCTCGGTACCCCTTCAATTTTATCACATTTTTCCAATCAATTTCTCTTTCTGGAGGGTTTTAAGCACAAGTAATTATTTCTTGTGATAAGTATACTAATTTTAATATAATACTATTGTGAAAATTTAGTAATGTAAAAATAGTAGTATCTAAGTTTGCTTAATACTTCATAAAAAAAAAAAAAAAACTATAATGTCAGCTGGGCAGTGGTGGCACACTCCTTTAATCCCAGCACTTGGGAGACAGAGGTAGGCAGATTTCTGAGTTTGAGGCCTGCCTGGTCTACAGTATGAGTTCCAGGACAGCCAGGGCTATACAGAGAAACCCTGTCTAGAAAAACAAAAACAAACAAACAAAAAAACCCAAATACAAAAATAAATACAAAAACAAAGAAACAAACAACAACAAAAATCTAAATAGAATGTCCATTGATAATATCACTACAGATATTGGTGAGATATTTTGATGTAATAGAATTGGCTATTGGGTGTTAGAATAGAAGATATTATAAAAGTTAGCCTAAATACATTATTCTTTTTATTAACTTTATTTTAATACTAGGGAAGAATCTTTAAAAAAATGAAACTCAGAACATATATGGTTTTTATTCAAAATGTATCTTTTATTATTTTTAATATGTATTTTTAAATTTTAAAAATTGTTTTAATTTACTTTTCCAATGTTTCCTCCTGCCTGGTCCTTCCTCTAAGAGTTCTTCACTCTTTCCCTTGTCTCCTTTGCCTTTGAGAGTGTGATGCCCACCCACTCACCAACCCACCTACTCCCAGATCACTCCCGCCATCCCCCTTCCCTGCCGCATCAAATCAATATAGGATTAGGTGCTTCTCCTCCTATTGAGGCCAGACGAGACAGTCATTTACTACATATGTGCAGAGGGCCACAAACCAGTCCATGTGTGCTCTTTCCTTGGTGGCTTAGCCTCTGAGAGCTCTGTGGGGCCTAGGTTAGTTGATACTGTTAAGTCTTCCCCTTCCACTCCTTCAAACCTTTTCCTAAGTCTTCTATCGGGGTCTCCGTTCTCAATCTCTAAGTATCTGTGTCTGTCTCAGTCAGCTGTTGGTAGAGTTATTCAGAGGACAGCTATGCTAGGCTCTTTTCTACAAATGCAATATGGCACCAGTAATATTAACAGGGTTTGGTGACTATCCGTTGGATAGATATCAAGTTGGGCTGGTGACTGGATGTCTTTTTCTTCAATCTCTGCTCAGTTTTGTCCTTGTATTTCTTTTAGTCAGGAACAATTCTGAGTCAAAAAATTTAATTGTAGGTTGGTAACTCCATATATCCACTAGGGGTCCTGTCTGTCTACTGGAAGTGATCACTTCAGAATCCATTTCTCTAATGTTGGACATTTTGGCACCTTCTTGAGATGGTAGGTGTTCCCTTATGCTCCTGGAACTCTGTCTCTTGCCTAAGTTACCGCCCCCCACATCCTGACTGACCAGAGATTAGGTGGAACTCTGGCAGGGCGTGGGTCTTCCCTTCCCCCACTTCCCCTGGAACCCTTTTTTTAGTTCCCAACAAGATACTATGTAAATGACAAAGCATATAAATTTTAATAATATCACTAAATAACTCTGATGATAAATCTATGAATCAGATCATTGAATATTTATATTGTATTATTAATTATATACTCATTAAAGAGAAAAATTTAGTAACATCAGAAATATAATAACATGTAGAAAAGAAAGATATTTTAATCACAAAGATTTATTATAAATATAAGTATATGAAACATTACTACAAACTAAAGTAAAAGAACAATTATATGCCACAGGTACTATGGTTGTGGGAACAGCTGGAGGCATACTGGTTTACCTAAATATTTATAGACAGCATTTATTTTTTGGACATATTTTAATTTTCATGCGAAGAATGACAAGGAAATTACATTGAACTGATTCAGTGACAAATACTTTCAGGAAGAAAGAAACCCTACCATAGAGGACAACATGGTAGAATATGAAATCAAGAATAAAAGGAAAGCTAAAGTAATAACAATCCAAATCACCCAATTTACAAAATAAAATTAAGAAAATTTTCATGTAACAAAGTTGTGTATCAACCACATTCTAATCTAACTTTTCAGTTATTAATGCTTAGGTTTAACTATAATCACATTTTAAAACTAACTATATGAAGGTAACACATTAGTTCTAGCAAAATATAAACATTATAAATTTAGACAAAACTGTAGCATATTACTTAAATATGACAATAATTGAAAATAATCATTAGATAACAGAAAGTGCTTTGAGGACACAAGAGTGGCCTGCAAGGAAATTGTTAACCAATAAGCTCTAACAAATATCTTTGCTTTCATGATTAATAATGAGCTTTGCTTTATAGAATTTTGGAAGAACTTTAAAAAATGACTTCCAATAATAAATATAAATGATTAGAAATGCTAGACATTTGTAGTTTAACAAAGTTTGGTTGTAATCTTAAGAAATGCTCAACTCACTATAAGCTGTTACTCATCTTAGTGACAGTAAATAAGAACTCATTTTAGTCTGGGATTATGCTAGGATCAACATGAAAATTAATCAAACTTTCTTGATTAATCAAAATTACATATTATCATCCTGATTGCAATCACCTATCAGAAGAATCATCTTCCAGAGTAATCTGTGCAAAAAGTAATTAGCACCAATGAACCAAATGTTGGAAGTCTGTGCATCTCAAAAGAGCTAGTTGATAATTCCACATCTCTGCTTTCCTTATAAAAACAAACAAACAAATAGTATGATGTGCTTGGTGCAGTAGTTCTAATCTTCTATTATACCACAGTAGAACACACTGAAAACTTCTATCAAAACAAATAAATCACAATTATATTGGATATTTTCTAAAATATATATATACATATTCATATTATTAACAGATTGTATTGTTACCTGAAACTTTTAAATTTGTAAAAAAAAATAATAACAAGGCATTGCATAATTTTTATATGGCTTTCATTTAATACTCCTTTCATGTCTTTAAAAAAATTAAACAGAGTAACTCTAAGTATTTGAAGTGATTGAAATGAAGAGATGTTTTTAGTTCTGAAGAATTAATTACAACAGAGTGCAATTGAGAAAAACATCATGAAATCAACAGGCACAGGTCTGTTTAGCTCAATTGCTTGATTTACTTAATCTGTGTTAAGTTAGTACTTATAAAGAAAGAATGTGGTGCAATAGAAACCACTCTTTAATGCTTAGAAGCACTAAAGAAAGCCTTAGTGTCAGACATTGATGAGACTATTGTCAATAAATTACAACCTCTCCTCCCAGAACTCAGAACAGTTCTGTAAGAGGGAGAGAAGAGAGATTCTATGAGTCATAGGCTGGGGAGGACTTCAAGAATCATTGTTTCCAGACTCAAAGAGAAGTTGTACATATGAACTTAAAGTAGTTTGATAGTATTCACAAGATTTTCACAAACTAACACAAAAACTGAGCATGGAGAGGGATAGTGTGAAAGAATTCTCACCAGTTGCTAAGAAACTATTGACATTAGTAGGTGCTCAAAGAGAGAGAGAGAGAGAGAGAGAGAGAGAGAGAGAGAGAGAGAGAGAGAGAGAGAGAGAGAGAGGACAGAGACAGAGACACAGAGACACAAAGAGAGGTTGATTTAGGGTTTTATTATTGTTTTTTGTTTGTTTGTTTAACACATGCAAAAGTGGATTGACAACATTGTGCATAGTGCGTTTTATACAAACAATAACAAGAAAGAAATCTGGCTGCCATAAAGTTGGGTGAGCTGGCATGGACAGGGGAGGAGTTATGGGGAGAGAAATTGAGTACGCTGAACATGTAAGAGGGAATGCATGCCTTACACTCCCTATATGTCCAGGAACCTGAGACAGGATAGCCCAGAGACCTATGGTAGAACCAAGCATAACTAGAACTAGAAATATATATTTAAATGAAATGATTCTTGAACATATTCTGCTATACTCTTAATTTGTCACCTTGTCCAGTCATCAGAAAGGCTTTTTCAAGCAGCAGATGGAAGCAGGTACAGAGATCACACAGCCAGGAATTATTAGACAAAGAGTCTAAATTAGAGGTTTCCGTTGGGTCCCTCATTTCAGAGATTGAGGAATCCCATGGAAGAGAAGGAGGAAGGATTATAGATGTCAGAAAGGATGGAGGATTTCAAGAGAACTTATCTCATATGGGCTCAGAAAGACTGAAGTGGCAAAGCACTGAGCCTAATAGGTCTTGAACAGGTCCACTGCACATGTATTAAACTGTGAGCTTGTTTTGTTTTGGGTTGTTTTGTTTTGTTTTGTTTTTTGTTTGTTCGTTTGTTTGTTTTATGGAACTCCTAACAGTGGAGAGAGGGTGCATCTCTGACTATTTTGCCAGCTCCTGGAACCCTCTTCTTACTATTGTGGTACCTGGGCAAGCCTCAACATGAAAGGGCTTTTGCCTTATTCTATTGTATATTGTCTTGTTATAATTGGTCCTTATCATTTGGAAGCCTGATCTTTTCTGAAACAACTGGAAAGAAATTCTCCTTGAGAGGGGATGTGAGACTTGGAGTAGTAAAGAGATTGGAAACTAGTCAGAATGTATTGTATGACAGAAGAATCTATTTTCAATAAAATTAAATTTACCACTTGAACTTCAGAAAGAATTAAAGAAAACTAGTATATCTTTGTATGACAGTTCATAAAATTAAATAAATTGCTAAACTTTATAGTCCTTATTTTTTTATTTTTTTTTTTATTTTTTGAGACAGGGTTTCTCTGTATAGCCCTGGCTGTCCTGGAACTAATTTTGTAAACTAGGCTGGCCTTGAACTCAGAAATCTGCCTGCCTCTGCCTCTGCCTCCCGAGTGCTGGGATTAAAGGCATGTGCCACCACACCAGGCTTAAATCATCTTTAAGTTAATAATATTAACAGTAAAAAAGAACAGTTTGTCTTAATACCTAAATTAGTTAAATTTCAATATAAAAATGTCCTTAATATCCTTTCTCCAGCCCACCATGTCTGCTAACTTTTTTATCCTTTCAACCTAACCAATGTGGGCCTTTGAGCACTACAACAAAAAAACATATACCACTGGAAAAACTGGAGAATTGAATCTAGGTCTCAAAACTTAACCTGCTGAAATCTTTCTTAACTCTACGGAATGTTGTCTGTGTGAAGACAGAGGGCAGGGACCTGACATGTTGAGCGGGTGGAAAGTGGAAAGAAATGAGAGATAATGGATTAAAAGAAAACTAATGTTCTGCTCATCATATTGCTCCTGGTAATTTGGGGCAATTACTGCATATTGCTTTAGCGGGAAAATTATTCCTTGTTTTCTTGGCAGAGACTGAGTATTCCTGGGGCAACACAATATAATTGTTGGTGCAAAAGTGAATGAGGAGTGTGATAACAAATGCCAGTCTTCCCAGAAGATACTTCTTCATATGCTTAAATTTAAATATCTAGATATTTAATCTGGCTAGGTTTTTCAGATAAACTCCACCCTCACCCTTTTCTCATCAGGTGCTCCATCGAATTTTGGTTTTCATTTATTTCTGGCTTTGAGCAGATCTATGTAACTGTATATTAAAGTTCAGTTGCATGTGTTATGAAATAATATAAGGAGTACTATACTTTCTTAATTCAAAAATATTAAACTGTACAGATATAAATACTAATAGCATTGATTTTATCAATACTAATTTATTTATTTTATTATGAGAGAGATGCTATAGATCTGTCATAAAATTAGATTGTCTTCTAAATAAAAGAATATGGTTGAATTTATTGACTAAAAAAATCTATGACTATAACAGAATTACATGTCCTTGTCTGGGAATGCACAATTACTATGCATTATTATTTGTTTCATTACTATGAAACAAATTATAGAGAACTAATTATTTGCTTAAGAAACTTAGAGTCTCTAGTGACAAATATCACTCTCTTTTTCTTTATTCTTGAAAGTAGTGTCTTACTTTTGCCTGGTTCTTTCTAAAAAGTCTTAGCTACTTTTTATTTTTAGTTTAAGTTTATATCATATTTATCATTGTTACTAATATTTACTAAGTTAAGCAAATAATTAAGTTAATGTGACCAATGCAGGACAGAACAAGTGGTCAAATATCTGGAAATAAAACTACAGAAGCAGAAGGAAAGAGATGGGTGTGTCTTTTGATAAAATATTAACCTTGAATATGACCTTGAACTTAAAAAATTATTTAAACATCTAAGTAGTAAGGTGACATTTTAAAATAATATATATATATACATTTATATACATATATATATGTGTGTGTATGTGTATTATTTTATTTTATATTTATACTTATATTAGTTATACTGTTTATACATTTGTATTTATGTTTATATGTTTATTTTTACACACATACATACACACACACACACACACACATTCAACAAAGGGGATACTTTTAAAGGGGAGTTAATCAATGTAACCTGATGTTTAGGCTTTGGTGCTTTGCCTGCCTCAGCTTGAGTTCAATTGCCTGTCTTGGAAGCCTGTCTAAAGATTGCATTAAATAGCATAGATAATTGACAGTGCAATAATGGCGAACAACAGAAATGATATAAATGGACAAAAATAATATGCAAAGTTAAATACACATAGGACTTCTGGAAGTAATTTGTGCATAGCATAAACCACTATTAATTTAAAAAAAATCTTCAGAATTTAGAAGAATCTGAAAACAAGCTGTAGAGAAAATGAATGTGGATCATAAATATTGTTTTACTAATTTTTCCTGATTCTTTTATCTAGGATGTCCAGGCATAAACAAAGGAATTGAAACATTTGTTTAATTTTTGTCTCCTATTAATTGGACATCCATCATTTTGATGTCTCTCACTACAGAGTGTTTCTTCAGATTGTATATCATTAATATATATCATGATTATAATCAAGTGTCTATAGAAGGAGACCGAAAATTATTCCCTTAAGAATTAGAGTGTGCATGATGAGATGAACTGTATTTGAATCCAGTGTTTCTGCCTCACTTGGGTGGGGGCCGGGGGTGGAATCATGGACATTTATACGGGGTGCAGAAATTCTCAATTGTCTATCTTCTGTTTGAAAATATATTTACTAATCAAATTTTTTGTTTTTAATTAAAATTTTATGTTTTTATTAGTAACAAAACATATGATAGAATTTTGTAGCTATCTACTGTTATGAAGTTGAAACCATTGAATTTAAAGCATTTTCATAAAATAGTATTGAGGATAACAATAAAATTGAAAAAATAGACAAAGCCTAAAATTAAAAACAGTCATACAGAAATTAAATTTTTTTACCTAGATTTTCTTGATTTCAACAAATTTCATATGTTTCTTAGTTACCCTCACAAAATAAACATAGAGGAATTCATGATTTCTCTAGAAAAACTGCTTTTAATTTTTAGAAAAAAATATGACTTTCCAAACAACTTGTTATTTAATGTGGTGAAACGTCATTGCTCTTCTTACTTTGAATATTTTTTCTAATATGTGAACAGTATATGAAGATATTTAAAAACCAGCTTTTGTGGTGCTTTGCAAATATTCTCAAAATCCCCCTCATAACATTGATATTATTTTCAACCTTGCAAAATAAAAATATCAAAATCACAGTAACAATTTAAGAAGTTCAATGTGAAATGCAGTCTGGCATGGCTTTGACTGACTATTTATTTTGACTGAATATGTATAGTATGTCTTCAAATGGAGCAATATCTGTGACTGAAAGCAGGACACCTTGAGAAAAATTCTAAGAATACCTAAAGCAACAAAGTTAATTTATGTTGTTTTGAATAGAAAAACTTAGTTCTGTCATTCACTGAAAACTGTCACTGTGTCTGAAGGATTGAAGGAGAAAAATAAGGTAACATATATGTTAATGTATTCTAGGAGATTATCATGAAGGAAAACTAAGGAGGATTTGGTATTGTGGAATCATCTTTCTTCAATTTTGAATAAATGGATCCATTTCCAGTCCTTAAATTGAAACTAGGAACTATTTTATTGATAAATGTGTGAGTGTTATGCACGTGACATTAGAAATAAATAATATCACTTCTGCCTGGCCCTTTATGCTGGGGCAGACTCCTAGCTGGTCTGCTCCTGTGAAGACACAAGATCATGACCCATCCTAAAAGATTCACTACACTCAGAGCAGTTGGTAAGAATCCCCCAACCCCCCACTCTCAAAGCTCCTCACTGGGAACCCAGTGGACCTGGGACCTATCACCCACCTAAATCCCTGCCCCCTGAATACCCCTCCTCTTCTGCCTGGTCCTTTCTGCTGGGGCAGACTGCTAGCTGATCTGCTCCTATGACAACACCATATCCTGATCCATCCTAGAGGATCCACTGAACTCAGAACTGCCAGACAACTGACCCCACAGCCTAAGGCACCCCAGGAGATCTACTGCCCAATGGGTGACTGATCACCAGCTTGTCTGCTCCCCTGAAGACACCACAGCTTGAAAGCATCCCAGGAGCTCCTCTGTACACAGGACAACTGGGCAACAGACACCACAGTCTGAAGACCTCCTAGGGGTGCGGGGATGGCATGAAGGGCAACTAACCTGACAGACTAAAAGCCTCCGGAGACTTATGCTGCACACAGGGAAAAAGAAACCACAGTTCATAGGGCCCCTTGGGAACATCTTCACACAGTTCAAAAGCTTGATTGCTCCTTTGAAGACCCAACAGTTTATATCTTTTTATAGGTAAAATCAACTGGGCAACAGATCATCAGCTTCTCTGTGCTTCTGAAAAGCCCCCAGTTGGAAGGCCCCACAGGTGGTCTGCTACAGCCAGGGAAGCAGGCCTATCAGAAAACCTAAAGCATCTCAGACACTAAAAAGGCAGACTCCAGACAGAGTCACCCAAACCAGCAAACACTACGGATAACCAGATAGTGAAGTAAGCTTAAGACCAGAAGCAACAGAAGCCATCATGTGTGGTCATCATCAGAGCCCAGGTCTCCCACCACAGCAAACCCTGAAGCAGACCTGAAAATCAAGAAGCTGACCTAAAATCTTATCTCATGAAGATAATAGAGTCCTTTAAGAATGATATAAATAACTCACTGAAAGAAATACAGGAAAACAAACGTAAATAGGAAGAAGCCCTTAAAGAGAAAACAAATAAATCCCTTAAAGAAATAACAGAAAAACACAATTAAAATGGTGAAGGAATTGAATAAAGCACTCCAGGACTTAAAAGTGGAAGTAGAAACAATAAAGAAATCACAAATGGAGGCAAACCTGGTAATGGAAAACCTAGGAAAAAGGTCAGGATTTCAGATGTCAGTATCACCAACAGAATGTAAGAGATAGAAGAGAGAATCTCAAGTGTAGAAGATACCATAGAAAAGATTGACACAACTGTCAAAGAAAATTAAAACATAAAAACTCCTAAGTCTCAACATCCAGGCAATTCAGGACACAATGAAAAGACTAAATCTAAGAATAGTCAGAATAGAGGAGAAATAAGATTCTCAGCTCAAAGGACCCAAAACTGTATTCAATATATTCATAGAAGAAAACTTCCCCAACCTAAAGAAAGAGATGACCATAAAGGCACAAGAAGCCTATAGAACACCAAATAAATGGGACCAGAAAAGAAAATCCCCTTGTCACATAATAATCAAAACACTAAACATACAGAACAAAGAAAGAATATTAAAAACTGCAAGAGAAAAGGGCCAAGTAACATACAAAGGTAGACCTACCAGAATTATACCAGATTTCTCAACAGAGCTATGAAAGCCAGAAAATCCTTGTCAGAGGTCATGCAGTCTCTTATAGATACAAATACCAGCCTAGGATATAATACCCAGCAAAATTCTCAATCAACATAGATGGAGAAAACAACATATTTCAGAAAAAAACAAAAAACAAAAAACAAACAAAAAAAATTTCAAACAGTATTTATCTACCAATCTAGCCATACAGAGGATCCCAGAAGGAAAACTTCAACACAAAGAAGACCTACACCAAAGAAAAGACAGGATATTAAGCTTCTCACAACAAAGCCAAAAGGAGAGAACAACAAGCACACAAAGCCAAGTACAAAAACAAGCATATCAGGAACCAACAGTCATCTGTCTTTAATATCTCTCAATATTAATGGGCTCAACTCACCTATTAAAAGATATAAGCTAAGAGATTGGATATGCAAACAAGATCCAGAATTTTGCTGCATACAAGAAACACAGGTCAATAACAAAGTCAAGCACTATCTCAATGTAAAAGGATAGAAAAAGTTCTTCAAAGAAAACCGGCCCAGTAAACAAGTTGTAATTGCCATCCTAATATCCAATAAAATAGACTTTCAACCAAAAGTTATCAAGCATAATGAGGAAGGACACTTCATATTCATCAAAGGAAAATTCTACCAAGAGAAAGTTTCAATTCTGAACTACTATGCCCAATGGGAGTGCACCCCCATTCAAAAAAAACAAAAAACAAAAAACAAAAACCCTTACTAAAGATCAAAACACATATGAAACCCCACACAATAATAGTAGGAGACTTTAATACCCTACTCTCACCAATGGACGGGTCATTGAATCAGAAACTAAATAGAGTCACAGTGAAACTAATACAGGTAATGAAACAAATGGATTTAACAGATATCTCCAAGACATTTCACCCTAAAACAAAACAATACACCTTCTCAGCAACTCATGGTACCTTCTCCAAAAATCGACCATATACTTGGTCACAAAACAATCCTCAACTGATACAGAAGATCCCATGCATCCTATCAGATCATCATGGCATAAGCCTGGTCTTCAATGACAGCAAAAACAACAGAAAGCCCACATACATATGGAAATAGAATAAATCTTTACTTAATGATAACTTGGACAGGAAAGAAATAAAGAAATTAAAGACTTCCTGGAATTTAATGAAAATGCTGACATCTCATAACAAAGCTTATGGGACACAATGAAAGCAAAGCTAAGAGGAAAGTTCACAGAACTAAGTTCCTTGGTAAAGAAACTGAAGAGGTCTTATACAAACAACTTAGCAGCACACCTAATTCCTCTAGCAGAAAAAGAAGAAAACTCACCCAAGAGGAGAAGAAGGCAGGAAATGGTCGAACCTAGGGCCAGAATCAACCAAAGAGAAAAATGCAAAAAAAAAAAAAAAAAAAAAAAAATCAACAAAACCAAAAGTTGGTTCTTTTTGAGAGAACCAACAACATAGGTAAACCCCTAGCCAAACTAACTAAAGAGCCCAGAGGCAGAATCCAAATTCACAAAATCAGAAATGAAAAGGGAGATATAACAACGGAAACCAAAGAAATTAAAAAAAAATCAGATCCTACAATATAAACCTATACTCAACAAAACTGGAAAATCTAGATGAAATGGATGATTTTCTAGACAGAAACCACATACCAAAGTTAAATTAAGAGCAGGAAAATAAAAGAAGTCATTAAAACCTCCAAACCAAAACAAGCCCAGGATCAGAAGTATTTAGTGCAGAATTCTACCAGACCTTCAAAGAAGACAGGATGTCAATATTCCACAAACTATTCCATAAAATTGAAACAGAAGGAACACTAACTAACTTGCTCTATGAAGCCACAATTACTGATACCTAAACCACACAAGGACCCAACCAAAAAAAAAAAAAGAGAGAACTTAGGCTAATCTTGCTTATGAATATTGATGTAAAAATACTCAATAAAATTCATGCAAACAGAATCCAAGAACACATCAAAAACATCATTGACTGTGATGAAGTAGACTTCATCCAAGGGATGCAAGGTTGGTTCAATATAAGAAAATTCATTAATGTAATCCACTATATAAACAAACTCAGAGAAAAAAAGGCACATGATCATCCCCTTAGATGCAGAAAAAAACATTTGACAAAATATAATACACTTCCGTGTTAAAAGTATTGGAGAGATCAGGAATTCAAAGACCATATCTAAATATAATATAAGAAATTTATGTCAAACCAATAGGCAATATCAAATTAAATTGACACATACTTGAAGCAATCCCACTAAAGTCAAGGACAGGACAAGGGTGACCTCTCTCCTCATATCTGTGGGGCAATGGGCTGTGTATAGACAGCCTGGTCTCCAGTGGAGTAGAGACTTCCTCTTCCTGCCTGCACTTGCTTTCCTTCACTGGAACGCAAGCACCAGGCTTGGACAGAGATCTCCATGTAAAACCTCTGGTACCCAGGCCCACATCTGGCTCCTCGACGTGGGGCTTGAACAGACACGACCGTACTGAAGGGATACTGAGGGGAGGTGAGCCCCCACACCTCTGGAAATAATCTGTCTTTTCCTACTGTGCTTTTGGTCAGCGCCATCATATGGATTTAGACAAACTAAAGAGACAACTGAAGCCTCCTGGCCAGAACCACTCTCTGGTGTTGGCTGAAGGTCCCTCTTCTGGCCTTTGTCTAAATCCTGAGCTTTGGCAAAGACTATCTAACTTCTCCTTAAAACAAAAAGAAAACCTGGTAACATAGCAGTCACTTAAAAGCCACAGGGTGGCTGACAGTTCTTAAATCTGCGGTAAGGCACATTTTGGACCTCTGTGGAATCCCCTGAAACCAAACAGGCCAAGGAAATGTTCCCAATGGACAAGTGCTTCTCTTTATTTTATCATGGGCAACTCACCATCATATTAAAAAAAAAAAAAAATCACCCCAGGCCAGGGAAATGCATGCCCTACTAAAACACCAAGGAATATAGATTGCCAAAAACCAAGCCTCCTTATTTTGGGAGGAAGAACTTCAGATAGTGCCATGCATGGTCAATGATAATATTTATAGCCCGGATTCTTGGATCAGAGTAGCTTCTCTCATCCAAAACAAAGATACCCGAGAAGAAAAAACACCCTCCTGTGATTTTTTTTGCCAATCTTAGCCGCAGTGCATAGGGCCGTCTAAAATAGGACAGACAGATCACAAAACAGCTCCTGAGCACCCTCAGTCAGATGAACCCAAAGATCAAGGTCCTAAAAACCACTATATTTCAGAGTTCACAGCCCTTACCCAATTAATAAGAGAAATAAAATCCATCTACCCATTCCGGCCCCCTTATGCCTCAGAGGAAACACTAAGTAAACCTCTGCTCTTCCAGCCCCTCCCTCCCCTACTCAAAGGCAAGGCTCTATTAAAAAAAAACAAAGGAGTTACCTACCACCTTCACCTCCCCCACATCCAACCAAAGAGAGGTATCTCTCCTCCCCTTCTCCAAGCCTTAAAAGTGAATGAAATACTCACTTTAAAACTCATAGATGAAGCCCCACCTAACTCCATAGTCCCTTACTCTCAACCATCTACCACCCAACAACTTTGTAATAGTCAAGACTCTCTTGCAAAAACTAACCCGACTCCCATGGCTTCTCAGGAATCTGATACAAAACTAAAAACCCAAACTGCTCAGGCATTCCCAGTTAATATAAACCCCAGCAGAAATAAACCCCTTAATTGGTACTGACTCCAAGCCTCAGACTTAAAAGAACTCAGGCAGTAAAGAAAGATGGCATCCACACACCCTGGACAAACATCTCTCCTACAGAGCCATATTGCCAACTTAAATACCACCCAAGACTGGAGAGATATTTGTTGTCCTGCCCTTCCTGGCCCAGTGATTTTGGAATGGGAAGCCTTATTTCGGGATAAATGATGTCGACAACTCAGGCAAAACCAGAGCAGAGGAGACACTTCATGGAGCTTTAATGAAGTCTTTGGCCTGGAAGACTTTTCTACTGGAGCACAGCAGGCAACTCAGCCAGCAGGGTACTATGAGCAGGTCTGCCTCTGCACAACCCAAGCTTGGGATAGGCTCACTCCACCCTCAGGGTCACAAGACCCTGCCTCCTCTCTGCTCTTTCTCCAATAAAAGCCCAGAGAACCCCTATATGAATTTATTCTCAGAACCAAAATGAGCCTAGAAAGAAAAATTCCCAACCCCACAGTCAGAGACCTCCTTTTTAAAACCATCATATGGGAAGTTATGACCTCTGAATCCAGACTTGCTTGCCAGGGTCTTCCAGAGGAGGATCATGATAGGTGGATCATGGCAACCAGAGATATAGGAACCGTATCATAGCAGGTTACATTCGTGGCTCAGGCATTTATAGCAGCAGTAAAAACAGAAGTAATCTTCAAATGTGTAGAGGCAGGACATCGGAGGTACGAATGCCCACAAAACTCTCTCCCCATAGCAGGTTCTAATCGCAGTAAGAAAATCTGACTTCACTTCAGATCAGGTTATCATTGGAGGAAATATTGTACCACCGTATATGATAAGGATGGTAAGTCACTGAAGCCTTTAAACTTGAGACAGGGAAGCCCTCAACCCCGACAGTAAGAGGGAAAATTACTCTCATAGAAACCTTATCCAGCATCTCAAAAGGCTCCCATCCAAAAGTAACCATTAAGATAGACAATAAACCATTCAAGTGCCTTATTGATACTAGAGACCAGGCTGTCTGTGCACAGCCCATTGCCCCACACTTAGCTATTCTATATAGTATTCAAAGTGCTAGCTAAAACAATAAGACAACAAAAAGAGATCAAGTTGATACAAATTGGTAAAGAAAAACTAAAGGTATGGCTATTTGCAGATGATATGATAGTATATATAAACAACCCCCCAAATTCTACCAGGGAACTTCTCCAGCTGATGAACAATTTCAGCAAAGTGGCTGGATATAGAATTAACTCAAATCAGTAACCTTCATTTGTACAAGTGATAAACAGGCTGAGAAAAAAAATTAGTGAAACAAATCCCTTTATAATAGCCACAAATAGTAAAAATATCTTGGGGTAACTCTAACTAAACAAGCAAAAGACCTTTATGCCAATAACTTCAAGTCTTTGAAGAAAGAAATCAAAGATCTCAGAAAATAGGAGATCTCCCATGAACATGGAGTGGCAGAATTAGTAAATGATTAATTAATAAATTAATAAATGGTAAAAATGACCATCCTGCCACAGGTGATCTACAGACTCAATGCATTCCCCACCAAAATCACAAGACAATTCTTCAAAGACATGGAAAGAGAAATTCTTCTTTTTTTAAATTTATTTATTTATTTATTTATTTATTTATTTATTATTACGTAGTTTCCTCAATTACATTTCCAATGCTATCCCCAAAGTCCCCCATACCCCCCCCACTTCCCTACCCACCAGTTCCCATTCTTTTGTCCCTGGCATTCCCCTGTATTGGGGCATATAAAGTTGGCAAGTCCAATGGGCCTCTCTTTCCAGTGATGGCCGACTAGGCCATCTTTTGATACATATGCAGCTAGAGCCAAGAGCTCCCGGGTACAGGTTAGTTCATACTGTTGTTCCAATTATAGGGTTGAAGATCCCTTTAGCTCCTTGGGTACTTTCTCTAGCTTCTCCATTGGGAGCCCTGTGATCATCCAATAGCTGACTGTGAGCATCCACTTCTGTGTTTGCTAGGCCCCGGCATAGTCTCACAAGAGACAGCTATATCTGGTTCCTTTCAGCAAAATCTTGCTAGTGTATGCAATGGTGTCAGCGTTTGGAAGCTGATTATGGGATGGATCCCTGGATATGGCAGTCTCTAGATGGTCCAACCTTTCATCACAGCTCCAAACGTTGTCTCCGTAACTCCTTCCATGGGTGTTTTGTTTTCAATTCTAAGAAGGGGCACAGTGTCCACACTTTGGTCTTAATTCTTCTTGAGTTTCATGCATTTAGCAGATTGTATCTTATATCTTGGGTATCCTAAGTTTTGGGCTAATATCTACTTATCAGTGAATATATATTGTGTGAGTTCCTTTGTGATTGTGTTACCTCACTCAAGATGATGCCCTCCAGGTCCATCCATTTGGCTAGGAATTTCATAAATTCATTCTTTTTAATAGCTGAGTAGTACTCCATTGTGTAAATGTACCACATTTTCTGTATCCATTCCTCTGTTGAGGGGCATCTGGGTTCTTTCCAGCTTCTGGCTATTATAAATAAGGCTGCTAAGAACATAGTTGAGCATGTGTCCTTCTTAACGGTTGGGACATTTTCTGGATATATGCCCAGGAGAGGTATTGCTGGATCCTCCGATAGTACTATGTCCAATTTTCTAAGGAATTGCCAGACTGATTTCCAGAGTGGTTGTACAAGCTTGCAATCCCACCAACAATGGAGGAGTGTTCCTCTTTCTCCACATCCTCGCCAGCATCTGCTGTCACCTGAATTTTTGATCTTAGCCATTCTGACTGGTGTGAGGTGGAATCTCAGGGTTGTTTTGATTTGCATTTCCCTGATGATTAAGGATGTTGAACATTTTTTCAGGTGCTTCTCTGCCATTCGGTATTCCTCAGGTGAGAATTCTTTGTTCAGTTCTGAGCCCCATTTTTTAATGGGGTTATTTGATTTTCTGGAGTCCACCTTCTTGAGTTCTTTATATATATTGGATATTAGTCCCCTCTCTGATTTACAATACGTAAAGATCCTTTCCCAATCTGTTGGTGGTCTTTTTGTCTTATTAAATACATGAAACTCAAGAAGAATGAAGACTGAAGTGTGGACACTATGCCCCTCCTTAGAATTGGGAACAGAACACCCATGGAAGGAGTTACAGAGACAAAGTTTGGAGCTGTGAGGAAAGGATGGACCATATAGAGACTGCCATATCCAGAGATCCATCCCATGATCAGCATCCAAACGCTGACACCATTGCATTCACTAGCAAGATTTTGCTGAAAGAACCCAGATATAGCTGTCTCTTGTGAGACTATGCCGGGGCCTGGCAAACACAGAAGTGGATGCTCACAGTCAGCTAATGAATCGATCACAAGGCCCCCAATGGAGTTGCTGGAGGAAGTACCCAAGGAGCTGAAGGGATCCGCAACCCTCTGGGTGGAACAACATTATGAACTAACCAGTACCCCAGAGCTCTTGACTCTTGCTGCATATGTATCAAAAGATGGCCTAGTTGGTCATCAATGGAAAGAGAGACCCATTGGACATGCAAACTTTATATGCCCCAGTACAGGGGAACTCCAGGGCCAAAAAAAAATGGGAATGGGTGGGTAGGGAAGTCGGGGGAGAGTATGGGGGACTTTTGGGATATCATTGGAAATGTAATTGAGGAAAAGATGTAATAAAAAATATTTAAAAAAAAGAAGAGAAAAGAAAGTGGAAAAGATTCTTGAATTCATTAGCACAGAGTTTGTGTGTGTGTGTGTGTGTGTGTGTATATATGTGGGAGGGGCGGATAGGTATTTCCTAAACAGATCTCCAAAGGCTCATGCTCTAAGATCAAAAAATTTTAAATGTAACCTCATGAAACTGGAAAGCTTCTGTTAGTTAAAGGATATAGTCAATAACAAATATCAGTAACCTACAGATGAAAAAAAAAAAAAAGCTTCCTGAACCCAACATCCGTTAGAGGGCGAATATCCAGAATATATAAAGAAGTCAAGAAACTAACCACCAAAACACCAAACATCCCAATCACAAGATGGGGTATAAAACTAACCCGAGAATTCACAACAGAGGAATCCGGGATAGCTGAGAAACACCTAAAAATATTTAAAGTCCTTACTAATCAGAGAAATGCAAATCAAAGCAACCCTGTTCCAATCAGAATAGGTAAGATCAAAATCTCAGGTGACAACACATGTTGAAGAGGCTTTGGAGAAAGTGGAACATTCCTCCATTGCTGGTGGGATTGCAAACTGGTATAACTACTCTGGAAATCAATCTATTCTTCAGAAAATTGGAAATAGATCTACCTGAAAAACCACCAATACCACTCTTGGGAATATACCCAAAAGATGCCCCACCATGCCACAGGAGCATGTGTTTTACTACGTTCATGGTGACCTTGTTTGTGATAGGAAGAAGCTGGAATAACCCAGATGTCCCACAACAGATGAATGGATACAGAAAACATGTTCATTTACACAGTGGTATACTACTCAGCTATTAAGAATGAGGATGTCCTGAGTTTTGCAGGCAAATGGATGGGACTAGAAAATATCATCCTGAGTGAGGTGACTCAGACCCAAAAGGACATGCATGGTATGAACTCACTAATAAGTGGATATTTGCCAAAAAATACCAAAGAATACCCAAGATACAGTCCACAGAACTCAAAAAGCTCAACAAGCTGAAGGGTGCATGTGAGTCCCACTTGGGAGGGAGAAGAAAGCAGTCACAAGTGGAGAGGGAGAGAGGGACCTGGGAGAGAAATTGGACAGGGAATGGAGGGCATTAAAGGGAACCTGATCTGCAATTGGTTGTGGGAAAAAGATGGCAGTCCTGAGGGCTAGCCGAATGAACAGAAACAAACAACTCTGGGAGGTAGGAGACTGGGGTGGATCCTCCAGAATGCAGCAGAGACCTAGGAGGTGAGAGACTCTCAGGACTCAAAGGGTGGGACCTTAGGTGAAATGCCTGACAGCTGGGAAAGGGAACATATAGAGCCTACCTCCAGCAGTAAGACAGGGTATTAAGTGAGAGAGTGGGTTGCCATCCCTCTGACCCATAACTGTGCATTTCTGAAAGAATTACAAGGATGGAAATGGAAGGGATCCTGAGAAAAAGATCCAGAGACAGGCTCAAAGTGGGATCCACCTCAAGGGGATGTCCCAAGATCTGACACTGTTACTAAGGCTATGGAGTGCTCAGAAAGGGACCTATCATGACCACACTAGCAAAAAAACCAACAATCAGCAGAAAGAGTTAGATGTAGATATTTGCACCCAACCAGAAACTGCTGACCCTTGTGGTCAAATTAGGGAAGGCTGGGAGAACCTGAGGAGGAAAGCAACCCTGTAGGAACACCAGCAGTCTCAATTAGCTTGGAACCCTGAGGTCTCTCAAACACTGGACCACCAACCAGGAAACATATACCAGCTTATATGAGGCCCCCAACACATATACAGCAGAGGACGGCTTTGTCTTGGTTCAGTCAGAGAAGATGCACATAACCTTCAAGGGACCAGAGACTCGAGGGCCCAGGGAGTTTAGAAGTCTTGTTTGGGGATGTGAGGAGGAGATGTCCTCATGGAGACAGGATAGCAGAGGTATGGTATGGGGGAACAGTCAGAGGGTAGACCTGGGGGGAATAAAATGTGGAGTATTAATAAATTAATAAATGACAAAAAATAAAAAATAATAATGTGAAGTCTTTCGACATTTGATGATACATAAAATGCAAGACCATATTTCCATGAAGCCTAACAAATCCAGCTACATTGACATTTCAACCTGCTTTCCTTACATTGCTAGTTGATATTTCTCATTCTAGATTTTCACTTATAGCATTTACTGCATTAGTTCAAGCAGCTCTAATAACTCCCTTCAGAGGTCATCACAGAAAACTCCAGCTGGTCAAACTGCAGAGAGCAAGTGATCTTGGGTGCTCAGTCTCAATTGCTGTATCCTTAGGACTGCTCCTATACCTTACGATCAGGAAACACTGGGAAGAAGGGAGAAAAATATTACAGGAACTAGAAAACCAAGAAATCTTTTGTGAGATTGTGTTTACTAGAAATGACAGGAAAGCATTGCACATGAAAACAAAACAAAATGGCTGCTTGAACAAAACCTGAGTAAGTATAAAGCAATAGATGTATTAACATGGTGGATGGAAGCCTCACAAGGTCACATGCCTAAAGAAAGAACTCTAGGAAAGGAAGCAATGATGAATGCAAAAGAAAGAGTGCCCCCAGATATGGGACCCCTAACTGGTTAGCTGATATAGATAAGTTAGCCAGAAATAATCTACATAAAAATAAGACTAAGAAGACTGAGAAAGACACATTCACATATTTATGATTACACACACACACACACACACACACACACACACACATACACACTCACACACATATCAAGAATAAGGCAGAAAAGATAAATTAGAAAAAGCAAAAGAGAGTGAAGAAAGGATGAATTACAGTTAGAGAGAGAACAGGGAACTGATGTAATTATATTATAATTTCAAAAAGATAAAATGAAATAAAAAAAACATTTTAGAAAAACAACTATTGAAATCAAATTTTTTAACCTTCTCAACTAAAGCACACCTATCTCTGAAGCTTTTATCTTACCAAATTTTAAAATAATTATGAAATGTCATTTGATATTGATCAGATATTTTGCTTACTGTCCTAATTTTCAATATGTGTTTAATAAATAATTCTACTGCTGAACATATTTCAGAGAAGTTGAAGGAATGCCTTCCTATTGCAAGTTCCCTGACAGTGAGCTTTGTGTGGTAACCGAAGGCAGTTTTTATACCTTCTGCTTTCTGTTCCTTTTTCCACACTTCTTACAAAATAACAAATATTGCAATACATCCCTCATTCAGGGCCATGGATGTGTTAACCACTAACAATAAATATAATTTTATTGCACTGTGCATCCAACTTTTAGCTTGAAAGGAAATTACAACAACCTTCTTGGTGTTTTATAGGTTTCTAGTATACCAACCTATACCATTAGTCTGTGGGACTTGTGATTGAACCAACTTTCTGCCTTATGACAATGACTTGCAAGCTTACAGAGATACTGAACTCTGCATTATCTTCAGCAGAGCAGACAGCATAGACTTGAAATAACTTTAGAGAGTAACCAATGTCAATAGAAGTTCCCAAGCATCCCAGGGTTTCCTTCTCCAGAAGACTGCTGCAATGGGGAGATGTAAAGTCTACTTTTTTTTTTTCCATAAAATGTCTTACATATTTTCTAAGTTCACCAAAAGCAAAAATCTGACTAATGATTGGCACATGATTCATATACAGGGACTCCAGAAAGCCAGTCTAAAAAAAGATACAATTGTCTATACCTTATTATTTTAAAACAAAATTATGTTTAGATGCTTATCATGTAGCAATGAAACTGTTCATTAATTCTGATGTTATTTTAGCTTCTATGTAGCTTTACAAAAATAAGCATTAGAGTGTTATCATTCTAAAACCATATTTTGAGTAATAATGTTTGGATACAAAGACAAATTAAAATTGGGTGTGATGGCACACATTTAAAAACCAAACACGTGAATGTGAGGCAAGGGAGGAACCTAAATTTGACAGTAGTCTGTTGAACATCTTAGGTTCTAAGTCAGCTGTGAATTATACAGTGAAGCTCCATCTCAACTCTCATCTTGTAACCTGGAAGCTGAGCCAGATGTTTTGCTAACTTTTAGGTCAGTCAGAGCTACAAGCACCAAGCTACATTCAAAGACCCTGTCTATATTAACAAACAAACAGCAACATAAAATTCCTTAAAGAGGTTGTGGATTTGAAAAGGATAGAGACAAATTTCAGGGATGAATCTATTAATGTATGATTCTGTAAAAACTGTATTACTTTACATTTTTCAAACATTTTAATGATGGTTCTTTTTTTAATTTTTAATATTTTTTATTACATATTTTCCTCAATTACATTTCCAATGCTATCCAACAAGTCCCCCATACCGCCCCCCACTTCCCTACCCACCCATTCCCATTCTTTTGGTCTTGGTTAATGATGGTTCTTAAGAGTGTCTACCACCCTTGGAGCCCACCACTCACCCACCAGAGATAGTGGGAAAGAAAGGATACAGGGAAGGTTTTCTGGAGCAGATCTGTCTGTATTGTCTAGAAATGGGCAGTTCAGTTCACAGGTTAGCAGGCAGTGGCAGCTGAATCCACTGGCAAACACTTTCTGTTCAGTGAGTGTTCAGCAGTTAAGTTCAATAGAGTCAAGTTAGCAAGGGGTGAGACCCACAAGCTTTGCACAGCTAGCTGTACCAAGAAAGCCTAGTTCTCTCTCTGTCACTCCATCAAGTCCTATTTATACTCTCCAAACATCACTTGTCATCTAGGTGCCTTGTCACAGCATATGAATCCATTCAATCTGAGGCCAAAGAGTCCTAACAAATGCAGCTCAACTATGCAATGTAAGGCGACCAATACATTTGTGTTGTTAGCAGAGAGTCTTTATCACATGTCCTTTCACATGTTTGCTTTAGCAGAACATCCTTTCTCCTGTGTCTGCTTCAATTAAATGTTCCTCATGTGTCTTCCTTAGCCTTTCACAACTGTGTCCACTTCAGGAAAACACTCCTTTATGTGTTTTCCCCAGCAAAATTCCACCCAACACAACTGACTCTCCAAAGAATCCCCAAAGTTTCAACTTCAATCTAAGAGACAAAATAAAGCATTCCCAGGCATGGAAAAATGTTAGTGACTCCTGGCTATTTTGCAATCCAAGAGTATCAAATTGAGGAAATACATGAATAGCTTCTAAAAGTCACTTAAGGGAAAGGAGGTGATATTTATAACTGCTGAATGTGAAGCTCTTAAAAGCAAAGAAAGAAACAGGAGCTTGAAGTCATTAATTCCTAAGAATTTGGGAGAAGGGTGTAAAGAATATATCCAACAGAGTCATAATAGTCTAAATAATACAAATCAAGCTGAGTTTAAACTCAAGCACATTAGATCCATTCAGTTTTTGAAATAGATGCTTCTAAATATTCTAAGGGGATGATATACAAATGCCTTGTATGTGTTCTAAACAGCAGGATCACCTGCAATCTCAGCCATCCCCATTGTGCATGTTTCCATTGTTCTGCTCAACAGTTTAATCTGGGAAACAATTCCAAAATACAGTCTATTAATGAGAGTGAATGAAGTTTTCTACAGCTGACAATTTGAACCAATAATCTCTGTCAGAGAAATCTATGGGGATAACAGCTCAGCATGCTGGCTGAAAATGGTTGCATTTGATGAGTATTATGGGTACTGTCTCAGCTAAAAGAATGCTGCCAATAAATTCTCAGAATAGGCCATTAACCATCACAATGGACTTTGTATTTTACCTAATGTCTCCAACCATCCCTGAGAATCCATTTAGATTGGTTTCAGTATCCCACAGATACTATACATCGTCCATGATGTTAGTTTCATATATAAAATGTAGAATGTGTATATAATTTACATATATACTCCTATATATTTAAAAATTCTCAAAATATTTACAGGTACTAATGCTATTGAAATATAAAAATAAATCTAGGTTAAGACTTAATTAAATAGATATATGCATGTACAAATATCATATGCTAACATTGTCCTCTTTGATTTTCACAGCTGAATGTCTAAGGATGTCAATTCTTTCAGCCTCAATTATGTACACTAATCACATGTACTATATCTCACCTTTCTAGAAATTTAAGGAAACTTAGTCTCAACTAAAAATAAACTCCCTTTCTTGCCTCAGCACTGTACTTGGCTTAAAAAAATATGCATGATGTAAATTGATCGTCTGATTTCAAGAATTACTAAATGTGGTTAAAATTTAAAACACTAATTAGCAAAACTCTAGCATCTAGAAGCAGAGCTAAGGAAAGCAGCTTTTATAACCATTGTTAGTAAGGAAGGACTCAGCATTACATTTCAAACTTTCTTTTTATATTTACTAACCTTTGTTTTAGACCGTAATGTTTGCATTAGATTTTAATTATCTTATTTATCTAAGAAAACATGTCAATATTCATAAAATGAGATAAATGACAAAGTCAGAATTTAGACCACTATCTTCTTTACCATAAGTATAATACTCCTTTTATCTAAACCCTATATTAACTTTGAAATTTTTGTTTTTTTTAAGATTTATTATTATATCTAAATAGAGATGCACCAGGAGAGGGTGTCAGATCTCATTATGGATGGTTGTGAGCCACCATGTGGTTGCTGGAATTTGAACTCAGGACCTTTGGAAGAGCAGTAGGTGCTCTTAACCACTGAGCTATCTCACCAGCCCCAAAATTTTGTTTTTTTAATTTACTCCAGAGAGCCCTATGCACCAGTGGTTAATTTTACTCCATTTAGAGTTTCTGGTGGTTTGAATATGAATGGCCACTGTAGATTCATACATTTGAGTGATTAGACATATAGAATGGCATTATTTGGAAGGGATTAGAAATAATATGCTTGTTGGATAGTTGTGGCCTTAGTGGAGAAAATGTGTCACTGTGAATGGTTTTTGAGATTTAAAATGTCCTAATCATGTCTAGTGTATGCCTCTTCCTGCTGCCTTCAGATCCAGTGAGGAATTCTCAGCTCCTTCTCAAGTACCATGTGTGACTGCAATCTACCATGATCTTTACCATGATAAAGAACTAAATCTCTGAAACATTGAGAAAATGCAGTTTTATAAGAGTTACCATTGTCATGGTGCCTCTTCATAGCAATAAAATACAGACTAAGACATTGTTATAGCTGGGAAAAGTCAGGTTTAGTGTACTGACTCTAATGTCTCCTCCAAAAATACTTTTAAGAATAGAAATAATAAATATTCTTTTTTTCCCTGACATAAATAGGTCAGGTAGTTCTACCGAATTCTGAATGAATTTAGTACTACTGTAGTCTAATTCTTAACTGACACTATGGACAAAAACTATTGTTGTGTAAGTTATGATGATCTTGCTTCATTTCTTTATCTCCCAATTTGAACATGACCAACAGAAATTCTAAAATTGTTTCATATAGTGTTTAGTCAAGATAGCTCTCTGATCTATAGTTTAATCTCATAAGCAACTTTAAAAAGCATTTTAAGTGATTCCTAGTAAACTTTGCTTCTACTAATTGTGAAGAGATTTGATAGTTTTGATTGAACAGGACTTATTGACTAATATCCAATAAATATACTTGGAAAAATGGGCTGACTTGTCTTGCTGATTTGGTTATCAGAATCTAGGAAATTTTTGTGCTGTCATGTTCCCATGTCAGAACCCTGAAGGACACTATTTGATGTAAATGAATAGGTTAAAGCTTGCCTCTGAGGTAAAGAGAGATTTTTCTTTTTCTTTTTGTTTTTCTTTGTGTCCATCTTTTTGAAAACCAGGTATAAAATGTGCTGTCATAGAACAAATGGCTTATTGTAGTGAGATTTTTAAGAATTTTGGAATTATGTTTTTTTTAAAAAACCACAAAAATATTTATGAGAATTTGTCTTTGTTTTAATACAAGGTGTAGGGGCTGCTTTGGACTGTCCATAACAGTTAACAGTTATTTGCCTTGTTCTCTAGTAGAGGTGTGGGTATACCAGCTACATATAGTTTCTAAAACTGTGTAATGCTTCAAATTCTGGGAAGTTTTCAAAGGGCATATAAATTCTAGGACCCTGTGAAGTGGGCTTGTGGTTGGTGATCATTGAAGGGTATAGGTTGTGGTTTGTAAATAGTCTTGTTCAAAGAGCAATTTAAAGAAATTAAATTCAGGGATCTCTATTAACCCCTGTCCCCTATTCTTTTTATTTTCCCATGTAGTAATAAGGGTGAAACCAAGGGAAGAAAGAGGAGAAAATGAACACATAAAGTAGCAAAGGGCAGCTACAGTTTACAGTAACACAGTAGATGGAGTGGAGTCTTTTGCATCTAAAGATGAGTCTTTTTAATTTATTTTTCATGTGTTGACAGTGAAACAATGGAACTTATTCTCCTATAACTTATGTAAAAATGGTTAGTGAGGATAAAATAGCAGACTCAGATGAATCTCTTATGATAATAGATTATAAGCTGATAGTGACTTCTGTGAGTTTTCTTAGAGTCCTTTTAGATTCTCTCCTAGAATTGCCAGCTTCCATCTGAGAGAGTCCTTTCTAGAAGTTCATGTGAGTGAACTTGGGATGGATCTAAATATTGAAAACAATATTGATGGTTTACAAAAATATATGTAGAATTTTTTATTACTTGAGACAGTTTACTTGGCTCTAATAAGAGTGAAAAGCTTCCATTACAGGAGATCTTGCATCCTCCACCAAGACTCAAGATGCCTGAGCACAAAAAATGAAATAGCCTAGATATTTACTATTATAAGATATTAAATTCACAGGTGATTTGTGACACAACAATCTATAACTAATACATACATTCAGAAGAGATTTGGTAATAGAAAAAATGCTTAAATGAATGGAAACAAATAACTGAACAGAGAAGTTAACCAGAACTTTGTGAATTTGAATAACATTTTAGAAGATTTTTTTATATCTTTATTTGTTAGGGAAGAAATATGGACCTTAGTAGGGCTGAAAATGAATTCCTAAAAGAAACTGGAGTGTGTTGTTAACTAATTCTGTAAATGAAGGCTGACGTTGTATGTAAAGTATTGGATATATCTTTCAGAAGAGAGGGGCCACAATAAAAATTCTTAGTGAATTCTGAAGGTGTGATCCTGTAACTTCTACTCTCTACAATAAAACTTAAGATAGATAAATCTAAAGGACTTTTAAAATATACTATCTGGGACTTAGTATTTGGGACTTTGTGTTTGATGTATATTCTTATACAAAATCAGAGAACTGAGAGCATGAAAAGTAGCTTTTTTGGTAAACATAAAAAAATGAATTTATGAAATTCCTAGGCAAATGGATGGACTTGGAGGGCATCATCCTGAGTGAGGTAACCCAATTACAAAGGAACTCATACAATATGTATTCACTGATAAGTGGATATTAGCCCAGAAACTTAGGATACCCAAGATATAAGATACAATTTGCTAAATGCATGAAATTCAAGAAGAATGAAGACCAAAGTGTGGACACTTTGCCCCTTCTTAGAAATGGGAACAAAACACCCATGGAAGGAGTTACAGAGACAAAATTTGGAGCTGTGACGAAAGGATGGACCATCTAGTGATTGCCATATGCAGGGATCCATCCCATAATCAGCTTCCAAACGCTGACACCATTGCATACACTAGCAAGATTTTGCTGAAAGGACCCAGATATAGCTGTCTCTTGTGAGACTATGCCGGGGCCTAGCAAACACAGAAGTGGATGATCACAGTCAGCTATTGGATGGATCACACGGCCCCCAATGGAGGAGCTAGAGAAATTACCCAAGGAGTTTGTCTTAGTCAGGGTTTCTATTCCTGCACAAACATCATGACCAAGAAGCAAGTTGGGGAGGAAAGGGTTTATTCGGCTTACACTTCCATGCTGCTGTTCATCACCAAAGGAAGTCAGGACTGGAACTCAAGCAGGTCAGGGAGCAGGAGCTGATGCAGAGGCCATGGAGGGATGTTCTTTATTGGCTTGCCTCCTCTGGCTTGCTCAGCCTACTCTCTTATAGAACCCAAGACTACCAGCCCAGGGATGATCCCACCCACAAGGGGCCTTTCCCCCTTGATCACTAATTGAGAAAATGCCTTACAGTTGGATCTCATAGAGGCATTTCCTCAACTGAAGCTCCTTTCTCTGTGATAACTCCAGCTGTGTCAAGTTGACACAAAAATAGCCAGTACAGAGTTAAAGGGAACTGCAACCCTATAGGTGAAACAACAATATGAACTAACCAGTACCCTGGAGCTCTTGTCTCTAGCTGCATATGTATCAAAAGATGGCCTAGTCGGCCATCACTGGAAAGAGAGGCCCATTGGACTTGCAAACTTTATATGCCCCAGTACAGGGGAACCCCAGGGCCAAAAAGGGGGAGTGGGTGGGTAGGGGATTGGGGGGGTGGGTATGGGGGACTTTTGGGATAGCATTGAAAATGTAAATGAGGAAAATACCTAATAAAAAATAAATTAAAAAAAATTAATGGACTTCAAAGCAAGTCTCATAAACTGTAAGACAAAGAATATGATTGTAAAATTTCTTGACAAGATCTAAGAAAGATTAAAGTTCATGCCTCCACTGGGCATGGTAGTACAGATCTTTAATCCCAGCACTCAGAAAGTAGAGGCAGGGGGATCTCTGTAATTTGGAGGCCAGGTTAGTCAATTAGGACATTCCTGGCAAGCCTAAGTGATATAAAGAAATTTATTCTCATAAAACATTCAGAATATGATGTCTGGGCACATTTAAGCAACAAAAGAAAATCATTTAAGCAGCAATTGTTTGCTTCTAGAGATTAGTCAATACACAGACAGGATGGCTAAAATCATGGCTACTCACCTCTGTCCCTAGTACTCAAAATTAAATGAATGCTTTCATATCAGAGATTTACAAGCATGATGTTATAAAAATATGACTTCAACTTTCATACAAAAATATATTGTAGTTTGATCAAATTTACTTCTTCTCTTTCCTTCTAAGTCTTTGTATAACCTCTGCCAATTTCCCCAACTTCATGAGCTCTTCTTTTAGGATCACTAATCCATTATATGCTACAAGTATGTAAATGCATATAGAGGAATCCCTTGGAGCATAGGCATCCTATGAACAACTGACCCCTGAAAAAACCTAGCAGTCCTCATTTCAGCATCTTTTGAAGCCTTTAACATCTCAGCCAGGGGTGGCACTTTGCTACCCACTTTATTTAAACTCTGTTCTATCTTAGTGGCCAAGCAAATCCTCAAGCATATTGGATCCTCAGAAGTTTTGGCCTGGGTTCTGTGCATTTATTAGGCTGAGCCATTATCCATTTTCCCATGATAGCCCCACATCTAAGGAGATTGGTTGCTCAGAGCAGTGTGACATCCTATTTTATGTCAGTCTCCATGAGCTGTCATTAATCTTCATATGGGAGACCAATGTTTTAGAGAGGAGAATTTGTTTACTTACTATAAGCTCAGTATAACTCTTGACTATGGGAGGCATGCAAGTTGTGTAACTAGCAGCAGCACCTGCAACATAACCAGACCCTACCAGTTTTAAGTTTCCTTGGCCCAATTGTTCCAATTCTGGGCAGAGACACAGCAAAGGAAGTTGAAGCAAAGTTGGCATGTGATTGGATCCGGGGCACTGCTGTGCCTTAGCTCTACCTTTGACACATTGCTATCTTTCATGCCAAGTTAGTGTGCATTTTGACCCTTGTCCAGAACCATGCAAGACTTGAGAGAAACCACCATTTTTAAGGAACCATTTCTCCTTCTCTTCTTAGCTACCATCATAGCTTCTATATCACAGGGAAGTATGCCTTTTATCAGGGAATTTGAAATCTCAATAGTAAGTTGCCTCAGGTTGATTCACATAAAAAAAGGGGGGCGGTTCTACCCCACCTTAGATCATGTAGTTCTAAATATAAGACAAAATTTTTATAATGAGCCTTAAAGCATTAGTGCTGAGCAGATATCAAAACTTTATGCAATTTTGTCTACTCTCCTGTTAATTACCATGAGATATCACTTACCATGTTCTACCTTTGTTGTTCCTACTCCAACAGGATGGCCCTCATGGCCATGGTTTCATGATCCACAGACTCAATGGGGAATTCTTCCCTATCCTCCTTCCTCTATTCTTCCTGGAAATACTACCTCAAACTCCAAGGTCAGGAACTGAAGCCCAACTAATCTGTCTTCTTCGAACCTATAGGCTGTAGGCATCTTTTCTAATTTATCACAGATAAATTGGGGTGGGGGTGGGGACAAGGTTTATACAATAAAAGCTAGTATACATAAGGATCTGCTGATCTTGCAGCAATCAGGTCTTTGGGTATAGAATTTAGCATTTGAATACAAGCAGCATCATACAAACTCACTATAACAATTTCTATTATATTGAATGTTGATGCATCCTATCAACTTGTTTTTAAAGAATACAATCTGAAAGATTGAAAGTAGGGTATGGTTAATGTTATATTAGAAAATAGAAATTTCTTCTTTATATTCTCATTGTCTTGCTCTTTCATAGACCATTAGTTATATAGGTAATTCACTTTATGTTAAAGACTATCCTAAGGTGACATTAAGCTAATTTGCACAAAAATTCAAATGTGAATATGCATGGAAATTTGTCAATATCTTGCTTCTTGTGAAATAAAAGTATTGTAACCGCCGGGCGTGGTGGCACACGCCTTTAATCCCAGCACTCGGGAGGCAGAGGCAGCCAGATTTCTGAGTTCGAGGCCAGCCTGGTCTACAAAGTGAGTGCCAGGACAGCCAGGGCTACACAGAGAAACCCTGTCTTGAAAAACCAAGAAAAAAAAAAAAAGTATTGTAACCATCAGACTGATAAAATTCATTTACTCTAAAAGTTCCTGTAAACTACATATAGATTCAAAAAAAGAAAAATATCTGATGTTATCATGGGAACTATGAAAAAATAAAGTTTTTTTGTATTTTTGTATTTTTTAACAATTTTTTATTAGATTTTTTCTGCATTTACAATTCAATTGCTATCCCAAAAGTCCCTTATACCCTTCCCCCACCCTGCTTTCCAAACCACCCACTCCTGCTTCCTGACCCTGGTATTCCCCTGTATTAGGGTATATAATCTTTGCAAGACCAAGGGCCTCTCCTCACAATAATGGCCAATTAGGCCATCTTCTGCTACATATGCAGCTAGAGACACAAGCTCAGGGGGTACTGGTTAGTTCATATTGCTGTTCCTCCTATAGGGTTTCAAAACCCTTCAGCTCCTTGGGTACTTTTTCTAGATCCTCCATTGTGGGCCATGTGTTCCATCCAATAGATGACTCTGAGCATCCACTTCTGTATTTGCCAGGCACTGGCATAGCCTCACAAGAATCTGCTATATCAGGGTCCTGTCAGAAAAAATCTTGCTGGCATATTCAATTGTCTCTGCGTTTGGTGGTTGATTATGGTATGGATCACCAGATGGAGCAGTCACTGCATGGTCCTTCCTTTAGTCTCATCTCCAAACTTTGTCTCTGTAACTTCTTACATGGGTATTTTATTCCCCATTTTAAGGAGGGACAAAGTATCCACACTTTGGCCTTCCTTCTTCTTGAGTTTCATGTGTTTTACAAATTTTATCTTGGGCATTCTAAGTTTCTGGGCTAATATCCACTTATCAGTGAGTGCATACCATATGAGTTCTTTTGTGATGGGTTACCTCACTCAGGATAAAGCACTTAGTCACTCAGGCTTAAAGACTAAATATACTAAGTCCTTACCCTCATATACTTTGCTCCTGGTTTCTTTTCTATAAAATAGCCTTTTATGAACTATTCAAACCACATTATAGAAGCCAATCTAATATTTCCACTTTTAATATATAATCATTCTATCAGTTCTGTTTCTCTAGAGAGCCAGGCTAATCAAATGTTAACATTTTTTGCATATATATGCATTTTAAATTTTGAATGTTGTTAGGTTTATTGCATTAATTATGCAAATGAAAGAAGTTTAATGCAAGCTCTCTCTATACTTAGAACTTATAGATATGCATGTTAATGTTTTTGTAGTTTTTTAAATGTAATCAGATTTGTTTTGATATTTGTATATATATTTTCAGGGCTTATCATTTGGTATAAATAACTAATTTGTGTTCTATTCATTGGAAAAGACTAATTCATGCTTAGCATTCCTCTGTTTGCTGTAATTTTTTCATGTAGTATTGAAGCTTCATGACTTTGCCTGTTAACTTTTCTACTTCTAGTAGTAATATCATCCTTGTGACTATCATGTTTTTAGTCATGTCATTTAGACTTTAGTAATGCAGCTTCTCACCATTACCACAAAATAATCATGTAATCTATCAATACAACAAAGGTGATTGAAAATTGACCTTTTGGTGCCTAGTTATTTTATAGCACCTCATAGATGGGGGCAAAGACACATTCAGAAGTGAAATATTTCCAAGAATGCTTGAAAAAGTATTCATCATCATCACCATCATCATCATCATCATCATCTCTACTTCCCTATCAGTATAAAATGACACGTTTTGCATTCTTTTCAGGATTTAGAAAAATTTCTTCAAGGTCTCATGTGTATGCATGCAAGTGTGTTCGTGTTTGTGCATGTGTGTTTTACTAAAACAGTTTCTCTGTTAAGCATGCCCACACCAGTCTACTAAGAATTCATTTCTTTACTCAACTGGATTCTATTCAAGGTTCCTATTTAAAATGCTTTGATCATTTTTCAGCCTCTTTCTAGATTGTTTATAACTTTATTGAGTATAAAAAACTCACTAAACAACCTTGTAATTTCTTGACTTGATGAATATCAACACTCATGGTAAAAAGTTCACTGAACCTTTTAATTGAAAAAAAAAACATTATTTTCATAAAAGTTCTTTCCCATACAAAATTCCATACAGCTCTAATTAAAAAAAATAATTTTACACTAAATTCAACATATTGCTCTAGATAAGGACAATGGATTTCCCAAAGCAATTTTTTTAAAAAAAGTTAAGTACTTTTAAATCCTTAAACGTTAAAGAGAAATGTCATTTCATTGTAATGAGATTGACATCTCATTTAAAGTGTTTTGAAAGTTCTACATTAGTACTTGTAGGTCATATAAGGTATACTGAAATATTTTCATTCTTTGGTAAATATTTGAAATGCTATTCCTGAACAATGTTGCCCATACTGACCATGAACTTCCACCTCAGTTTTATGAATGACTGGATGCAAAATGTGTATAAGAATAGTTGAACCTAGTTTTTGATCTTTGTCTAAAGGAAGGATTTTATGTTCTTTCTTCCAACTCTTCCCCACTCTATTTACTCCTCTTGTTTCTGCTCTTATTCTTCCATTAGGACATATACGTTGGGTGAAATAATGATTTTATTATCACATATTTGTGCATTTATATAAAATGATAGGATCATTTCAAATAATATTGCTCTGTTCAGCTCTTTGCCTCTTTCTAATCCCCATTCTCCTAATGAGGTCACCTTCCGTTTTCATGTGCTGTTATATTTATTAGGATTTGATTTTGTTTTATAAATATATATATATATATATATATATATATATATATATATATATATATATATTCGCATGGATCTATGCCTGTAGATATGTACACATGAATGTCAGTGTCCATAGAGGACAAAGATATCAGATGCCAACTGGGGCTAGAATTATAGGCAGTCATGTAGTGCCTAGCTTGAATGCCAGAAATTAATTGAACTTGGGTCCTCTGAAAGAGCTAGATACTCTTTAAATTGATGAGACATCTATTCTGCTCAATGTTATTATTTTCTTAATATGAATGAAATTCTCTCTCTCTCTCTTGACCACACACATACATACATACACGCTCATACACACACATGCACACACACACACACACACACACACAGAGAGAGAGAGAGAGAGAGAGAGAGAGAGAGAGAGAGAGAGAGAGAGAGAGAGAGAGAGAGAGAGAAATTATTAGAAACACCGGCTATGTTTCTAGTAATCCAACATGATTGGAAAGTTCAAGTATCCAGAAGTTGTTCAAGCTACAAGTCTAGATATGTCAGCTGGCCTTTAGTAGATGCTAAAATTACAAAAAAAAAAAAAAAAAAAAAAAAAGAAGTAGGCTTTAATGCCAGTGAAGGAATGGACAATGGAGTGGAGAGGAATCAGGCTAAGCCAAGTGTTTCCATTTTACATGTCCTTGAACATCTTCCCTTTTCCATGTTCTTATATTCTAGTAGAGGGTGTAGTCCAGACACCCTCTCAACATCTTCCCACCTCAAGATTCAGATCAAAACTGTGTCTTCCTAACTCAAATGTCTGGACTACATGTAGATTTATCTACTTCAATCCAATAGATTAGATAAAATAGTCTCAATCCAAGCCAAAATACTCTCTCACACAGGTGCCCTCCATTTCTGGATTGTAGTTTATTCCACATGTAATAAATTTGACAGCCAAGAATAGCCATCACAGTATGATTAAAACAAAATTTGTTTATCCATTCAACTGTTAACTAACAGACTTAAACTAATTTGATGACTTGGCAATTTTGAATAGTGATTTCTGAACATAAATGTATAGCTACTTCTGTGGTACCCTAATTTATATTCATTTAGTTGTATTATCAAGTAGGGTATAGATGGCCCACATGATCATTTTATAATTTGATTATGGATTCTTTGTATGAATTTCAATAGTTGAAGATCTAGTTAACATCTCTTCCTGAAGTATAAAATTTTCTTTCCCCCCATTATTTGTTTGTGTCTCTATATATTCTAATTATGGTAGAAATGATTCTCGGTGTGCTCTACATATATATTTCTCTAAAGTGGATAAGACTTTATTACATAATTATTTGTTATTTGTATTTTGGGGAGAATATTTGTTGAGTTCATTTGCTTATTTGAGTCTTTTGTATTTACTATTTGAGTATATATGTATTGAGAAAACAATTTTTTTTGTTAAGTGACTAGTTAGCAGTCATTTTCTTCCAGCCACTCTGCAGACTGCCACTTCACTCTGATCATTATTCCTGCTGTGGAGAAGCTTTTAAAGCTGATGAATCACCTTTCTTTCCCTTACTGTTATGCCCTCCCTATTGAAAATTCTTTTCAGCAATAATACTCACCAGATATGTCTATTTTCTGTGAAATCTCCCATATATCATACTTCTTGTTCCACATTAAGATCACCTGTAGAGCTAGAGTCATGGAACACTGACCTAGTAGAAACAATAGAATAAGGATAAAAACAAACAAACAAACAAACAAACAAAAAACAAAACAGATACACAGACATATATACAGATCTGGGGTCCGTTCAAGTTTATATTCCCATACTTACTATCACTGTAATGAGGTACATAAGTGCATTTACTTATGGCACATGGAACACGGTTTGGTTGGTGTCTGTAGTTCTTTGTAGGTGAGTAGTCTCTGACTGAGAATATTCAGCAAGAGGAAGCTATACTTGCTAGATATTTTATGCAATGATAAGCACTCAAACTCCAGAAAGAAAGCTTTGCTACCTCTCTAGTCTGGCCCAAGATGAATGGCTTTGCTAATTTCTAACTTTATATGAGACCTTGGAGACCTTGGCATGGAAATATCCATGTCAACAATGTACATTAAACCAGAACTTCACTTACTCAGGGCTTCCTCTGAACCATACAACTTCTACTTTGTTTTGCCCTGTTTTTAATGCTGGTGTTAGTCCACCTTTAAAATGCAGCTTCTTCTTGAGAAAAAACAACATCAGTTACATAAGAAATAGCCTTGTTATAGTCCTCTTTTGGTATGGTAAACATCACTCGTAACATCCAAATCAGTTCACAGTGTAGATGATTAAATCAAATAGGTTCAAATTTGTTAGTTTTTCCATTGACCATAAAATTTTACTTTTTACTGAGAATTTCTCAAAGTAGTAAAAAAAAAAATCTAGACAAGAAGAAAAGGAATGGAAAGGAACACTTGTGATTTGCTTCCTACATTCTCATTGTGACATATTGTCATCTATCTGCCAGAATATTATGTCACAAATGTTATGATTGCCCAGCTCCATTTCATCTGTGATGAATAACCTCGATTGTTGATGGGATTTAGAGTCATCAAGGAAACAAACTTATGTGTTGTAGTGACTCACAACTATCTGTAATTCTAGTTCTAAGCAAGTAGGATCCCCTTGAACCCCTTGGCAACTAAGCATACACAAGATCTCACATACATACATGTAGGAAAAACACTCATACACAAGAAATAAAGCCTAAAGTGTGTTTTGTAATGAATAAATGTCTAGGATAATAGCCTTGGTTCTCTTCTCCAACTAGCTTATTACATATTTCACTCATTTATTTTATTCTTCCACATGGTAGATTACCATTCTTCAACTTTATGTGACCTTCTCCTTCAGAGTTTTAGGATAAATCTCCTGTGCCCAAATATTTCTCAGAATCCCCTTCTACATCTCTTCTAGAACTACTATCTACTATTTCCTGCCTCAGTTCATTAGCTATATGCTTTTTTTATTGACAGGTATGTTTTTGCCAAGTGTACAAGAGATTCACTCTGTAATTTTCATTTTTACATCAAAAAGAGGAAAGGGTTCCCAGCTTCTTCCCATTTCCATCTAGACATTCTCTCTCCTTCTCAATATCCCACCCAGCAACTGATTGCAAGTTTCTATTGAGTAGGCTGCCTGATTTTCTGATCTCTATCTCAAATAGCATGGCTATTAGTCTCCCTGGAAGTTACCAAATTCTACAGGTTGCTTTCACTCTCAAACCATAAAATGGTTCTCAAGTTTTAAATTCTTTCATCTCAGAGACTATGAACCAGTAAAGGGGGAGCTGCTTTCTCTGCTAGCATTGCCTTTATCTCATACATGATTGTTATCATTGCCATGATGGACCTTTATGAACAAAAGCAAGTTGGAGAGGAAAGTGCTTATTTGACTTGTACTCCACATGGTAGTCCATCACTGAAGGAAGTCAAACAGGGCAGGAACCTGGAAGCAGGAGCTAATGCAAAGGCCATTGAAGGGTGTTGCTTACTGGCTGGCTTCCTTTGACTTGTTCAATCTGTAATGCTAGTGGCTCAGTAGAGTGGGACAGGATTGGTGCTTGAGAGTTTACGGCCAGCCTAAAGATATTTTGTTTTCTTTTTTTTTTTTCTTTAAAATTATGTAATGTTACTCCTCTATGATGAAATGAAATTCAACTCCTAGGAAGTTACTTCTAGTTTGACTTTAATAAGCCTATTGTATAAAATGGATAAAATTCACTGTATAAAATATTTGCCTTCTATATATTTCTTTCCAAAAATCAGAAAATTTAATTATTAATTTCAAAGTAAAATATCTTCATTGAATTTCATATAACTCATTTGAATTTCAATGCCCTTTGAACTTCCATTTTAGTATTAATCATTGGGAATTGTAGTTTATAGGTAGACCAGTTTTACCAGTCTATCAGTTGACTCACAAATTTGCTTCTAAAAACATTATCCTGTTAAGAATGTCAAGATTTTCTTCCCCAAAAAATACATAATTAATGGACATACCACATGATAAAATTATTAACCTTTTAAAATAAATTGTAAGAGGTTAAAGCCATTACTTCCCATCCCAATTATGCAGTACTACTTTAGGTTAAAGTCTTATCAGTATTACCAATAAAAAGTGGAACCCACTTTCTTAAATCTTTAGATAACATTGAACTTAGCATTAATTATTTTATTGTGAATAAATAATTATTTTTAAAATATAGTATTATGTTAAAAACATTGTGCTTGGCCTCAAATCAAAGTAAAGATGTTTGTAAAGAAGTACTGTGAGTAACAGCATGTTCTGTCCCTGTTTGCTGACTGCAGATATAATGTGACCATCAATCCTCAGTCTTATTGCCATTCCTTCTCAGTCATGACTCTAGGTATCTATTTGGCCTATAAACCAGAACAAAACTGTCCTTACTTAAGTTGCTTCTTGTCAAAAATTTTGTTATAGGATCAACTAAAGAACTGACAGCTCTAGACAACACTACTTCTTAACTTTGCTATTCTGTTTGGGACAGTGTGATACAAATAGCATGAATAACAAGTAGAAACTGTAGCTAAAAACAGTATATCAGTAGTCCAATATTTTCTTTTAATGTAGATATGAAATATTTGCTCTTACCAAACATAAATGACCTCCTCTGTTAAGGAGGAAATCCAGATTTATAACCTAAAGAAAACAACTGAAAGCTAAAAAGAAATATAACATACCTAAAGGCAAGAAAAATAGAAGGAGTTATGATCATCAGTAAGAAATATGCTCTATGGATATCAAGAACTATTGATGCAACTGCTCACAGGCTTCCATTGTTAATCTACCCAGATGTTTTACTTCTATGAAAAAGAAAATCCTTGGTTCATTGCCACTCCTGCTAGATGACATCAGGGTTCCAGTTTTTCTGCCTGGTTTCCCACTTTTACTTGAACAAATAATCCAGATTTCTTTTTGGCTAATTCATGTGAGGTTTACCAGGTCTGTCTTCAGTTCCCATATCTCCAGGCCAAAAAATAAAAAATAAAAAAAAATAGAGCAAAATGTGGTGGATAATACCTACAAATACAATTCTTGGTAAGATGAAACAATAAAATTATCGTGAATTAATTATCAGCCACAATTGCATAGTCAGATTTAAGCCAGTATATGATACAGAGCAATATCTTGCCTCAAAATAATTTGATAGGTAATTAATACAGTTATTTGTACATGTATAGATACACATATACACACATACGTAATCTTATATGAAGTACATAGATTAAATGTATTGCACAGCATTCCACATTAAGGGTGGTCAACAGTCAAGGAGACTATTTTATCTAGTCTACACTAAAATGATTAAAATTATTTTAATGTCTATTGAAAAATTACAATGGTCTGAAGACTTTACGCTACACAGATGATAAAAAGGGAAAAATAGATTGACTCATAGATGAGGGGACAATCACATGTCTTTGTTATTTATCAGAAGCTATCATAGTTGATACAAAATCTTCTAAAGTTCAAGCTCAAGAGACCCATGTGTAGATAGTTATCTAATAATAAACTTCCAGGGAGTAATAGATGTTAAATTCCCTACCAGCATAAGACATAAGACTCAGGTGCCATTTGTCTGAAGAGAAATTGGAGTGCTACTGGTTTAATCATTCATTTCACATTTTAAAGCATCTCTAAAGAACTAAAGCCCCAAACTTAACACATAAAATCTCAGGAAGAATATCTGCAATACTGATCTCCTACTAAGTTGCATCTATTTTAAAAACTTTTTTAATGGTAATTATAGAGTCTAATTGCTGTCTTCTACCTTTCCAGGAGATTGAGGTCTTCAAGAGAAATGAAAATAATGTCTAATTTTATGACACTTAGTCACAGATTGAGTCATCTGGGAAACAGAGGAAAATATATTATTTCTGTAAAGAGACTTTGGGACACCAAATCAAGGACTCATTTTTCCAAAGTGGTCCTTTATGTCTGAGTTTGGAAATCTGTATTCCTTTCATGAAAGTACTGACAAAGAACAAGAAATATTGAAACTTTTTAAAAGAACATGATAGACATGCATAGCTAATGATAACAGAATTTACAGATTAGAGTCTGATGTCCTAATGAGGGCTTAAAGTGGATAACTAATGCCTGAGAGCCCTCTAATATGATTATTGCTGAGGAGAATGCAGTCGCCATGTATTGTATGTTAATTAAAATAAAAGTAAATACCCCAGGACACCACAGAGTCATTTGCTCAACTATGTTCATAGCAGTTTTATTAATGATAGACAGAAATGGGAAACAACCTAGATGTCCCTCAACTGAAGAATAAAGAATATGTGGTACATCTACACAACAGAATACTATTCACCTATTGAAAAATAAGACATCATTAATTTTGCAGGAAGATGGATGTATCTTAAGAATATCATCCTGAGGTAACTCAGAGCCAGAAAGATAAGTATTTTATGTGATCACTTATAAGTAGACATTAGTCATAAAGTGCAGGATTGTCATGCTACAATCCACAAATCCAAAGAAACTGGGTAATAAGGAGATCCCAAGAGAGGATGAATAAATCATATTCAGAAAATGAAACTAAATAGTCATCTGAGGTGAATGGAGAGAGGAAATTTGGTAGGTGGGGAAGTAAGGGGGGAAACAAGGTTGGTGAAGGGAGGCGAGAGAAACAATGGAGTAATAATGGAAATTGGGGTGGGAGTCATCTCTGGTGACTAGAAGTCTGCAATGAGAGAGGATATGGAGAGTCTATGGAGGTGACCTTAGCCTAAATTCCTACCAGACCAGGATATAGAGCATGAAATTGCTACCTCCTGTAGCTAGGCAGGATTTCCGGAGAAGGGAGGAGTTCAAAAATCCACCCACAAAATTTTCAACAGAAAAATCATCTTACCTACAAGATGTACAGGGATAAAGATGGAGCAGAGACAGAGAAAACCACCAACCAATGATTTGCCCAGTTTGAAACTCATTCCATTTGAGAGAGCTAACCCCTGACACTATTAGTGATAATCTGCTCAGCTTGCAGACAGGAATATAGCATAACTATATTCCTGAGAGGCTTTATCCTACAGTAGATGGAGGTAGATGCATAGGCCCACACCAAATATCAGGTGAAACATGGGAAGTCTTGTGGAAGAGTTGTGGATTGAAGTGGGCTAGTTGGATGGGTTAAGGAAAACACAAGAATACACACAGAGTAAACTAATCTGGGACTACTAGAACTCACAGAGGTTGGGCAAAAACCAGGCAACATGCAGGAGGTTGACCTAGACTAAATACACATTTGCCATCAATGTGCAGCTTGGTCTTCATGGAGATCTCTAGCAAGTGGAGCTATGCTGACACTGTCTCTGTTGATTTTTATTAAATTCTCTCCCCGCAACTTGTCCTGCTTGGATGGTCCTCAGAGGGACAGGATGTGTCTGGACATGGTGGGGATAAATGATCCAGGGTGGGAGTGGTACACGAGGATGGTTCCTCTTCTCTGAACGGAAGGAAAGGGGGCAATATCTAGGTTTAATAATGAACTACCAATGGGAATCACAGATACCAGTAACATTTTTTGTAATTTGTTTCTGATGTAAGTTGTAGATTGAATAAGGATGCTGTCCCCAAAATGGACTTTTTGTCTTCAAATGAGAAATGAGTGCTTGGAGTACATATTTTTTTACAACTTTCTTAATTTTCTCAAGAAAGGCAGTAGGATTACTATTAAGCACTCATGATTAGTTAATAATTTGGCTTGTCGTTATATTATTTCTCTTTAGCGCGCATGCGCACGCACGCACACGCGCGCGAACACACACACACACGCACACACACACACATTTTCACATATTGTTCCTTATAATTTCATCTTGAGGTATCTATCCAGTCTGCTTTCAAATCTGTGATAAGTGAATTAGTAAGAGTCAAAAAGGAGACTATATAAAAGTATATTAGAAACTCAACAGCAAAGCACACCTTATACCTGTATCTTAACAAAATAGAAAAAAAATGGAATTCCTACAATCAAAGGGAAAATTAAGAGTGAGTATGCCCTGTCTGACTCCAGATTTGTCATGGCTTGAGGGATACAATTTACACAATCATTTGGCTATGAATTAGGTGCACTTTGCCTTACTAAGTACAAGAATTTTCTTGAATAGTCAATCATCATATTCCATAAGTAAATATAAGTGAACAAATACAGAATTATGTTTTTGCTCAGGACCTGGGAATAAGATGTTGTTTCTCTTGTCTGATTCTGGGATTACTTGTCTGTCAGCAACAGACATTCCTATAAATGTAGATCATTTTGTCTTTGGTACATGCCAAATTAACAGTTGTTTTCTCAACTGTAAGAGAATTAACCTTCCCACAAGAATCTGGGAAAACAAACAAACACAAAAAAGAAAGAAAAGAAAACAAGAAGAAAAGAAAACAAAAAGAAAAGAAAGCAAAAGAAAAGGAAACAAGAAAGAAAAGAAGAGTGAATGAAAAAAGAAAGTGTCACATGAATAATAGCTGCACAGGAATCTACAAGTCCTTTTTAGGAGCTTGTTGATGCAATAAATGTCATTCAAAGTCTGACAATAATTTTTATAATTTGATTATATCAAGTGTAATGATCTTATCACAAGGTAATTGATACACTATTTAAAGTCTACAATCTTTTATAGAACAGAACTGAATTAGGTCAGCAGCAAAGTAGCAGATAGGTGAGGTGCAAAATGAAAAAAGTGAGCAATTGGAAACACAAATTTCCCAAAGTGTAATTGTTTGTGAGATGCCCTAGCAGGGTACAACAGTGCAATGATATTTTAAAGAAGGTTTAAACATAAAGGGGCAGAAAGATTCTCTGATTTCAAGTCTAAAGAAAGGATGCAATGCCTGGATGAAACAATGCCTGGTTATAAAAAAGTTGAAGATTATCCAATTGTAACTGTGCATGACTGCTAACAAATGTCAACAGGAAAGTAACATGAACGATGCCACTAGAAAGTTGGTCAGGACTCCCCTCAGTTCCTCAAGACTCTTCATAAATGAATTCAGATAAGACCTAAAGCCACACACCTTAGCAAAAATGACAGGGAGAACTCATTGCACTGCAAGCAAAGCACACTCAGGGGTGAGATTTGACAAAAGCTAAACAGACCAATGTCCTGACCAACACTCTTCAGATTTATGTAATTTTAAAATATGTAGAAAATATGTTTTTTCTGAGTGGCTTTTGTGCTATCCAGGTGACTGATAGGCTTACTTGATAGATGCTTCTAGGATTGGCAATGCTTTACTTTTACTTTGTTTTTGTTGTTGTTATTGTTGCTGTTGTTGGATTTACTTTTTTATTAGGTATTTTCTTTATTTACATTTCAAATGCTATCCCCTTTCCTAGATTTCTCTCTGAAAATCCCATACCCCAACCCCTTTCCCCTGGTCCCCAACCCAAGCACTTCTACTTCCTGGCTCTGGCATTCCCCTACACTGGGGCATAGAATCCTTGCAAGACCAAGAGCCTCTCCTGTCATTGATGGCCAACTAGGCCATCCTCTGCTACATATGCAGCTAGAGACAGGAGTCCCACTATGTGTTTTCTTTGATTGGTGGTTTAGTCCCTGGGAGCTCTGGGTGTACTATTTAGTTTATATTGTTGTTCCTCCTATAGGGCTGCAGACCCCTTCAGCTCCTTGGGTACTTTCTCTAGCTCCTCCATTGGGGGCCCTGTGTTTTATCCAATAGATGACTGTGAGCATCCACTTCTGCATTTGCCAGGCACTGTCATAGCCTTTCAAGAGATAGCTATATCAGGGTCTTGTCAGTAAAATCTTGCTGGCATATGTAATAGAGTCTGGGTTTGGTGGTTGTTCATTAGATGGATCCCTAGGTGGGGCAGTCTATGAATGGTCATTCCTTCAGTCTCTGTAACCTATTCCATGGGCATTTTTTGTTCCCCCTTCTAAGAAGCATCGAAGTATCTACACTTTGGTCTTCAGAGTAAAGTCTCTTGTAAGAAAATAATCTTATACTGTTTAAATTATTAACTGTCAACAAGAATTTACAAAGCTTGAGATGGCATAATTCCTACAAGTCAAGAAAAGCCCTCAAACACCAATTTAGTTCAGAATTTAGAGTATCTCAGTTGTTCGTTTTAAGGCTATTACTGAGTATGGTGCAGGTATCTAATATCTTATTACCTCCTTAATTTATGCATTTTAAAATCTTGTTTCTATGAGACAGCAAATGTATAAGTAGTGTCCATATATTCAAAATAACCTGTTCCAAATGATCATCCCTGAAAATATGCATACAAGTAACATTTCCGAGAAAAAGTAGATTATAGTTACTTTTACATGTATGTATTTATACATCTATATAGTCAATTAGTGAAATATGTTCCATTAATTTGAAAAAGAAATAGAATTATAAGGAAATGTTTTGAGGAAGAAAACACTTAATCTCAAAAATAAATTATATTTTAAAATAACAAGATAATTCCCAACTACATATAATAAAATGGCACTAAATCTCTGATTTGAGTTCCTAAAAGGCCCTAAAACTCATTATTTAGAAAGCTCAAATCTGACATTATTTTCCACCAATATTATTGAAATTAGTGACTGTATTTTTTTACATTATAGATTTGTTTAACATCTACAAAACCAAACAAGTGACATGGTTTATCATCTAATGATCTTGGCTATAAAGCTAGAAGACATGACTTTAACCCAGGAAACGCAAAGTTAGAAGACTACTGGTTCTCCACAAGCGGTTCTCAAATCTACACACACACACACATACACACACACACACATGTGCGCGTGCTCGCACTTGTGTTAGTAAATGTGATAATACTTTCAAAAATCTACCCAAATCACATAGTCTCCTAATCTTCATATATGAAAGTGCTGTATATGTCTCTCCCTGTACTCATAGTTCTATCAAATATTTTGTCATTTATACCAATATTAGTAGTAAATTTCTTTGCTGCATATAAATTTCATTTGGAGTACTACATGATATCATGTCAATGACATCATCTTCTTGTCATATTATCTTGACAATTTCATTCTGAAAATAAAGTTGACAAGAGAGCTCTTGAAATGCCATAAGCACCCACTCCTGCTACCCAAGTAATATCTATACTCTATTTGTAATCTACAGGATACGGACAAAAAACAGCTGTTGGTTTTCAGAACTTACTAAAATCCATGAGACCTTTTCTGGTTTGGATGAATACTTCCTTCTTGTTTACACATTTGTCTTAAGCTTCTTTGCAAATTGGCCCAGGATAAACAGATCCTATTCCAGCAAGATACTGTAAGATCTCCAAATTAAAATATATTTAGAATTTCATTAATTCACAAGTGACTCCATGTGGAAGAATATTTGTTGTCATACTTTCATGGCTCCAGGTTTCTCTAAGTCATCAATTATGGCCATCCTTGAAGATAAAGTTCAGGAAACAGGTTTTCTAAACATTTAACTATATCGTTATTGCTTATGGACTGGGAATCAATTGAAATTCCTAGCCTTTATGGATCTGAGTATAACTGTATAATACACTTTGTGTCACAGTAGTAAAAGATCACCATTAAGCTCAGCCCAGTTACTAATGTTTTCTCATATCAGGAGATGACAAAGGTGAATCTGATGTCCTGCATAAGTAGGACATCACCTCTGTCCTTCATCCCTGATAGATGCCTCTGTACTAGATGAGGTTGTATCTATCTACTGTACCTTGAAATACTGAATATCAGATGAATTAAAGCCTGTAGGACACCATGAAATACAAAAGAGGTGAGGAACATGCAGATTTAAAGCCAGTAGGAGTTGTGAATCTTTCCTGAACATATTAACAACCAAAGCACAACAGAGCTTGTTGGATATTTGATGCTTGTCAATCATGATACATAAATTTCAAGTATCTGAAAACTCTGAGTGGAGAGAACCTTGATGTTTCTATAGAAACAGTTGTATCTAAATCCTACATTTTATTCCTATATTGATAATATCATATCACTGATTGACATATTAATATAATTTTTAATTACCATATATTAATTTTGTAAGGCTATATTATTTGCTATACAGGTTTAATCCAATTTGACACCTTTATCTTTCATTAAAAAATATTGAATATTTCTTGGAGCAAAAGTAATTTTTTCTGAATTCCTCCAAAAAATTCTATGAAACTATATCATATTTTTTTTGCAAAATAGCAAACTACAGCATATTAATATAGTAATTTTCAGTCTCTGTTATACATGCTTTAAAAGATTTTTGTTAATCATAATTTCTCTTACAGTGATAAACTAGATATGTTTTTATTTGAAATATATGCATCACCTTTTAAACTTGTTAGAAATTTCAAATCTATCCAATTTTATGAAAGTAACCCAACTAATTACTTGCACCAAACTATAAATGTAAGGTTCAGATAAAATGCCCCATCATTAAGAGTATTATTTTGTAATAGAACAATTATAGAATGTGATTAATATGCAAATTTTGCTACTGTAATCATTTCACTATGTATTTCCATATCAAAACCTTGTTTTGCACACTAGAAACATAGACAATTAAAATAAACACAACTATATTTTCAGAAATGTGTAATTCTATTTACTACAACAGATTTCTATCTTTGATTCAAATGATTTCCTGATTTTAACATATTGCTTACTTATAGATCCAATTCAAATGTTAACCATTATATTAATAATGTAATTATAACAAATAACTCATTTCAAAATTTGTCCTATTGGTTTCTCTATTCAAACATCTTGCATTTCTACTACAGTAATTATTTTCAATGACAAAACAGTTACTTTGTAGAATGTTTGAACATTTGTTTTTTGATAATAAATTTGATGAAATTCATATTAGTATCTTCAGTAAAAATATCACATAGGTACTTCTATGTCAATATTGGTTAAGATTAACAATGTACATCATCACACTTAGACAAAATGTATTTTTATATTGACCCAATTATATGTATTAATCACATACAATGTGGTTTTTCAAAATACTTAAAATATTTGAAGTATGGAATGAATAAGTACAGCATGATAACATGAGTATCACCAAACACATTTAACACTTTTATGGTATAAAACCCCAAATTCAACATTTCTCTTTTTTAAATTTATTAATTAATTGATTAACCAGTTAAGTAATTCACATTGTAGATGCTATTCCCCCTCCAGGGCCTTTACTCACAGAGTCCCTACCCCTCCACTGTCTCCTCTAAGAGAGGGGTTCACCCTATGTACCCTCCCATCATGACACATTAAGTGTCTGCCAAATTAGGGAAGTCAAGAAAACCAAGAAGACTAAGCTGCTTGTCTGCTAAAAATGTGTTGGGGATCTCGTTCCAGTTTCTGTATATTCTTTAGTGAGTTGCTCAGATTCTGAGAGTTCTCAGGTGTCTAGGGTTGTTGACAGTGTGTTGATCTTCCTGTTGGTTTCCCATTTGCTTCAGGGCCTCCAATCTTTCCCCCAACTTGTCCATAAGTATCCCCGACCCCAATCTAATTTTAAGCTATAGATATTTGCATCGTTTATAGTCTGCTCTGGGGTGGAGCCTCTCAGAGGGCAGTTTTGTTTGGCTCCTGTCTGTAAGCATTAACAGAGTGTCATTAAGAGGTACAGGGATTGGTGCTTGTTAATGAAATGGGTTTCAAGTTAGGTTATGGGGTGGTACTGGTTGTCTTTCAGTTGGTCTCTGCTACAACCCAGCATTTCTTTTATACAGGAAATATATGGATTGAAAGTTTTGTGGGAGGGTTGGTGTTCTTATTCCTCAAGCAGGGTTCCTTCCTGGCTACAAGAAGTGGTCTCCTCAGATTTCTTGTCTCCATTAAGTATATCAGCTAAAGTCACTGGTACTGGCATTAACTCCTGGAAGTTTTCCATATTCCAAGTCTCTGGGACTTCTTAGAGATTCTCCGCTCTGTCACAGCCGAGGAAGCTGCAGATTTCCATTCATTCTCCTGGGAATGCTCACTCCTGTCTGTCACAGCACCTGATTCTGCCTCCACATTTCCCTCCCCTTTCCCTCTCCCATCCAATTCCCTCCCTCCCTCTGCCACCTATGATTATTTTGTTTCCCCTAATAAGTATGATTCATGCATACTTTCTTGGGGTTTTCTTCTTGTTAATTTTTTTCGGTCCATGAGGTGTATTGAGGTAATTGTGTACTTTATGTCTAATATGAACTTATCAGTGAGTATGTCTTATGCATATCTTCTGCATCTTGGTTACCACACTGAGGATAATATTTTCTAGTTTCATTCATTGGCCTGCAAAATGCATGTGGCTCTTGTTTTTAATACCTGAGTAGTATTCAGTTGTGTTAATGAACCACATTTCCCATATCCATTCTTCAGGGGAAGGACATTTGGGTTCTTTCCATTTTCTGTTTATTACAAATAATGAACCACATTTTCTGTATGCACTCTTTGGTGGAGGAACATTGGGTTATTTCCATTTTCTGGCTATTAAAAATAAAGCTGCTATGAACATAGTGGAGCGTGTGTCCTTGGGGTATGGTGGAGCATCTTTTGGGTATAGGTCTAAGAGTGATATAGCTGGGTCTTCGCTTATAACTATTTCCAATAATCTGAGGAACTGCCAGATAGATTTCCAGAGTGGTTGTACAAGTTTACAATCCTACCAGTAATGGAACATCTGCTGGCACTTGGGTTTTTTATCTTAACTATTCTGATTGGTGAAGCTAGCATCTTAGGGTCTTTTTAATTTGCATTTTTCTAATGACTAAGGATGTTGAGCACTTCTTTAAGTGATTCTTGGCCATTCTAGATTCCTCTGTTGAAAATTCTCTGTTTGGTTCTATACCTCATTTTTAATTGGGTTATTTGGTTTGGTAGAGTTTAATTTCTTGAAATCTTTCTATATTTTGAAGATTAGCCCTTTATCAGATGTAAGACTAATAAAGAATTTAAAGTAACTCTATTATTAGATGATATGATAGTATACATAAGCAATCCCCAAAACTCTACCTAGGGACTCCTACAGCTGATACACAACTTCAGAAATGTGGCCATGTATAAAATTAACTCAAAGTAGTTAGTAGCTCTCCTTTACTTGAATGATAAATGGTCACAGAAAGAAATTAGAGAAATAACAACTTTCTCAATAGTCACAAATACTACAAAATATCTTCATGTAACTCTAACCATGCAAACAAAAGCTCTGTAGGACGAGAAGTTTAATACTGTAAAGAAAGAAAGGGACTTTTGGGATAGCATTGAAAATGTAAACGAGGAAAATACCTAATAAAAAATAAATTATAAAAAAATAAAATAAAACTGCCTTATCTTACAGAAAATAAAAGAAAGAAATTGAAGAAGTTATCAGAAGATGAAAATATGTCTCATGCTCATGGATCAGTAGGATTAACAAAGTGAGACTGAGCAGCTTGCTAAAAGAAATCCACAAATTTATTGCAATCCAATTAACATCCCAAAGCAAGTTTTAGAGACACTGAAAGAGAAATTTTCAATTCCATATGGAAAAACAGAAACAAAAACAAGCAAGCAAAACAAACAAAAATCAGGATAGTCAAAAGAATCCTGAACAATAAAAGAACCTGTGGAGGAATAACCATCCCTGATCTCAAACTGTGTTATACAACAATGGTGATGTGAAACTGCATGGTATTAGTAAAGAAACAAACAGGTTGATTAATGGCATAAAATCAAATATCCAAACATAAACCCACACAGCTATGGGCAACTGATTTTTGACAAAGAAGCAAAAAGCATAAAAATTGAAAAGAGAAAATATCTTCAACAAATGGTGCTGATCAAACTGGATATCTGCACATAGAAGAATACAAATAAATCCATATTTATCACCCTGCACAAAAGTCAAGTTCAAGTGCATCAAGGGCTCAATATAAAGCCCAATACACTAAACCTCATAGAAGAGAAAGTGGGAAATAGCTTTGGATGGATTGGTACAAGAGACAATTTCCTAAACAGAACACCAATCAAGATCAACATAAGGCTGCTATGAACATAGTGGAACATGTATCCTTATTACAAGTTGGAAATTCATCTGGGTATATGCCCAGGAGAGGTATTGCTGGAACTACTAAACTGATTTCCAGAGTGTTTGTACCAGCTTGCAATCCCACCAGCAATGGAGAAATGTTCTTTCTCCACATCCTCTCCAGCATCTGCTGTCACCCGAATTTTTGATCTTAGCCATTCTGACTGGTGTGAGGTAATAAATTTCTTTTTTAATTACTCATTTTATTCATTTCAAATGATATCCCTCTTCCTGGTTACCCCTCTACCACCACCCCTAGCCTATCGTCCCTCTCCAGCCTTCCTTGTTCCTCTATGAGGATGTTCACCCACTCCTGTCTCACCATTCTAGCATCCCCTTTTACTGCAGTATCAAGCGTCCCTCCCCTCTCATTGATGTCATTAAAGCCATCCTCTGATACATATGTATCTGCAGTCCTGGCTCCCTCTATATGTACTAACTGGTTGATGGTTTAGTCCCTGGGAGCTCTGGGTGGTCCACTTAGATGATATTGCTCTTCTTATGGGATTGCAATCTCCTTCATCTCCTTCAGACCTTCCCCTAGCTCTTCTGTTGGGGTCCTGGAATCAGTCCAGTGTTTGGCTGTGAATATCTGCATCTCTATTGGTCAGGTGCTGGTAGAACCTCTATTGGAACAGCTATATCAGGATCATGTTAGCAAGCCCTTCTTGGAATTTTAATTTCTGTATGGGCAATATACCACCACTTTGGTGATTCTGCATACCACAGGGGATTCTTCCAAACAATACATATCAGTATCACCTACCACCAGACTGTTGAGTCCAAAATATTGATTCTAGATTAACTTAGAGTAAGATTCAGATAGCTTCAACAGTGCTATAAGTTCCACTTATCCTCTGACACATGCCAACAGGATCACACCAGATGTTTGTCCAATACTACTACCCTCCTATGATCAGTCAGACAACTATTTGGCTTTGGTGCCTCATATCACCTGATGTCTGCCTTTTATATTTGCACTCCTCTATTTTCTTCTGTTATTACAAGACTGGGATTTCCTCATATATCATAAAAAGCACTTCATTTGAACTTTCCACCAGAGTTCTTACTGTCATGATGAGCCAATTTTCTTAGCTTTTAGTCTCCTTATCTGTGTCAGGTATACATACTTGACTCCCAAGTTAAATTCCCAATCTAATTTCAGAATATCCGGCACATCATAATTATGGGAGATTTTTAAATAAATAAAGATAGACTTTAAAAGAGCTTTTTAATATTATTTTAAAATTACTTTTTAAAATATGTCATAACTTCTCAGCTTATGTGTATTCCCCAGGCATTTTTTTGTCTTTGAATGCTAATTAACACCAAAGTGCTTACTACAATGTTTTCCTAGAAGGCAGCCTCAAAATGTCCCATTATCGTGATTAAATATTTATTGAACTTGAAGTCTGTCCTCAACATTGTAAGGAAGGGCAGGAAAAGATTCCACTTCAAAAGCATTTTTTTGTGTGTGTGTGCTCAGAAGCATATCAAGTAAGAATATGCACTCATGATTTTTTCTTAATTTGTAAGAACTCACTCTAATATTTATTTATGAATGTTCTACTTCATAAATGTAAAATACAAACATTAAATAATGTCTTTTGGAAAAGCCTTTTTTTTTTTTTGAGAGCAACTTGACACTGATTTACATTGGAAACCTGACAGGTGCTTTAATCTCCTCTATTGGGTGCTATATTTTTCCATACAATTCTTCTTTTTCTGAATCTATCCTCTTAGACACCGAAACAATTGACATTTGAGTGAAAATGCTTTATATTATGAAGATTTTCTAAGTTTTATAGCATTTCCAGGAGCATTTGGTTTGTTCCACTACATGAAAGTATTTAGTTCCTCCCTCCTCACCCTTCCTCCTCCAAACAAACAGACTGCATCAAACACTACTGGAAATCTCTTGGTAAACCTATAAACCCTAAATTCCACTGGGAACTATTGGGTTTTATACAAAAGGAGAAAAATGTGAATCATTCTGGGGCCATGAAAGGCAGCCTGTTTTGGTTGAATAAGGCTTGCTCCAGTGACCCAGTAGAGACTCAATAGGAAACTCTACAAGGGACAGAACAGTGAGCCACTTTCCCAGAGACATGTGCCTGACACCACAAAGTCCCTAACTCCATAATTCTGTGAATATAAGTCACACAGACAATGTCCCAAGCTTCTGTCATTCTGGCTAGACTCCACCCCCACAATCATCTGACTATTGCCAGGTATGCTCATCCCCACAGATACCTGGCGACAGCAAGGTAGTCCAGTCCACTATAAAATGGGCTGCTTGGCCTCTCCTCTCTCTAAGCTCTCACCTTTCTTAACCACCTCTCTAGCCCTCCTTCTCTCTCTCTTTTCTTCCCTCTCTCAACGTGGCCATGGCCGGCCTCACTCTCTCTTTCTACCTTCTCTCTTTCTCCCTGCCTTTCTACAATAAAGCTCTAAAACCATAGACTGTCTCTGTTCATCATGGCCCAACATGCTTAAACAATGGGACAGGCTATCCCCTAAAGAGCCATGTCTAACCTCACACGAGAAAGCCTTCCTGTGTTCCAGCCATGGACCAAACCAAGGACTCTCACCTGGGTGGGAATCACCCAGAACCCCTTCTCTCTCTGCACTCTCCTACTTTCGGCCGGTCTGATCAAGTCACCCCCAGGGCCTCCATTTTGTTCTCAGCTCTTCTGCTGTGTCCAGCAGTGTCTGGGATGCTGGAGACTGAGAATCCATTATCTCTGGCCTCACTGAGGCCCAGAAACCTCGGACTGTCCCTTGTCTACCCCTGGCGGGCTCGGTCTGTAGCTTCCCATATCCTGACACCCACCAGGGGTCTTGTGGAAAGTGTGTCAGTCCTCCACATCTGCCGGCCTAGAGCACCAGAACTGTGGCAGGACACAGGTTTTCTCCCACTCCCTTTTACTCCCTCATACCCACTGCCCTGCAAATCATATTAGTATATTATTTTTATAAGGGACTTTAAAGAAATGCATGGATAAGAGGAGTCAAAAATATTCCTTAGAAGTGGAACTATATGAAACTAGTGGAGGGTCTCAAGCATTTCTAAAAGCTCTTGAAATCACCCTAAGAACATGGACTGATACTTATTACTAGGAAAGGCCCTAAACGTGATAGGTTTCCAGCTCATTTAGAATTTCACAGTGGTGGGTAAATCTACACATATGAACTTTGAATGTTCAATTTCAACCAGGAAAAAAGTCATAATTGGTCTTTCCCTTCACCATCACTAGCAAGTATTACAAAACTTAAAGACATATAATTAAAGTGACCATTTTTAATTCTCTTTTCTGGAAAAATAGAAGAAATTAGCATTTTAAAATATCAAGAAGTTGAATATTTAAATTACTGTGCCCTATACTGAACTGCAATTGCTTTCTGTTACACTGGAATAACATAAATATGAATATAGAATGTGTACACGTAGTATGAGCTGAGGCTTACATCAAAGACTCAGCAGTTAAGGAAGCACCCATGTCAAAGCCAGGCACTGTCTCAACCAAGCTTGTCACAACAGCACTGAAGAAGGTAGAGTCAGGAGGATCACTGAGATTCTCTGGGTGCCAACATAGCTGGAAAATGTTGGCTCTAGTTTCAGGGAGAAACCCTGACTCAAAAAAACTGAGGCGGAAGTCACAAAGAAGGATATTTGAAGTTCTAGTCAAGCTTCCATCCATATCTACATATGGGTACATTAACACCTCCATACAAGTTAATATGCCATACACACAGGTACCCCAATATATTCATACAATTACAGAAACTAAAAAAAAAAATACGATAAAACATACCAAGTATATAAATTGCAAACACATATTAAGTATTTCAAAGTGTTTTCACATACTCTAGTGGAGAAAAGCAAGAATGTGTGTGTGTGTGTGTGTGTGTGTGTGTGTGTGTGTATACAAATATATGCAAAATTTTGTGGTGATATTTCTAGAGTGGGCATAGACATATGAGGAAACAATAGATGAATAACTTGGGAGTCAAAGAAGCAGAGATACACTATAAACCATTAAGAAAACCCCAAGAGAAAACCAAATTTGTTTGTTGTCAAGTCTCTTCTCTCATATATGTCAGTAAGTTGAGAAAATATCACTTCAAGGTACATGATCTTTCTAAGAGTAGCTCCTCTTAGCCTAAATATGATCAGAGGAAGCCAAATAAAAGAGCTCTCTCTCTCTCTCTCTCTCTCTCTCTCTCTCTCTCTCTCTCTCTCTCTCTCTCTCTCTCTCTCTCTCTCCCCCTCCCTCCCTCCCTCCATCCCTCCCTCGTACCTTCTATCCTTCCCTCCACTTTCCTTTCAGACAAATACATTGTTGAATTCAATGGAAAACGATAATTTTACAGAGACATCTCCTTCACCAGCCATCTCTTACAAAAGGCTCTCAGTCTGAAGTCCTCCAAAAACCCAAAGAAAGCAAGATTTGAAGCATACACTCAGTAACCTGGGATTCAGAATCAGACTTTGATTTATAAACTTAAAAAAAAAAAACAGCTATTTTCTTACATACTTATTTACCTGCTTTCTGAAAACTCACACTTTATTGTACATTCAACATTTTCTTATGTTGGCTTTGCACAACTCTATCAGATAAAAGTATTCCTATTATAAGCAAATAGTACATGAAATTGCATGATCATCTCTTTGCTCTTATCTTAATTAATACAACTTTAAATATACATTAAACTGAGGAAATTTGCTACCAATTTCTTTTGCTCCTTAACTGCTTTACTTCCACAATAATTAAAAAAATTAGATAAAGACTCTAATGTTATCTAGGATCCAGTGCAGACAAATTGTATATATTTGAAATTTCACAAAACCTGTATTTATTCTAACATGAAACTCCTTTGTTTAAGGACACATAATTGGGTACATAAGATGAGAGTGTATACTAAGCAATAAATTATCTATAGTTTCTTATTTCACAATTTCTCATAATCCTACAAATCATCTTTCCTGTATAGGCACAAATTAAACATGAATATTTTTTGAAAATTTAATAAATTCAGTAATTATGCTCTATATTTGCCAATCATTTCTTCATTCAGTCTATGTATTGTGAGTCAGTTTTGTGGCAATCTTCACTGCTCTGAAAAGGATTAATATAGGAAATTCTCATCAACAAATAACATCACATAGCTTAAAGTAGTTTGTTCATTTGGCAGATATGAATTGTTAAATTGTAATTCTAAGTCCTGGCATGAAGCCAGTCCTGTATTATCTTTGCTCTGAAAAATATAGTCATATGGGGTTGGTACTAATTTCATAAATCAATAATTGTATTAAAAGTTCTATGATAAATATTAAAATAATAAGCCAGACAGATTAAACTTTGTAAAGAACAGTAGAGAACATCAATGACATTTCCTCACTGGAAGTTCAATGAATCCACATAACTGCTCTTGGCAAATGTTTTTCTTTTCTAGGGTGACATGAGCTCTGCCTAGATTGAAGAGAATAAAAATATATAGGACAGAACCTCAGCTTGCAGATTTCGCATTAAAGAGTCCTGTCATTCTAATTCTTACAATTATAATCATGACCTATTTCCCTTATGTTGAATAGGAAGCATGGTAAAATGAACTTATATTGTACATTCAACTAGATATTTGTTTTTGACTTATTTTTCAATCTCTCCTTGTATAAAACTCTGTATTAATTCTCGTGTTTTTGCCTTCTGTTTGCCATCTTATGAATAGAAGAAGCTTTATTAAGCATCATCTAATATTAATATTTTACTTAAGTAGCCAGACTTTCTTTATGTATCCTATTACATGTGGTTTTTGTTTATCACATAATTTTTGAAATCACTACCTATCTGACTATCAACAATGCTATCAATAACTCAGATGCCCCTTCAGACCCACAAGGAGTCATATTGTATGAGGCTAGTTTTCAATTTACATTGGCCATGCCATTCTACTTTCATAGTCAACAGTTCCACATGACACACTATAACACAAGTCTCAGTAGTAATGACCAGAATAAATCTCTGGAGATATATGTCCATTCTTTTTACAGTTTATTGCATCAGGCATGGAGTCAACAAACCCAAGACAAAACAGAAAAGCACTCTAAAAATTGAAAGCATTGAGAAAAGCATAATTTATCTCTATAGCAAAGAGCAAGATCATTATACTTTATTGTATCTACTTTGTATTCTTTTCCTTTTTTGCCACACCCATCCCAATGAAGTCTGCATGGTAAGCCCAAAAGCTTAGACACAGTTCTGAGGTAAAAAGTTTCACGGAAACTTAGTCTCATTTAGCTTTGGCATCCTGTAGCATGAATGTGCCAATTTTTTCCCTACGATAGTGTGGAGGGTCTTGCATGCTTTCTTGCAGTATTTTACCGGATAGGAGCTAGAAATCTCAGGGCAAGCTTAGCAAAGTAAGTTTAGAATTCTTATTATAGTTATGTATGGCAGACTACATTACATAGAAGAAGAAAGTCCCCCACAAAATCACTTAGAATAACAGCCAAGTCATTCCCATATATCAGAATTTACAATGGTTTAAGAAGAAAATCGGGTTGTGGTCTAAGGAGTAACTAGAGTATTGTATTGTTCATGTAAGGTTTAGTAGAATGGAACTTCTCTGGTACATGTTTTTCTCTAAGCCCAGAGGAATAGGATAATTAGGTATTTACTAAGGGACCCAGGTAGTGGGTCAAATAATAGTCTAGAAGTGCACCTGGGCATACTAACCCTTTCACATGGCTCCTGTGAATAGCTAACTTTAATTAGGTCTGATCTTAACTCAGTTGTAAACACTGCATGGCTCCTGTCAGATTTTTATGTATGTATTTTTTTTTTGTTTGTTTTCTTTTGTGTAAAGAACCATTATGCATCTTGATGTACCTTGGCTGATGTATTGCCTAGCTTTCTTGTTTTTCTTCTGTATGCTCTCTTTGAGAAATTACATTCAGATACAGCACTCTCTCTGTGTCAGTGTCTGTTTGTCACTAAAGCAGATTCCTTGTCCACCTAATTACCGAAATCCTGGTTCCCTACTGGTTGAGAGACCTACTGAGTCCAGTCTGTGGCACTTTTTAAAACGTTACTTTACTTTTTTTTCATAGATTATGATAAAGAAGATGATGGTGATTACTTTTCTTTCTTTTATTCATAAGGAAGGTATGTTTAATATTCTGATAATAAAATAGAATACTGTTATAAGAATTAAGGATTTTTTTAAATTTATAAATCTTGTTGAAGTATAAACACTGCCCATAAAATTCTTTTACTCATTGTAGGAAACATTACAGAGCTAAAAATAAGTCTCTTTGTCTACCTCATGTTTTGTTGTGCTTCCAATTTTAAGAATGTTAATATACAACAGTGTTCTAACATAGTTTTCTTTATAAATCCATTAAATTCCTATATCAGTGTTTGCAGGTAGGCATTATTTTAATGGTACATTTGTTTGCAGCTCAGACATTGAGAAGAAGAAAGATGCATAGATGCGGATTTAACATAGTACTTGCTAGGATTAACTTGGGCAATGTGACTTGAGTCTGACATCAGAAACACAGGGCTTTCAGTAGAGTATCTTCAAACATTTAACTTCAACTTGCTGATAATAAAAACAGGAGTGTGTGGTTATCAATCTCAAGATCACATTACAGTGGGCAGTTACTGAGCCTTTAATACTTATGGTAGTGGAAAACATTCATTTTTGAGAAATTTCTTTGTCATTCAGATCAACTTGATGCACCTGGTATAGATCTCTTCTCAGCTGAGTTTCACTCTCTGATCTTTAACTCACACACATTTTTTGTTTTCTCATTTATTTTTGCTCAGCAGACATTAGGTAATAATAGGAACAAATATATATTCAAAACCAGGATCACTGGTATCTTTAAGACTTACACAGAAGCCTCCTCTCTGTCTCAGCTTTGTTCTATGACTGCTAATAATGAGACTAGTTTTGTGCTCTTAAAATTATGATTTCTAATGAGATGATCATATGCATTTTTCCTTTGAGTTTGTTTATACAGTGTATTACGTTAATGGTTATCATATGTTGAATCAACTTTGCATCACTGGGATGAAACCTACTTGATCTTGGTAAGTGGTCATTTTATGTGTTCTTGGATTCGGTTTGGAATAATTTTATTGAGTATTTTTGCATTGCTATTCACAAGAAAAATTGGTCCGAAGTTCTCTCTTTTTGCTGGTTCCTTTTTTGGTTTAGGTTTCAAAATAATTGTGTCTTTATAGAGTGAATTAGGTAGTGTTCCTTCTGTTTCTATTTTATTGAATAATTTGAGGAATATTGGTATTAGCTCTTCTTTGAAATCTAGTAGAACTCTACACTAAAGCCATCTGGCTGTGGTATATATATATATATATATATATAATGATTTCTTCTATTTCCTTAGGGTACCTGTTCTTGATTTGTACATAGTATCTGTCTAGAAAATCATCAATATCATCTAGATTTTACAGTTTGGTTGCGTATAGGCTTTTGAAGTAGAATCTAATGATATTTTTAATTTCCACAGTTTCTGTTGTTATATCTCTCTTTTAGTGGAAACAGGGAACCCCAGGAGGTTAGAGGTGGGGTGATTCCTTAGAATGTGCCAAAGGCCTGGAAGGTGAGAGGCACTCTGCATACAGAGGCCTTAGATGAAATGCCCAACACTGGGGAGAGGAAACTTGTAGAATCCATCTCCAGTAAAAGACAGGGCATCAAGTAGAGAGATGGGGTTGCCATTCCACATTGAAAATCTTTGACACAAAATTGTCCCTATCTAAAATAACTGCAGGGACAAAAATGGAGAAGAGCCTGAGGGAAAGAAAGTCCAGTAACAGGCCCAAATTGAGATACAGCATACACTAGCTGATATGAGGTCCCAACACCTATGCAGCAGAGGTCTGCCATGTCTGGCCTCATTGAGAGAAGGAGCACTTAACCCTTGAGAGACTTGAGCCCCCAGGGAGGGGGAATGTCTGGCAGGGTGTGTAAGTGGGTACATCCTCTTGGAGACAAGGGAAAAGGAATGGGAGGAGGAACTGTTGGATGGTTGAATGGGAGGGGGATGATGACTGGACATTCAAAAGGATTAAATGATGATGATGATGATAATAATAATAATATAATTTCAAAATGTGCTGCATGATATTTTTATTTTCAAACTGTACACATAAAACACAAATTATTTTCTTTATTTTTTATTGGTTTATTTATTTATTTATTTATTTATTTATTTATTTATTTATTTTTAATCTCTACTTGTGGCCTAACCAGTTGAAATATGTGTCTACCACAGTGTATAAACATAAGATATATGACTGTCATCATCTTTAACATAAACCCAAATAAAACACACTTGTTTTTATCATCTCTACTCTATAAGGTATATATTGGAATATTTGGAGATAAAAATGCTAAATCTTATGACAATGCACTGTTTACAGACATTGAACAGCATTTCAATACTTCATCTCTGAAGAGAAATGATTCTAATTTCTTTCAATATTCTGTACTGAAAGGAAAACAGACACATAAAACAGTGCTTTTCAAAGTAGAATTTTTACTAGTAGTATTTTTAAAGTAGCCATTGGAATATTTCTACTTCAAATTAAAGGTAAAAACTGATAATTTACTAAGATTAAAGTTTCTAGAAATATTCTGTGCAGATGAAATCATCTGAATTAATTTTCAACAGTTGTCTAATAATAGCCTGGCACCAGTAAACAATATTTGGGCTTAAGATACATATAAATCACCATCTGTAGATAAAAAATGTAAGACAAGACCAAACATGATCTTGTAAATTTTATGTTTATTCATAAACAGAGTTACAAAATAGATGCAGGATGTTGCACCTGTTTATTGCATTCACATTCACAGATTGCAATTAACTGGGTCTCATCATATTCACTAGATGATGTATCTGTAGTGGGATGGAGTTAATTAAGTGCATTCTGTGAAAATCATTTTTGTTTATGGCATATGGAAACTACCACTATAGATATAGGAAAAGTGGTATAAGGCAATTTTTATATAGTTCTTCTGAATCAGCCAGGAGTTAGGTAGATATCCATGGGTGTTTTTACATATAAAATAAAATAGCTGTCCTTCAGTGACATAAAATGTTAGAAAAATAATGGGTTACACATCAGATTATTTTTACATATTCCTCAGTTTTTCAGTAAATGCAATCTTATATTCTTCCCTGAATGACTATAATATGAAAAATGATTGCATGATTATATCCTACTTTTTTATACTACAACCAGGAGTAAATTAGGTTACTTGGAAAACAATAAAGTGACTATAATTAGTTGTACATGCATACACTGTGCATACATACAAATTCAAAGAATTTGCTAAATATATTATGTCCCTTTGAAGCTACCAGAATTTTTAATAGTTCCAATCAACATTTCTAGTGACATGGAAACAAAATGATCCCTATTTTCACCAAATCATTTAAAAACAAATTAAAAGATACTAGACCTTTCATTAGAGGAGATTGTATGGGCGAATGATCTATTTTATACTGATTACTATTCCCTCTGTTTGCAGATAGCTGCATTTTGGGTGTAGATCAGATTTACAAGGCTAACTCAGTAGACAACAGACTTGTTTCTCTTCTGCACTGATGCATGATTCTCATGAACAGAAAAATTAACATCTTTATAATCCTAACTTAGCCCCAGTGAGAGCTCAAAAATTATTCCACAAGAATCTAGCTTTCTGAAGCAATGATTATCATTTGGATTTGTTGCAGGGCTATCAGAAAGGGTCTACTTACATGAATACAGGCAGCATAAAGATAGCTACATAGCTGACAAAGAACACGGAAACTGTCATGTTCCTATAAAACATTAAAGAGATGTGTATCTTCACAGTCTCCCTCCTCTAGTAACAGTTAACTACTTTCAAATCCCGTGTAGCAGAGTGATCTGGTGAACCTCTTCCCTGGTCCATGTCTGAGGTAATGGCTCTGCCTTAAGGATGATTCTTTTAGGAAACCACAGATGTTGGCAATTCAAAAGCATGGCTGCTCTGTGATGCCAGGAAGAGAATGCTCTACCCTACATGGGATAAAATACAAATCTGTGAATATTGCTGCATAACATTTATGCACAGAAAACATTAATTTAAAATATTCTTGGGTAATTCTGGCTTTTAAAATCTGATATGTTCCTTATCTTTGTCCACACATTTTCCCGAAACAACAGAACTTTTTAAATATGATGTTATCCTTATTAAATATAAAACCCATGCACAATACCTTGGAGATACTCGCATTAGTGAATTATATGGCTCTTCAATGTCAAATTGAAGGGCATACTTCTCCACTGTACCAGATAAATGGTGGTTTGCTTCATCTTGACTTCCTGGCCCTTTAAAAATCAGTTTAATACTCCTAGGAATTTTATGTCAAAAAATGAACTCTATTACTCCAACTTTGTAATTAACATTCAACAAGGCATCTAATCAAAGCATCCCTTTCTCATTAGTACAGTTCTGACAGTTTCATCATCAAGTGGCAAGTGTTCCAGCAAATTGTGTTGATATCCTATCAGATATGTCAAGAACTTGATCTTTCTTTCCATTAAGTCAGATTAGGGACAGGAACCAATTTCCATTATGAATATATGACAAAGAGCGAGTGATGCTTTTCCAGCAAAATTTTCTAATAGAAAGTGGATTAAGCTTCTGCTTCCTTTGGCATATATTCTACACAAGACACATATATTAAAATATTAATTGGATAATGCAATATTGATGGACTAGTTAAACAATTCAAGGTCCTTGAAATCAATTAGTTATTTGATTCTAGGTAAGCTTTGAAATTCTGGTAAGAAAAAGTGCTGGAATTTATTTTAGGTATAAGGGCTATGACAATGTTAGTTGTAATAGCTTTGTAGATATATTTCATTTATTCTTCTATTCATCATTTCTCATTTTATATGCTTATTTATTAATATTTGTTTACATTATAGCCATTAATCTTTAATCATATTCTATATTTATCATTAACACATGAAGCTACATTTTTAATTGTTAAAATATATGAATGCATATGAAACCAACATTATTTATAGAGTCAAATACTGTAATGAGAGATAAAATAATGATTTTCCTCTTTGTTAACCATCACTGATGATTTCACATAGCTATTTTGGTCTTCAATCTTGTTTTCACTACTTATTGTAACCACAAATTCAATATATTTCACAGACAATTGACCCTTTTTAAAGAGTACATGCAAATACGAGACAACAAAAATTACTATTTTTGGTGGTGATGTTTTAGACACTAAAATATTTTATAGCAAGAAGAAGCTTATAGATAGAATTCAAAAAAGGAGAAGCTGACCAGGAAGAAACTTAAGAAAATGTGAGTAATTTATTCAAACTTGAGACATAAAATTTATGCAAATTTATTGTGATAATATACTTCATAATTGATAAACTATGTCCTTTGACAATTTTGTGTAAAATACGAATGAAAATAAAATGGAATTGTAAATAATTTACAGAGCTAGTCTCACCCTGGTCTTTAGAAATGTTGAGGGTAGTCTCAGTAATTATCACACATATGAATAAAGGACAAAGAATCTTTCATAAAAGTTCATCTGTGTTTTCCACAAATAGAGTCCCAGAACTGACCCTGAAATTTTAATTTTGTCTATGAATAACACTTTTGTATTTACTATGCAAAATATTTGAGTTAGATGACTGTGAGTGTTTTCTTAGAGATGAAACATCATGACCTTCTTAACAGTAAGATGCAAAGGAAAAGGCTTATTTGACTTACACTTCCACATTGTAGTTCATCTTTGAAAGAAGCCAAGACAGGAACCCAAACATCACAGGAACTGGGAAGCTGTAGCTGATACTGAAGCTGTAGAGTTATGAGTTGCTCATCCTGCTTTATTATGGAACCAAGAATCACCAGTCCAGTGAAGTACACTGTACTTGGACCTTCCCAATCAATCACTAATTAAGGAATATTCCTACAGGACCTGTGGTGATGCACAACTTTATTACTCTGGAAGCAGAAGCAGTTGGAGCTCTGAATGTGAGGTCACCATGGTGTACAGTACAGTCAAGCTCACGTAGTGAAGAAAGCCACTGAGAACCAAAAGATCCTAAACATGTATTTGAATGAAGAGCCATGTTCAAGGTCCAGGTAGGAGCAGAACTTGACATCTTTAGGCACGTGGTTCTGGCATCAGAATTTGGTAGCTTAGGCTACATGGCTTAAGAGTCAAAATTAAAAAAAAAAGAAAGAAAAAAAAGAGAAAAAAAAAGTGTGTGTGTGTGTGTGTGTGGGGGGGGGGATTAGGAATCTCCCTTTCAGATGCAGCAAAGCTGTGTGTAGGGTTTCTCTGATAGGAGGCCTAAAATGGTCATTGTGTAAAAGCTGTGTAAAGGTCATTGTGTAAATTCTGGATTGCCTTGCTAACTTCAAAATGCTGGAGATGCCAGAGCTGTGAGATAGTTGCCTAAGAAAAGCTGCTAACAGAGAGTATAATGAGTCCAAGAGAAAAATCATAATAATAATAATGTGTGGCCATCAACAACTTGAAAAAAAATGGGAAAGTCTTAAGAAAGGTCCATATCAGATATGAATATGGAGAGTATGAAGTTTACCTAGCTAGTTTTCAGTCTTACATTGGTCCAGTATTTTCTCAATCTGCTTCCTTGTCTCCCTTTCAAAAGATAATGTGTATAATGCACTATTATATGGTGAAAGCGTGTGAGTTACTTAAAAAAAAAAATCACTTTATTTCCAGTCATTGCCTCCTGTCCTTCCTACACTCCCAGTCCTATCCACCCCCCCCCATAGTTCCCTCCCCTTCTCAGATAAGGCAAAGCCCCACTTGGATTCCAACCCACTCTGGGACATCACATCACATCACAATAGGCCTAAATGGGTCCTCTCCCACTGGGATTCAGCTAGGTAGTCCAGTTGGGGGAAGGGGATGCAATTGCAGACAACTGAGTAAGAGACAACCTCAGCTCTAGTTGCTGGGGAACTCACACAAAAACCAAGCTGCAAATCAGCTACAAATATATAGGTGGCCTAGTTCTATCTAGCCCATGCATGTTCTTTGGTAGGTTGTTCTGTCTCTGTGAGCTTCCATGAGTACAAATTAGTTGACTGTGTAGGTCTTCTGTTGGTGTCCTTGACCCCTCCAGCTTCCTCAGTTTTATCCCTTATTCTTGCACAAGACTGTTGAGCACTGCCTGATGTTTGACTGTGTGTCTTTGTATCTATTTTCATACCCTGCTGGGTGAAGCCTCTCAGGAGACAGTTATGCTAGATTCTTATCTGCAAATATAGTAGCATATCATTAATAGTGTCAGAGGTTGGCTCTCTCCAAGCTTATAAACTTTTTTTAGATTTTTGAGAATGTTTTGCCAGTGTGCTTTTATCATATGCTCTCCTTACCACTCCCATCAGTTTCAGATCCACTTCTCTATTTCCCCAATTTCTTTATTTACTCTTTTAAAAAAATTAGCAATCCAATTTGTGTTGCTTGTGTATTCTTGAATAGGTAGTATTCCGTTAGGTCATGGATAACCAACCAGGGATTATTCATTTAGAAACGAACTATTCTGCTCTATTTTATGGTTTTTCGCTCATATATCCTTTACTATCTTTACTCAATAGTAAGTCTTGAAAAATGTAATTACATATGTTTTAACATAGCTATTAACATTTTGTATTTGATTTTAAACTTTATTTTTGGTGGTTAATCAAATTTTAAGAACTCATTTATCAATTTGTGTTTAGGTAATTCATGTATTCTATATAGTTTATAGAGATATTTTAAATGTGAAAAGGTGTCACATATGTGTTAGTATCAGTACATTATTCTCAAGCTCAGGTTATGTATTTCACAGTGTCCTTGTTCATACCAAAAATGTAATATTTCCCAGGGGGGGAAAAAATCAAGAGACACTGGATCCTTTCATTTAAATAGCCAAATTTCTAAAACTATATGCATTAGGTTTGGTGCACAGCTTTGTGAATATTTGTCTAAAATCATTTTTTATTCTAAATTATGTTATTCAAAAAGATAGTGAAAATAATGCTGATTTTACCATCAGGAGAGACAGCACATCTTAGTCCTCAAAATTGCAAATATGTAAATGTTTCTGCACAGAGTTCAGAGATGTTTTATTGTGATTGACTCAGCAAAAATCTCAAAGATTTGGCATAAAAGGAGATAGAAATTTAGTTCTTATTTACACAAAAGCCAATTATGAGTGTCTACCAGATGATGTTAATCATCACGGAACTGAGTACTTCCCATAAGGTAGCTCAGCCAATGCAATGAAAAAGAGAGGGTTAGCTACTGGATGATCCTGCAATACCTCTCCTGGGCATATATCCAAAAGATGTTCCAACCGGTAAGTAGGACACATGCTTCACTATGTTCATAGCAGCCTTATTTATAATACCCAGAAGCTGGAAAGAACCCAGATGCCCCTCAACAGAGGAATGGATACAGAAAATGTGGTACATTTACACAATGAAGTACTACTCAGCTATTAAAAAGAATGAATTTATGAAATTCCTAGGCAAATGGATGGACCTGGAGGGCATCATCCTGAGTGAGGGAACCCAATCACAAAGGAACTCACACAATATGTGCTCACTGATAAGTTGATATTAGCCCAAAACTTAGGATACCCAAGATATAAGATACAATTTGCTAAACGCATGAAACTCAAGAAGAATGAAGACCAAAGTGTGGACACTTTGCCCCTTCTTAGAATTGGGAACAAAACACCCATGGAAGGAGTTACAGAGACACAGTTTGGAGCTGTGTCAAAAGGATGGACCATCTAGAGCCTACCATATCCAGGGTTCCATCCCATAATCAGCTTCTAAACGCTGACACCATTGTATATACTAGCAAGATTTTACTGAAAGGACCCAGATATAGCTGTCTCTTGTGAGACTATGCCAGGGCCTAGCAAACACAGAAGTGTATGCTCACAGTCAGCTATTGGATGGATCACACCGCCCACAATGGAAGAGCTAGAGAAAGTACCCAAGGAGCTAAAGGGATCTGCAACCCTATAGGTAGAACAATATTATGCACTAACCAGTACCCCGGAGCTCTTGACTCTAGCTGCATCTGTATCAAAAGATGGCCTAGTTGGCCATCACTGGAAAGAGAAGCCCATTGATCATGCAAACTTTATATGCCCCAGTCCAGGGGAATGCCAGGGCCAAAAAGTGGGAGTGGGTGGGTAGAGGAGTGGAGTGGAGGGTATGGGGGACTTTTGGGATACCATTGGAAATGTAAATAAGGAAAATACCTAATAAAAAGTATTTAAAAAAAAAGAAAAAGAGAGGGTTATGAAAACACATTGCTTCGTTTTGTAAGATTAATGCATTAAACACACACACATACACACACACACACACATACTCACACTAACCACAACCTGAGGCACAAAACATATTGCCTCTTAATAATGTCTGACCTGAAACAACATTCTCATTGATAAAGACAGAAACATCATAATGGATTGCAAAGATGGGGATGGGGTTCCTCAAGATGTACTATGATTCCTAACCCCTTGTTAAGTTGGCTCATGTAGCTGCTTCCAATAAGAATCACATCTCCCTAAAACATTCAGAGAGTTATGAAACTTTGATAGACAGCTATGAGTCTCTAACCTCCATAGTCTCTGGAAGTAACCCTAATCTCCACAGATTCAATATTATTTTCTGAGCAACTTCTCACATTTGTACATCATTCATTTCTGCCATTTTTTTTATTGACTAGTAAAACTTCATGGGAATCATTGCATTTTGTTATATGGTATCATTATTAACAATTGAATAAATACTGAAATATTTGTAAGTTACTTATACAATGTTTGTCCACATAGTCATTTAAGTTAACATTTTAAATCTTCACAACAACACTAAGAAGCAAGTACCAAATTTGCATTTGTAGAAAGCAAAACTACCCCAAACATGATGCAAACAGTAGAAGGACAGAGGATATTTACTTGTGTCCCATAGGTCAGCAAGTTAAATAGGATGAAAGAAACAATTTAGGGAAATGTAGGGAAGCTACAGGATATATTATGTCTTTTGGATTTTGATGTTTTAAAAAGAGATAGACAAAGGACTTAATGCAATATAGGCAGAGATATTATTTGATAAAAATAAGTAATTATCAGAAAACATAAGGAATGAATGTAAATGTGAGATTTAATATTTTAAGACATGAAAACAGAAATTATCCATTAGGGAGTTAGACACAATATGAAGTGATTGAAGTCAAAGCACATATAAGAAAAAACCCAATGTTATCCGTAAAGAAAAAACAGGATTTGAATCAAAGGTAAAAATGAAGTGGTAGGTTCTAGTCTGAGGAATGGAAAATTGGAAGTCAAGAAATTTTCGATTGTTGTTCATATTGTTGTTCCTCCTATATGAACTAACCAGTACCTCCAGAGCTCATGTCTCTAGCTGCATATGTAGCAGAGGATGGTTTAGTTGGCCATCAATGGGAAGAGAGACCCTTGGTCTTGCAAATATTCTATGGCCCAATATAAGGGAATGCCAGGGCCAGGACTTGGGAGTAGGTGGGTTGGGGAGCAGGGAGGGGGAGGGTGTAGGGGATTTTTGGAGAGGAAACTAGGAAAGGGGATATCATTTGAAATGCAAACTAAGAAAACATCTAATAAAAAATAAATAAAAATTAAAAAATATTCTAGCTGAGACACTCTTAAGCTTTTACATTTTTGCATTTGTGAGAAAGGGCATTTTCTTAATTTACAGCTTGTATTATTTTATTATTGTTGAGCAGAGCATGCAGGATGTTATCTTAAAATTTGGCAAAATGTGTGCAGCTCATCTATTTCAGACATATTTGGTGCTAACACATTTGTTAGTACAAATGAATGTGAAGAGTAAAACACTGAAGCAAAATGGCAAATGCTAACTTTTATGTCTTGGGTTTGCAAAATTACATTGAAATTTTCCTTTCTTTTGAAAGTTTAAGCTAAAGAAGAAATATACTGCCTCAAGTAGGCACTGGAGCTAATAAATATTTTATTTTTTCCACACAAAATATTTCCATTAATTAAGTTAAAATATTTTATTTTAGTTTTATTGAAATGTTTGGCTTTCTAGCTAGATGAGACTAAAAGAAAAGGACATTCATAAATTATTCCATAGAGTGTGGAAAAGTTTTTATTAATGGCTAGAATAGAATAACAGCTTGTACTCTGTGTTGAGCATTTTTATAAGGGCACTGCATTTTCCATTCATTTACTTTTACTACCATACTATGATAAAAATAATAGTACTTTCCTCATTTTATAGATGAAGGAAATAAAGAGAACAAGAACATGTGATCCAGGATCTTATAGTCAATTCTTCCTGACAGTTGGATCATACAGTGAACAGATATGGTTTCTTAGGTTTTATTTAATTTTATGGATATTTTGGAATTGGACACTACATTGGTGCTGAAAACAAACCTGGGTCCTGTGTAAGAGCAAAAATTGCTCTTAGCTACTAAGCCAACTCTCAATCGCTGCACCGATATTTCTTCCTTACATAAAGTTAAATTTTCCCTTTCACTTGTGATTTTTAAAGTACCAGTAGTAGTAATATTTGTTGACATGGAATCAGGCATAGTAAGTAAAATTCAATGTAAAATGTTCTTATAGTCAGTAAATGGCAAAAGCTACACTGTGTTATGTTATTTTTCTTTGATGCACAGTAGTGTGGTTTTCAGAGTTCAGAGCTCATCATTATATCCCCTGAGGAACTTGAAAGAACTACAAGATAAACTTAGAGTTGTCACTACTACCAACTGTAGGAAACATTTTTTCTGAGTACTCTCTGATTTTTTGTCATTCCTATCTTCAGCTCTAATCTCTTCTTAAAACTATGATTGTTTAAGAAAATTACTTTTAGCCACCATTTTTTTCTGAAAATTCCTTCTGTGTGAAAATACAGGAGGTGATGAATGGGAGATATATTTTAAAAAGTGAATTTATTGTTAAGATAATGTGTTATAAATCCTCTGCTAAAAGAAAATCATCTGTTAAAAAAAAAAAAGTCTTGTTTCAAAGACCAGGTTCTTTCTCCTCTTGCTTTTTCTCTCATATTATTTTTCCTAATATATGTTGATCCTCTTAGCTCACATTCTTTGGGGAAAAGTATGTAAGTGTTTTCTATGAATCATCTTCTGAGTAAGTATTTCTTTTGTTAAGATGCTTTCAATATTTGATTCGTGGTGTCCTTGACTAATTTTCATTAGTAGAAATCTAAAATTTCACAAGCTTTTATTTTTATTATAAGAAATTTCGGCTATCTAGAAGCTACTTGAGTAAATCATTATTCATTATAAGATACCGTATGAGAAACCTATTTTATGCCAGCATGGATGGAGCATAACTACTGGTGACTTTACTCTGTGATTAGCTTAAGGAATACTTCTCCATTACTGGTGGAACTGCCAGCTGGTAAAACCACTTTAGAAATCAGTATGTCAGTTCCTCAGAAAATTGGACATAGTACTACCTGAGGACCCAGCTATACCACTCCTGGGAATATACCAGAAGATGCTCCAACATGTAATCAGGGCACATGCTCTACCATGTTTACAGCAGCCTTATTTATAATAGCCAGAATCTGGAAACAGCCAGATGTCCCTCAACAGAGGAATGGATACAGAAAACGTGATATAATTACACAATGGAGTACTACTCAGCTATTAAAAGCAATGACTTTATGAAATTCACAGACAAATGGATGGAACTAGAAAGTATTGTTCTCAGTGATGTAACCCGGGAAGAAAAGATAACATATGGTATGTAGTCACTAACAAGTGGATATTAGGCCAAAAGTTTAGAATTCCCATTATACAACCAACAAATCATATGGAACTTAAGAAGAAGAAAGACCAAAGCATGGATGCTTCAATCCTATATAGAGGGATACAAAATAATCAGAGAGGGTAGAGAGAGGGAGGGATCTGGGAGGGAAAGTGGAGAGGAAGGAGAAAAGTGGGTAGGAGAATTAAGTATTGGAAGGTATAAGAGACAAGTACAGAGGGTCATGAAATTGAAGAGAAACATGTAACAGTGGGGAATGGGAACCCCCACTCTAGAAAGTCCCATATGTCATGGAAGCAAGAGGCTCTCAAGACCCAATGTGGAAGACAACAGAAATACCCAACAAAGGGGAGATTGAACCTCTAGAAAACACCTCCAGGAGATAGGCCTGGTGCCCAGTTGAGAGATGGGATCACCCACCCATATCAAATATTTTAACTCAGAAATCTTCCTGTCCAAAGAAAAGATAGGGACAAAATTTGGAATAGAGACTGAAGGAAAGGCCATCCAGAGAAGGCCCCAGCTAGGAACCTATGCCATCTGCAAATTCTAAACTCCCACACAATTTCCTATGCCAAAAAGCGCTTGCTCATAGTAAAATGGTATGGCTGTTCTCTGAGAGTTTCTACTAGTACCTGACCAATACAGACGGATATATCACAGCCAACCATTGGTCTCATCCAGGGGACAACAATGGAAGAGCTAGGGCAAGAACTGAAGGAGCTGACAGGGATTGCAACCACTTAGGAATAACCCGGAGCTCCAAGGAAGACTAAACCACCAACCAAAGATTATACATGGAAGGATCCATGGCTCCAAGTACACAGGTAGCAGAGGATGAGAGGGGAGACCCTTGATCCTGTGGAGGTCTGATGCCTCAGAATAGGATGATGCTAGAGCAATGAGGGAGGAGTGGATGAGTGGGTGGAGGACCATGCTCATAGAGGCAAAGGGGAGGGGGGAGATCCAGGATGGGATGAGGATTTGTGAAGGGGTAAGGGTAAGGGGGATATCATTTGAAGTGTAAACAAATAAAACGATTAATAAAAAACTCAAACGCTGTGATACTATGAGTCACCATAAATATAAAATAAAATGATAATTTAGATAATAATTAAAAGTATCTAGATGTTTATGTGATTTTGTTCATAATTTTGTAGCTAAGTAGAATCTGTCAATGAAGGTAGGGAATTCCTTTTCTTGGCAAAAAGAGGATTGAAAAAATGGCATGTTGATAACTCTGATCATATTGAAATGATTCAAGATTCCTTGAAGATCTCAACATAACAAGCTCATCACATTGTACAATTTTATTTTAGACAGCCTCTTTCATCCTCCTAAATTTTCAGTGTATTTACTAGCAAATTAACCTCCTTCTGCTAAGTTTTCTTTCATCTTTGCAACACTAAACAATTTCAGTGAGATAAATACTCAGTGGTAGTATGGAGAGCTTGGAACTGGAATTTTTGGATTTCAATGACCCAGAAAGCAACCCTTAGAGAACCATCCTGAATCCCATTTGCCAGCCTGTGCCAGGCATGGAGAGAGTCAAGCCTTGTCACACAGATGATTTCAGCTGTGATGAATTGTGACAGTTTGCACCATCAATTGTGTGAAAGGGAGCAGCTGTTTTCATCATATTCTACATGATTAGGAACTCTGCCACTTTGCTGAGGTCTTAGGTTTATTAACAACTTTCAAATCTAGTAGTGATATTCTCTGCATCAAAGAACACCTTTTCCCACTTCATAGCAGTCACAAGTCAAAGTTTGGAGGCAGCAATGGTATTTAAGTGTTTATTACTATTATGATGTCGAGAATTATATTATTATTGCCAAAAAACCCCTTCATTTCCCTTGAATATCAACTGAAATTTCAGGATGAATAACAGATCTTCATGTATTGTTGTATTTACATGTAAAATCAAATTTCACTGGCCAATTGCCTTAAAGTATTACAGGTACTCTTTCAGGATCACTATTGGTTTCTCTGGAATATTTAATACATTATATAACCTGCCATGTGATGTGCGACATGATGTCTCTAAATATAAGTACAAAGCCTTGGACATACATTCTCTTTTCTTACTTAAAGATTCATTCAAAATTTGTAATATATTCAATGCAACAAAGAGCCACTAGGAAAGTGTCAACTTAAGTGCAATCAATAAAATGGTGGCTTTTACAAGAGGGGATACATGACTCAGCAACTGAAAATTTATTGTAAAATTCACTGTAGAAACACATAACCCGATTCTGCTGGTCCCATTTCAGAGAACACAGGGGAAAGCTGAAGTATACTAAGTGTCATGAGGTAAAAGCAAAATTTATTAATAATTTTGTAAATATGGATTCTGGGAGATCAGTAAATCAGGCAACTCTAATTTTGGTTTGATGAAATAAGTATGTATAGTAAAAAATCATTGTAATGGGAGAAGCTAAAGCAAGGGCATATTTAACACTAAAAACAAATAAAAAGAAGGGAAGTGTGTGTGTGTGTGTGTGTGTGTGTGTGTGTGTGTGTGTGTGTGTCTGAGTGTCCGTGCGTTTATTAAGCGATAGAGTGTATATGTGTGTGTGTACAAAGAGACAGACAGATAAATCATATGCAAATCACTCCACTTTTCAACATACTTCTTTCAAATACTCTATCTAAGGGTTAAAAAGTTTAAACCATACCAGCTTACAATGCATTTTGAACTTGATGTCTGTTTGTTCTGTGGATGAAAACACTGTTAGTTTACACTTTGGCACACTTTCAAAGCAAAGATAACCTTTCTCAAGTGACATATCACCCTGTTAGTAGCTATTGATTTTTTTCTCTGAATGTTAACAGAGACATAAGGGATGACATTATTTCAACAGTTAAATATTTAAAACTCAGTTTTCAAAGGGCACAACTTCCCCCTTAAGGAAAATAATAAAATTGTCTCAGATGTTCTAACATACCTGATCTGAAGTAAAGTTATTATCATCAATGAATCAAAATGGGCTAATTTTTTGTTACAGTTGGTGTGGTAATAACTTAGAAATGCCTGGAAATATAGCGTTCTCCAACTTCAACTCCACTTTCTTCTAAATTAATAGACTTAAAATTTGTGGCAGTTATATATATAGTAAATGTAATGATAATTGAATTATCTCAGAAAATGTATCCTTACATCAGTTTTTTTGAGGAAGTAGGAGAATATGGAGATAATGGATGAAATGAGAACTAAATAATATCCACCAATACTAATGAACAATTTAAAATTCAGTAATTACAGTTAGAGAATTCACTATATTATGGTTGTTTTGTTATTAGTTACTGTGAAGTTTATAATTGTAAGTTACATAATTCAGATTACAAACATGTTAAATATACAGTCACATAATTGGAGAGAAAGTGGGCTCGTATATTTCACTGACTTTTTTTTTGCAAATGGAGAATACTTATTAGTCTTCTAATTCAGCCCTAATATCTTCAAGGGGAACTGAAATTTGAGAGTCAATCATACTTCATAATAAAATGAAATCTTTCAACCATAAAAGGAATAATGAACTCCAAATGGAAATTATATACACACATAGATATACAGCTAGAGAACACATAGATAATGTCTGTTAAATGTTAATAAATGAAAGTGATATATTAGCAATTAAATGAAAAGCTAGATGGTGAAAAGGTGGATAAGCATAAATAAGAAATTGATCAAAAAGAAAGTATTTTAGTGTTGGTTTAAATTTAATAATAAATTTAGTATTTATTTAACACTATGACTATAGCTCATTAGCTGACTTGGACAAGGTTTTGGGTTCAGCCTCCAGTACAACAAAGAAACAAAAGAAACAAATATAGAAAGTATCAGTTTGAGTATGAGAAAACTGAAATATCTACAGTATATAAATAGTATTTTCATGGTCCCTAAATTTGAGAACAGCTATTTATTGCCTAGAAACTCAAAATACATATAGAATCATACATCTGAGCAAGAGATTTAGGGAATCCTAGGAATAATTATCTATTATATACTTTGAAAGAGTATGTCTACATATAAATATAACAGACAGGGAAACACTTATAAATTAAAAAGAAAAAATCGTGCTTGAGGCTGAATCATTTCATCAGTATATTGGCAGGTATATTCTAGAACACAAAAATGAATAGAAGACAAAGCCATAGTATGGCCGGAGAAATATGAAACATGTGAGTGTAAACACCCAGAACCTTAATATGAATCAATTTAACTATTGATATCATGGGAAAAAAAAAGAATTGGCAAGATATTATTTTAAGGAAGTAGGAAAGATATGGTGAATAATGTTTCATTTATGCAAATTAAAAATAAAAAGATTGAGAGGCTCCTAACATGGGTTCTGGGAATTGATCTTAGGGTCTCTATAAGACTAGTGCACACCCTGTATGGGCTGGACCTAATCTTCTTAGACATATGTAGCATGTTGTCTATTTAGGTCTCCTACCAAGTGGAGCAAATCTGACTCTGATTCTGTTGCCTCTCTTTGGATCACTTTCTCCTAGCTGGGCTACCTTATCTGCTTCATTTGAGAGACTATGCACCAAGACCTGCTGCAAGTTGATGTGACAGGGCAGCTTGGTACTCATTGGGAGTAGGGTGGGGCTTCCCTTATCAAAGGAGAAGGAGAATCAAATAAAACGGAGGAAGAAGAAGGAGGAGGAGGAGGAGAAAAAGAAGCAGAAGCAGAAGCAGAAGCAGAAGCAGAAGCAGAAGAAGAAGAAGAAGAAGAAGAAGAAGAAGAAGAAGAAGAAGAAGAAGAAGAAGAAGAAGAAGAAGAGAAAGAGGAGGAGGAAGGGGAAGAGGAAGAGGAAGAGGAGGAAAGAGGAAGAAGAAGAAAGAAGAAAGAATAATAAGGAGAAAGAGAAGGGAGTAGGAGAAGGAGAAGGAGAAGGAAGGAGAAGGAGAAGGAGAAGGAGGAGAAGAAGGAGAAGAAGGAGAAGGAAGGAGAAAAGGAAAAGAGATGCTTTAAATATCTAAGGCACTGTTCCAGTCTCCATATAACATTTTAAGTGTCATCTATCCCTGATGTTTTAAACTTGTCACCAAAATATGAAATACTTACAAAACATTCTAATCTGTAGTATTTTTATCACATAGTACATACCTTTAGATTACAGTGCTCTGTGAAGTAGTTGTGAGCCTCATGTCATATATACATTATATATGTGTGTTTGTTTATATATAATGTTTGTTTATATATATGTGTGTGTTTATATATACTGTATATTATATATAAGTATAGTATATGTCATTTATATGTATATATGTGTGTGTTTTATATATAATTTTATATAACGTGTATATATTCTAGTTCACAGAGAATGACTATGAAAGTGGGACTAAAGAGTACACTTAGATTTTAAATCTTAGATCCAGAATACATATCATGACTGCTTCATTCTATGACTCAAATCAAACCATACAAGAGTCTACATTGAAAAGCTGATGAATAAAATTGCATAGTAAGGCTCATGAAAAATTGAAATGGGCCACATCAGTGGAGGGAATTGAATCCTGAAACATTTGGTAATTCTCCATGCTTTGGAACATTGTGAGAAATGAGATCAAACTTTTTTTTTTGGAGGAGGGGGGAAATAGATAGGATTTATTATAGAGTAACCTGAAATTCTCTCAGGGAGAGTGGACAATGGCCTGTAGCCTGATTTACATTTTAGGCAGACATTATACTATTTTTTTTCTTTTTTTTTTCTTTTTGTTTGTTTTTAAATTCCAAAACATTTTCTTTATTTAAATTAGTTATAACATTTTTTATTAGATATTTTCTTTATTTACATTTCAAATGTTATTTCCCTCCCTAGTTTTCTCTCCTATCCCCTCCCCCCTCCCCCTGCTTCCAAACCCAACCAATCCTGCATTCTGGCCTTTGCATTCTCTATACTGGGGCATAGAACCTTCACAAGACCAAGGGCCTTTCCTCCCATTAATGACCAAATAGGCCATCCTCTGCTACATATTCAGCTAGAGACATGAGTCCCATGATGTGTTTTCTTTGATTGGTGGTTTAGTCCCAGGGAGCTCTGGGGGTATGTTTTACTAATTATTTTAAAATACCCAAGGGACATCTATATCAGGGCAAATTCAACAGGCAGTGTTATCCCTTGGGTGTTGAGGAACATTTAAAAGGTAATATTACTTCTTAGAGTTTGGGACACTTAGAATATTTCCCTAGAGGTCAGATCTATGTCCTCCACATATATGCTATGTTCTTGGCAGATTCCAAAGAGTATAAACAGAGGCTGTCTCTGACTATTTTACCTGATTGTGGGACACTATTCCCACTAATAGCTTGCCAGGCTTGGTGTGAGAATATGTCTTGTCTCATTGTAGCTTTTTATGCCCTGTTTGGTTGACATCCCTGGGAAGCCTGCTCATTTCAGAAGGGATGGAGAAGGAGGATGGATATTGGGGAGAGGAAAGCTGGAGGGGACTTCAGTGAGGATGTAATATTTGAGAGAAAAAAGGAAAAATTTAAAAATAACATAGAATCGCAGTTAGGGGGGAGAAAAGCCCCTAGAACGGGTATTAGAACTGCAAGCCTTCTCTTTGGTTTCTGCTTCTCAGTCACCATGGTGTTTGGTAAGTCCAGGACATTCTTCATCACTGGAGCAAAGGGCTTTCAGCCAATGATTATTGATTTACAAAAGGAAGAAATAAATATTTTATTTATATTAGTAGATTTCTTTCAGGTGTTCACCACAATGCTGAATAGTTGACTGTCCCAAGCATTTCTACTGCACTTTGCTAGCACTGGGATGAGTCTTTACAGTTAGGTGGGTAATAAGATGTGTGGTAATAAGATGTGTTATTGAGCAGATGGATCAAAGAACCCTCCTGTCTGCACATAAAACTACTGAATGGCATTGCTTGAAGATCTCAGGTCCCAGTTTGTGCCTATACCATGGTAAAGTAAAGTAGAATAGAACTCTATCTGAGTTAGTTAATTCCTGTTTCAAGAGTCAATTCTATAAGAAATCTTGTTTTCATTCCATCATACCACTGAAAAGCTTCAAATCTCAATTTTAAAAAAAGTGATGAGGATGGTAGAAATTTCTTTTTCATAAAATATGGAAATACACTATGCAGTGTGAATATAACAATTTTTGTGACAGTCTTTTCTTAGAAAGAAAAATGCACACACAAAATTGGAGCTCAGTAAATAACAAATAATGATTGCACAATGTCTTACTTAGTGAACCATTGAGTTTTCATTGCAGTTACTAACAGGGTTGTGGGTGAGGGTTGACTGACAAGTAGCAGAGATGACTCAAAATCCCTCCATCACTGAAGATTCCACTTAACATGGGTGGAGACTTGTAAAGGCTGTAACTCCACAGCTCTTCTCACAGTTTAAAGGCAGGTCCTCAGCCAAGGAATTTCTCCTCTGTTCATTGTGTTTGTTACTCCTAGCCAGAGTATATAGCCTCTTCTAGATTAATCTGTTTCTGTTCTCCCAGACTTGTGATATGTTGTTTACCTCCTGAGTCTCAGCAACCTCCCACTCCCTCCTGGAGGGGAAGATTTCCATTCTGCTGAATGCTCTACTCAAAAGTGACTCAATTATGACATTGTTTCCATTCTCCCTGTTTAAAAATACCATTAATGAATGAGTCCAATAATCAAACCCTGTTTCATATTTAGACCTCTTTCACAGTATCTCATATGACTTTATATTATTCCTGATGAAAATCAGGAATTTTAAGTATGGCATCAATAACCCTACACTACAAATAAGGAAACAATTATCCTTAAACCATTCGCCAGCAAAATAATATGTAGACTCGGGATTTCTCCTATTCCTCCAGAGTTCTTCACTATGTCAATAAAAAAATTCAGGAGGGATGGCAGGGCTCATTGTTCTGAATTTGTATGGAGGAATACAGAAATTGGAGTAAGAATATTTTGCTATCTTTCTCTTTTTCTCTCTGTATAACCATCCAACCATGCATCCATTCATCCATCCATCTATAGAGTTATCTCTCACCTATTCATTCAAGACTAAAAGATTTATGATCTCAATGGCTTTGATGTTGACCAGAAAAAAGTAAGTCTAAAGTACTAAAAGTTATTAGCCTGCCAAGTTTATAATCATAATTATTCAGGCTTCAACTGTATAATACGATTGAAGACAACTAAAACTTCTAAGCATTTCTTATCTATTGAGCTATAAACAAATTGGTTAGTTTTGTTATTTTGTAAACATATTGTGTGAAATTGCATGCACAAGTGAATGAGTTCTATGTAGAACTTGATTTGTGGCTGTGTATGGATACCAGCTGAGTCTCAACAAGGATTTGTTTTGGTTGTTGATAAAATGAATTTGTTATTCATCTGTGGTTTATTTTGATGTCAAAACTAAAAATAAAAATGAATAGTGATCACTAGATTCATAGAATAAACTTCTCAGTACCCCACAATCTTGCAGCAGTTACAAAAGTTGAACAGTGTTATGAAAGAAAAGAAAATATAAATGTTGTGAAGCATTGCTATACAACACGTGCTTTGGAATCCTCTGTAATGCTATCTAGATATACTTGCTCTGTCAACAGATTGCAGCTGATTACAATGTACTCACGAAGTACCTATTTATCTTAGTTTACTTAAACCAGTAAACAGTTTAAAATATCCATAAAGTAGTCCTTAGAAATACTAAGGTAAACACGGATGGATGTCATTTAGTGGTCAAGATATGCAGATTTAACTTCCTAACATATATTTACCCCCTCAATAAATTCATGAAGTTAGTAAAATTTTCAAATCAAATGTAGTTTGTAATTTGTTTGTTCTTAGTTTATTTCATGACCAAATTTAGTCTATGGCTATATGTGCCGCATTCTTTTTTCTCATAGGATAATTTTGCCAATTGGAACTTACACAGAATATTACCCATCAATTTTTAGTATAAAACCAGTGTGAATTCTGAAGACCCCAAATCACAAAGAAGTAAAAGCTTTAGCACATCTCCTACAACTTGTGAATTTTATTGACCAAAAATTTCATGATAATATTTTTCCAAGTAACAGATGTAAATAAACTCATAAGAATTTTGAGAATATGGTAACATATGCAAATCACTTTGGGAAGTAATTTGCACTTTAATTCTTAACTTTTCTTGTTATTATGTTTGTAATAATTACTAATCCCTCCATTAATTATAGTATTACTTATGTTGTTGTTCATTTTAAACTTTAGAGTACAATACTTTCCAGAATGTGAAATAGTGCTTTCCATTGGCTTTGCCTCTGCCTCTGGATAATAACACTAAGTAGATTAATGTCTAATAATCTTTAAGAAAGTAAAACACAAATATAATTTCTATCATCTTTAAAGCTCATTTCTGCTATTGGTATTATATGAAATTACCCAAAGGGGGTAAGTTCATAATATATTATTATGGAAGATATTTCATCAAGTTTATAAAAAATATCTAATCCAGAAAATATTAGTGAATGAGGATTAGAGAAAATCAATGCATGGTATTTCCATGATGTTGGGTAAAATATTGGGAAATGATAGAAACATTTAATATAAGTGCTCAGAACAGTCAGTTGATGTTGAAAACAGCTAATCAGACCTAAAACCAGAATTTCAATTTTGCTTTAATTTAGAGCAATCCAAATCTATATTTAAATAGCTGTATGTAGCTGGGAATATTTAGTGGAAGGCACAAATTAAGAAACTACTCCTACATAAGATTCGTCTAACTAGCTCAAATCCTGTCACTTGCATACACTGACAGGTAAAGAATAAATTTGATAGATTTTTGTTTTAAGTGGATCTAAACACTTTACTTTTTCTTTTTTTAAAATTAGATATTTTCTTTATTTACATTTCAAATGCTATTCCAAAAGTTCCCTATACCCTCCCCCTACTCTGCTCCCCTACCCACCCGCTCCCACTTCTTGGCCCTGGCATTCTCCTGTACTGGGGCATATAAAGTTTGCAAGACTTAGGGGCATCTCTTCCCAATGATGGCCAACTAGGCCATCTTCTGCTACATATTAGGTAGAGACACGAGCTCTGGGGGTAATGGTTAGTTCATATTGTTGTTCCACCTATAGGGTTGCAGACCCCTTCAGCTCCATGGGTACTTTCTCTAGCTCCTCCATTGGCAAATTTCATTGATGGATATCCACATATTGAACCATATCTGTATCTCTGCGATGAAACCTACTTGATTATAGTTAATGATCATTTTGATATGTTCTTGGATTTGGTTTGTGAGAATTTTATTGACTATTTTGCATAGATATTTATAAGGGAAATTAGTCTGACACTATTTTTCTTTGTTGGCATTTTTTGTGGTTTAGATATCAACGTAGATATTGCTTCATAGAGTAGTGATAGAATTCTGCACAAAAACCATCTGGCCCTGCACTTTGTTTTGGTTGGGAGACTTATAATGACTACTTCAAATTCCTCAGGGTTTATGGGAATGTTTAGATGGTTTATCTTATGCTGGTTTAACTTTTGTGGCTGGTATCTGTTTAGAAAATCATCCATTTTATCTAGATTTTCCAGTGTTCTTTAGGAATTTGTAGTAAAATAGGACAATTTTAAAATTTTTCTTCTGTTTCTGTTTTAATGTCTCCCATTTCAATCCTGATTTTTGTTAATTTGGATCCTGTTTCTGAGCCCTTTAGTTAGTTTGGCTAAGGGTTTATCTATTTTTATTTTTATTTTTATTTTCTCAAAGAACCAGCTCCTAATTGTGTTGATTATTTGTGTAGTTCTCTTTGTTTCTACTTGGTTGCTTTCATCCCTGAGTTTGATTATTTCCTGCTGTCTACTCTCTTGGGTATATTTGGTGCTTTTTCTTCTAGAGCTTTCAGATGTGCTGTGAAGTTGCTAGTATATGATCTCTCCAATTTCTTTAGAGAGGCAATTATGACTATGAGATTTTCTCTTAGCACTGTTTCATTGCATTCCATAAGTTTGGGTATGTTGTGCCCTCATGTTCATTAAATTCTAAAACAAACAAACAAACAAACAAAAAACAAACAAAAAACTCTTTAATTTCTTTTTTAAAATTTCTTCCCTGACCAAGTTATCATTGAGTAGATAGTTGCTCAGCTTCCAAGTGTATGTCGTCTTTCTGTTGTTTTTGTTGTTATTGAAGATCAGCCTTAGTCTGTGGTGGTCGAACAAAATTCATGGGATTAATTCAATATCTGTTGAGGAATGTTTTGTGTCAGATTACGTGGTTAATTTTTGAGAAGTAACTGTGAGGTGCTGAAAAAGTATATTTTTTTTTTTAGGGAGAAATATTCGGTAAATATCTGTTAAATCCTTTTGTTTCATAACCTCTGCAACTTTCAGTGTGTCTCTATTTATTTTGTTTCCATGATCTGTCCATTGGTGTGAGTGGGGTGTTGAAGTCTCCTTCTATTATTGTGTGAGGTTCAATGTGTGCTTTTTAGCTTCAATAATGTTTCTTTTTCAAATATGTGTGCCCTTGCATTTGAGCTTTAGATGTTCACAATTGAAAGTTCATCTTGATGGAGTTTCCCTTTGTTGAGTATGTAGTGTTCATCTTCATCTTTTTTGATAACTTTTGGTTGAAAGTCGATTTTATTAGAATGGGTATCCCAACTTATTTGTGGGGACGATTGGCTTGGAATTTTTTCCAGCCTTTTACTTTGAGGAAGTACCTGTTTTTGTCACTGAGGTGTGTTTCCTGTATGCAGCAAAATGCTGGATCCTGTTTATGTATCCATTCTACTTGCCTATGTCTGTTTTTTGGGAATTGAGTCCATTGATATTGAGAGATATTAGGGACCAATGATTGTTGCCTCCTATTATTTTTGATGTTAGAGTTGGAATTATGTTTGTGTGGTTATCTTCTTTTGGGTTTGTTGAAAGAAGTTTACTTTCTTGCTTTTTAAAGTGTGCAGTTTCCCTCCCTGTGTTGTAGTTTTCCATCTATTATCTTCTGCGCCAAGCTGTATTAGTGGAAAGATATTGCTTAAATTTGATTTTGTCTTGGAATAACTTTGTTTTTCCATCTACCATAATTGAGAGTTTTGCTCCATATAGTATCCTGGGCTGACATTTTTTATTCCCTTAGGGTATGTATGACATTTGCCCAAGATCTCTAAAAAGAGTTTCTGTCTAGAAGTCCAGTGTAATTCTGATATGTCTGCCATTTTATGCTACTTTACCTTTTTCTCATACTGCTTTCAATATTCTTTCTTTGTTCTGTGCATTTGGTTATTATGTGATGGGAAGACATTCTTTTCTGGTCTAATCTGTTTGGTGTTCTGTATGCTTCTTGTATGTTCATGGCCATCTCTTTCTTTAGGTTAAGGAAATTTTATTCGATAATTTTCTTGAAGATTTTTTTTCCCAAGCACACCTATCAATTTATTTATTAGTAATTAATGCAAATAGCTTGTTCAGGAGGCTTTGTGATTTTTAAAGAAAACAGACTTCCACTGTACATATTCCTGGCTATTAAGATTCATAATTATTTTTCCAAAGCCTCAGTACAAGATTTTGAAAATTTTCAGATATGCTTCATTATTCTCTATTATATTGATCCCATATTCTTTTTTTAAAATTTTTTATTAGGTATTTTCCTCATTTACATTTCCAATGCTATCCCAAAAGTCCCCCATACCCACCCCCTACACTCCCCTATCCACCCACTCCCCCTTTTTGGCCCTGGCATTCCCCTGTACTGGGGCATATAAAGTTTGCATGTCCAATGGGCCTCTCTTTCCAGTGATGGCAGACGAGGCCATCTTTTGATACATATGCAGCTAGAGTCAAGAGCTCCGGGGTACTGGTTAGTTCATATTGTTGTTCCACCTATAGGGTTGCAGATCCCTTTAGCTCCTTGGGTACTTTCTCTAGCTCCTCCATTGGGGGGCACTGTGATCCATCCAATAGCTGACTGTGAGCATACACTTCTGTGTTTGCTAGGCCCCTGCATAGTCTCTCAAGAGACAGGTATATCTGTGTCTTTTCAGCAAAATCTTGCTAGTGTATGCAATGGTGTCAGCGTTTGGAAGCTGATTATGGGATGGATCCCTGGATATGGCAATCACTAGATGGTCCATCCTTTTGTCACAGCTCCAAATTTTGTCTCTGTAACTCCTTCCATGGGTGTTTTGTTCCCAATTTTAAGAAGGGGCAAAGTGTCCACGCTTTGGTCTTTGTTCTTGAGTTTCATGTGTTTAGCAAATTGTATCTTATATCTTGGGTATCCTAAGTTTCTGGGCTAATATCCACTTATCAGTGAGTACATATTGTGTGAGTTCCTTTGTGATTCGGTTACCTCACTCAGGATGATGCCCTCCAGGTACATCCATTTGGCTAGGAATTTCATTAATTCTTTCTTTTTAATAGCTGAGTAGTATGCCATTGTGTAAATGTACCACATTTTCTGTATCCATTCCTCTGTTGAGGGGCATCTGGTTCTTTCCAGCTACTGACTATTATAAAGAAGGGTGCTATGAACATTCTGGAGCATGTGTCCTTTTTACCGGTTGGGATATCTTCTGGATATATGCCCAGGAGAGGTGTTGCTGGATCCTCCGGTAGTACTATGTCCAATTTTCTGAGGAACCGCCTGACTGATTTCCAGAGTGGTTGTACAAGCTAGCAATCCCACCAACAGTGGAGGAGTGTTCCTCTTTCTCCACATCCTTGCCAACATCTGCTGTCACCTGAATTTTTGATATTAGCCATTGTGACTGGTGTGAGGTGGAATCTCAGGGTTGTTTTGATTTGCATTTCCCTGATGATTAAGGATGTTGAACTTTTTTCAGGTGCTTCTCTGCCATTAGTTATTCCTCAGGTGAGAAGTCTTTGTTCAGCTCTGAGCCCCACTTTTTAATGGGGTTATTTGATTTTCTGGAGTCCACCTTCTTGAGTTCTTGAAGATTTTTGCTGACCCTTTGTTTTGGGACTCTTCACTCTCTTCTATACCTATTATTCTTAGGTTCAGTCTTTTCATTGTGTCCTGGAATTCTTGAATGTTTTGATTTAGGAGCTTTTTGCTTTTTGTACTTTCTTTGACTGTTCTGTCAATGTTTTCTATGGAATCCTCTACACCTGAGTTTTTCTCTTCTATCTTTTGTATTCTGTTGGTAAGGTTTGTGTTTATGACTCCTGCTCTCTTTTCTAGGTTTTCCATCTCCAGAGTTTTCTCCCTTTGTGTTTTCTTTAATGTTTCTATTTCCATTATTAGAACCTGGATGGTTTTGTCCAATTCCTTTACCTTTTGGTTGGTTGGTTGTTGTTATTGTTGTATTTTTTCCTGGATTTCTTTAAGGGATTTATGTGTTTCATTTTTAAGTCCTTCTACCTGTTTACCTCTGTTCTCCTGTGTCCTTTTAAGGGAATTATTAATATCCTTCTTAAAGTTTTCTATCTTCTTCATGAGATGAGAGCTTAAATATGATTGTTGCATTTCAGGTGTGTTGGGGTATCCAGAACTTGCTGTGGGGGGAGAACTGGGCTTTCATGTTGTGAAGTAGTATTGGTTTCTGTTGCTTATGTTCTTATGCTTTCCTCTTGCTCTCTGGTTATCTGTGGTATTTTCTGTCCTTGCTGTGTCTGACTGGAGCCTGTCCCTCATGTGATACTGTGAACCTCTGATCCTGGATTTGTCAGAAATCCTTGGGAGCCAATCCAGGCACATGTGCAAACCAGGAGGAGTCTCTGATGGGCCAAACTATGTTATTTAAAATGCAACATTGCATAGGTGAAAATCCTTTGTTTTCTTAAGACTACAGAGTAATTTTCTTACTGACAATAAATGGAACTCATGGATGCTTCTCAAACTTTTAGGGGATATTTCCATTTGTTTAAATGGATGATTTTGTCTGCAAGATTTAATGGATTCATTCAAATTTTCAGGATTGTCACTCAAGGTTTGCATTATCTAAGTTTTTGTAATTTTTTTTGAGGTAAATTTTTAACTATGTAACTCAGACTGTCCTACAATTCATGGCAAGTCTTCTAATTTACTTGGATTTTTGTCATTTCAGTTATCAAACTTGAACCGTCACTTAACTACTCTCTATTTCTGCTTAAATCTTAAATTAATATCAATAGATTTTAAGTGGCCTACCTTTATGGCTAAACTGTATTTAATGGTGTGATCATATGGGGAAGATTACAGGTATTTGTTGACTGCTTTGTAGGATTATCTTCTTAGATCAATTGTCAATCAACAATGCTTTTTGACAAAGTAAAACAAAAAGGAAAGCAAAACCAAAACCAAAATAAAGCAAAAAAAATCAATACAAACAGTAATTCAATAATAAGGCATATATAATTCATTTATTTTTTTACCCTAGAGTCTGATTTCAAAATACTCTGGTTATCCTGTGACCCAGTTGCCTTCCAATTATTAACACAGTCAAGTAGAGTGCAGTTTTTACTTCTGAAACTATCCTCAAATATAAAAACTGCTTCTTTGGTTTTGAGTACCAGAAAATACTATAATGTTTGTAAAGGTTCGAAAGCTAGTATCTCTTGTTAGTCAAATAATCTACTTAAATGTTAATACAATATTTTAGTTCATATTTCAATTATTAAAGGAGGATATGTTTTTCTCCCTGTTTTATCATCGAGAAATCTAAAAGGCATATATATGTGTGTGCAGTTAGGATTTTTCAGTTGTTTCTTTCAAATTCCTGTTTGCTTTAGGAAATAAAAACAGCACACGTGGGAAAACAAACACAAGAGACTGGAAACTTTGCTATTTATCAAAAACTCATACTCAATATTTTCAAGTCTTAGGAATTTCAAATCTTTTCAATCTCTTAAAAATCAAATTGTAGATTTTCAACCTATTAAGTAAACAGCACATTTCTTCCTTGTAAAATGCCTTGATATTTCAAATAGCAGGCAGAAAGCTGAATTCAAAAACATGTGGAAAGTGTTGCTTAATTACAGGAAAAAAAGGCTAGAAACCACAAGCAAGAAGGAGACTCAGGTCTTTGAAAAAAAAAAAAATGCTATCTATTCCACTGTAGAGTTGTTCAAGATCTGCCACATCACAAAAAAACACTGTGTCTCACATTGTACCCATTGGTATCAAATTTTATTCCATATCATTTTGGATGGTTATAAAAATGTGATTTTCCCCATGATAAATTTAAGTATGTCAATCACATTTTATTAAACTTAGCAGTGGCAATATCTTCTACTACACTATCAGTCCATCTCTATTTAGGATTATTTTCCTGTTTAACCATGTGGTTTGAATGATCAGAAAGCATTAAAGTCCATATTTGTTTTCCTTTTATGAATCCTAAACTTTCTTTAGAAATGAATTATTCTGTAACCTGAGAAGCACAATAAAATAGGGAATGAATTTATTCATGAGGAAAAAAGAGATTGATGTAGTTCATGTAATCTAGAGTTAACTAAAAGTAGAAAGAATGAAAACTGTGGCAAACGCTTATTGATGTTTTGTGATGAGGTTATAAAGAATATTAGTTTTACCTTCCAGCACTAAATAAATTCAGATGAATTATGTAAATCACCCTCTCTTAACATCCAGAATTTGTATATAGTTTATCTATAATATTTTCTGCTGCACAATAACATTTCTTCCTTATCTTTTCCAATCAGAACTAATTATAATATTAAAAGGAAAAATCCTATAAATATTCAATAATTAAGCTGAAATATGATAGCAATCTGTTGTAATACACTTTATTCCTCGATATTCTTTACATCTATATGATGTAATCATTCTGTTACTTTCTTTGCCAAGAAAATAGCAAAAGAGATAAAGTAGTGAGTGATACATTCATTTTAGTGTTTACCAGATTTACTCCTTTATCCAAGACCTAACATTCTTCATAGATGTGAAATCTTAGTTTCTGCACAACAGAGAATGGAAATGGTAGTAATTATACTGCAATGCTTAAGAATTATCACAGATTGACCTGTAAGCATTTACACAAGTGAACAGAAATGACACACTGCTTCCTGTTACATCTTAGAATTGAGTGCAAAGAAGATGCTCATTAAGTATTTATTACTTCAAAAAAATAAAAAATAAAGTGGTCCTACCCACAGAATTGAGAACTTCCTGATAATTGATGGCTGTGAAAGCAGTCCTTTTCCATATTATATGTACTGGCTAGTTTTGTGTCAACTTGACACAGCTAGAGTTATCACAGAGAAAGGAGCTTCAGTTGAGGAAATGCCTCCATGAGATACAACTGTAAGGCATTTTCTCAATTAGTGATCAAGGGGGAAAGGTCCCTTGTGGGTGGGACCATCTCTGGGCTGGTGGTCTTGGTTCTATAAGAGAGCAGGCTGACCAAGCCAGGGGAAGCAAGTCAGTAAGGAACATCCCTCCATGGCTTCTGCATCAGCTCCTACTTTCTGACGTGCTTGAGTTCCAGTCCTGACTTCCTTGGTGATGAACAGCAGTATGGAAGTGTAAGCTGAATAAACCCTTTCCTCCCCAACTTGCATCTTGGTCATGATGTTTGTGCAGGAATAGAAACCCTGACTAAGACATTATATTACTCCTATTTATCAAAGAGAACTTCATTCCTTATTATCAATTTTAGTCATATTATATTACTAAAACATTGTTTAAATTTAATATATTTTGATATTCTTTTTTTCTTTTCTTTAGGATCTTACATTGTTCATTTTGTTTTCTTTCTTTTTGTTTTTTGTTTGCTTGGTTAGTTGGTTTATGTTTTTTGTTGTTTTAAATTTATATATTTACTCCATATTCCATATACTCCATACCTATCACTACCCCTGCTCCTGTCCAAGCCCTCCCACAGTCCCTGCTTCCATACTTCTTCTCTAAAAAAGTGGAGCCCAGTCACCATCCCCTAGGGGGTATACCACCTCATGGCACATCAAGTTTCCACAGGGCTAGGCACATCCTCTACCCCTAAAGCCAGACAATGCAGCCCAGCTAGAACACATACCATTGATAGCTTTTGGGATAGAATCCACTCCATTTGTTTGGGTCCATTATGAAGATCTGAGCTGCATATTTGCTTCATATGTACAGGAATGAGGGTGTTAAGACCAACCTGTATATTCTTTTTGGTTGGTGGTTCAATCTCTGTGAGCCCCAAGGGTACAGGTTAGTTGACTCTATTGGTCTTCCTGTAAAGCATACCAGAGCATCATTGATAGTGTCAGGGATTGGTGCTGACCCATGGGATGAGTCTCTAGTTTGGCTGGTTATTACTTTCTATTCCCTCAGTCTCTGCTCCCTCACCAATCCCTCCATTTCTTGAAGACAGGAAATTCTGGGTCAAAAGTTTTGTTGGTGGGTTGGTGTCATTATTTTTGCACTAGGGTCCTTCCTGTTCATAGGAGGTAGCCTCTTCTGGTTCCATATTCCTAATGTTCTGACTCACAGATGAGGTCACCCACTGATTCTTGTGTGTACCATATCCCAGGTCTCTGGCATGTCCACAAGATGCCCCTAAATCCCCCATACTCAACCAGTTGCAGATTTCAATTTATTCTCCAGGTCATCTCATCTTTTCTCCTTTTCCTGATCCTGAACCCCACCCATTCCCCTCAGTCTCCCTTCTCCCACACAGTTCCCTCACTCTATATGCTGCATAAAACTATATTATTCTCCCTTCTAAGGGAAATTTGAACATCCTGGCTTTCTTCTTGTTTAGCTTCTATGGGTCTGTGGAGTATAGCATGTGTATCTTGTATTTTATGGCCAATATCCACTTATCAGTCAGTACATACCAAGAATGCCCTTTTGGGTCTGTATCACTTCACTCAAGATGTATGATATTATCAAATTCTATCCATTTGCCTCCAAAAGTCATGTCTTTGTGTTTAGTAGCTCAATAGTATTTCACTGTGTAGATGTACCACATAGTCTTTATCCATTCTTCAGTTGAGAGACATCTACTTTCATTTTACCAGCTGCTCTGAACACAGTTGAGTAAGTGTCCATGTGATGTAGTGGGGTATCATTTGGATGTGTGCCCAGGAGTGGTATATCTGGGATTTGCAGTAGAATTTGTCACAGTTTTCTGAGAAACTACCAAATTGAATTCAAAAATGATTGTACAAGTTTGCATCCCCACCAGTAATGGAGAAGTGTTCCCCATGCTTCACATCTTCACCAGAATGTGCAATTCCTTGAGTTTATTTGTTTGTTTGTTTGTTTGTTTGTTTTATCTTAGCCATTCTGTTCTGATAGGTGTAAGATGGAGTCTCAGAGTTGTTTTGATTTGCATTTCCCTGATGACTGACTTTGAATATCTTTAACTGCTTCTTTGCCATTTTTTATTCCTGTTTAGAATTCTCTGTTCAGCTCTGTACTCCATTTAATTGTTATATGAGTTGTTGTGTTTAACTTATTGAGTTCTTTAAAAAAATTGGGTATGTATCCCTCTGTCAGATGTAGGGTTAGTGAAGATCTTTTCACAGTCTGTAGGCTGCCATTTTGTCCTAGTGACAGTATCCTTTGCCTCACACAAAGTTTTGCAGCTTCATGAGTTTTTTTTTTTTTTTTTTTTTTTAATCAACTGTTGATCTTAATACCTGAGCCACTGGTGTTCTGGTCAGGAAGTTGTCTCCTGCACCAAGAGATTCAAGATTATCACCCATTGTCTGTTCCTTTAGATTTAGGGTGTCTGGTTTTACATTGAGGTCTGTGATCCATTTGGATATGAGTTTTGTGTAGGGTGATAGAAATGGATCTATTTTCATTCTTCTACATGTATACATCCAGTTAGAGCAGGAGCATTTGTTGAAGATGCTTTGTATTTTCCATCCTATTCTTTTACTATGCATTACTAATCAAAAATCAAGTGTCCATATGTGCATGAGTTTATTTCCAGTTCTTTGATTCAATTCCATTGATACACCTTCATATTCTTTTCCAAATGCCATGCAGTTTTTAATACTATTGCACTGTAGTATAACTTGAAGTCAGGGATGGTGACACCTCTGTTATTGTTTGGGATTTTTTTTTTTTTACTATCCTGGGGTTTTTGTTTGTTTATTTGTTTGTTCTGTCTTTTCCACATGAAGTTAAAAATTATTCTGTTAAAGTTCGTAAAGAAGTGTGCTGGAATTTTGATTGGAATTGCATTGAATCTGCAAAGCGATTTTGGTATGAGAGCAATTTTCTTTATGTTAATCCTACAGATCCATGAGCATGGAAGATCTTTCTATCTTCTGATACCTTCTTCAATTTTTTTCTTCAGAAATTTGAAGTTCTTGTCATATAGGTCTTTCACTTGCTTGGTTAAGGTTATACCAAGATATTTTATACTACTGTGGTTATTGTAACGGGTGGTGTTTCCCTACTTTGTTTGCCAGACTGTCTATCATTTGTATAAAGGAGTACTACTGATTTTTTTAAGTTAATTTTGTATACAGCCGCTTTGCTGAAGATATTTTATCAGGTTTCAGTGTTCTCTGGTAGAATTTTATGAGTTACTTATGTATACTAGCATATCATCCATAAACATCAGTAGTTTGACTTCTTTGTTACTAATTTTTACTTACTTGATCTCCTTTAGTTGTCTTATTGCTCTGGCTATAAATTCAAGTACTACATTGAAAAGATAGGAAGAGAGTAAGAAACCTTGTCCCTGATTTTAATGGGATTGCTTTAAAGATTCTCTCCATTTTGCTTGGTGCTGGCTATTGGATTTCTGTATATTGCTTTATGTTTAGTTATGTGCCTTATATGCCTGGTCTATCTTACACTTTTAACATGAAGGACTGTTGGATTTTGTCAAGGGGCTTTTCAGAATCTATTAAGATGGTTATTTGATTTTATTTTTCTTTCAGCCTGCTTATATAGTGGATTGTGTTGGTAGATTTTTGTGTATTAAATTATTCCTGCATCTCAGGGATGAAGTCAACTTGATCATGGTGGATGATGTTTTTATGTGTTGCTAGATTCTATGCGCAAGTATTTTATCAACTATTTTAGTATCAATGCTCATAAGATAAATTGGTCTGAAATTCGACTTCTTTGCTGAGTCTTGTGAGGCATAGGTATCAGGATAATTGAAAGAGTTTGACAGTTTTCATTCTGTTTCTGTTTTGTGAAATAATTTGTGGATTATGGGTATTAGCCTAAACACTCAGAATATCCAAGATACAATTCACAAATTATATGAAGCTCAAGAAGGAAGACCAAAATGTGGATGCTTCAGTGCTTCTTAGAAGGGGAAACAAAATACTTACAGGAGGAAATATTGAGACAAAGAGTGGAGCAGAAACTGAAGGAAAGGCCATCTAGAGACTGCCCAACCTGGGGATCCATTCCATATATAGTTGCCAAACCCCAACACTATTGCAGATGCTGGGAAGTGTTTGCTGACAGGACCCTGATATGGCTGTCTCCTGAGAGACTCTGCCAGGGCCTGACAAATACAGAGGCGACTGCTCAGCCTATCATTGAATTGAGCACGGAGTCTCAGATGGAAGAGGTAGAGAAGAGACTGAAGGAGCTGAGGGAGTTTGTAGCCCTGTCAGGCGAGCAAGAGTGTCAACTGGCCAGACCCTTCTTGAGCTCCTGCCCACTGGACCACCAATCAAAGAGTACACATGGAAGGATGTTACATCCACTCCAGTAGTGACAATGCACTCCAGTAGTGACAATCCACTCCAGTAGTGACAAGCGCAACAGGTCCCGAAATCCTGGGCGCTGTCCTGAGGCAAAAAGTTCACTGAGACTTAGTCTCCTGGAATCGTGGCATCCTGTATAAAGAATGCTCCAATGTCCTTGCTTTAGTTGGTAAACAGATCTGTATGCTTTCCCATAATATTGCTTTATTACAAGTGCTCATAAGGATTGATTTTTTTTGACATATAGCTAAATTAGATTCTAGGCAGTCCTTAATCTGACCTTGGGCATGGATAGCTAAGTCACTACCCTACACAAGAATTTACCATTTTCTAGGAAGAAGGAAGTTTGTGATCTAAGAAGAAACCAGAGTAAATACTTAGAACTATAAGAACTATAGATACCTGAGTTATGCCCACACACAGGAATTTACAATGGCCTAGAGGGAAAGTGGACTATACAATAGACTAGAATAGGAACTATGGCAAGGGCACAAAGCCCTTGCCCCTGGCTTCTAAGATTAAGTAGTCCTTAGGTGGAGCTAGGGTTTTTTGTGTGTTTGTTTGTTTGTTTTTGTTGTTGTTGTTTTTGTTTGGTTGGTTGGTTGGTTTTTTGAGACAGGGTTTCTCTGTATAGCCCTGGCTGTCCTGGAACTCACTTTGTAGACCAGGCTGGCCTCGAACACTGTTTTTGATCCCAGTTGTTAACATTGAATTTTATCCCAGTTGGTTCCTGCCAGTCCTTCAGTGTTTGCATTCCTCAGTTTTGTGTAAGAATCCAGTAACCTCTTTGTACCTTGCCGGTGTGTCACCCAACTTCCCTATTTTCTTCTGTATAAAAAAGTTTGATGCTCTATTTGACAAGTTACATCGAGATGCACATTGGATAGTGTATCTCTTGTCTTCTGATTACTTTAGCTAATGGTTTGTCTATCTGGTTAATTTTCTCTTAGAACCAACTCTTGGTTTTGTTGATTCTTTGTATTTTTTTTTTTTTTTGATTCTTTGATTTTTTTTTCCTAGAGCTTTCAGGTGTACTTTTAAATTATTGGTATAGAACTTTCTAATTTTTTTATCGAGATACTTGTGCTATGAATATTCCTCATTATGCCCCATACATTTGTGTATGCTGTGTCTTCTTCTGAATTCTAGAAAGTCTATTTTTTCCCTCATTTCTTATTGGACCTCGCGATCTTTGAGTAGAGAGTTGTTCAGTTTCCATGAGTCTGTAAGTTAATGGTGTTTCTGTTGTTAAAGTCCAGCTTTTAATCTATGGTGTTCTCATAAAACACAAAGCACTATTTAATCTTCCTGGTATCCGTTGTGTCTTTGTGACCAAACATATAGTAAATTTTGGAGAAGTGTCAATGAGATGCTGAGAAGGTATATTCTTCTGTGTTTGAATGAAATATTCTGTAGAAGTCTGTAAGGACTATTTGATTCACAATGTTTGTTAGTTTCATTATTTCTGTTTAGTTTTTGTCTTGATGTCCTGTCAGTTGGGTAGAATGGAGTATTGAAGACATTCTTGTGTGGGTTTTAATGTGTCATTTATCCTTTAGTAGTATTTCTTTTACAAATTAGGTTGCTCTTTAAATTGGGTAATAAATATTAAAAATTAAGATATCGTCTTCTTGGATTTTTCTTTGATAAGTATGCAGTGTCCTTTTCATCTCTTTTGATTAATTTTGCTTAGAAGTCTATTTTGTAAAATACTAGAATGGCTGTACAAGCTTGCTTATTTTGTCCATTTGCCTGGAAAATCTTTTCCCATTGCTTTACATTTTTATGTTAGTGTATATAATTATAATTTTTATTCTCCAGATGTAATTGTCCTCTCGTAAGCTTAGTACTGGATAAGCTCACCCTTTCTAATTCTTTCTGAACTCTGGCTGGCTAGTTCAACTAAGTGGCTCTGACTCAAATTTCCTTGCCAAGTTGATTGAAAAAAAAAAAAACCTGACTTTTCTCTAGTTATCACTTTATGGCTGTGTTTTGAAAAATTGCCTCTGAATTCAGTAAACTGAACTGCACTGACTAAAATGTTCCAACTCTCTGCACTGCTCTTTAGTAGTGTTTCTTAATTGTAGAGGGTATGCACATGCTCTGGCTGGTTGGTATCCATGGGAATCCAGCCTTTTTATAAAAGGGGAGGAGTAGATGGAGGAAGATCTGTGAGGAGTGCAAGACTAGGGGGAACGGAGGGAAGGGGAAATAGAGTTGCAATGTAAACATTAAAATAAATAAATCACTTCATTCTTCTTGGAAAAAATAAATTCTTGTTACTGAAAGCTGCTAAGAGTTCGACTCATTGGCAAAAGCACTTACCAAACAGACTAAGGACCTGCCCGCCATCCCCAGGATTCTCACTGAGAGAATTTGTCTACTTCTTCAAGTTATCTTCTGACCTCCAGTTACACATTATGGCATGCACATATTCTGACACATAAATAATAATAAATATATTTTAAATATGTAATTTTGATACAAATTTCACTATTTTTGACTTTATACTTTGCCATGATGAATTGTTCTTTTTTTTTTTTACTTGAAAATTGTATTACACATAAACAGTGTCAGTCTGATAAATCAATAAATGAAGGCTTGAAGCTGTTTGAAGATAAGAATAATTTTGTGACTATCCTTGCTATTAATTTAGAAACTTTAGAAGGGGTTATTTATAAATACCTATAGAAATTTTCAAAAAATTAATTTTCTGATAAATAATTATATAAGTGAAGTCAACTATATGTATCATCTAATGACATTCTGAGAAATGAGTCAGGGTTATTTTGTACAAAATTTATTTCTACATGCCATATCTTTTGCATTGGCTATCCCCATGCTATACTTCTAAGACAAGAAAATATGGATGATATAAGTTACTCTTCTAGTTGTAAATAATAGATTTTGAAATCAATGCTGGTAAGGTAAGTTTTTAATAAAAAATTCTTATATAATGAACAATTTATTTAGTTCTAAATTTGTCACAATAAATACACTCTTACTGCATTAATACTATTTCATTTCTAAACTTTTGTATTTTCTATAATTGTACTTTATGTATCATATATATATGATAGTACTATAATATAAAGGTTTATACTGAAAGCCAAGTAAAATATAGGAGAAAATATACATCTCTGAAAATTCTTTTAAGGAAATAATTAAAAAGTAAGAATATAAAAGGTGGAGAACTGGAGGTAGCCACTAGAAAGTCCCAGACATCAGGGAAGGGAATGGCTCCCAGGACCCAATGGAGATGACATTAGCTTAAATACCCAACAAAGGGGAGAGAGAATTTGTAGAGGCCACCTCCAGTAGACAGGAGTAGGCCCCAGTTGAGGGATGTGGCCACCCAGCTATCTCAAAATTGTTAACCCAGAAATGTTCCTGGCAAAAGGAAAGACAGGATAAAAATGGAAGAGATTGGAGGAAAGGCTATCCAGACTGCCCCAACTAGGGATCCATCCCATTTCCTGGCACCAAACCTGGACACTACTACTGATGCCAAGAGTGCTTGCTGATAAGAGCCTGGTATGGCTGTTCCATGAGAGGGTCTACCAGCATCTGACCAATACAGATGCAGATACACACAGCCAACCATCTGACTGAGTCCAGGGACCAAAATGGAAGAGTAAGGGAAAGGACTGAAGAAGCTAAAGGGGATTGCCACCCTAAAGGAACAACAATATCAAGTAACCGGACCAACCAGAGGTCCCAGGGACTAAACCACCAACCAAAGAGTGTAAATGGAGTGATCAATGGCTCCATATACATATGTAACAGAGGATGGCCTGATCTCATATAATTGGGAGGGGAGGACCTTCGTCCTATGGAGGCTTGATGACCCAGCCTAGGGGGATGCTAGAGCAGTGAGGCAGGAATGGGTGAGTGATTGGATGAACAGCCCCATAGAGGCAAAGCAGAGGAGAGAAAGAGAGCAGGTGGGGTGGAAAGTTTTTGTAGGGGCAACCTGGAAGGGGGGATACCATTTGAAATATAAATGATCATCAAAAAACAAATAAAGGCCTATGTATTTCTCTTCATTGTATTTTTCACATAGCATAGTCATTTTTGAAAAAGTGATATACCACTTGTGGCTTCATGGATACTTTGTTTTTCCACATATTTTGGTACTAAATATTCTGTGTTGGAGATATTCATTAAATCCATCTGTCTTTTCTGCTTTGGATAATGTACATATGTAACTCTAAAGCTCCTATAGGACAGTGTATTGAGTATTGGAGCAAATATTTGTGTTCTTCTTATGATAATGGAGATACATGAAGTGCTGTCTTAATTTGGGTTTTATTACTGTGAAGAGACACCATTCATATCAACTCTTATAGAGGAAAACATTTAATTGGGGATGGCTTACAGTTTCAGAGGTTTATTTCATTATTGTCAGGATGGGAAACATAGCAGAGTACAGGCAGGCATGGTGCTGGAGAAACAGGTGAGAGTTCTACCACACTTTCTTCAACAAGGTCACATCTATGACAAGGCCACACCTTCTAATAGTGCCACTTTTTATGGCTGAAGCATACACACATAGCAATCTATGAGGGCCATACCAATTCAAACAATCACAAATGCAAACCTAAACCTTTGAATGATTCTCAACACTGCATTTGACTGCTGGCTAACCAATTACTAGCCTTTAAGTAAAAGTGAGATGTTCTCTTATCCACCAACACAGTAAAAGTATACCTTTCAGACACTTGGGAAAAATGTCATCATCTGGATTATATGGAAAATATAGCTATTCAGTAAACCCTGGTTATATTTGCTTATTCTTTTAAGAGAAACTATGTGGCAAGTATACACAGTGGTACAGCTTGCAATTAAATTCACAAGTACCTGACTTTTCAGATTTAGTACTGTAGGGCAGATAGTCCAAAATTAAACACATAAAACAGATAAAGCCATTAGTTTTTAATTTATTCTTCTGTTATTTATTGTATCCTGCCCACAGTCTTCCCTTTCTCCAAACCTTCCAGTCATTCTTCTCCATCTCCCCATCCCTCTAGCTCCACTCCTCTCTTTTCCTTCAGAAAATACCAGGCCTTCCAGAGATATCGATGAAAAATGACATAAGTCATAATAAGACTAGGCATACATCCTCATTTCAAGGCTGGAGGAGGAAACCCAGGATGACAAAAAGGTGTCAAGAGCCAGGCAGTTTGGCGGACACCTTTAATCCCAGCACTTGGGATGCAGAAGCAGAAAGATTTCTGAGTTTGAGGCTAGCCTGGTCTACAAAGTGAATTCCAGGAGAGTCAGTGCTACACAGAGAAACCCTGTCTCAAAAATTCAAAAAAAAAAAAAAGAGAAAGAAAGAAAGAAAGAAAGAAAGAAAGAAAGAAAGAAAGAAAGAAAGAAAGAAAGAAAGAAACGGTGTCAAGAGCAGGCAACAGAGTCAAGGCCGACCACCAATACCACTGTTAGAAGTACCACAAAACCACAAGGCTATACAACCATAACATACTGTAGATTCCCGAATTATGCATTCAGTCTTTGTGAGTCCCTATGAGCACTGCTTAGTTGACGTAATAAATCCTCTTCTTTAGTTTCTTTGACCCCTCTGGCTCTTACAAGCGTTCCTCTCCTTCTTATTCAGGGTTCCCCTGAACTGCACCTAATGTTTGCCTGTGGGTCTATGCATCTGCTCCCATCATTGTCTGAATCCTCTCTGATGATCGGTACTTGTAGGTGTGTGCTTGTGTATGTGATTTGTTTTTTGTTTATGTGCTTGTTTTGGCAGTTGTATATGGTTCTATCCTAACTCTCTGGTCCCTAGCCATCTAGACAGTGTCAGAAACAGGTTCTACCTCATGGACCTTAAGTAGGAGCAGTCATTGCTCTGACACTTCCACAAGTCTGCTTTCAATTACCACACCACATATTGCAATCAGGACAAATTCTAGGTCAAAGGTTTTGGGGTTGCATTGATGTCCCAGTGCCACCAATGGAAGGCTTGCCTGGTTAGATAAGATAGGTGTTCCAGGCTCAGTAGTTTCCACTTTTAAGAGTCTTCGTTATGGTTGCCCTTTTATATTTACCTAGAATTAGGGAGTTTTCATTACACTGGATTTTTCCAGCAGCCCTGAACTGTTGTCCAACACCAGTATTCTGGTATTCTACTTCCTTATATAACACCAGAACCCTCCTGTTTCCAGTTCACTGATGAAGCATATTCTATTTCCCTAACTGTACAGATAACTAGAACTTTAAATCATTAGAAATGGAGAAATTAATAAATATAATAACTTCCAAATGAAAGCCAACCAAGGCTTGTGAACAAAGGAAGATGCTTAGAAATGACAGGAGAAAGAGAAAGTACAAGGGAGAAAAACAGGTTCACTTCATATGTTATTTGAGTCTTTATCATTCATAGTGTTTTGTTGAGTATTTAAGTAGGACTGGTGGAATTGCTTGGTGGTAGACATAATTTGCAGTTAGGCATAATTCTAAGTAGTTAGACGATTAGTTGTATGCCCCTTAAATTTGACTGTGGGACCTGATTTTTGCCTGCCTGCATGTCTGCCTTATGTCTATCTGTATGTCTGTCTTTCTGTCTGACTGTTTCACTCCAACTGGAAAATGAATGAGATTCAATTGTAAAAATCTCTTAACCTGATAGGATGTCTTTCTAATCTCCTCCAATTTACCAGGTAACTGACAATGTACTAAATATTTTGAAACTACAAATAAAAGCAGATCCTTTTTCTTGGCAATGGGATTATTTTATCTTGTTACCCTGTAATTGACAGGAAGGATAACTTACAGGAACACACACACACACACAGAGAGAAAGAGAGAAAGAGAGAGAGAGAGATTATACACTATTAAGTAGGTTTCCATAAAACTTCTTCAAAAGGCTTTAGAGGTATTGATCTTATTCTGTATTTCTATCCTTTGCCCTACCATCTAGTCCTCAATCTTAATTTCACAAATCCTTCTCCAGGAATTCCCATAATATTTTTATTAATGCTTTTATTTCCCTCTTTTCATGGTATCTTATTAATTTACTAATCTCTCTGGGTATTTCCATTGAAACTTACATTACAAAAAAATAATGATACTTTTATATTTACTAGCTGGTTAATATTTTATATAAATATGCCATATTTTATGATCAATTTATCAGTAGATTGATATCTTGGTTGTTTTTCTTTAGTGCCATTAGTGAACATAGTAAATATAAACATTAATGATCAGATATCTACATAGGAGGCTATAGCATCTTCTGGGTATACATGTGAGGAAGAAATGCAGATATACTTTTTGTTATGTTGGGAAACTTCACAATAATTTCCATAGTGGCTATACCAGTTTATACTCTCTCCAGCAATGAAAAGCTGTTTTCCTTCTTCACATACATGCCAGTAATTTTCATCTTTCTTAACCATTCTCTGTGATGGAATAAAATCTTAATATAGTTTTATTTTTAATTTCTCTAATTACTGATGAAGGTGAACAAACTTTTTTTTTTTTTTAATATTTTTATTACATAATTTCCTCAATTACATTTCCAATACTATCCCAAAAGTCCCCCATAGCGCCCCCCACTTCCCTACCCACCCATTCCCATTCTTTTGGCCCTGGCATTCCCCTATATTGGGGCATATAAAGTTTGCAAGTCCAATGGGCCTCTCTTTCCATTGATGGCCGACTAGGCCATCTTTCGATACATATGCAGCTAGAGACAAGAGCTCCAGGGTTCCGGTTAGTACATCATGTTGTTCCAACAATAGGGTTGCAGATCCCTTTAGCTCCTTGGGTACTTTCTCTAGCTTCTCCATTGGGAGCCCTGTGATACATCCAATAGCTGACTGTGAACATCCACTCCTGTGTTTGCTAGGCCCCGGCATCGTCTCACAAGAGACAGCTATATTTGGGTCCTTTCAGCAAGATCTTGCTAGTGTATGCAATGGTGTCAGCGTTTAGAAGCTGATTATGGGACGGATCCCTGGATACAGCAGTCTCTAAATGGTCCATCCTTTCATCACAGCTACGAACTTTGTCTCTGTAGCTCCTTCCCTGGGTGTTTTGTTCCCAATTCTAAGAAGGTGCACAGTGTCCACACTTTGGTCTTCATTCTTCTTGAGTTTCATGCGTTTAGCAAATTGTATCTTATATCTTGGGTATCCTAAGTTTTGGGCTAATATCCACTTATCAGTGAATACATATTGTGTGAGTTCTTTTGTGATTGTGTTACTTCACTCAAGATGATGCCCTCCAGGTCCATCCATTTGGCTAGGAATTTCATAAATTCATTCTTTTTAATAGCTGAGTAGTACTCCATTGTGTAAATGTACCATAATTTCTGTATCCATTCCTCTGTTGAGGGACATCTGGGTTCTTTCCAGCTTCTGGCTATTATAAATAGGGCTGCTATGAACATAGTGGAGCATGTGTCCTTTTTACCGGTTGGGACATCTTCTGGATATATGCCCAGGAGAGGTATTGCTGGATCCTCCGGTAGTACTATGTCCAATTTTCTGAGGAACCGCCAGACTGATTTCCAGAGTGGTTGTACAAGCTTGCAATCCCACCAACAATGGAGGAGTGTTCCTCTTTCTCCACATCCTCGCCAGCATCTGCTGTCACCTGAATTTTTGATCTTAGCCATTCTGACTGGTGTGAGGTGGAATCTCAGGGTTGTTTTGATTTGCATTTCCCTGATGATTAAGGATGTTGAACATTTTTTCAGGTGCTTCTCTGCCATTCGGTATTCCTCAGGTGAGAATTCTTTGTTCAGTTCTGAGCCCCATTTTTTAATGGGGTTATTTGACTTTCTGGAGTCCACCTTCTTGAGTTCTTTATATATATTGGATATTAGTCCCTTATCTGATTTAGGATAGGTGAAGATCCTTTCCCAATCTGTTGGTGGTTTTTTTGTCTTATTGATGGTGTCTTTAGCCTTGCAGAAGCTTTGTAGTTTCATGAGGTCCCACTTGTCAATTCTCGATCTTACAGCACAAGCCATTACTGTTCTATTCAGGAATTTTTCCCCTGTGCCCATATCTTCAAGGCTTTTCCCCACTTTCTCCTCTATAAGTTTCAGTGTCTCTGGTTTTATGTGAAGTTCCTTGATCCACTTAGACTTGACCTTAGTACAAGGAGATAGGAATGGATCTATTCGCATTCTTCTACATGTTAACAACCAGTTGTGCCAGCACCATTTGTTGAAAATGCTGTCTTTCTTCCACTGGATGTTTTTAGCTCCCTTGTCGAAGATCAAGTGACCATAGGTGTGTGGGTTCATTTCTGGGTCTTCAATTCTATTCCATTGGTCTATTTGTCTGTCACTATACCAGTACCATGCAGTTTTTATCACAATTGCTCTGTAGTAGAGCTTTAGGTCCGGCATGGTGATTCCACCAGAGGTTCTTTTATCCTTGAGAAGAGTTTTTGCTATCCTAGGTTTTTTGTTATTCCAGATGAATTTGCAGATTGCACTTTCTAATTCGTTGAAGAATTGATTTGGAATTTTGATGGGGATTGCATTGAATCTGTAGATTGCTTTTGGCAAGATAGCCATTTTTACAATGTTGATCCTGCCAATCCATGAGCATGGGAGATCTTTCCATCTTCTGAGATCTTCTATAATTTCTTTCTTCAGAGACTTGAAGTTTTTATTATACAGATCTTTCACTTCCTTAGTTAGAGTCACGCCAAGATATTTTATATTATTTGTGACTATTGAGAAGGGTGTTGTTTCCCTAATTTCTTTCTCAGCCTGTTTATTCTTTGTGTATAGAAAGGCCATTGATTTGTTTGAGTTAATTTTATATCCAGCTACTTCACCGAAGCTGTTTATCAGGCTTAGGAGTTCTCTGGTGGAATTTTTAGGGTCACTTATATATACTATCATATCATCTGCAAAAAGTGATATTTTGACTTCCTCTTTTCCAATTTGTATCCCTTTGATCTCCTTTTGTTGTCGAATTGCTCTGGCTAGGACTTCAAGTACAATGTTGAATAGGTATGGAGAAAGTGGACAGCCTTGTCTAGTCCCTGATTTTAGAGGGATTGCTTCAAGCTTCTCACCATTTACTTTGATGTTGGCTACTGGTTTGCTGTAGATTGCTTTTATCATGTTTAGGTATGGGCCTTGAATTCCTGATCTTTCCAAGACTTTTATCATGAATGGGTGTTGGATCTTGTCAAATGCTTTTTCCGCATCTAAGGAGATGACCATGTGGTTTTTATCTTTGAGTTTGTTTATATACTGGATTACGTTGATGGATTTCCGTATATTGAACCATCCCTGCATCCCTGGGATGAAACCTACTTGGTCAGGATGGATGATTGTTTTGATGTGTTCTTGGATTCGGTTAGCAAGAACTTTATTGAGGATTTTTGCATCAATATTCATAAGGGATATTGGTCTGAAGTTTTCTATCTTTGTTGGGTCTTTTTGTGGTTTAGGTATCAGAGTAATTGTGGCTTCATAGAATGAGTTGGGTAGAGTACCTTCTGTTTCTATTTTGTGGAATAGTTTGTGAAGAACTGGGATTAGATCTTCTTTGAAGGTCTGATAGAACTCTGCACTAAACCCATCTGGTCCTGGGCTTTTTTTTAGTTGGGAGACTATTAATGACTGCTTCTATTTCTTTGGGGGATATAGGGCTGTTTAGATCATTAACCTGATCTTGATTCAACTTTGGTACCTGGTATCTGTCTAGGAACTTGTCCATTTCATCCAGGTTCTCCAGTTTTGTTGAGTATAGCCTTTGGTAGAAGGATCTGATGGTGTTTTGGATGTCTTCAGGATCTGTTGTTATGTCTCCTTTTTCATTTCTGATTTTGTTAATTAGGATGCTTTCCCTGAGCCCTCTAGTGAGTCTGGCTAAGGGTTTATCTATCTTGTTGATTTTCTCAAAGAACCAGCTCCTTGATTGGTTGATTCTTTGAATAGTTTTTCTTGTTTCCACTTGGTTGATTTCACCCCTGAGTTTGATTATTTCCTGCCGTCTACTCCTCTTGGGTGAATTTGCTTCCTTTTGTTCTAGTGCTTTTAGGTGTGTTGTCAAGCTGCTAATGTGTGCTCTCTCTAGTTTCCTTTTGGAGGCACTCAGAGCTATGAGTTTTCCTCTTAAAAATGCTTTCATTGCGTCCCATAAGTTTGGGTATGTTGTGGCTTCATTTTCATTGAACTCTAAAAAGTCCTTAATTTCTTTCCTTATTCCTTCCTTGACCAAGGTATCATTGAGAAGAGTGTTGTTCAGTTTCCACGTGAAGGTGGGCTTTCTATTATTTATTTTGTTATTGAAGATCAGCCTTAGTCCATGGTGATCTGATAGGATGCATGGGACAATTTCAATATTTTTATATCTGTTGAGGCCTGTTTTGTGACCAATTATGTGGTCAATTTTGGAGAAGGTACCATGAGGTGCTGAGAAGAAGGTATATCCTTTTGTTTTAGGATAGAATGTTCTGTAGATATCTGCCAGATCCATTTGATTCATAATTTCTCTTAGTTTCACTGTGTCCCTGTTTAGTTTCTGTTTCCATGATCTGTCCATTGGTGAAAGTGGTGTGTTGAAGTCTCCCACTATTATTGTATGAGGTGCAATGTGTGCTTTGAGATTTACTAAAGTTTCTTTAATGAATGTGGCTGCCTTTGTATTTGGAGCATAGATATTCAGGATTGATAGTTCCTCTTGGAGGATTTTACCTTTGATGAGTATGAAGTGTCCCTCCCTGTCTTTTTTAATGACTTTGGGTTGGAAGTCAATCTTATCAGATATTAGAATGGCTACTCCAGCTTGTTTCTTCATGCCATTTGCTTGGAGAATTGTTTTCCAGCCTTTCATTCTGAGGTAGTGTCTATCCTTTTCTCTGAGATGAGTTTCCTGTAAGCAGCAAAATGTTGGGTCTTGTTTGTGTAGCCAGTTTGTTAGTCTATGTCTTTTTATCGGGGAGTTGAGTCCATTGATATTAAGAGATATTAAGGAAAAGAAATTGGTGTTTCCTGTTATTTTTGATGTTAAAGTTGGCATTTTGTTCTTGTGGCTGTCTTCTTTTAGGTTTGTTGAGGGATTACCTTCTTGTTGTTTCTAGGGCGTGGTTCCTGTCCTTGTATTGGTTTTTTTCTGTTATTATCCTTTGAAGGGCTGGATTCATGGAGAGATAATGTGTGAATTTGGTTTTGTCGTGGAATACTTTGGTTTCTCCATCTATGTTAATTGAGAGTTTGGCTGGGTATAGTAGCCTGGGCTGGAATTTGTGTTCTTTTAGTGTCTGTATAACATCTGTCCAGGATCTTCTGGCTTTCATAGTCTCTGGTGAAAAATCTGGTGTAATTCTGATAGGCTTGCCTTTATATGTTACTTGGCCTTTTTCTCTTACTGCTTTTAGTATTCTATCTTTATTTAGAGCATTTGTTGCTCTGATTATTATGTGTCGGGAGGTATTTCTTTTCTGATCCAGTCTATTTGGAGTTCTGTAGGCTTGTTGTATGTTCATGGGCATCTCTTTCTTTAGATTTGGGAAGTTTTCTTCTATAATTTTGTTGAAGATGTTCGCTGGTCCTTTGAGTTGAAAATCTTCATTCTCATCCACTCCTATTATCCGTAGGTTTGGTCTTCTCATTGCGTCCTGGATTTCTTGGATGTTTTGAGTTAGGATCTTTTTGCATTTTACATTTTCCTTGATTGTTGTGCCGATGTTCTCTATGGAATCTTCTGCACCTGAGATTCTCTCTTCCATCTCTTGTATTCTGTTGCTGATGCTTGCATCTATGGTTCCAGATTTCTTTCCTAGGGTTTCTATCTCCAGTGTTGCCTCATTTTGGGTTTTCTTTATTGTGTCTACTTCCCTTTTTAGGTCTAGTATGGTTTTGTTCATTTCCATCATCTGTTTGGATGTGTTTTCCTGTTTTTCTGTAAGGACTTCTACCTGTTTGATTATGTTATCATGTTTTTCTTTAAGGATTTGTAACTCTTTAGCAGTGTTCTCCTGCAATTCTTTAAGGGATTTTTGTGCTTCCTCTTTATTGTCTTCTTCCTTTTTAGCAGTGTTCTCCTGCATTTCTTTAAGTGTGTTATTAACGTCCTTCTTGAAGTCCTCTATCATCATCAGGAGATATGCTTTTAAATCCGTGTCTAGCTTTTCCGGTGTGTTGGGGTGCCCTGGACTGGGTGAAGTGGGGGTGCTGGGTTCTGATGATGGTGAGTGGTCTTGGTTTCTGTTAGTAAGATTATTACGTTTACCTTTCGCCATCTGGTAATCTCTGGGGTTAGTTGTTATCGTTGTCACTATTTAAAGATTGGAGCAGAAGCTGTGTTCCACTCACCAGCAGTCCCAAAATCCTGCGGCGGGGGTCGTGGGTAGCTGGCGGGTGTCAGGCAACCCTGCGCTCCCGCTACCCTGGCGCTGATCCGGCCGGGTGAGGCCTGTGGCCCTACTCAGGCTGGTTTCTGCTTCCCTAACTAATGCAGTCTCAGGTCCCGCGCAATTGGATTGGAGCAGAAGCTGTGCTCCCCTCACCAGAAGTCTTAAGATCCTGTGGCGGGTGTTGTGGGCAGTTGGCGAGTGTCAGCAGACCCTGCGCCCCAGCTGCTCAGGTGCTTTTCTGACCGGAAGAGGCTTGTGGCCCTGTGTGGGCCGGATTTCTCTCTCCCCAACCAGAGCAGTCTCAGGTCCCGCGTGATTGGACTGGAGCAGAAGCTGTGTTCCACTCACCAGCAGTCCCAAAATCCTGCGGCGGGGGTCGTGGGTAGCTGGCGGGTGTCAGGCAACCCTGCGCTCCCGCTACCCTGGCGCTGATCAGGCCGGGTGAGGCCTGTGGCCCTACTCAGGCCGGTTTCTGCTTCCCTAACTAATGCAGTCTCAGGTCCCGCGCAATTGGATTGGAGCAGAAGCTGTGTTCCACTCACCAGCAGTCCCAAAATCCTGCGGCGGGGGTCGTGGGTAGCTGGCGGGTGTCAGGCAACCCTGTGCTCCCGCTACCCTGGCGCTGATCCAGCCGGATGAGGCCTGTGGTCCTACTCAGGCCGGTTTCTGCTTCCCTAACTAATGCAGTCTCAGGTCCCGCGCAATTGGATTGGAGCAGAAGCTGTGCTCCCCTCACCAGAAGTCTTAAGATCCTGTGGCGGGTGTTGTGGGCAGTTGGCGAGTGTCAGCAGACCCTGCGCCCCAGCTGCTCAGGTGCTTTTCTGACCGGAAGAGGGTTGTGGCCCTGTGTGGGCCGGATTTCTCTCTCCCCAACCAGAGCAGTCTCAGGTCCCGCGTGATTGGACTGGAGCAGAAGCTGTGTTCCACTCACCAGCAGTCCCAAAATCCTGCGGCGAGGGTCGTGGGTAGCTGGCGGGTGTCAGGCAACCCTGCGCTCCCGCTACCCTGGCGCTGATCCGGCCGGGTGAGGCCTGTGGCCCTACTCAGGCTGGTTTCTGCTTCCCTAACTAATGCAGTCTCAGGTCCCGCGCAATTGGATTGGAGCAGAAGCTGTGCTCCCCTCACCAGAAGTCTTAAGATCCTGTGGCGGGTGTTGTGGGTAGCTGGCGAGTGTCAGCAGACCCTGCGCCCCAGCTGCTCAGGTGCTTTTCTGACCGGAAGAGGCTTGTGGCCCTGTGTGGGCCGGATTTCTCTCTCCCCAACCAGAGCAGTCTCAGGTCCCGCGTGATTGGACTGGAGCAGAAGCTGTGTTCCACTCACCAGCAGTCCCAAAATCCTGCGGCGGGGGTCGTGGGTAGCTGGCGGGTGTCAGGCAACCCTGCGCTCCCGCTACCCTGGCGCTGATCCGGCCGGGTGAGGCCTGTGGCCCTACTCCGTGAACAAACTTTTAAATATTTCTCATCTATTTGTTTTATAGTTCACTTTTATGGGCACCTCTACTTATTTTCTCTGTCTTTTTACTTGGAATCGTTTTCTTGACTTTTAATTTTTTTAGTTTGTTTGGTTTGTATACTAGAGACAGTTCTCTGATCTGTATAACAGGTTTGGGTTATTTCCCCATTTTGTAAGTTACCTCTTCTCTAAAATGATGGTATATATTCTTTGTTATACAGTGCCTTTCAGTTCATAAAGCCTCGTTTTTTTTTTTTTATTATTGGTCTGTTATAAGTTGTTTTTATGCTTTGAGGATTTTATAAAACATGTATTATTCACCCTCCTATAACCCCTTTGCATATTGCTTCCTACATTTCCACCTAACCAATTCTGTTTTTCTTCTATTTTCTAAAATAAATAGAAACAATTACATTGTGTTGGAAAACTAATTTTAGGCATAGGGAGAAGAATGTATATGATACAATCAGTGACACTCCCCTTGATTCAAGAAAACTAACACTCCCTCTCCCAGAAGCCAGCCATTGTATATGACTTCTTGGCTGGGGATACGGACTTGGTCCACTTCTTCTCCACCCTCAGTTATTTTTCTGACTTTCAGTTGTCCATATTTTGTGCATGTTGTCAGAGTTCAGTGACTTTATATTGCATCTGTTCTTATGTATCTAGAAAATACTGTTTCATCTATAACCATTAACTATTATAATCTTTCATCTCCTGCATAGATCCCGGAGCCTTGATGAAAGGGGTGTGATACAGAGATCCCACTTATAGCTGAACATTTGAAAGTGTCTTATTTTCTTTATGTTATCCAGTTGTGGTCATTGTATTAGTTGCAATTTATTGCAAAAGGAGGCTTCTTTGCTAATGGATGACTGAGGTACTGCAACATATTCTTAGGTAGTTAGTTGCCTCATTGGTATGATTATTTATCCGAATAATAGTATTAGGCTCACTTATGATCCATGAGCTATTTACAATCAGATTCTTGGTTCTGTCTGACAGTTTCATGCCATTTTCATCTTGTTGAGTGGTCCTTAAGTCAAAGAAAGGTGTATTTTTTAATACCATTCATGACACTACTGATGCAGGAGACAACGTGCAGTGAGGCCATTCTGTAGCTTGCAAGTTTTATACCAGGGTGAGGTTGATGAATATTTTCCTATTTGTTTGTATACATTTTTCTATACTTTGAACACAAGTCAGAAGTATTGAGAATTGTAGGTAAATGCCTGTTGGGGTTCTTCTTGTTCTATGCCATGTGGAAGTAATATCTTCAAAATAGGTTTTTAATTATAAGTTGTAGACCTTGAAAAAAGCCTGTGATTTTGGCTAAAGGGGGAAAAGGGATGTAACCAATTCATAGTACTGGGATTGTTCTAATAGCATATGATGCCTAGTTTGATTTTTGTTCCTCCATTGTTGTAATTTTAGGTAATGCAGATATAGGTAGGTGGACATGTATACAAGTCCAGGTGTTGCTGAGAAGTTTGTAGTAAATTATACATGGTACACATTCAACCTCATATATATATATATATATATATATATATATATATATATATATAGTGAATATTATATATATATCATTATATATATATATAATATATGTATATAATGTTAACATAACAAAAAAGCTTCATAATAATTCATCCTGTATTCAGTGTTTACCTATAATTATGTACAAGTGGTTTGAGGTTAAGGATGTTTATTATAATTATAAGGGAAATGAAATTTAAGCAAGATAAAAACTACACAAACCAATGTAAGCAAAGAAAGGACAATGGTGGGTTGATCAAAATATTATACTGTACAAAGAGAAACTAGTCATCTATAATCTAATACTTATGGAGATATTATTGATGGTATAAATTAATAGTGTTCTCAATGTTAAAGGAAAGCTTGATCATTCAGTTTGTAAACAAAATCACCTATACTGTGTAGGACTGAGTACACACATCTGAAAAATGTAAGTAGGTCCAAGGAGAAAAGGTCAGAGTTGGCATAAGAGACCCAAAGGCAAAGGTAGAATAAATTTTGCGACTTGTCTGAAATGCCATCAAACTGTCCAACATACTCTGTCATTTAGCATCCAAACAATAAAAATTTCTAAGTGATCTTCCTATAATTCGGATTGTAACCATCTTTCTATTCCATTTAAATGGCTATGATATTTTCTTGCACCAATATCAGCACACAAGCTAATGCGGTAGAGACAATTAACTTCATGTATGTTTTACAGATAAATAAGATTGTAAAATTATCTCTGCATAGGGATATTTGGTTAGGCTTGATTATTTAATTGAACTTGGTACTCATTTAAAATTAGCTTTGTTTACTTTCTTATATCATTAGTACACTTATTAAAGTGGAGATACAAATAAAATTTGTGCCAATTACAAACGAAAATAATTGGATGTTATTAATCTGGAAACTCAGACAATCAATTAAAGCAAAAGTACCCTTGTCTCAATGACCTCATTATTTTTCATGCTCATTAATCATTAAGCATTTTTAGCAATGCTTGCTTTATTTCTTTAGACAGAATATACAAATCTCTAAAGTGACAAAGAATGTGCTTTTTAAAATAAAAAGTAGCATATGTTCTCACACAAGTGGATGCTCACAGTCAGATCTTGGATGGATCACAGGATCCCCAATGGAGGAACTGGAGAAAGTACCCAAGGAGCTAAAGGGGTCTGCAACCCTATAGGTGGAACAACAATATGAACTAAACAGTACCCCCAGAGCTCGTGTCTCTAGCTGCATATGTATCAAAAGATGGCCTAGTCGGCCATCATTGGAAAAAGAGGCCCATCTGTCTTACAAACTTTATATGCCTCAGTACAGAGGAATGCCAGAGCCAAGAAGTGGAAGTGGGTGGGTGGGGGAGTGGGTGGGGGAGTGTGTGTGGGACTTTTGGGATAGCATTGGAAATGTAAATGAAGAAAATACCTAATAAAAATAACAAAAATAAAAGAAAAAAAAGAAGCATATGTTGCTGAAAGAAATATTTTCAATTGGAAAGTATCATTTTACCTTGGATGGTGGTTGGTAGGTTAATCCTAAATTCTACCTAAATAAATATTTTTAAATGAATGAATGAATTTCATATTTTAAACTTACCAACATTGTTAAACTGATTTCATTAAGTTAACAAAATGTTTGGTGAAGTTCTGTGTTTCTTCCCTTACATTGCAGAAATCCACAAACCTGTCATTGCTGTATATTTCTTTAATCTGAGAACTTTAGGGGTGGATACAGAAGACCCATGAATCCAAAGACAATTTTGGCATCACAAGAAATCCAATCTAACTTTGGTCTCATGAGCCCTTGTCTGAAAATAAAAATGACACGTAGAGAAATTCAAACTCCATCATTAAATGTACTATTTAAAGATAATTAGCAATATAATTAACTAACCTGTAACTCAGTTTTTACTGCAATAATTGTATTATCATTGACTGAGTAATTATAAATGGAAAAATGTAATATTGTATATTAATTCCTGATACATATACTGGTGCTCAATAACAGTGCCCTTCTGTCTTCTTCATGCCTCTCATAAATATAACATACCTCATTCCTAGTCACAGTGAATAAATATTTCAAAATTACTTTTAAAGATTATTTATATTTTTATGAAACTGTGCTCAAAAGTGACAGCATATATAACTGTTGTCTTCTTAAAGGCCTCATTTTCTTTATTTCCTCATACACAGTCCTTGTTGAAGGACTTTTAAATTTCTACTAGATAATAATGATTAGTTTACCTCACATCTTCTTTATATCAATTTTAGTTTTCTTCCTCCTATTTCTGTGAAGAATCAATGGGAAATTTGCTATCAACAACATCTAGTATTCTGGAAAACAAGGATCATTTTATCAGTATTCTCCAAAATTGAGAATGGAGACTTATCTTTGTCTTCAACGTTTTCATCAATGATTTAGAATTTCCAAAATATAAATTTTATTCATTTTCAATTAAATTTATTTCTAAAAATTTTACTCTTTGTGATAGAATTGGAAGGAGGTTTATTTTCTTTGTTTCTATATTTTACTTATTAATACTACAGAGAGTTACAACATAATTTATGTTGATATATTTAAATATTTACTGAATTTATTCTTTAACTATGTTTTATAAATAATTAATGACAATTATATATGTGGCATTTTCAGTTGTAAAGTCTGTTTTATTTTTTTATTATTGGTTAATATTTAGTATTGTTTTTCAGCTTCTTATGTTCTTTGTTCAACTTTAGTTTGACAACATACCATAGTGATATCACAGTATAACGGTATCTGTTGTATTATCTTAATTTCCTGTCTATTTTTGAAAGCTGTAACTTATCAATGGTAGCTTAATTTCCTATTACAAATATAAGGACCAAATAATTTTATTAATTAATAAATAATAACAGGAATAGCCTATCATAGGTTGAATCATCTCTTTATTGACTAACTTGAGATTGCAGAAAAGTATTTTACATAACATTCAGTGAAACTGGATAGTCTTGAACATGTCAATTTCTGGACTATAGATGTCTGAGTATAGAAATTTGACCTGAGGGCAGAGAAATCTGCTTCTGATTACACAGTACACAATATGATGCTCCAATAAATTTTATTAAATGGGGTCTTTTCCCTCTTCTTCATTTTTTCTTTGTTAGTTTGGCTAATTTTGTCACTCTTATTTACTGTTCCAAAGAACCCAATCTTATTTCATTGTTTTTACTTTTTAATAATTAATTTGTTTTCATTTTATTAATTCTCCCCTGATCTTTAATATTCCCATTTACTTAATTTGGGTTTCATTCTTTTTTTCTTTTTTTTTTTTTTCTTTTTTTAATTTAGAAACTCATGAATCCGGTCCTGAAGTTATTTAAATTTTCTGCCTAAAATTTACTAAAAATTCTTTATTACTTTGAGGTCATATTAACATTCCACCATTTTCTCCCTAAACTGACTCATATATCCTCATTGATCTTTTGTGTGTGTGTGTGTGTGTGTGTGTGTGTGTGTGTGTGTGTGTGTGTGTGAATGGCATTTTAATTATTTTTTGCTGATATTTTCATTTACAGTATAAATTTTCCTTTCAACTATTTTTCTTGTACATTCAAACTCTAGCTCTTGTATTATTATTGCATTTGCTTCTGGGTCTCTTTTAGCTTTACCTGTGATTTCTTCAAAGACTCATTAGTTATTCAATACATACTAATTGTTTTCAAGAATTTGTATGTGTTCTGTACTTTGCCATGCTACTAACTTGTACATTTATGTCATTGGTTTTAATATTATAAATAATTTCTTATCTCTTGTTCTGTGCTGTAAAATATTGACTAAATTATTCAATGTGCTACTAAGAGAGTATGTACTTTTTTAGAATTGCAGTGAAATACTCTATTCATAATTATTAGAGATATTTTGAACACAAGTTAAGTTAGATATCATTGACGCTTTTATTTATTTGCATTTTGTTTGTGCATAAAATTCTACTGATGAGTGTGACATATGGACATCAATCATGGCTAATGGGCTAAGTTCTGTGCAAAATTTGCTTAACTCTATGTTACTGTGCATATATTTAGAATTGTTATATTATTTTTACTGATTGGTCCCTTTCTCAGTATCCATTGATTTTTTTTTAGATTCTTATTACTTTTGATTTTTAAAACTAATTTGTCTTATATTTCTACAGCAGTGCATTCACTTTTTCAAATTCATTTTGCTTGTAATCCTTGATTATAATATTTAACAAAGCAGGCCTCCAAGACTGAAATACTGAAAGAGAATAATTTTCCAATATTCAACTTTCCTCTAATGTCTTTACACCTGAATGCCCTGCTCTGAGACAACCAAAATACATCCTTAAATATAAACTCATGTGCTAGCAGGAGACTGTTGTATTGTGGAACAAATAATGAATACAAATTGTGTTTCATAATAAATGATGCTGGATCTTTACCAATACTATAATGTGGCTTTAGTCTTAATGTTATAAGAAATCATTCACTATATACATTATAATAATGAGACAAAAGTATTTGGGAATCTATTAATAAGGCTGATGATATGATCCAATGTGCTTGTCAAACATGCAAAAATTCTGAGTTAAACACTCACCATCTGTAACTCCTTCCATGAATATTTTGTTCCCCATGTTCCTTCATAAGGACGAAAGAAGTATCCACACTTTGGTCTTCCTTCTTCTTGAGTTTCATGGGTTTTACAAATTGTATCTTGGGTATTTTAAGTTTCTAGGCTAATATCCACTTATCAGTGAGTGCATATCCTGTGAGTTCTTTTGTGATTGGGTTACCTCACTCAGGATGATATCCACCAGATCCATCCATTTGCCTAAGAATTTCATAAATTTATTATTTTTAATAGCGGAGAAGTACTCCATTGTGTAAATGTACCACATTTTCTGTATCCTTTCCTCTGTAGAGGGACATCTGGGTTCTTTCCAGATTCTGACTATTATAGATAAGGCTGCTATGAAAATAGTGGAGCATGTGTCCTTATTACAAGTTGAAACATCTTCAGGGTATATGCCCAGGAAAGGTATTGCTGGATCCTCTGGTAGTACTATGTCCAATTTTCTGACGGACCGCCAGAATGATTTCGAGAGTGATTGTACTAGCTTGCGATCCCACCAGCAATAGAGGAGTTCCTCTTTCACCACATCCTCGCCAGCATCTGCTGTCATCTGAATTTTTTATCTTACCCATTCTGACTGGTATGAGGTGGAATCTTAGGGTTGTTTTGATTTGCATTTCCCTGATGATTAAGGATGTTGGAGCTGAGAGGGAAGGAAGGACCATCCAGAGATTGCCCCACCCAGGGATCCATCCCAGAAACAGCCACCAAACCCAGACACTATTGCATATGCCAGCAAGAATTTACAGGACTCTGATATAGTTGTCTCTTGTGAGGATATGCGAGTGCCTGGCAAATACAGAAGTGGACGTTCAGAATCATCTATTGGATGGAACACAGGGCCTCCAATGGAGGAGCTAAAGAAAGTACCTAAGGAGCTAAAGGGGTCTGCAACCCTATAGGTGGAACAACAATATGAACAAACATGTACCCCCAGAGCTTGTGTCTCTAGCTGCATATGTAGCAGAAGATGGCCAAGTGGGCCATCATTGGGAGGAGAAACACTTGGTCTTGTGAAGATTATATATATGCCCCAGTACAGGGGAATACCAGGGCCAAGATGCACGAGTAAGTGGGTTGGGGAGCAGGGCAGTGGGAGGGGTGTATAGGGGACTTTCAGGATAACATTTGAAATGTAAATGAAGAAAATATCTAATAAATAAATAAAAAAGGACTCATCATCACTTAGTGATATCCCATCTTATCCTATCCTTTCAGAAGTAGAGAGAGGAGAGTCAGATATTCTGTGTCACTCTTGATTATATTACAGTTTGTAGTGTGACGTCAGATTGAGCACATGAGTCACTGTTAAGACTATTAGAAACAAAAATAATAAATAAATAAAGCAAGTAAGTAAAAGAGAGACAGACAGAGACAGAGACAGAAAGAGACAGAGAGAGAATTGAAAAGGAGGGAAGAAGGATTCAGGAAAGGAAGAAATAATGGAAAAGAAAATTTTAATTGAAATACTGAGTTCTAATGCAGTTGACCTTTCTGTAGAATATAAAAAATAATTTAATCTCATATATAAAATCCCATTATGATCACATATTCAAATTATGAATTTGTCATTAATATTGGCAAACAAAATGTTAGTTATTGTAAAACCAAAAAAACATGTCCAGAGAGAATAAGTAAGATGATTTGATTTTGAAAAGATGCTGAAAAACTTTCTGTAATAGAATGATCCCAGACTTCTATTTAAAAGGGGGAAATCAATACTCTGTAGACAAATGAAAATAAAATGACTTGATGCCTACCTTGCTCTGCACTGTATGCCATGTAATAAAGGACTGCATTATATCAACTTTGTTTTGTTTTCTTTTAAGACATTTTAATCATCAATATCCTTCTAAGCTAATGATATCCTTTACTTTTTACTTTTCTGACTGTGTTCATCATCAGAAAACCTTTGTCTAAATCTCCATACTTCCTTCCATTAACACAGTGCTGCAAGTGTTATTTGCATAACCGATGTTAGCCAATCTATCAGGACAATAGTAAAACTAAGTCTTCATGTGCTGCTCATTCTTAGCCACAGTTTTGTAAGTCTGAAACACTCTTCAGATACATTCAACAAAAGTTGTTCACCATATTAAAATGTTAAAAGAAAATATTAATGACATTGTTCCAGAAAAAAATACAGTCATAAACACAAAAAATATCTGAGAGATTCAATAATGCAATGCACAATAAATTTCCCTCAGGCTTAATTTCCCTGAGAGAATGTCCCAAAAGACATCTATTGATAAAATCATGAATTCTAGAAAAAAATAGGGGTGATGTAGGGAATTGGAGTGCAGCAGTGACTTTTTGCATCTAAATAAGTTAAGAACCTGATAACTTTAAAGATTCCTCTGTTTCTGGGCAAAATCAAATCCTTAAGTTCGCTGTATCTGGTAGTTGAAAACTTCTTACTGCACTGTGGCTTGTTTTCTCTTCAATGATTTTTGTCTTTTGATTTCCAATCCAGTGTTATATTATTATTACTATTATTATTATTGTTACTATTGTATTCAGAATACCTTGCTACTGTCTCTCAAATTAATGCCCTCTTCTTTCACCAATTGTTAATGTAAGCATATGTTTATGTGTAAAAGGAAAAATGCTCTAAATATGAACAGAAACTGTATTTTGAATAAAATGCAATTCTAATTTTGATAAAACTATATACCAAGAGGTCTATATGCATATGCCAGCAAGAATTTACAGGACTCTGATATAGTTGTCTCTTGTGAGGATATGCGAGTGCTTGGCAAATACAGAAGTGGACGTTCAGAATCATCTATTGGATGGAACACAGGGCCAAATTTTCTAACTATATATTACATTTATAAATTGATCTTACAAGGGACAAATAATTACATTTAAGCTGTTCCATTTAATATGTCTCTATTGAACATTATATACAAAATGAATATAAAATATTTTATTATTCTAATATTTTCATGAATATCCTAATTGTGTTGGGAAAATGTGGGATACTGTGAATAAATAAAGAGTAATATTTTAGACAACACATTCTAGATTATACAGCGTGAATTGTATGGCTCAGGATTTAAAGAATCAAAGCTGTCCCTGAATTTTACAGAAAACCTAGCAAGGATTTCAGTAAGAGCATCACTGAAAAAAGATGGGGTCAATTATTGTATGGTTTTAAAGATTTCAGCAAAATCTTTGTGAGGGCAGGAAACATCATAGGGATATCAATATTTAATTAGTAAAACAAGAAATACCGAATGGCTGAGAAGCACCTGAAAAAATGTTCAACATCCTTAATCATCAGGGAAATGCAAATCAAAACAACCCTGAGATTCCACCTCACACCAGTCAGAATGGCTAAGATCAAAAATTCAGGTAACAGCAGATGCTGGCAAGGATGAGGAGAAAGAGGAACATTCCTCCATTGTTGGTGGAATTGCAAGCTTGTACAACCACTCTGGAGATCATTCTGGTGGTTCCTCAGAAAATTGGACATAGTACTACTGGAGAATCCCACAATACCTCTCCTGGGCATATATCCGGAAGATGTTTCAACCGGTAATAAGGACACATTTTCCACTATGTTCATAGCAGCCTTATTTATAATAGCCAGAAGCTGGAAAGAACCCAGATGCCCCTCAACAGAGGAATGGATACAGAAAATGTGGTACATTTATACAATGGAGTACTACTCATCTATTAAAAAGAATGAATTTATGAAATTCCTAGGCAAATGGATGGACCTGGAGGATATCATCCTGAGTGAATTAACCCAATCACAAAAGAACTCACACAATATGTACTCATTGATAAGTGGATATTAGCCCAGAAACTTAGAATACCCAAGATATAAGATACAATTTGTGGAACACATGAAACTCAAGAAGAACAACGACCAAAGTGTGGACACTTTGCCCCTTCTTAGAATTGGGAACAAAACACCCATGGAAGGAGTTACAGAGACAAAGTTTGGAGCTGAGATGAAAGTATGGACCATCTAGAGACTGCCATATCTGGGGATCCATCCCATAATCAGTTTCCAAACGCTGACACCATTGCATACACTAGCAAGATTTTGCTGAAAGGACCCTGATATAGCTGTCTCCTCAGAGACTATGCTGGGGCCTATCAAACATACAAGTGGATGCTCCCAGTCAGCTAGCTATTGGATCGATCACATGGCCCTCAATGGATGAGCTAGAGAAAGTACCCAAGGAGTTGGGGGGATCTGCAACCCTATAGGTGGAACATCAATATGAACTAACCAGTACCCCCCGGAGCTCATGTCTCTAGCTGCATATGTATCAGAAGATGGCCTAGTCTGCCATCAGTGGAAAGAGAGGCCCATTGGTCATGCAAACTTTATATGCCTCAGTACAGGGAAATGCCTGGGCCAAAGAGTGGGAGTGGGTGGGGGAGTGTGTGGGGACTTTTGGGATAGCACTGGAAATGTAAATGAAATAAATACCTAATTAAAAAAAAAAGAAAGAAAATGACCTATCAAGATATGAAGACTTGAAGGAACTTAAGAAAAAAAAATGTTACTAAAAGGAAGGTAACCTGAAAAAGATATATCTTGTATAATATTCTACCATAAGACATTTGAAAAAATGAAAATTATGGGAAGTAAGTTTCAATGAAAAAAGATTTTTAGGGCAATGAAATTATTGTGAGAAGCTATATTATCCATTACATGTACCTGTCCACATATACGCTATATGTATGTATATGTCTGTCATCTTTTCATGTATTTATGAATCAATCTGTATTATCAATCAATCATATTGTATATGATTATAATTTTGATATAATCTATAGAATATACAACATTGAGAGTAAGCCTAAAATCTTACTTAAAAAAAAAGAAACTATAATACTATATTTATTTCTAAACTTTTCATTTTCATATGTGAGTGCTGTTTTGGCCTAAACCTTAAAGACTTATTTTTCATTATGTTAAATTACTATTGAAATTTGTACAGAGTATAATAGCTTAAAATTTTCTACTTGGCCAAGGACTTCCTCCCCACTGATGCTAGATAAGGCCATCCTTTGTGGAGGGTAAACTGGAAAGGGTGACATAATTTGAAATGTAAACAAATAAAATGAATAATAAAAAAAATACTTGAGAATATTAGCTTGGTATTCTTTTTATTTAATTTATTTTTTATTTGGGTTTCCTGGTATTCTATTTTATTATTATTTTTTTAACAGTCCAGACTTACTTCCCCATCTGGTCCACACCCTTACTATTACACATCCCATATTTCCTCCCCTGTTTCCAAGGTGGTGTACCCATCCCCCCACCCACATCCCACCAGACCTTCCACTCCCTAGGACCCCCAAGTCTCTCCAGAGTTAGGTGCATCTTCTCTGACTGAGTCCAGAACCAGCAGTCCTATGCTCTATATACGTTGGGGGCCTCATATTAGCTGTTTTTGCTACCTGGTTGGTGGTGCAAATACCTGTGACTGACAACTTCAGGAAAATGGCTGAATAAAAAATTAACTAAACTAGCCGGGCTTGGTGGCTCACGCCTTTAATCCCAGCTCTCCAGAGGCAGAGGCAGAGGCAGGCGGATTTCTGAATTTGAGGCCAGCCTGGTCTACAAAGTGAGTTCCAGGACAACCAGGGCTATAAAGAGAAACCCTGTCTCAAACAAACAAACAAACTAACAAACAAAAAATTAACTAAACTAAATCAGTAGCCTTCTTTTGTACAAATGATAAATGAACTTAGAAAGAAATTGGGAAACAACTCCCTTCACAATAGTCACAAATAATATAAAATATCTTGGGGTAACTGTAACCAAACAAGCAAAGATCTATATGACAATAACTTCAAGTCTTTCAAGAAATAAATCGAAGAAGATCTCAGAAAATGAAGAAATCGCCCATGTTCATGGATTGGCAGAATTAACGTAGTAAAAATGGCCATCCAATCAAAAGTAATCTACAGACTCAATACAATTTCCATCAAAATCCCAACACAATTTTTCAAAGATATGGAAAGAGCAATTCTCAGATTCTTCTGGAAAAGCAAATATCCCAAAATAGTGAAAACAATTCATAATAATAAAAGAACAGCTGGGGGAAATCACCATCCCTGACTTCAAACTATTCTACAGAGCAATAGTAATAAAACCTGCATGTTATTGGTACACAGACAGACACATTGATCAATGGGATAGAATTGAAGACCAAGAAACAAAATCACACACTTATGGACATTGGATCTTTGACAAAGATGCTAAAAATATACTATGAAAAAAAGAAAGTATCCTCAATAAATGGTGCTGGTATAACTGGCTGTCTGTATATTATAGCCATATTTGTCACCATGTACAAAGCTCAAGTCAAAGTGAATCAAGGACCTCAACATAAAACCAGATACACTGAATCTAATTGAAGAGAAAGTGGGAAAGAGCCTTGAACTCATTGGCACATGGGAAATTTTCATAAACAGAATTCCAATGGTTCATGCTCTAAGATTAAGAATTGATAAATGGTACCTCATGAAACTGAAAAGCTTCTGCAGCACAAAGTCACAGTCAATAGGCTAAATAGGCAACCTACAGATTGGGAAAAAATCTTTATTAACACCACATCCAATAGAGGACTAACATCCAAAATATATAAAGAACTGAAGAAGCTAAGAACCAAAAAAAAAAAAAAAAACCAACAACAACAACAAAAAAACTGTTGGGAGCCAAAATTAAATTCTTTATAATAATCCAAGTAAACTACCAAGTCTTAGGACATAAATTTGGACCTCCTCCCCAAGGTGACTAAGTCCAGACAAAGGTCACCAACGGACTGTTCCCAGATGGACCTCCTCCGACTGTTCCCAGATGGACCCCCTCCTCAAGCTGACTAAGTCCAGATGAAGGTCACCAACAATTACCACAAGATGACGCCAGACCTGACTGATGCAAACAGCAGATGTCATAACCACAAGATGTACTTTTAAATATCATTGTAGTCACCAAGGAAAATTACCACTGCCCCTTCCCTGCCCTTCTGTATAAGGGTTATTTCCCCTCTTTGTATAAAAACTGTAAGTTTTGCTAAACGCAATGAGACCTTGACAAGATTCAGATTTGGCTCCGTGTCATTTCTGCGCTTGGTCTCCTTTCTCTCTCACCCCCCATTTGGTTTTAGGAGGAGTTCCCTTGAGACCCACGAATAACTGGACCTGCTAGACGGTTTAACAAACAACCCAATCAAAAAATGGGGTATAGAACTTAACCAAGAGTCCAAAACAGAGATATCTCAAATAGAGGCAAAACACCTAGAGAAATGTTTAAAGTCATTATTTATCAGAAATATGTAAATCAAAACGGCCCTGAGATTCCACCTTATATCAACCAAAATAGCTAAGATCAAAACCTCAGGTGACAGCAGATGTTGGAGAGAATGTAGAGAAGGGGAATACTCCCCCATTTCTGGTGAGATTGCACACTAGTATACCACTCTGGAAATCAATCTAGAGGTTTCTCAGAAAATTGGAAATAGTTATACATTAAGACTCAGCTATATTGCTCTTGGGACTATACCCAAAAGATGTTCCAACATACCGACAGGATACATGCTCCACTATTTTTACAGCACCCTCATTTGCGATAGCCAGAAGCTAGAAACAACCCATGTATCCCACAACAGAAGAATGGGTACAGAAAATGTGGTTTATTTACAAAATGAAATACTACCCAGCCACTAAGAATGAGAAAATCATGAGTTTTGCAGGCAAATGGATGGAATTAGAAAATATCACCCTGGGTGAGGTATATCAGACCCAAAAAGACTGTATGGTATATACTCAGTAATAAGTGTATATTAGCCAAAGGAGTACAGAATACTCATGATAAAATCTACAGAACTCAAGAAGGACGTCAAGCTAAAAAGTCCCAGTGAGGATGCCTCAAACCCACTTAGGAGGGAGAAGAAAGCAATCACAAGAAGAGGGAGGGAGGTTTCTGCATGGCGAACTGGACATAGAAAAGAATAGGGGAATATGTTAAGGTATTGCATGGTGGTAACTGGATTGAAGCCCCGAGGGTCAACAGATAGAATGGAAACAGGAAACCTGGGGAAGTAGGAGGTGGGGGACCCTCTGAAGTGTGCCAGAGCCGTGGGAGGTGAGAGACTCTCAGGACTCAAAAGAGGAACCTTAGATGAGGTGCTCTACACTGGGGAGAGGGAACTTGTAGAGTTCATCCCCAGAAGAAAGGCAGTGCACACAGTTGGGGGGATGCAATTGCCATTCCACTCTCAAAATCTCTGACCCTTAAGTGTTGCTGTCTGAAGAAACTGCAGGGATAAAAATGGAGAGGATCCTGAGGAAGAGGAGGTCCATTGACAGGCCCAAGTTCAGATACAGCTCAAGGGGAGGCCTCGGAGTCTGACACTGTTACTGATGCTATGAGGTGCTTACAAACAGGGGCCTATCATGAATGCTCTCTGAACAGCCCAACAAGCATCTGAAAGAGTCAGTTGCTTGATGTTATTACATTTGTCCTTCTTACAGAATTTTGAGTGTCCTAAGAGAGATATATGATTGAAGAGACTTGAAATATCAGACAATTAAGAAAAGAAATTAGGTACAAATCAGTGATTTGGTTCCATAATTCTTATGTTTGTAATTTTTACTGCCAATATATACCATTCATATTAGAAACTGCCTTTGTGTCCAGGAAACTCATTTACTAACTCTGTACTTATTTATAATCTTTAACATAGTGGTAATATCTTATTTAGTGATTAAATTCAATAAGATATAGAAATGTCTCAGCTCTACCAGTCAAATAATGTTTAATTGCATTTGTGCTTGTGATATCTCAGTTTAATTACATTTTTACGGTGCATTACCCATATGACAAAATGGTGAAATTCTTATAGATCTAAGATAAATAAACCACCAGAGTCAGAATATACATATATAATGGAAATACAAGCCACTAAGTAATTAGCTTAATTCTTCAATTTTTTATTTAAATCTAGAGTTACTTCAATGATAAATCAACACAAAATATGTTTTTAGTTATACAGTACACATGAGATGGCAAAATTATAGCAACTACTAAAAAATGTACCACATATTTAATAGGAGATGCCTGAAGTACTTGAAGATATTAATGTTATTATTATTTAAATTGAAACAAACTGTACTTCAAATGGATTCTCCTTATGCTATCCTTATTTCCTTGTGTGTATGATAAAGTAGCAAGACCATAAATAAATAAATAGTTTTGTTACATTTTCATATTAATTATTTTGGTCAGGTCAAACCTGATCAAGTCTTTTCAATGTGTTTTTATGTTAGGTAACTATGCAGAACAGCATTCTCTTCAGCGGCATATACCTAAAAATTGGAAAAATGATAAAGAGAGGATTGATGTGGCCTTCACAATGATGAGAGGCTAATATATAAAGTATTTCATATTTTGACATACAAATACTTAACAAACAAATGAGTATAATAAAATTAAAAATATGTATCATTTAATACAATGCACATGACTTTTCTTTTTTGTAATGTCACCAAAGATCTTTGCTGATTCAGTTTTTTATGATCTTTTAATTTTTGTATTTCTTTGCACCCTCGTGTGACTTACTGTGTATAGTCAATGTTTATATCCACTCACTAACCATTAGTTGCATTTACTTTAATCTTGCTGTACTTTCTTGCTAGAATTAATTCTATAACCATCCATATGAATCAGGAAAAGGAACAAAAATAGTGACAATTCTTAGGAAGCAACTGAAATATACATGAGAAGATGAAAATGAATAAAAGAAAATGGCTGGGTATAAAAATCTCTCAGAAAACATGACTAAATACAGAGATACGTGTACTCCATACTCATAATCAAATATTTCCCTGGAATAGCCACCCCAATAGAGCACAAACAAGAGCATGTTGACTCAGTTTTACAGTGAAAATTGGGCAGCAATATTATGACAGAAAGACTTAAATTGAACAGTTTGTCAGGAGAAGAATAAGATTTATTGCTGTAAAGTAGTATATGGTAAAGATAGTGGTACCATTGGGAAAAATAAGGATTTTGAAGCTGGAAAAGTTTGTTCCTATGAAGTAGAAATGATGCTTTGAGGGCATCTTAGACATTGGTGTGACCTTATAGGATAACAAGCATAGAAACAGGAACTGAATAGACTTTCCCTTGATTGTAGAGCACCTGAGACAAACTTACCTCAAACATCTCTTGATGTTGTTTCTACAAGATTCATTTTCTCAGGATCTGCCATCTTGACATTCAGTGGGCCTCAATGAAGCCTGGCTATTATGTGAGCTGGTGAGAGAACTTAGTCTCATTCAGTGATTTTTTTTGTTTGGAAAGCATACAGAATGTAACAGTTTTAGGGTACAGAGGCATCTAACTAAATTAAAAGGTGGCCTTGCATATCTTGCAGGGTGTGATGATGTTATAATTCCTGAAATTAGCACCTAAAGTGGAGATGCATATATTCTTCAGAGCAAATTCTGACCTATAGTGGAGATCAATGGAGATGCTGATAAATTGAGTTATTTACTGATGAAAGTGAACAAGGCAAGGTCTAAAGGAAGATGGTGTGGACGCCAAACCAAAAAACAGTATGTAGGGCTAATGGAAGCCTTAAGACTAATAAGTACCTTCCTATTTCCTTAATCCTGCAAGTACAAGATTTTTCTGCAGAGTTTGGATCTTTTATATGCTTATATTTACAAGCTTTTTTCTCCTTTTCTTAAATTTTAAAATGCAATTGAAATACTTTTAAAAATGAATGGGTGTTGTATTTTGTCAAATGCTGTTTCTGCATCTAAGGAGATGACGATGTGATTTTTTTTCCTTTGAGTTTGTTTATATAGTGGATTACATTAAGGAATTTTTGTATATCCAATCAACCTTGAATCCCTTGGATGAAACCTATTGATCATGGTGAATGACGGTTTTGATATGTTTTTGGATTCAGTTTGCAAGAATTTTAATGAGTATCTGTGCATAAACGAGATTGGTTTGAAGTTCTCTTTTTTGGTTGGGACTTTGTTTGGTACAGGTATCAGAGTAATTGTGGCTTCATAGAAGGAGTGAGGGAGTGTTACTTCTCTTTCAGTTTTATGGAATAGTTTGAGGAAAATTGGTATCAGGTCTTCTTTGGAGGTATGGTAGAATTTTGCACTAAATCCATCTGTCCCTGGGCATTTTTGTTGTTGTTGTTGTTGTTATGAAGTTTCTAATTACTTCTATTTCTTTGTGCAATATGGGCCTGTTTAGATAGCTTACCTGCTCTTGATTTAACTTTGGTATATGGCATCTGTCTAGAAAACCATCCATTTCATCTAGCTTTTCCAGTTTTGTTGAGTGTAGGCTTTTATAGTAGGATTTGATGATTTTTTTGAATTTCCTCCATTTCTGTTGCTATGCCTTCCTTTTCATTTCTGATTTTATTAATATGTATACTGTCTCTTGGCCCTTTAGTTAGTTTGGCTAGAGTTTATCCATCTTGTTGAGTCTCTCAAAGAACCAGCTTTTGTTTTGCTGACTTTTTGTATTATTTTCTTTGTTTCTTTTTGGTTGCTTTGTGCCCTGAGTTTGACTAGTTTCTGCTTCCTATTCTTCTTGAGTAAGTTTGCTTCTTTTTGTTCTAGACATCTCAGATGTGCTGTTACATTGTTAGTGTAATACCTCTCCAGTTTCTTTATCAGGGTACTCAATGCTTTGACTTTTCCTCCTAGCACTGCTTTAGTTATGTCCCATAAGTTTGGGTGTGATATGTCAGCATTTTAATTAAATTCCAGGAAGTCTTGAATTTCTTTCTTTATTTCTTCTCTGACCAAGTTATCATAAATAGAGAGGTGAAGAACGGATAGTGAATGTGGTTCACTCACACAATGACATCCTACTCAGCAGGATAGTGAATGTGGTTCACTCACACAACGGCATCCTTCTCAGCTCTTAAAAATGAGCATACTGTGAATTTTGCAGGCAGATGGATGGAATCAGAAAATATCATCCTGAGTGATTTAAGCCAGTCCCAAAAGGACATGAATGATATGTACTCACTAATAAGTGGATATCAGCACCCCCAACCCTCAAAAAATGTACAGAATACCCAAGATACAGTCCACAGAACTCAAAAATTTCAACAGGCTGAAATGCCCAAGTGAGGATGTCTGAGTTCCATTTGGGAGGGAGAGGAAAGCAATCACAAGTGTAAAGGGAGTGAGGGACCTGGGAAGGAAATTGGTCCGGAGAGATGGAAAGGAGAGGGGGACCTGATCTGGTATTGGGTGAGGGAAAATGACTGAAACCCTTAGGAAGAGTAGAAAGAATGGAAACTGACAACCTCAGGAGGTAGGAGGTTGGGGAGGCCTGTAGAATTTACCAGAGACCTGGGAGGGGAGAGACCATTGGGACTCAAAGAGACAGACAGACCACAGATTAAATCCCCTACAGTAGGGAGAGGGAACTTTTAGAGCCCACCTCCAGCAGGAAGACAGGGCAACAAGTGAGGGAGGGTATTTCCATTCCACAGTCAAAAGTTTGACCCATATTTGCTCCTGTCTGAAAGAACTTCAAGGATGGAAATGGAGAAGAGCCTGAGAAAAGGAAGGTCCAGCTACAGGCCCAAAAATGTGATTCAGCTCGAGGGGAGCTTCCAAGGCCTGACACTATAACTGAGGCTATGGAAGACTCATAAAAAGGGACCTATCATGACAGTACTCCAGAAGACCCAAGAAGCAGTTGTTATAATCAGATGCATATATTTGCACCAAAACAATGAACAGAAGCTGCTAACCCCTGTGGTTGAGTTAGGGAAATGATGATAGAAGCTGAGGATGACAGTGACCCTGTAGGAGGGCCAGCAGTCTAAGTTAATCTGGACCCCTGAGCTCTCTCAAACACTGCACCACCAACCAGGCAGTATGCACCAGCTGATATGAGGCCTCCAAGACATATATAGCGGAGGAGTGCAAGGTCTGAGTTCAGAGAAAATGCAACTAACACTCAAAATACTGGAGGTCCCAGGGAGTTTATATGTATTGTAAGGTCAGGGATGAATGGTGGGGATATCCTCGTGGAGACAGTGGTATGGGAAGGAGGTATGATATGTGGAACAGTTGGAGTTGGAGGGTAGAACAGGGGGTGGGGGAATAAAATCTGGAGTGTAAATAAATACATAAACAAATAAATGACAAAAAATATAAAAATAGACTTGTCATCCACCCATCAATGAATAGAGCAACATACTTGACTATAAACTCTCTCTGTCTCATACAAAACTGTTTTTATGTGTTTTGAAATATATTATATCAATTTTTCTACAAAATATCATTTATTTTCAATCAAACTATATATCTTAACTAGTTAAAAATATTTTATGGACTACATACTTCTTGAATGCTGAATGTAAATACCTAGTGTTACAATATAGGATAGTAATTAAGAATACCTAAGTATCAACATGATTTTCACAGTGTCAAATCCATATTCAACCATATGCCATCTTCTGAATGTAAACATAATGAAGTAATCTGTGAGTATGAAAATCAAGTATAAAGACTCAGCACAATGATAAAATGCTGGGAGTGGGTTCTAAATGGGTTATGTACCTTCTATTTATTAAATGTTGTGACTCATAGAAAGCACAACAATTTGTTTGCAGTAATTGGATGTATGAAACACATCTTTTCATAATTTAGATACCGGCATCTTATCAAGAAGTATTCTAAACATAGGATTCCTATAATGCTTTAGATGTATGTCAACAAATTTTAGTAATCTATGTTTTTATTTCAATAGGAAACCTTTTGCGATATTTTAAACAAACTCTTTTCTAAATTCCTAAAACACAACCCTACCTTTACCAATGAATTAAACCATTCATTTTCCACACACTCAAATCAATTACTTGAAAGTATATATGAAGAAAGTTACCTGAAGGCTAAAATAGTTAAAGTTCTTCTTGCGAGGTGAAATTTCCAAGTAAAACCCTTTACTGTTCTGGAGTTAGACTTCTAAATAGTCAAGTTAATAGGCATTATAACTCCAATTAATTTTACCATTCTTAAACCTAATACCAAGACATATTTTAAAGCTATTTACCATGACTATTGATTTACTCTGACTTATAAGGTTGTATAAGAATACTCTCCAAATATCTTTGAAGCATCATAAAAAAATCTGCATTTTAGAGGACAAGGCTGTGGCATCAGTTTTATTATAGATGAATTTTTACATTCTTAATCATTAATATTATAATTTAACTGGATTAAGTTTATTGAATTTCTTGCAAAATTCTATCTAGTTTTTAGAGTACACTGAACTTTAGAAATGTGTGTACAATTAAACAATTACAAATTTGCCTTTATTAGCCATTATAAAATAGGTAGTTAGAAGCTAGTATTTTCAAAAAAGACAAAAATGTAAAGACTAGAATTGAACTAGCAATGAATTGTACTTGTCATATGTGCCTAATAAGCTGAATTTGATCCCAGGATTCAAAAGTGGACCGTAAGGCCAGAACCAACTCCTAAAGTTGCCTCCTATAAGTTCCCTTCCTCAACTGTCAGGCATATTATCAAAGGAACTTATAGAGCCTACCTCCTACAGAAAGATAGGATATCCAGTGAGGGATGGAGTTGCCATCCCATAGTCATACCTCTGACCCATAATTGTTTCTGTCTGAAAGAATTACAGGGATTAAAATGGAGACGAGCTTGAGGAAAAGAAGGTCCAGTGATAGGCTCAAAGTGGAATCTAGCTGAAGGGGAGATCCCAAGGCCTCACACTATTACTGAGGCTATGGAATGATCACTAAAAGGATCTATCATAACTGCCCTCTGAAAGACTCAACAAGCAACTGAAAGAGTCAGATGCAATTATCTGCACCCAACCAGTGGACAGAAGCAGCTGACACCTGTTGTTGAATTAGGGAAGGCTGAAAGAAGCTGAGGAGAAGGGTGATTCTGTAGGAGGACCAGAAGTCTTAATTAATCTGGAACCCCGAGATATCTCAAACACTGGACCACCAAATAGACAGCATACATCAGCTGATATGAGCCCCACAACACACATACAGTAGAGGACTTCCAGGTCTGTATTGATTCAGAGATGATGTACCTAACCTTCAAGAGTCTGGAAGCCGCAGAGAGTTTAGAGGTCAGGTGGGGAGGGGGGAGTGGGGTCATCCACATGGTGTGGGGTGAGGAGGATGTGTAGGATGAGGAGTAGTAGGAAGCTGGATGAGGTGGGGTGGGGAATGGAATATTGAGTGTAAAAAATGAATTACAAATAAATAAAAAAAAAGTTGTCTCCCAACTCTCACGTGCAAGTGATATATTCTTTGATATTCTTAACAATTTTTTTCTTCATTTATATGTGTATTCCTAGGGAATGTATGTGTTCACATTTGTGTAAAAACACATGGGTTTACAAGCAAAATGCCTACATACTTATGGCCATATGGAAGCTGGAGGTTCATATGGGTTCTATTAATGATAATTTTCTACCTTATTAATTGAAAACTTGTCTCTGAAACATTCCCACCTTTCACTGCTCTGGCTTGTCTTTTTACTCACTGCACTCTAGGGATCTATTTCATCTCTTTTCTGAGGCTGGAGGTACAGAGGAGCAGAGGCTTATATGTAGTTTTAAGGACTTCAGAATGACTCCAGTTGTCTTGCTTGAAAGGTATATGCTTTAACTGATGATGTCTTTTACCAGCTCAGTCTTCATACTATTTTTAGCTCCCATTTTTTTTTATTAAAACTATTTCATACATTTTGTTAATGTTTCTCCCTGCCCCTGCATTACTTCCAAGGTCCTCTCTATTTCTCTACCAACCCAAATTCATGAATTAATTTTTATCACTTTTTTCCAAAAGAAACAAACAGTTGTCAAGAATCAAAGTGACCCCCCACCACAAGAAACACAAACCAAAATTATACAAACAGCACCCCCCACAAAAGGACAGAAATGAAAACTACAACAAATAAGCAGAAGATAAGCAAGAAAGAAATAGACAAAACCAAGCAATATGATTCAAAAAGTTCACAAAAAGAATCACTGACTTCTGATTGTATTGGACATCTACTTTGGGGTGTGTGGGCCTGTCCAAGAGTGTGTTTGACTTTCCAGGGAGAATACGTTGCAGAAACTGATTTTCATTTCTCAGTGAGTTATCAATTGGAGAATACATCTAGGTAAAGGAGGGAAGGAGCATGCCCAATTTTCCTTCATTGCTAAGAACTCCATTGATTTAGATCTGTGCATGTGCTGACACAGTCTCCATGAGTTCATGTGTGCATCAGTCTTTTGTTCGAGAGATTTCTTTTAGTCCTCTACCATCTCTAGCCCTTATAAGCATTCGACCTCATCTTTCTTGTAGTTTGCTGAGTCATGAAGGAATAGGTTTGATGAAAGTATCCTGTTAAGGTCTTAGTGCAACAAAGTTTCTCCTGATATGTCAAATTCTCTAGATTTATGTGTCTGTGTTAATTTCCATCTATTGCCATGTATTCCTTCTCATAAAGGGGCTCTTAAATCCATTCATAACGTGTTGGAGCCTCTCATCACTTGTTCTACTCTTTCTCCAGTCTGTCTCGTTCAGGTCACCTTCAGGCAGATTGTATACATACATACATACATACATACAACTATCATATATTATTGTTTTATATTAATGTATTATATAATTAACTCTGTATTCAACAGTGCTGCTTGTGGCAATACAGGAATGAGTAAAACAACATGAGACACTGTTGGACACAATTAATTAACTGCCTGATGGTCAGGAAACTGTTCAATTGCACGTTACTCTGCAGCTTAAAGCAGAATGATGTGTGACATCTAAATTTTCTTGAACGAACAGTGAAAGGGATATTTATTTTTAGAGCACAATAACCTTGATTGATTCTTCTGATAGACCATAAGTGACATTTTTAAATCAATTTAATTCATAAAAAAGAAAGAATATTATGTTGTGAAGAGCAATGAATATCCCCTTTTGAACCTGAGGTTCTTTTCACAGATACACTATTTGATTCAAGTTACTAAAAATGCTAGTTTGACACTCTGTGAAACAATGTAATTTGACACTTTCAAAAATACTGTAGCTTGGAAGGTGTGTACAGTTAATGAGCACTAGTAAGTCATGATAAGCAAGAAACATCATGACTTTGTATGCTTTGTTATTTTTATCAAAGCATCTACAGTTTGCAAAATATTAAAAATACAAAAATATGTAACAGGCAATGTGTGGGTGTATAAATGTGTCACTGAATATGAGTCACATATGTTTGGTGATTATGCTGTTAAGGACAAACATTCATGCAATTTATATCTGTGGAATGAGATGACAAGCCGGGTTAGATAGAATGGGACGTTTTAGTGTTTCATATTCATATATTTATTTATATACTTTACTTTTCCATTTATGAGATACTAATCTTTTCTGATTATGGACATAGAATTACAGCTGAACGCAAACGTTTTTAGATATCTGGACTTGGAATGATAGTGACACTTGATATCAATGATCTGTGTACATGAGATGGGCCATTTGTTTGCTAACAGCTGGGTTGTGGGAAGAGTGAAAAGGCCTTCAATGTTTAAGTGTTCACTCTTTGCTTATGATCTCACTGAAAAATATGAGGGAACTGATGAAAGTGCTGAGATGGTCTTACCATAGAAGTATGGAGAAAAAAAATCAAAATAAAAAATATGAGCCTAAATATATTCACATTATGGGAATTGTTGTGATGTGTATGATCCCTGCAACTATATTAACTAAGATTTAAATAGTTTTAAAAATACATAAATAATAATACAGATAATTAATATAAAAGTAGAAATAAATAAGATATAAAATACAAATTGGTTATACTCTTTTAAATGTCAACTTTTAATTGTGGATGTGCCTGCTTTTATGTACTAATCCTCTGGAGAGGCACAATTGTTCTTAACAATTAACCCATTTCTCTAGCCTATGTTGTTCCACTTAATGTCATCTGACTACTCATATTAGTTGATTTTTGTGTTGCCTACATTTCAGAATTCTTTTTTTTTTAATTATGTGTTCTTTCCCAGAACCTTCCATTTCAATATCACCTAGTCTGTATACTTTATGAATCATATCAAACTAGGTGGCATTATCAAAAGATAAGTTTGTCTTATCTTTTGAAGTAGTATTTGATATATAGAACATTTGAAATTTATCTTTTCAAAGAAAAATGGTACTAAAGAAACTAATCGTATAATGATAAATAAGACTACAATTATGCTTTTGTGTTCTTAAAAGATAGCAGTTAAGTACTGGAAAACTAAGCTTAGCAGTTAAGAAGACTGACTTCTCTTCCAGAAGACCATCATTGGGTTTGTTTCATCAAACCCAAATGGAGGTTCAGAAACATCTGTAACTCAAGTTTGTGGATATGCTATGACATCTTTTAACCTCGGTGGACAGAAGGCATGACAGTGGGCACAAACATACACACAGGCAAAACACACATGCACATTATATAAAATAAAATGAAATTAAAATAAAAAGAAAACAGATGAATCTCATTAACCTTGATGCTCAGCATTTGATTTTACAAATGTGTTCCAAATTAAGGTATGAATTTGATTAAAACATTTTTTCTTTTATTGAAATTAGTCTTTTACCATAATATATCAAAATTGCAGTTTCCTCTCACTCTGTTGTTTCCAGTATCTCCCTGCCTCCCACTTCCTCAGGATATTTTCTATTTCTGTCTCTCATCAGAAAAGAACAGGCTTCTAAGAATAATAATACAACATGGCAAAAATAAAATATAATAAGATGATATAAAAAACTATCACATTGAAGTTGAAGAATACCACTCAACAGATGGAAAAGAACCCAAGAGCAGGAACAAGAATCAGAAACCCACCCATTCTCACCTTCAGAAGATCCATAAAACACTGAGTTGGAAGCTATAATATAAATGCAGAAGGCATGGTTTAGCCCCAAGTCTGCTTTCTACTTGATGCTGCAGGCTCTGTTAATTCTCATGAGCCTTGATCACTTGAAGCAGAAGGCCTTGTTTTCCTGGTGCCTTTCATCTATGATGGCTCTTACATTCACTATGTAAAGAACAAACCTAATAATAATAGTAATACAAGAAGAAAGAGAATAACAGGTCAAAGACCTCAGAAATATTTTCAACAAAATTATAGAGAAAATTTTCCTAACATAAAGAAGAAGATGCCTACAAAAACAAGAAACATATAGAAAACCAAATTGACTGAATCCAAAAAGAAAGTTCACTCACTATATGATAATCAAACCATAAAACATATAGAAAAAAGGAAAACATTAAGCTAAAAGAGGAAAGAACAAGTAACATATAATGGCAGACATAGTAAAATTACACTTGAGAGCCAGGTGTGGTGGCACACACCTTTAATCCCAGCACTCGGGAGCCAGAGGCAGCAGATATCTGGTTCGAGGCCAGCCTGGTCTACAAGGTGAGTTTCAGGAGAGCCAGGGCTACACAGAGAAACCCTGTCTCAAAAAACCCAAAGGGAAAAAAAATTTACACTGAATTCTCAGTGCAATCTGTAAAAGCCAGAAGGGCCTGAACAGAAGTGCTTGACTCTAAGAGGTCATAGATATCAACACAGACTACTATATCCAGTGAAACTTTTTTAATCACCTTAGGTTCAGAAAATATGCTATTTCATGAAAAAATAAGCCATATCAATGTACAACTCCACCTGTAAGGTCATGGAAGGAAAACTTCAATCCAAGGATGTTAAGTACACCCATGAAAACACAGGGAATAAACACTAGCAAAACCAAATCAAGGGAAAACATACACATACCACCAGCAGCAGGACCACCACCAACAGCACCACCATCACCACCAAAAATAACAATAACAACAGCTGAAGTGAAAATTTCTGATTTCTTTGGAGACTCAGTTGTGCCATGTGATGATTTTCTGAAAATTATATTATGGGAGGATATATGTATTTAAACAGACATGTGGGAGGATGTTTTGCTGAGAATAGACATGTAGTGATTTTCTGGAAGCAGGCTAGAAAAGGGGTATGTTTTGTGAGACCAGGCATTTGAGAAAACAGGTGATGCTATAAATATAACCCCACAAACAGAGGATGACAATCTGTGGAATTGGTTTGTCTTGACAATCTTTGCAGGTCTTTCTTAGGCTTTGCAGATTCTGGTCATTTCTGCCAATGCTATGTGGGATTGGTTCTCCTTGCTAATATTTGCCAGTCATCTTTTGTCAACTTTGTGGATAGAAATGCACCAGAGAATTTCTGGTGATATTCCAGTGGCTTTCTGTCTCTTCTATAGACTCAGCCTAGTAGTTTCTTCTGGATCAAACTGCCATAGCTTATTCAGGAATGGTGTTTGCAAGTGAATCGAGGGACTGCTGCTGATAAATGTGAACTGAACTGCTAATATCTGGACAACTCAGACTGGATTTGCCTCAAAGAACTATGTCTGAACAGGTCCTCTTCCTTTTTTTTTTTTTTTTTTGCCCTATTATTGTTTCATTTTTACTTGGTCTGTGGAGGACTAGAAGGGGGCTAAGGAGGATAAATCATTTAAGCATAGTCATTAAAGTAGGTTTAGAAAAATATAAGCCTACAACCAGCAACAAAAAAATGACAGGAATCAACAGGCACTGGTCACTGGTATCTTTGAATATCATTAGAAAAAAAAACCACTAACAGAATGGATGCAAAATATCGAATCTGTCTTTCAGCTGCATGCCAAATAAAACTTCAACATCAAGTATAGACACTACCACAAGGTAAAAGATTAGAAAAAAATCCATTCTAAACTAAATAGACCTAAGAAGCAAGCTAGTGTGTCATTTTATATCTAAGAAATTAGACTTCAAACTAAAGCTAATCAAAAGAGATCGGGAATGAAACTATATACCTGTCAAAGGAAAAATCCAACAAGATCTTAACATCTATTCCAAAAGCAGAAAAGCATCCACATTAGTAAAAGAAAAACTAATAAAGATTAAACCACATGTTGATCCGCAGACATTGACAGTGGGAGTATTCAATACCCCACTTACCAATGATTAGCTCACCCAGTCAAGAACTAAACAGAGAAATATTTTATGTAACAAAATTTATGAACCAAATGAACCTAACAGTTAACTATAGAATATATCATCCAATCATACCAGAATATATTGTAGTCTCAGTGCCTCTCAGAACATTTTTCAAAATTGACCACATATGATTAAGATATTAATCATAATCATAAAGTAAATTTCTTGAAAATCAAGAATTTAACAGTAGTAATACCCATAATGTATTAAGTCCTTTCTGTGTCCTTCTAACTGTGTCAAATAATTTGCATCTAGTATTTCAGTTGTATTATACTGAAATGCTATAATTCCTGCTACTTGAAAAGATGACTGTGTAGTTAGAAACATGTTTCCATGCATTCTGTCACACCATTATGTTAAGGGACAACTTGTGTTTTAAACTGGCCTCTGAGTTTTTAGTTACCAAGGAGTATAGTTCTTATTAGAATGTAGTAATAAGTACTAGTATATAATAGTATGACAAACTGTTGATAAATACAGAAGAAACTGGACTTCTAAGATAGTAGACTCCTGAATTTGTTGTTTTTTTTTTTTTAAATATTTTAATTACATCTTTTCCTCAATTACATTTCCAATGCTATCCCAAAAGTCCCCAATACCCTCCCCCCCCAACTTCCCTACCCACCCATTCCCATTTTTTTGGCCCTGGCGTTCCCCTGTACTGGAGCATATAAAGTTTGCATGTCCAATGGGCCTCTCTTTCCAGTGATGGCCAACTAGGCCACCTTTTGATACATATGCAGCTAGAGTCAAGAGCTCCGGGGTACTGGTTAGTTCATAATGTTGTTCCACCCATAGGGTTGCAGATTCCTTCAGCTCCTTGGGTACTTTCTCCAGCTCCTCCATTGGGGGCCCTGTGATCCATCCACTAGCTGACTGTGAGCATCCACTTCTGTGTTTGCCAGGACCCTGCATATTCTCATAAGAGACAGCTATATCTGGGTTCCTTCAGCAAAATCTTGCTAGTGTATGCAATGGTGTCAACGTTTGGAAGCTGATTATGGGGTGGATCCCTAGATATGGCAGTCACTAGATGGTCCATCCTTTCATCACAGCTCCAAACTTTGTATCTGTAACTCCTTCCATGGGTGTTCTATTCCCAATTCTAAGGAGGGGCATAGTGTCCACACTTCAATCTTCATTCTTCTTGAATTTCATGTGTTTACCAAACTGTATCTTATATCTTGGGTATCCTAAGTTTTGGGCTAATATCCACTTATCAGTGAGTACATATTGTGTGAGTTCCTTTGTGATTGTGCTACCTCACTCAGGATGATGCCCTCCAGGTCCATCCATGTGCCTAGCAATTTCATAAATTCATTCTTTTTAATAGCTCTTAGTACTCCATTGTGTAAATATACCACATTTTCTGTATCCATTACTCTGTTGAGGGGCATCTGGGTTCTTTCCAGCTTCTGGCTATTATAAACAAGGCTGCTATGAACATAGTGGAACATGTGTCCTTCTAACCGGTTGGGACATCTTCTGGATATATGCCCAGGAGAGGTATTGCTGAATCCTCTGGTAGTACTATTTCCAAGTTTCTAAGGAACCGTCAGACTTATTTACAGAGTGGTTGTACAAGCTTGCAATCCCACCAACAATGGAGGAGTGTTCCTCTTTCTCCACATCCTTGCCAGCATCTTCTGTCACCTAAATTTTTGATCTTAGCCATTCTGACTGGTGTGAGGTGGAATCTCAGGGTTGTTTTGATTTGCATTTCCCTGATGATTAAGGATGTTGAGCATTTTTTCAGGTGCTTCTCTGCTATTCGATATTCCTCAGGTGAGAATTCTTTCTTCAGTTCAGAGCCCCATTTTTAATGGGGTTATTTGATTTTCTGGAGTCCACCTTCTTGAGTTCTTTATATATATTGGATATTAGTCCCCTATCTGATTTAGGATAGGTAAAGATCCTTTCCCATTCTGTTGGTGGTCTTTTTGTCTTATAGAGACAGACAAACAAACAAGAATAATGATGACTACAAGCCCTACTTTATGACTGTATAAATGAGAGATCCCATTCTCTCATGCATGCCTTTTGAATTAGTGATAATTTAATAATATATATTGCTTAAGAAAGTTGACTTAGACAAGCCTCTCCGGTCAGAAAAGCGCCAGGGTAGCTAGGGCGCAGGGTCGGCTGACACTCGCCAGCTACCCACAACACCCGCCACAGGATCTTAAGACTTCTGGTGAGTGGAACACAGCTTCTGCTCCAATCCAATTGTGCGCGGGACATGAGACTGCATTAGTTAGGGAAGCAGGAAACTGGCCTGAGTAGGACCACAGGCTTCTTCCGGCCAGACCAGCACCAGGGTAGCTAGAGCGCAGGGTCGGCTGACACCCACCAGCTACCCACGACCCCCACCACAGGATTTTGAGACTGCTGGTGAGTGGAACACAGCTTCTGCTCCAATCTTTAAACAGTGACAATGACAAGAACTAACCCCAGAGATTACCAGATGGCGAAAGGTAAACATAATAATCTTACTAACAGAAACCAAGACCACTCACCATCATCAGAACCCAACACTCCCACTTCGCCCAGTCCAGGGCACCCCAACACACTGGAAAAGCTAGACACGGATCTAAAAGCATATCTCATGATGATGGTAGAGGACTTCAAGAAGGACTTTAATAACACACTTAAAGAAATACAAAGGAACACTGGAAAACAGGTAGAAGACAGTAAAGAGGAAGCACAAAAATCCTTTAAAGAATTGCAGGAGAACACTGCTAAAGAGTTACAAATCCTTAAAGGAAAACAGGATAACATAATCAAACAGGTAGAAGTCCTTACAGAAAAACAGGAAAACACACCCAAACAGATGATGGAAATGAACAAAACCATACTAGACCTAAAAAGGGAAGTAGACACAATAAAGAAAACCCAAAATGAGGCAACACTGGAGATAGAAACCCTAGGAAAGAAATCTGGAACCATAGATACGAGCATCAGCAACAGAATACAAGAGATGGAAGAGAGAATCTCAGGTGCAGAAGATTCCATAGAGAACATCGGCACAACAATCAAGGAAAATGTAAAATGCAAAAAGATCCTAACTCAAAACATCCAAGAAATACAGGACACAATGAGAAGACCAAACCTACAGATAATAGGAGTGGATGAGAATGAAGATTTTCAACTCAAAGGACCAGCAAACATCTTCAACAAAATTATAGAAGAAAACTTCCCAAATCTAAAGAAAGAGATGCCCATGAACATACAAGAAGCCTACAGAACTCCAAATAGACTGGACCAGAAAAGAAATACCTCCCGACACATAATAATCAGAACAAAAAATGCTCTAAATAAAGATAGAATACTAAAAGCAGTAAGAGAAAAAGGCCAAGTAACATATAAAGGCAAGCCTATCAGAATTACACCAGATTTCTCACCAGAGACTATGAAAGCCAGAAGATCCTGGACGGATGTTATACAGACACTAAAAGAACACAAACTCCAGCCCAGGCTACTATACCCAGCCAAACTCTCAATTACCATTGATGGAGAAACCAAAGTATTCCACGACAAAACCAAATTCACAAATTATCTCTCCACGAATCCAGCCCTTCAAAGGATAATAACAGAAAAAAACCAATACAAGAACAGGAACCACGCCCTAGAAACAACAAGAAGGTAATCCCTCAACAAACCTAAAAGAAGACAGCCACAAGAACAGAATGCCAACTTTAACAACAAAAATAACAGGAAACAACAATTACTTTTCCTTAATATCTCTTAATATCAATGGACTCAACTCCCTGATAAAAAGACATAGACTAACAAACTGGCTACACAAACAAGACCCAACATTTTGCTGCTTACAGGAAACTCATCTCAGCGAAAAAGATAGACACTACCTCAGAATGAAAGGCTGGAAAACAATTTTCCAAGCAAATGGTATGAAGAAACAAGCTGGAGTAGCCATTCTAATATCTGATAAGATTGACTTCCAACCCAAAGTCATTAAAAAAGACAGAGAGGGACACTTCAAACTCATCAAAGGTCAAATCTTCCAAGAGGAACTATCAATCCTGAATATCTATGCTCCAAATACAAAGGCAGCCACATTCATTAAAGAAACTTTAGTAAAGCTCAAAGCACACATTGCACCTCATACAATAATAGTGGGAGACTTCAACACACCACTTTCACCAATGGACAGATCATGGAAACAGAAACTAAACAGGGACAGAGTGAAACTAACAGAAATTATGAACCAAATGGATCTGGCAGATATCTACAGAACATTCTATCCTAAAACAAAAGGATATACCTTCTTTTCAGCACCTCATGGTACCTTCTCCAAAATTGACCTCATAATTGGTCACAAAACAGGCCTCAACAGATACAAAAATTTTGAAATTGTCCCATGCATCCTATCAGATCACCATGGACTAAGGCTGATCTTCAATAACAAAATAAATAATAGAAAGCCAACCTTCACGTGGAAACTGAACAACACTCTTCTCAATGATACCTTGGTCAAGGAAGGAATAAAGAAAGAAATTAAGGACTTTTTAGAGTTCAATGAAAATGAAGCCACAACATACCCAAACTTATGGGACGCAATGAAAGCATTTCTAAGAGGAAAACTCATAGCTCTGAGTGCCTCCAAAAGGAAACTAGGGAGAGCACACATTAGCAGCTTGACAACATACCTAAAAGCACTAGAACAAAAGGAAGCAAATTCACCCAAGAGGAGTAGACAGCAGGAAATAATCAAACTCAGGGGCGAAATCAACCAAGTGGAAACAAGAAGAACTATTCAAAGAATCAACCAATCAAGGAGCTGGTTCTTTGAGAAAATCAACAAGATAGATAAACCCTTAGCCAGACTCACTAGAGGGCACAGGGAAAGCATCCTAATTAACAAAATCAGAAATGAAAAAGGAGACATAACAACAGATCCTGAAGACATCCAAAACACCATCAGATCCTTCTACCAAAGGCTATACTCAACAAAACTGGAGAACCTGGATGAAATGGAGAAGTTCCTAGACAGATACCAGGTACCAAAGTTGAATCAAGATCAGGTTAATGATCTAAACAGCCCTATGTCCCCCAAAGAAATAGAAGCAGTCATTAATAGTCTCCCAACTAAAAAAAGCCCAGGAGCAGATGGGTTTAGTGCAGAGTTCTATCAGACCTTCAAAGAAGATCTAATCCCAGTTCTTCACAAACTATTCCACAAAATAGAAACAGAAGGTACTCTACCCAACTCATTCTATGAAGCCACAATAACTCTGATACCTAAACCGCAAAAAGACCCAACAAAGATAGAAAACTTCAGACCAATATCCCTTATGAATATTGATGCAAAAATCCTCAATAAAGTTCTTGCTAACCGAATCCAAGAACACATCAAAACAATCATCCACCCTGACCAAGTAGGTTTCATCCCAGGGATGCAGGGATGGTTCAATATACGGAAATCCATCAACGTAATCCAGTATATAAACAAACTCAAAGACAAAAACCACATGGTAATCACGTTAGATGCAGAAAAAGCATTTGACAAGATCCAACACCCATTCATGATAAAAGCCTTGGAAAGATCAGGAATTCAAGGCCCATACCTAAACATGATAAAAGCAATCTACAGCAAACCAGTAGCCAACATCAAAGTAAATGGTGAGAAGCTTGAAGCAATCCCTCTAAAATCAGGGACTAGACAAGGCTGTCCACTTTCTCCATAAGTCCTAGCCAGAGCAATTCAACAACAAAAGGAGATCAAAGGGATACAAATTGGAAAAGATGAAGTCAAAATATCACTATTTGCAGATGATATGATAGTATGTATAAGTGACCCTAAAAATTCCACCAGAGAACTCCTAAGCCTGATAAACAGCTTCGGTGAAGTAGCTGGATATAAAATTAACTCAAACAAATCAATGGCCTCTCTACACAAAGAATAAACAGGCTGAGAAAGAAATTAGGGAAACAACACCCTTCTCAATAGTCACAAATAATATAAAATATCTTGGCGTGACTCTAACTAAGGAAGTGAAAGATCTGTATAATAAAAACTTCAAGTCTCTGAAGAAAGAAATTATAGAAGATCTCAGAAGATGGAAAGATCTCCCATGCTCATGGATTGGCAGGATCAACATTGTAAAAATGGCTATCTTGCCAAAAGCAATCTACAGATTCAATGCAATCCCCATCAAAATTCCAAATCAATTCTTCAACGAATTAGAAAGTGCAATCTGCAAATTCATCTGGAATAACAAAAAACCTAGGATAGCAAAAACTCTTCTCAAGGATAAAAGAACCTCTGGTGGGATCACCATGCCGGACCTAAAGCTTTACTACAGAGCAATTGTGATAAAAACTGCATGGTACTGGTATAGTGACAGACAAATTGACCAATGGAATAGAATAGAAGAGCCAGAAATGAACCCACACACCTATGGTCACTTGATCTTCGACAAGGAGCTAAAAACATCCAGTGGAAGAAAGACAGCATTTTCAACAAATGGTGCTGGCACAACTGGTTGTTAACATGTAGAAGAATGCGAATCGATCCATTCCTATCTCCTTGTACTAAGGTCAAGTCTAAGTAGATCAAGGAACTTCACATAAAACCAGAGACACTGAAACTTATAGAGGAGAAAGTGGGGAAAAGCCTTGAAGATATGGGCACAGGGGAAAAATTCTTAAATAGAACAGTAATGGCTTGTGCTGTAAGATCGAGAATTGACAAGTGGGACCTCATGAAACTGCAAAGCTTCTGCAAGGCTAAAGACACCATCAATAAGACAAAAAAAACCACCAACAGATTGGGAAAGGATCTTCACCTATCCTAAATCAGATAAGGGACTAATATCCAATATATATAAAGAACTCAAGAAGGTGGACTCCAGAAAGTCAAATAACCCCATTAAAAAATGGGGCTCAGAACTGAACAAAGAATTCTCTCCCGAGGAATACTGAATGGCAGAGAAGCACCTGAAAAAATGTTCAACATCCTTAATCATCAGGGAAATGCAAATCAAAACAACCCTGAGATTCCACCTCACACCAGTCAGAATGGCTAAGATCAAAAATTCAGGTGACAGCAGATGCTGGCGAAGATGTGGAGAAAGAGGAACACTCCTCCATTGTTGGTGGGATTGCAAGCTTGTACAACCACTCTGGAAATCAGTCTGGCGGTTCCTTAGAAAATAGGACATAGTACTACCGGAGGATCCAGCAATACCTCTTCTAGGCATATATCCAGAAGATGTCCCAACCGGTAAGAAGGACACATGCTCCACTATGTTCATAGCAGCCCTATTTATAATAGCCAGAAGCTGGAAAGAACCCAGATGTCCCTCAACAGAGGAATGGATACAGAAATTATGGTACATTTACACAATGGAGTACTACTCAGCTATTAAAAAGAATGAATTTATGAAATTCCTAGCCAAATGGATGGGCCTGGAGGGCATCATCCTGAGTGAGGTAACACAATCACAAAGTAACTCACACAATATGTATTCACTGATAAGTGGATATTAGCCCAAAACTTAGGATACCCAAGATATAAGATACAATTTGCTAAACGCATGAAACTCAAGAAGAATGAAGACCGAAGTGTGGACACCTTGCCCCTTCTTAGAATTGGGAACAAAACACCCAGGGAAGGAGTTACAGAGACAAAGTTCATAGCTGGGATGAAAGGATGGACCATTTAGAGACTGCCATATCCAGGGATCCATCCCATAATCAGCTTCTATACGCTGACACCATTGCATACACTAGCAAGGTTTTGCTGAAAGGACCCAAATATAGCTGTCTCTTGTGAGATGATGCCGGGGCCTAGCAAACACAGGAGTGGATGTTCAAAGTCAGCTATTGGATGTATCACAGGGCTCCCAATGGAGAAGCTAGAGAAAGTACCCAAGGAGCTAAAGGGATCTGCAACCCTATTGTTGGAACAACATGATGTACTAACCAGAACCCTGGAGCTCTTGTCTCTAGCTGTATATGTATCGAAAGATGGCCTAGTTGGCCATCACTGGAAAGAGAGGCCCATTGGACTTGCAAACTTTATATGCCCCAGGGGCATATAGGGGAATGCCAGGGCCAAAAGAATGGGAATGGGTGGGTAGGGAAGTGGGGGGCGCTATGGGGGACTTTTGGGATAGTATTGGAAATGTAATTGTGGAAAATATGTAATAAAAATTAAAAAAAATTAAAAAAAAGAAAAAAAAAGAAAGTTGACTTAAATGTAATAAGGCTTTCTCTTTGAAAGTTATTAGGAAGAAAATGTTTTCGAAGGCATTGAGAAAAGATGGGTGATGATGAAATCAAATTTGTAGGTTATTAGGTACTTTTGCTTCACAGTAAAGCACTAACCATGCCAAAATTCATTATTGCTTTTCAATGTGTAGTCCTTTATGAAAATTTGGTATAAGTTTGGGTTCTGGGTCTTACTAAATTAAAACTGCCAATTTTCAGATACCTGCTTGTAGATAATAATCTGTATGAGAGGTTACTTGAATGGAATTCTGGGTGCATTAAATTTCTCAGGTAAAATTAACATATAATTAGATTAAATTATCATAAAAACCCACTGATTGGGAAAATTGTAAGGGCACCTTATTAAAAGAAGCTTTCATCTTTGTACAAGGAAGACTCGCGATCCATGAACCCCCATCTGTGTCTGCTCCATTCAAATCGAGATTTAAAAATAAAAGAGACACTTATAAAGAAAAGCCTTTGGCCACAAACAATGATAACGTGAGTTTAATAGTATCTTAGGTCCCAAAATACAAGGCATGGAGTTAGAAAGCAAAATCATAAAAAAGGGTTTGAAGATGATGGGGAAGGAAGCAGAAACACTTTTTCTTTTCTTTGATCACTCAGGAAGCAGTAAAATAAAAGGCACACTGTTTATTGTGAACTTTTGAATGTATTTCCATCTCCTGAATATGTATGCTTTGAAATGCAGTAAAAATAGGTCTTTTGATTGCTTTGACTTTTGCTTCCTAGAGAGAATGAATTCTTTAATAATAACTTTTAAAAAGCTATAATTTACTTGTTGATCTTTGAGTGTTTCCCACTAAGTCTATTTCAAACTGATGCAGGCCAGCAGCCCTCCCTCCTATTATCGTTAATGAGGCTGAGGCACTCAGGAATGGGGACACTGACCTTGTTTAAATAGCAGTTAGTTATTCATCCAATTGACTCCATTGGAACCCTTTAGGATCATTAAAGGAATAAATGATTGTGCCAAAGATTTCAATGTAACAATGCATGTAACAAGGCATGGTCAGATCTTTCATCTTTTTTTTAATGAGTCCAGTCTGGAGTGGGTAAATATCCATTCAATTTATGCTTAAATAAAGCAAATTGTTCACATTTTCTGTTTTTTTTTTTTTAATTTTTTAATTGGGTATTTTCTTTATTTACATTTCAAATGTTATCCTCCTTCCTGGTTTCCCCTCCAAAAACCTATTATCCCATCTCTCCTTGCCGCTGCTCACCAACCCACCCACTCCCTCTTCCTGGCCCTGGCATTCCCCCAAACTGTGGCATAGAGCCTTCACAGGACCAAAGAAGGGCCTCTCCTCCCATTGATGTCCAACTAGGCCATCCTCTGCTACTTATGCAGCTGGAGCCATGAGTCCCACCATGTGTACTCTTTGGTTGGTGGTTTAAAGAATTGTATTAGAAGAAGTGCCTGCCCATAATTTTAAAAAGCTGAGTAGATTTTCTACATAATTAAACACTATATACATGGTTGAGTTGACTATATTACCTTAATTTGCTGTGCTCTATAGAATCTAGAGTTCATATAGAAACTCAAGTTTATGATACATAAAGGTAATCAATATAAATTATTCTCTGTTTAAACTGTCTATGGTTTTATATTACCATTCTAAAAGACTATCTGAAAATCAAATATTTGGATAGTTGGTTAGATAGTTGAGATAGATATGACATTGAGAGTTGAGATACAATGACATTTTATTTAATTTATAATGAAAACAAATTTTGTCTTAATAGATATTTTTATTTAAATATTATTATTTATGAAAGCTTAGGCATCATAGAATAAGAGCTTGTTCCATCTAGCTACTATTACTTTTTAAAAAATATTTTATTGAATAGTTTCTTTATTTACATTTCAAATATTATCCCCTTTCTCAGTTCCCCATACAAGAAACTTCTTGTCCCATCCACTCTGATTCTATGAGAGTATTCCCCCAATTACCCACCCACTTCTGCCCCCCTCCCTAGCATTTCCCTACACTGGAGCATCCAGCATTCAGAGGATCAAAGGCTTCTCATCCCAACAAGGCCATCCTCTGCTACATATGTGGCTGGAGCCATGGATCTTGCCATGTATAATCTTTGGTTGGTGGTTGAGTACCTGGGAGTTTTGGGAGGTCTGGTTTGTTCATATTGTTCTTCCTTCCTGCAAACCCCTTCTGCTCTTTCACTTCTTTTTCTAATTCCTTGGGATACCCATGCTCAATCCAATAGTAGGCTGCAAGCATCTGCCTCTGTATTAGTCAGGTTCTGTCAGAGCCTCTTAGGAGACAGCTATATCAGGCTCCTGTCAGCAAGCTCATCTTGACATCCACAATAGTGTCTGGGATTGGTTATGAATGGGATGGATCCCCAGGTGGGGAAGTCTCTGGATTGCCTTTACTTGAGTCTCTGCTCTACACTTTGTCTCTTTATTTCCTCCCACGAATATTTTGTTCACCCTTCTTAGGACATAAGCATCCACACTTTGGTCTTCCTTTTATTTCAGCTTCATGTAGTCTGTGAATTGTATCTTGGGAATGCTGAGACTTTTACCTAATATCTACTTATCAGTGAGTGCATACCTTGTGTATTCTTTTGTGATTGGGTTGTCTCACTCAGTCTGATATTTTCTAGTTCCATCCATTTGCCTAAGAATTTCATGAAGTCCTTGTTTTTAACAGCTGAGTAGTACTCCATTGTGTAAATGTACTATATCTCTGTTGAAGGATATCTGGATTATTTCCAACTTCTGACTATTATAAATAAGGCTGCTATGTACATTGTGGAGCATATGTCCTTGTTATATGTTTAAGTGTCTTTTGGGTAGATGCCCAAGACTAGTATAGCTGGATCCTCATATAATACTATGTCCAATTTTCTGAGGAACCACCAACTGATTTCCAGAGTGGTTGTTCCAGTTTGCACTCCCACCAACAATGGAGGAGTGTTCCTCTTTCTCCACATCCTTGACAGCATCTGCTGTCACCTGAATTTTTGAGCTTAGCCATTCTGAGTGGTGTGAGGTTGACTCTCAGGGTTGTTTTGATTTGTATTTCCCTGATGACTAAGGATGAACATTTCTTTAGGTGATCTCCACCATTTGATATTCCACACTTGAAAATGTTTTGTCTAGTTCTTTACCCCATTTTTAATAGGATTATTTTATTCCCTGGAGTCTAACTTGAGTTCTTTGTATATATTGGATATTAGTTATCTATCTGATGTAGGATTCTTAAAGATATTTTCCCAATCTCTTGTTTGCTGTTTTGTCCTACTGAGAGTTAGTCCTTTGGCTAACGTAAGCTTAGCAATTTTATAAGGTCCCATTTGTATATTGTTGATCTTAGCGCATAAGCCATTGGTATTCTGTTAAGGAAATTTCCCCTGTGTCCATGTGCTCTGTTCAAGGCTCTTCACTTTCTCTTTTAGTAGTTTCAGTGTACCTGGTTTCATGTGGAGGTCCTTGATCCACTTGGACTTAAGATTTATGCAAGGAGATAAGATTGGATCAATTTCCATTCTTTTTTTTTTAATTAAGTATTTTCCTCATTTACATTTCCAATGCTATCCCAAAAGTCCCCCATACCCACCCCCCCATTCCCCTACCCATCCACTCCCCCTTTTTGGCCTGGTGTTCCCCTGTTTGCAAAGTCCAAAGGGCCTCTCTTTCCAGTGATAGCCAACTAGGACATCTTTTGATACATATGCAGCTAGAGACAAGAGCTCCGGGGTACTGATTAGTTCATATTGTTGTTCCACCTATAGGGTTGCAGTTCCCTTTAGTTCCTTGGGTGCTTTCTCTAGCTCCTCCTTTGGGGGCCCTGTGATCCATTCAATAGCTGACTGTGAGCATCCACTTCTTTGTTTGCTAGGCCCTGGCATAGTCTCACAAGAGACAGCTATATCTGGGTCCTATCAGGAAATCTTGCTAGTGTATGCAATGGTGTCAGCATTTGGAAGCAGATTATGGGATAGATCCCTGGGTATAGCAATCACTAGATGGTCCATCCTTTCGTCACAGGTCCAAATTTTGTCTCTGTATCTCTTTCCATGGGTGTTTTGTTCCCAATTCTAAGAAGGGGCAAAGTGTCCACACTTTGGTCTTCCTTCTTCTTGAGTTTCATGAGTTTAGCAAGTTGTATCTTATATCTTGGGTATCCTAAGTTTCTGGGCTAATATCCACTTATCAGTGAGTACATATTGTGAGAGTTCCTTTGTGATTGTGTTACCTCACTCAGGATGATGCCTTCCGGGTCCATCCATTTGCCTAGCAATTTCATAAATTCATTCTTTTAAATAGCTGAGTAGTACTCCATTGTGTAAATATACCACATTTTCTGAATCCATTCCTCTGTTGAGGGGCATCTGGGTTCTTTCTAGTTTCTGGCTATTATAAAGAAGGCTGCTATGAACATTCTGGAGCATGTGTCTTTTTTACAGGTTGGGATATCTTCTGGATATATGCCCAGGAGAGGTGTTGCTGGATCCTCCTGTAGTACTATGTCCAATTTTTGAGGAACCGCCAGACTTATTTCCAGAGTGGTTGTACAAGCTTGCAATCCCGCTAACAATGGAGGAGTGTTCCTCTTTCTCCACATCCTTGACAGCATCTTCTGTCACCTGAATTTTTCATCTTAGCCATTCTGAGTGGTGTGAGGTGGAATCTCAGGGTTGTTTTGTTTTGCATTTCCCTGATGATTAAGGATGTTGAACATTTTTTCACGTGCTACTCTGCCATTTGGTATTCCTCAGGTGAGAATTCTTTTTCAGTTCTGAGCCCCATTTTTTAATGGGGTTATTTGATTTTCTGGAGTGCACCTTCTTGAGTTCTTTATATATATTGGATATTAGTCCCCTATCTGATTTGGGACAGTTAAAGATCCTTTTCCAATCTGTTGGTGGTCTTTTTGTCTTATTGACAGTGTCTTTTGCCTTGCAGAAGCTTTGCAATATTATGAGGTTCCATTTATCAATTCTTGATCTTATAGCACAAGCCATTCCTCTTCTATTCAGGAATTTTTCGCCTGTACCCATATCTTCGAGGCTTTTCCCTACTTTGTCCTCTATAAGATTTGGTGTCTCTGGTTTTATGTGGAGTTCCTTAATCCACTTAGATTTGACCTTAGTACAAGGAGATAAAAATGGATCAATTCGCAATCTTCTACATGATAACAGCCAGTTGTGCCAGCAACATTTGTTGAAAATGCTGTCTTTTTTTCCACTGGATGTTCTTAGTTCCTTTGTCAAAGCTGAAGTAACCATAGGTGTGTGGGTCTTCAATTCTATTGCATTGATCCACTGCCTGTCTCTGTACAAATACCAAGTAGTTTTTTTTATCACAATTGCTCTCTAGTACAGCTTGAGGGCAGGGATGAAGATTCCCCCAGAAGTTCTTTTATTGTTGAAAATAGTTTTTGCAATCTTGGGTTTCTTTGTCATTAGAAATGAATTTGCAAACTGCTCGTTCTAACTCTATGGAGAATTGAGTTGGAATTTTGGTGGGGATTGCATTGAATTTCTAGATTGCTTTTGGCAAGATGGCCAATTTTTACTATATCAATCCTGTCAATCCATGAACATGGGAGATAGTTCCATCTTCTGAATTCTTCCAATTCTTTCTTCAGAAAGTTGGAGTTCTTATAATACAGATCTTACACTGGCTTAGTTAGTTAGCAAGGTGTTTTATATTATTTTGGACTATTGTGAAGGTTGCCATTTCCCTAATTTCTTTCTCAGCCTGTGTATCCTTTAGGTAGAGGAAGGCTACAGATTTGTTTGAGTTAGTTTTATATCCAGCAACTTTCCTGAAGTAGTTTATCAGGTTTAGAAGTTTTCTGGTGGAATATTTGGGGTCAATTATGTATACCATCATATCATCTGCAAATAGTAATATTTTGGCTTCTTCCTTTCTAATTTGTATATCTTTGATCTAATTTTGTTGTCTAATTGCACTGGCTAGGACTTCGAGTACTATATTGAATAGATAGGGAGAGAGTGGGCAACCTTGTCTAGTCCCTAATTTTAGTGGGATTGCATCAAGTTTCTTTCCATTTAGGTTGATGTTGGATACTGGTTTGCTGTATATTACTTTCACTATGTTTAGGTATGGGCCATGAATTCCTGATCTTCCAAGACTAATCATGGAGGGATGTTAAATTTTGTCAAATGCTTTCTCACCATCTAATGAGATATTCATGTGAGTTTTTTTCTTTTATTTCATTTATATAGTGGATTACATTGATGGATTTCTGTATATTGAACCATCCTTGCATCCCTGGGATGAACTCTAATTGATCATGAGGGATGATTGTTTTGATGTGTTCTTGGATTTGGTTTCTGAGGATTTTATTGAGTATTTTCTGCATCAATACTAATAAGGGAAATTTGTCTGAAGCTGTCTTCCTTTGTTGGGTCTTTGTGTGGTTTGAGTATAAGCATAAAAATGGCTTCATAGAATGAATTCACAGTGTTCTGTCGGTTTCTATTTTGTGGAAAAGTCTGAAGAATATTGGTATTAGGTCTTCTTTGAAGGTCTGTTAGGATTCTGCATCAAACTCATGGGGAATTGGGATGTTTTGGTTGGGAGACTTTTAAGGACTGTGTCTATTTTGTAAGGGGTTATGGGACTGATTAGGTGGTTTATGTGATCCTGATGTAACTTTGGTACCTGGCATCTGTCTAGAAAATTGTTGATTTCATCCAGATTTTTCAGTTTGGTTGAGTATATACTTTTGTAGTAGAATCTGATGACTTTTTTTTTGGATATCCACGGTTTCTGTTGTTATGTCTCCCTTTTCATTTGTTTTTATTAGATATTTTCTTCATTTACATTTCAAATGCTATCCCGAAATTCCCCTATATCCTCCCCCCTGCCCTGCTCTCCAACACAACCACTCCTGCTTTCTGGCCTTGGCATTCCCCTGTATTGGGGCATATAATCTTTGCAAGACCAAGGGCCTCTCCTCCCATTGATGTCTGACTAAGCTATCCTCTGCTACATACACAACTAGAGAAAAAAGCTCTGGAGTGTACTAGTTAGTTCATATTGTTGCTCCTCCTATAGGGTTGCAGACCCTTTCAGCTCCTTGGGTACTTTCTCTAGCTGCTTCATTCAGGGTCCTGTGTTCCATGCAATAGATGACTGTGAGAATCCACTTCTGTATTTTCCAGGCACTAGTGTAGCCTCACAAGAGACAGCTATATCAGGTTCCTGTAAGCAAAATATTGCTGGCATATACAATAATGTCTGGATTTGGTGGCTTTTTATGAGATGGATTCCCAGGTGGGGCAGTCTCTGGATGGTCCTTCCTTTTATCTCAACTTTGAACATTGTCTCTATAACTCCTTCCATGGGTATTTTGTTCCCCGTTTTAAGAAGGAACAAACTATCCACACATTAGTCTTCCTTCATCTCCAGTTTCATGTGTTTTGCAGACTGTATTTTGGGTATTCTACATTTTTGGGCTAATAGCCACAAATCAGTGAGTACATATCATTTGTGTTCTTTTGTGATTGGGTTTCCTCACTCAGGATGATATCCTCCAGATCCATCCATTTGCCTAAGGATTTCATAAATTTATTGTTTTTAATAATTGAGTAGTATTCCATTGTGTAAATGTACAACATTTTCTGTATCCATTCCTCTGTTGAGTGACATCTGGGTTCTTTCCAGCTTCTGCCTATTATAAATAAGGCTGCTATGAACATAGTAGAGAATGTGTCTTTATTACAAGTTGCAACATCTTCTGGATATATGTCCAGGAGAGGTATTGATGGATCTTCAGGTAGTACTATGTCCAATTTTCTCAGGAAGCACCAGACTGTTTTCCACAGTTGTTGTACCAGCTTGCAATCCCATCAGAAATGGAGGAGTGTTCCTCTTTTTCCACATCCTTGCCACCATCTGCTGTCACCTGAAAGTTTGGTCTTAGCCATTCTGACTGGAGTGAGGTGAAATCTCAGGGTTGTTTTGATTTGCATTTTCCTGATGATTAAGGATGTTGAATATTCTTTTCAGGTGCTTCTCAGCTATTGTGTATTCCTCAGTTGAGAATTCTTTGATTTGATTTGATTTTCTGGAGTCCAGCTTCTTGAGTTTTTGTATATATTTGATATTATTTCCCTTGGATTTAGGTTTGGTAAAGATCCTTTCCCAATCTGTTGGTGGCCTTTTTGTCTTATTGACAATGTCTTTTGCCTCACAGGAGCTTTACAATTTTATGAGGTCCCATTTGTAGATTGTAGATCTTATAGCACCAGTCATTGCAGTTCTGTTCAGAAATTTTTCCCCTGTGCCCATATCATTGAGGCTTTCCTGCACTTTCTCAAACTGAAAGACAAAAACCACATGGTCATCTCATTAGATGCTGAGAAAACATTTGACAAAATCCAACACCCATTCATGATATAAGTCTTGGAAAGATCAGAAAATCAAGGCCCATACCTAAAAATAATAAAAGCAACATACAGTAAACCAGTAGCCAACATCAAACTAAATAGAGAGAAACTTGAAGCAATCCCACTAAAATCAGAGACTAGACAAGGCTTTCCACTTTATCCCTAGGTATTCAACAGTACTTGAAATTTTATCCAGAGCAATTAGACAACAAAAGGAGATCAAGGGGATACAAATTGGAAAGGAAGAAGTCAAAATATCACCATTTGCAGATGATATGATAGTATATATAAGTGACCCTAAAAATTCCACCAGAGAACTTCTAAACCTGATAAACAGCTTCAGTGCAGTAGCTGGATATAAAATTAACTCAAAGAAATCAGTGGCCTTTCTCTACACAAAAGATAAACAGGCTGAGAAAGAAATTAGAGAAATGACAACCTTCACAATAGTCACAAATAATATAAAATACGTTGGTGTGACTCTAACTAAGGAAGTGAAAGACCTATATATTAGGAACTTCAAGTCTCTGAAGAAAGAAATGGAAGAAGATCTCAGAAGATGGAAAGATCTCCCATGCTCATGGATTGGCAGAATTAATACAGTAAAAATGGCTATCTTGCCAAAAGCAATCTACAGATTCAATGCAATTCCCATCAAAATTCTATCTCAATTCTTCACAAAGTTAGAAAGGGCAATTTGCAAATTCTGTAATAACAAAAAACCTAGGATAGCAAAAACTATTTTCAACAATAAAAGAACCTCTGCTGGAATCACCATACCTGACCTAAGCTGTACTGCAGAGCAATTGTGATTTAAAAAACAAACAAACAAACAAATAAACAAAACTGCATGGTACTGGTACAGCAACAGACAGGTAGATCAATGGAATTGAATTGAAGACCCAGAAATGAACCCACACACCAATGGTCACTTGATCTTTGACAAAGGAGCTAATACCATCCCATGGAAAATAAGATAGCATTTTCAACAAATGGTGCTGGTTCAAGTGGAGGTTATCATGTAGAAGAATGAGAATTGATCCATTCTCATCTCCTTTTACAAAGCTCAAGTCTAAGTGGATCAAGAAACTCCACATAAAACCAGAGACACTGAAACTTCGTTTTCCTTTATTTTTGTTAATTTGGATATTTTCTCTGTGCCCTCTGTTTAGTCTGACCAATCTTGCTGACATATCTTGCTGATTCTCTCAAATAACCAACTCCTAGTTTTGCTGAATTTTTGTATAGTTCTTTTTTTTTTTCTACTTGGTTTATTTTAGCCCGGAGTTTGATTATTTCCTGCCGTCTACACCTCTTGGTTTTATTTGCTTCTTTTTTGTTCTAGAGCTTTCAGGTGTGTGTGCTGACAAGCTACTAGGTTATGCTCTCTCCAGATTCTTTTTTGAGCCCCTTAGGACTATAAGTTTTCCACTTAGAACTGCTTTCATTGCGTCCCATCAGTTTGGGTATGTTGTACCATCATTTTAATTAATTTCTAAAATAGTATTTAATTTCTTTCTTTATTTCTTCCTTGATTATGTTATCATTTAGTAGTGCATTTTTCAGCTTCCATGTGTATCTGGCCTTTCCATTGTTTTTGTTGTTACTGAAGACCAGCCTTACTCTATGATGATCTGATAAGATGCATGGTATTATTTCCATCTTCTTCTATCTGTTGAGACCTGTTTGATGACTGATTATATGATCAACTTTGGAGAAGGTACCACAGGTGCTGATTAGAACATATATTCTTTTGTTTTAGGATGAAATGTTCTTTAGATATCTATTAAATCCATTTGGTTCATAACTTCTGTTAGTTTCATTGTGTCTCTGTTTAGTTAATGTTTCCATGGTATGTCCATTTTTGAGAGTGGGGTGTTGAATTCTCTCAATATTATTGTATGAGGTGCAATGTGTGCTTTGTGCTTTAAAATAGTTTCTTTTATTAATTTGAGTGTATAATATGCTTCCATTTGGAGCATAGATGTTATGAATTGAGAGTTTATTGTGGTAGATTTTTCCTTTGATGAGCATGAAGTGTCCTTCCTTATCTTTTTTGACAAGAGATATTAAGGAAAAGTGATTGTTGCTTCCTGTTATTTTTGTACTTTGATGTGGTACTATGTTTATGGGTCTATGGTCTTTTGGGGTTGTTGAAAGGAGATTACTTTCTTGATTTCTCTAGGGTGTAGTTTCCTTCCTTGTGTTGGAATTTTTCACCTATAATCCTTTTTAGGGCTGGATTTGCGGAAATATATTGTGTAAATTTGGTTTTGTCATGGAATACCTTGGTTTCTCCATCTATGGTAATTGAGAGTTTAGGTGGATATAGTAGCCTGGGCTGGCATTTGTTTACTTTTTGGGTCTCTATGACATCTGTCTGGGATCTTCTGTCTTTTAATGTCTTTGATGAGAAGTCTAGTGTAACTCTGATAGGTCTGTCTTTATATGTTTCTTGACTTTTTCCCTTACTGCCTTTATATTATTATTTTTGTTTGTTTGTTTTATGCACTTGCTTTGATTACTTTGTGATGGGAGGAATTCCCTGTCTGGTCCAGTCTATTTGGAGTTCTGTAGGCTTTTTGTATGTCTATGGGCTTCTCTTTTTTAGGTAAGGGAAATTTTCTATAATTTTTTTGAAAATATTTACTGGCCCTTTACTTTAGGAATCTTTGCTCTCTTTTCTATACCTGTTATCCTTAGGTTTGTTCTGCTCATTGTGTCCTGGATTTCCTGGATGTTTGAATTTAGCAGCTTTTTGTATTTTGCATTTTCTTTGATTGTTGTGTTAATGTTTTTTACAGTATCTGCTGTACCTGAGATTTCCTCTTCTATCTCTTGTATTCTGTTGGTTATTCTTGTGTCCATGACTCCTAATCTCTTTCCTAGGCTTTCTATCTTCAGGGTTGTCTTGTTTGTGATTTCTTTATTGTTTCTCTTTCCATTTTTAGATCTTGGATGGTTTTGTTCAGCTCCTTCATCTGTTTGGTTGTGTTTTCCTGTAATTCTTTAAGGGATCGTTGTCTTTCCTTTTTAAGGTCTTCTATGTGTTTACTTGTGTTCACCTGTATTTATTCAAGGGAGTTATTTATGCCATTCTTAAAGTTCTCTAAGATCATCATGAGAAGTGATTTTAAATCCTAAGTTTGCTCTTCTTGTGTGATGGGGTGTCCAGGACTTGCTGTGGTCAGAGAACTGGGTTCTGATTATGTCAAGTAGCCTTGGTTTTGAAAGAGGAAAATTACCGACCACCAGAACTCTCCAACTCAGAGCCCTCCTACCCCTCCCATCTGGAGATTGTTCCCAGAACCCTCCAGAACTCTCACCCCAGAGTACATTCTGAACTCTCACACCAGAGTCAGACCCCCTCTCAAATGAAAACTGTTCCGGGGACATTTCTGAGATAAGGGTTTCCTGGAACGAACCCAGTCCTACCCCTCCCAACTAAGGACTGTGCCAGGGACATTTTTGAGACAAGGGTGTGAGTAAAAACCTCAGTTCCAATGAATCAAGTACATGGCCAAAGTGTGGGACGCGGTTGCAAAAGCACTTTGGAAAAACCCTTGGCTGAATCACTTAGTGACGTAAAACCTGTATTTTCCCTGCCCTGCTCCCCCCCTTGCCTCCTACCTATAAAAGCTTGTGAAAAGTTTGGGCTAATCGCCGAATCCCCTCTGCACCTTGCAGGCTGCATGAGATTCGACCCCAGATATCTGGTATATGTGCTTTTATGTGCTTTCTTGTCGTTGCTGTATTAAATCTTACTCCCTATACATCTTAAGTACCGGTCTCAGTGTCTTCTTGGGTGCGCGGCTGACCCGAGGCTTGAGTAAGTGCCTCCCTTTGGGAGTTCTGGAGTCTTTCATTTGGTGCATTGGCCGGGAATCAGCGCGTTTACCCAGAAGTCCTGGACCCGCTCAGAAGTAAGATTTACTGTTCTGCTTTGGTCTAGTGTCTGTGTTCTGTTTACTGTGGGCCTGGGAGAGGCCATCTGAATCTGTATCTGGTGCGATCGCTGTTTTGGGTTTGCGTGACGCTCTGTGCTCAGTACGAGCACCAGAGACCGTGCTCCGGGACTGTGGGCCTGGGAGAGGCCATCTGACTGGAGACCAAGCAGGTCTCAATAGAGAGCACGGGGTGAGTAAAGACAGACGTGTCTGGTGCTCACCGTCCGATCGCCCTGGGGGACGCCCCAGGAAGACAAGGGGAGGGCCAAGGACGCTTGGCGGACCCCTCTGAAGGCCGAGAGACCATCACTTAGGTGGAAGGTCTAAGCTGGCCGGCCTTGGAAAGGCCATCTGAATCTGTGAGTTGCCTGTGGGCGACGGGAAGTCGCCGCTGTTTTTGGTTTCTTTTTGTCTGAGTCTTGTGTCTGCTCTTGTTGTTTGCTATTATTCTAGAAATGGGACAATCTGCTGGGTGTGTAGGTGTGGAACTGCTGCATTTGTGTATTCTGAGATTGTGGGTTTATTCTGGCAGTGGCTGTGAGAGGACTGTCTATGGCCTCACGGTCCGCACCCCAAAAAAGATGTTCCAAGGGAGACCCTGGAAGGAGTGCCCAGGGTACAGAACGGTCAAAAAGACCTGGCTGTTGCCTGGCAGAGTGAAGGAGAGAGAGAGTGTTCTCTCTGCCAGGGCGGGAGTGGATGTGGAATCCCACCCCTATCAGGAAAAAGAGTCAATGTGAAATCCGACCCCATCAGAAAAAAGTGTTTGGCTGGTTGTGTAAGTCCAGGCGTGGACGAGTGTGCTTGTTTGTGGCCACATGACAGACTGTGTGTGTGTGTGTGTGTGTGTGTGTTAACCCTTTGTCGACTGTAGACTTGGACTGACGTCAGGACAGAATTTGAAAACTCAGTGCTGGTGAGTCCCAGACTGCTCAAAAGAGCTCTGAGATTGCAGAGCTGGGCTAAGAATTTCCGGCTTTGGCAGCGCGGGTAGGGCTTTGATAGCAGCAGTGGCGCTGAGGTTCTGGCTTCTGCAGGCACGGCAGAAGCAGAGGCTGTCTGTGCCCCGAGTTGTGAGATGCTGGTGATGAGTGCAGCGGCCTGCCGGCCCCCGCCTGCCAGTCCCGGAGTGGCTGTAAAGCCTGCCACAGCTGGGGAGGGGCCGACTACAGCCGTCAGTCCCTCATTTGGCTCCCCCCCAGAGTCTGCGCACGGGTGCGTGCCCACACTCCTTTGTGCTCACTCCCCCGCCGCCGCCGCCTCCAAGGGCTCAAGCCATGCGGGAAAACAGTGCAGAGAACACTAGGTGTCTATCAGGTAGTTAAATAGTTAAATTGCTGCCTCTGCCTGCCAGCGTTTGTTTGCCACTCCCAGGAGTTTACGCCGCATTCATTCCAGCACACAGCGGAGACTCGGCGCTGGGCTCTTCACATCAAAGGATCTGTTTTCAGCCTTTGCCTGCCTCCTGGGTGGGAGAGAGGCTCATTCTCCTGTCCCCTGTATCCTGTCTCTTGTAAACAGAAAAAATTGTGTTCATTTTGAAATATCAGTGGTCTGATGTGAGAACTGCACTCCCTTCTCTGCCCCATGTGTTTTCTCTTCTCAGGCACTGCCCTGAGTTGTTGGCAGTGAGTCTGTTCTGGGCTCCGGTGAGGGAGACATACAAGGTAAGGAGCACCTACGGGTCTAACTGCCAGGCTCTGATGAAGGATAGAGGTCTGCAAAAAAGAGCTGAGAGCAAAGCTTCAGCAGACTCAGAAGAGATAGGTTAACAGTGAAAAGAGGTAAAAATAGAGATAAAGAAAATTAGGTCTGAAATGAGAAAGATACTCTAAATGAGAAATATTTAAAAGAGGAACCAGTATAATGAGGCTGGCAAGTACAGAGACCAGGGTCAGAATCAGAAATGTGCTGTAAGACAGAAAAATAAACCAGGGTAGTCGAACTATGAAAAAAGTTAAGTGACAGAATATAGATGTAATAATTAGATAACATTCAAAGTAAGCAAGGACAGGGAAGAGACACAAAGAGATATATATAGATAGAAAGAGAGACATTATATGAGATCTCCATTACAGTTAAGAAACAGGAGTAAAGAGAGATAACTGACAAAGACTAGAACCTAGCAAAGTGACACTTGCTAATAATACTAGCACTTAGAGATGATCTGTAAGAAATAAGGAGCCAGAAAATTTTCTAAAAAAAGATAAGAGAAATGAAATGCTGGTCACAAAAGTCAGGGAAGCTAGAAAACTTAGTACCCGGCAACAAAAGCAAGCTTTTGGCTGAAGATCAAAGTGTTTACTGTTATCTGTTAAAGAAAAAGAGCACTGAGTGAGAGACTGCCCTAACAAAAAGAAGAAGAACCCCCCTCATGACCAAACCCTTCACCTGTCTGTGGCTTAAAGTAAAGAAAAAGCAGAAGGGGTGCTAACACAGAAGCTGAGTCCTTAAAAGAGACTGGTGGCCTACCTGTTAAAAGCAGCTAAAAAGAGACTGTGTTTCATATTCCTCCACTGACCAGTGCAAAGCAAGTTTAAAAGGTTCCTGGACACTGCAGGCCTTTGCAGACTGTGGATTCCAGGTTTTGCTGAATTAAAAAGATAAACAGCCCTTCGTATAAAAAATAAAGAACAACCTTGGATGGCCTTAGATGCTATTGAGACTGCCCTAATGTTGTCCCAACTTTGGGACTCCTAGATGTGACTGAGAACAAAAGTATTGCCAAAGAGGTTCTTACTCAGAGATTGGGACCCTGAAAAAGACCGGTGGCATACTTGTGAAAATTAGACCTGGTGACTGTAAGATGACCTGCTTGTCTGCACATAGTGGCTTCTGGTCAAGGACGCAGATAAACTGACTCTGAGACAAAACTTGGCACATGCCCTAAAAGTGTGGTTCAGCCCCCTGACTGATGGCTGACTAATGCTCTGACATTCTGGCGGAAGGAACTTCGGCTCAGAAGGCTGAACTCCTGGCACTAACCCAAGCCCTGCGGTTGGCTAAAGGCAGAGACATCAAAGACAAAGAAGAAATTCTGGCCCTCCTAGAAGCTCCTGAATGGACTGGGTGAGTTGGGGTAAAGCTCAGTTATGTTGTACCGAGGTGCCGAGACGACGAAAAGCGGTGGCTCACCGAAGCCAAGAAAAAAAGACTGTGATGCTGATCCCAACCCCCACCACCCCGCGCTAAGTACGTGAGTTTCTGGGGACGGCGGGCTTTTGCAGAGAGAAAAAGTCCCATTCACCTGGACTGAGGAACACCAAAAAGCCTTTGACAGCATAAAGGCAGCCCTGCTTGTTAAAGACGCTGACAAGCTTACTCTGGGTCAGCATGTGACTATACCCACTACCAGAGTTTACTGCTCCTTGGCGGATGACTCCACTCCTGTACATCAATGTGCTGATGTCCTGGCTGAAGAAACTGGAACAAGGAGAGATCTGACTGATCAGCCTTGGCCAGGTGTGCCTGCCTGGTACACAGATGGCAGCAGCTTTGTCACAGGAGCAGCAGTAGTAGATGGAAGGCAGCTCATATCCATGGGGCCATCTACCAACAGAGGGGGCTACTTACCTCGGCAAGTAAAGATCAGATCAGCCTTGGCCTGAGAGTTTGAGCTGGTACACGGACGGCAGTAGCCTCACGATTAAAGGTAAGCGGAAGGCGGGGACAGCAGTGCAGTGGTGGACAAAAAGCAAGTGATCTAGGCCAGCAGCCTCCCTAAAGGGACTTCAGCCCAAAAAGCTAAACTTGTGGCTTTGATACAAGCTTTATAAAAGTCTACACTGACAGCAGGTATGCTTTTGCCACTGTATGGAACAATATACAGACAAAGAGAGCTGTTGACATCTACAGAAAAAGACCTAAGATGCTGTGAACAAAAGAAATCAGATGGCAGATCTAACCGCCAAAAACAGGCATCCCAAAGAGCAATGATCCTGGCAGTCTGAAGACTATCAAGTTATAGACAAATTAAGACTGGTAAAAGAAACCCTGTATAAAATGGTAAAAACTGAAAGAAAGAAAACTAGTCCTCCCTTGAAAAGACAAACCTGACATCAACTGAGAAATAAACTTTACTGAGAAAAAACGTTCTCAAAATGGATAAATGAGACTGCTCACATAGTCATCAAGAAGATTATTGAAGAAAAATTTTCCAAGGTTCAGAGTGCCAAAAGCAATAGTGTCAGATAATAGCCCTGCTTTGTTGCCCAGGTAAGTCAGGGTGTGGCCAAGTATTTAGAGGTCAAATAAAAATTACATTGTGTGTATAGACCTCAGAGCTCAGGATAGATAAAAATTAGTTTAAAACTCTAAGACAGACCTTAATTAATTAATCGTGGAGACTGGCATGGACTTGGTGTTCCTTCCCTATGCCCTATCTCTTGATTCAGTTTTACTCTGTTTAAAATCCTTTATGAGACTCCTATGCCTATTATAGTCTTAAATGATGTGTTTAAACCTATGTTGTTATAATAATGCTCTGTATGCTAAGTTAAAAGGCTTGCAGGTGGTCTGGTCACAACTGGGAAAAATCGGACTGAGTACATGGACGACATTGCTCCAGGGATCCCAACAGCTGAGACAGTGAACGAGCTGGGTATCCCAAGGACATCTCACCAGTTCCAGCCAGAGATCTGATCTACGTGCACCTACATCATGCCCAGATCCTCAAGCCTCGCTAAAAGGGCCCCTGCCTAGTTCTGTTTACTAATGCTTCTTGTTCTGTTTTTGTTCCCATGTTAAAATAGAGTCTTTCATTTGGTGCATTATGCAGTATCTGAAATTCTAAGATTAGAATTATTTACTAAAAGAAGGGGGGAATGAAAGAGGAAAATTACCGACCACCAGAACTCTCCAACTCAGAGCCCTCCTACCCCTCCCATCTGGAGATTGTTCCCAGAACCCTCCAGAACTCTCACCCCAGAGTACATTCTGAACTCTCACACCAGAGTCAGACCCCCTCTCAAATGAAAACTGTTCCGGGGACATTTCTGAGATAAGGGTTTCCTGGAACGAACCCAGTCCTACCCCTCCCAACTAAGGACTGTGCCAGGGACATTTTTGAGACAAGGGTGTGAGTAAAAACCTCAGTTCCAATGAATCAAGTACATGGCCAAAGTGTGGGACGCGGTTGCAAAAGCACTTTGGAAAAACCCTTGGCTGAATCACTTAGTGACGTAAAACCTGTATTTTCCCTGCCCTGCTCCCCCCCTTGCCTCCTACCTATAAAAGCTTGTGAAAAGTTTGGGCTAATCGCCGAATCCCCTCTGCACCTTGCAGGCTGCATGAGATTCGACCCCAGATATCTGGTATATGTGCTTTTATGTGCTTTCTTGTCGTTGCTGTATTAAATCTTACTCCCTATACATCTTAAGTACCGGTCTCAGTGTCTTCTTGGGTGCGCGGCTGACCCGAGGCTTGAGTAAGTGCCTCCCTTTGGGAGTTCTGGAGTCTTTCAGTTTCTGTTGCTTATGTTCTTGTGCTTGCCTCTCACAATTTAGTTATCTCTAGTGCTACCTGCCTTGCTGCCTCTAACATGAGCCTGTTCCTCCTATGATACTTGTTTTGCCAGATCTCTACAGAGTTCAGCTGTCTCTGTGGTCCTGAAATGCTGGTGTGACCAAGCTCCTGGGATTCTGTTTTACCAGAGCTCCTGGGAGTCACGCTTTATCTGTATGTGCAGGGGTGGGTGAGGAGACACAGCCCTGGGTTTGCTCCCAGCACAGGTACATGGAACCCTGGTCTCTGGCTTGGCAGGAATTTGTGTTTCCCTGGTTCCTGGAGTGGGGGCAGAGGGTGTCCCAGTTATGCTGGGTGTTGGGGAATATGTTGTGGCCTCAGCTATAATCTTGATTGTGTCAGAGCTCCTGTGGTCCTGGGTGTGTCCGATCTCCTGGTAGTAACAATTCCTCTGTGATCTTGTGATCTTGTGATCCTTTGATCCTGGGCATGTTAGAACACCTGGGAGTCAAACTTCATCTGAGTGTTGTGGGACTAGGTTCAGACCCAGGTCTGCTGCAGCACTCCTATCATTTAATAACCCATGCATACTAACTCACCATTGCATGTGGCCCATTACAGTACATTCAATCCCCTTAAAATCTAACTTTCTTTGTGTCAGGCTGGGGAATCAACTACATCTCTGAATTTTTCTCACAATCTCTGTCTCTGCCAGGATATCCCATCTTTTCTCTCCTGTTCTGCTATAGGTCATTGAATCTTTATTGAACCAATCAGAGGGTGAAGCAGACAAATGTTTATAAATTATGTTGCAGGTACAATTACAATAATAGTTTTATAGTCTGGGCAGTACCCAGTACTATACTGGTACAGAAATCATCATTTAAATAATAAAAAGCCAACTATTACACAGTGTTCAAGAAGATTTGTTGGTATCAACCCTTTTCTATGCAAAATGTTTAAATTATCCTTACTTTATAATGAACATGAAAATGACATTTTTGTGACTTAATTGCTTAATTTTTTTCATTTCTTCAAGACGTTCTTGTGTCTGTCCAGGACATAGTCACATGTGATTAGCCTCTTAACAACAATGGTTTATGCTACTTAAGTTCCTGTTTAAACTTTATGCTTAAAGTACAATAAGGTCCAGTAAACACTTTATATGTACGTATTTTGACACACTGTGATTTTCAGTTTGAAATAATTTCATAAATTATTGGTTCAGTTCGTTGTCCACTACATGAGTATTTAACATTAGCTGCTGAGCATTTTTTGTAGGTTTCCATTCATTTCTCCATAGAAAAGTTAACCATCTTCTACCTCCTCCATATCTAGTAGTTTATATATTGCTATATTTTATTCTTTGACTTAATTCTCATTGCAAGTGTATAATATTTCTCTGTTAGTCATGTGCTCTTTTTAGGTGCCTTTTCTTCTGATATTTCCCAAACAATTTTACAATACTGAACTGTTGGTCTGTATGTAGTTTGTTAGTATGTACAGTCTTTCTCCTTATCTCATTCCACTAATTAATGCTTGTATTATCCTGTTTGTAAGAACATCTGAATTCTTTGTGCAAAGTTTTTAAATATGTTTTCAGAGGTTTCAAAGCTTCTGCTTTACACTACTCTGGAAGTAAGCTAAGATTTAGGAAACTACCTATTGACACTGCGAAATGAAAGGATTAAAGATCAATCTCATGAAGATCATGTAATTAAATTCCAATTTCTTCAGCTTCTGTTTATGATATCTGCACTGAACATGACTGTATTATGTCACAATACCTCTGGGTCCAATAACCACGAACGTGAGTCAGGCTAGTGATTGACTTAAACACCATGGGGAAATGCACCTATGAAAGTACTCAGTATTCATCTGTCCTTTATATCTTTATCCTCTGAGTTGCAGAGACCAAGATAGAATCAGAGACAGAAATTGATTCATTTCATAATTTAAAATGCTCAGAAATTTAACAACTTGGATCTGCATTGGAGAAATATCTATGACCCTAAATATGTTTCCATGCTGTAAGATTTAATGCTGTATAAGTAGCTTTCACATTTTGATTTTATATATATTTTAAAGCAATCTATTTTTTGTTTGTTTGTTTTGGTTTGTTTTTGGTTTGTTTTTGAGACAGGGTTTCTCTGTATAGCTCTGGCTTTCCTGGAACTCACTCTGTAGACCAGGCTGGCCTCAAACTCACAAATCTGCCTCCCTCTGCTTCAAAATGCTGTGATTAAAAGCGTGTGCCACCAGTGTCCAGCAGCAATTTACTTTTAAGAGGATACAGTAAGTATCCTTAAATACATCTCTTCCATTAGTTTGAGTCTCAGATTTCTCTAACTGGAAATAAAGAATTTAAACAACAAAGTATAGAATTATAATAAACAATGTGATATATTGATTTCGATAATTGTGTTATTAATGAAAACCTTACAATGTGTTATGATGAGTGCTGATGTTCATACTTTAACAGGTTATATGTAGGAAGTTTATTTCTCAGTCAGTGACATTGCTTCCTTTTGTCTCAAGATTTTTTCAGTAGCAGTTAACTACATAATGGGAAGCCTGGGTTGATAGTGAAAGCTAGTAGCTTTCCATTTTATCTATGTTGCCATTGTTGAGTGACAAAGATAGCCAATATCTTCTTTTATTGAGAATGTTTTTTTCTTTTTGTTTTATTTTTGTTTGTTTGTTTGTTTGTTTTTCCAAGACAGGGTTTCTCTGTGAAGCCCTGGCTATCCTGTAACTTACTCTGTAGACCAGGCTGACCTTGAACTCAGAAATCAGCCTGCCTTTGCCTCCCAAATGCTGGGATTAAAGGTATGTGCCACCATGTATGTGATCGGATCACAATTTCATTCTGCATTTCCTTCTGGATCTTCTATACTTCCCTATGCATCCAATGTTGCACATTATCTCTGTCTCTGTCTCTCTCTCTGTCTCTGTCTATCTCTCTTTCTTGCTTTCTCTTCCTCTATATTTAGAAAAGAAGCAAACAAGCTAAAAACTATTATAAATAAAAATAAAACAAAGAAAAGTACTTGAAACACACTGACACCAAAAACAAAACAACAACAAAATGAAAAATAAAACCAGAATATCAGAAACCATACTATACAAGTTAAAGACCAATATCATTAAAAATATCCAGCCAAAGCAATATGATACATAAAGCCACAAAAATACCAAACTGAATTTGTTTTGTAATGGTCATCTATTACTGGCCATGAGGTTTACCCTTCAGTATAGAGGACACTAAGAGACCATGTCCAATCCACTAAGTAAATCCCACTTTCCTCACAATGAGTGAAGCAGTAAGAATGAGACTTGTGCCGGGCGTGGTGGCACACGCCTTTAATCCCAGCACTCGGGAGGCAGAGGCAGGCGGATTTCTGAGTTCGAGGCCAGCCTGGTCTACAAAGTGAGTTTCAGGACAGCCAAGGCTACACAGAGAAACCCTGTCTCGAAAAACAAAAAAAAAACAAAAAAACAAAACAAAACAAAACAAAACAAAACAAAAAAAAGAATGAGGCGTGCAGATTCTGCACCAGGTGTTCTACATATATGCAATAGCTGTTAGTTTGATGTTTTCTTTGTACTCATAAATGTTGGAGCAGGTGTGTCTCTGACTCTTTTGACTGCTCTTGGGACTCTTTGATTCCTATTGGTTGGCCAAGTCCATACTTGAGATGATAGCTTTTGCCACATCTTATTGTATCTTGCTTTGTTATGTTTGCTTGTTGTCTCTTTGATGACTGCTATTTTATGATGAAAAATAGATGGGGAGTATATACATGGGAAGGAGGAGGTAGAGAAAGCTATGAGGAATGGTTCCCAAATTTAGCTGTTGTTAGGATGTTTTGGATGATTATTTCAAATAATAAGCAAATATAACCTTAAAATCCCATTAAAAGGAACCCAAGTATATATCAACTAATGAATGAGTCAGCAAAATACTTTATATATACCTGAAATGTCAATTCAGAGAAATGTTATTTTGACAATTTAAAAAGATATAAATGAATAGCAACAAAAGTTGCTTACAAGAAAAGGAACAAAGCAGGATAAGTTTACAAATAGAAAGTGTGTGCATTGATGGGTTTAAGAGATGGGTATAATGTATTATATGATAGAGTTTAATGGTTTCAAGGTTTTTTCTGAGACAATGGAAATGTACTCAAATTACCTGTGCCACAGGCTGCAAATATCTGTGAATTAAGCAAAGACAATGAATTCTACACTTTACATGGGTGAATTGTGTGGTATATAAACATAGTCTCAATTAACCTGTAGAAGTGTTTACTATCTGAGCAAGGAGGAAAAAATTACAGATTTGCTTAATAAGGTTTAAACAAAAACCTTGAGAATGGGAACAGGTCTCTGGTGTGGGGAAAGGAATGGAGTAAGAAAGCATGTGGAGATATGACTGGAAATGAAGGGCATTGGCAGGGATGATGTGGAAAACTAGTGTAGTAGGAACTCCTAGGATTTTATTAGGAAAACCCTCCTGACAAATACTAGTAAGAGGACAATGCACCAGCCAGGTGCTGTAAACAAGCAAAGCTTCCAGTATTGAGACTTAGGACAACAACACAGCCACATTTTTTTTTTAAACTACAATCACTCCTGCCAGAAAGGAGTGCTGATCAATGGAGAGGCAGAATTTATGGGAGTATCTAACAGAGGACCTAGGTAATTTGAAATACAATCTATAGAGGGAGCCCATTCCCAAAATTACCTGGATAACCAGAAACCAGAGGGTAGACAGACCAAAAGCCTAGGATAATAAAGTGAAAAAAATATTCCTAATAAAATTTTGTGAGACTCGTAGATAGGTGTCTACACAAATCATCATGAGATGTTTCTGCTATCAGATGTTGGGAGCTGATAAAGAGATCTACAGCCAAACATTAGGCACAGAGAGAATACAAATTGGAGGTCTTCATTAGATCCCTTCCCTTGGAGATCAGAGAACCTCACAGAACAAAAATGGAAGAAGTTTTGGAGCCAAAGAAGATGAGCACACCAGTAGAACATGATCCACATAATCAACTAGGCAGGGTTAATAGGAACTTAAAAAGACTGAAGCTCTAACCATGATGCCTCCCTGTGTCTTTGCTAGGTCCTCTGTGTATATGATATGGTTGTTAGCTTGGTTTTCTGGTGTGATCCCTAACAGTGGGACTGGGGATTATTCTGAGTCTTTCACAGGATTACTGATTTGCATGACCCAGCCTTGATATAAGGGTTCCTAGTCTTATTGTATCTTGTTATACTGAATTAGGTCGATATCTGGAAAGCCTGGTCTTTTCTGAAGGTAAACAGAGGAGAAGTTGATCTGAGAGAGAACATAACAGAGGTGTGGGGATAGGGATTGGGAGGAATGGAGAGAAGAGAAATTGTGGTTGGGATATAATGAAAACAAAACTAACAAAATAACTAACTACAAATGAAGGAGCTAGAGAAACTACCCAAGGAGCTGAAGGGGTTTGCAGCCCCATAGGAGGAACAACAATATGAACTAACCAGTACCCCCAGAGCTCCCTGGGACGAAACCAGCAACCAAAGAAAACACATGGTGGAAGTCATGGCTCTAGCTGCATACGTAGCAAAGGATGGCCTAGTTGATTTTCAATGGGAGGAGAGGCCCTTGGTCCTGTGAGGGTTCTATGACCCAGTATAAGGGAATGCCAGGGCCAGAAGCAGGAGTGGGTAGGTTGGTGAGCAGAGGGGGGCAGGGGGAGTGGATAGGGGGCTTTTGGAGGTAAAACTAGGAAAAGGGATATCATTTGAAATGTTAATAAAGAAAATACCTAATAGAAAAAAAAAGAGGAATAGATAAATAATATAAGAATGAAATAAAAACAAAAACTAAATAAAATAAAAGTAAATGAACTTATCACAGGGTATGAAGTAATACTTTAATTTTTATTGCAATATGTCTAGATATTTAAGACAAAATGCGGCCATTTTATATAAATACGTGAGGATTTATGTAAATAAATGTAACTGTTGAAGCTGATGAGATGTACGTAATTTATTTATTTATTTATTTATTTATTTATTTATTTATTTATTTTTGGTTTTTTGGTTTTTTGGTTTTTCGCGACAGGCTTTCTCTGCATAGCCCTGGCTGCTCTGGAACTCACTTTGTAGACCGGTCTGGCCTTGAACTCAGAAATCCACCTGCCTCTGCCTCCCTAGTGCTGGGATTAAAGGCATGTGCCACCACACCCGGCTGTAATTTAAGATATAGGAATAAACTTTTTCTTGATTATTGTAAAGATAGATCAATGATTGTAAGAGAAAGGACAAGGCACACGTGAAGCTGATCAATTGAAGTAATCAAGAGAAACAGCTAAAATTGTAAACCAGGGAATTAGGAACACTGGATATCCAGCATCATTAACCAATTTGAAATATAATAAGTATAGAATAAATATAATTTAAAAATAACATTCGATATACTGCATACTATTATATCAAAAGTTAATCAGAGGGCATAAAAGACTTTTATAACATTTTCATTAATTGAGTTGTGCACACTATTTCATTAAAGCCCTGAGGTGAAGGCAAATGGCTGCTTTAATAAGAATGTAATTATGGTAGGGTAATTTTGTATGTTTTTGAAATGAGTTTCTATTTGGTTTATCTAAAACTCTGTTTTAATATAAAGAGTGAAAGTCATATGAGCTTCATGCTGAAATAGGCAAATAAGGAAATTATATATAGTCATAAATGACTTATGAAAGATGAGCTAAGCTGTTCAGATCTCAGTATCAAGTTCACCATTTATAAGAGTTTATAAAGTATATTAATTTAGAATATCTTTTGTGAAAACATAAATTAGACATGGATGTCTGAGATACTTACCTTCTTCAAATTAAGAAATATGCATCTACCAGTAAAGATTATTATTAATATGATCCATGAGCCAATTGAATCAATATGGAGACAATGTAATGCATTATATACATAGATCTATGTGCATTCAAACTATAGACATACAATGACTATCCACTACACAATGCAAAGAACAATCAGTTTCTTCCCATCTATATCATCATCATCATTTTTATTTAATATATCAACTTATCAACACATAATTGGTTAAATATGAAAGGACACATGCTCTTTTCTGAGTAAAAAATAATTGATATATATATATATGTATATTTGAGTATAATAAACATATTTTCTAACAACCTAATAACAGTGTAATGATTGTATTTTATGATTGTTTTTTTTGGCAACTTGCTTTATATGGGATGATAAATTTTAATTGTTTATGAAGATACAAATATTGTATAAATATATATCTTCCATCTTATAAAATTTTCACTTTGTATCTTACTAAAAATTGGAATGAAATGCAAGTTTAAAATTTGATCTTTCAGCATCCCCTCCTCTGCTAAGCTCTTCCAATCATACTAATGACTGATTTTCTTCCCTGTACCAAGATATCCTTCTCTCTCCACATGGCTTAATGATTTCCTTATTTAAATTTTTTGGAGCTTTGCTCAAATTTTGTCTTTGTTGTGAGGTTTATTTTTAAAGATATATAGGGCTACATGTTATATAGACATTTGCTTGATGAATTTCTCAACATGATTGGAGTACAATCAAGAAATATGCTTCAAAATTACATTTTGCAACAAAAAATAAGTATAAGAATTCCTCAACAGGAAGCATTCTCATGAGACATATAAAAAAATATAAAGGAGATGCCAGACATCTAGACAGATGGCCAGTGGGTAAAACATCTGCTGTGCAAATACTAGAGGCCAAATCTTCAGAAGCATCTAAAGGCCAGAAATGCCATATCTATACTTTCAGAGCTCCCATGGCTAAATGGGAGACAGGAAAAGAAGAATTCCTAGAAGTTAGTGGGTCCACTAACCCCACTTACAAAATGTTAAAGGACAAAATGAATCATTTGTTTCTAAGAGGATGCAAGGTGGACAAGGTAGAAACCAAACACCACTGTCCTCAGATGCTCCTTGACCCTCTAATATGTACTTTAGCACATGCATTAACACACTTTAAAACAGCCTGCATGAGATTAAACGCATGCATTTGCTCATCATACAAACAAAATACAAATGAGTGAATTGGATGTCAATAATATTCTGTCACATATTTCTTCAGAAATATGGACAGATAATTATTCATGTTTATAATAGTTTTATATTAATGTGTTCCAGGTGGAAGACAATAGTAAAATAATGACTACTCAAATACATATTTTTAAAGTAGCTTATGGCAAATAGAACACACAACAAAAGATTTACAGAATTCATTTGAGAGGAAACGAAAACAAAGTTTAGGGAGGATGACAGAAATGGAGAAAAACAATAAAAAGAACAAAATTATGATTGTTTGTATAGTGAAACAGCTATAAAATTCACTTGCAAATGAAAATGTGGCACTTGAATGGTGAGCATAAAATAAAACTGAATTATCTAATGAGGACTAGTTTAAATATATCAATGGCAACCTAATAAAACAACAATGAAACAACTAAATGTTAAAATTGTTGAAAGTTATTCACAGATCTCGCACTGAAACAAATATGGAGGTATACACACACACACACACACACACACACTCAACTCACACTCACACACACAAATACATGTAAAGATACTCATCTCCAGAAATCATACAGTAACTTGGTGTTAATCAAATGAAACAATGCTGTCGTTAGTCAGTAACTGTAAAATCCAAAACCTTGACATCTTTTGTTAGAGGGTAAAAGTATGAAAAGCAGTGACTGATTTATTTCTGGGGAGAAAGCAAAGTAAGATAGCCACTTCTAAGGAGCACCATATATTAACCAAACTTCCTGCCCCATTTCACATAAATCTTCAAGTGTACACTTTGATATTTACCCCCCAAATGTTACCATGCAAAGGCAAAGGAACACTGCTCAGTAATGAAAAATAGCCTGATAGGATGAGAATCACCAAAAATCTTAAGCACATATTGACATGGGAAAAATGTTAGTGTGAAAATGTTGGATGATTCCAAATACATAATATTGTGGAGAATGTTATGCTATGACCATGATAAAAAGATTGGTGTTTATCAAGCATTCAGAATGGAAAGGGAAGAATAAATAGGTTGAACCCAGGCAAATGACATATCAGAGATAGTGTTCTATCAGATATAAGTGGAATGGGAACACAGTCCTTTAACAGATGCCATAGCTCCCAAATATCTAACACATAAGTCATTTCAAATTTAAACTGTTGACTTCAATAAAAATAAAGTATCAACTTTGCTCCATTCATTTAACCAACAGAAGTTCTTCACCATAGAGAAACTAAATGGAAGCTGGAGAAATGAACAGAAGCCCTGTGAACATGGTGCTCAAACATTCTCTAAGCCTAAAACTGTCAAAATTGTTACAAAATATACACTATTTTTGAAATTGTTGATAACACATACATGTTAGTGTAATAAACACAGAACTTTGAGAATAATACCATTTTAAGATTTCTAAATATATTTCATGTATTTAGATAAATTTAAATGAGAAAATCTTTCAAACAATTTTTAAAATGTTGTATTAGATATCTCAAACACAGAAAAGAAAAAGTACTTTGAACTATTAAATTCTTTTCAGAATGATACTTATAAATATTGCTGAAGGTGGGACAATAACACTAAAAGATAGGAAAATGTTTATTGATCAATTTTAGCTGGGGTCCAGATGAACCATTGATCTCTGTAGTGTGTCCAATTGCGGTATTCTGTAATAGGTTACATTTTCTATAAAGAGGGCTTTTTTAAAACGAGAGATGACAATCACATTTAATTGTGGAAATGATGATGAGCTTCAGAATTTAGTAAGGGATTAGGTTGGTCTAGCAGAGTAGTGGTAATAGATTATTTTCTAGTCTCCAAGCACATTCACCTCAAGAAGCTGACTAACTAGGTTTCTAGTACCAGGTATGATGTCCCTCCTGCTGAGTGCACTTTCAGTCTAATTAGACAGCTGTTGGTTATCGTGGCATGTGAGTGGCACTTATTGCACCTTGACAGAGAAGTTGCCATGCTAGGTACTGAGATTAAGATGACAATGAACGGCTTTTAATGGCATCAAGTACTGTGATGTAGAAGATGCCTATTATGAATGATAAGTAAAATTATATAATTAATAACAAAATAGTAGTTAATAATGGATGAGAAGGAAGAAGAGGACGGGAACCTGAACTAATATGTCCATGAATAAAAATGAAATTCAGAAGGATCAAAAGAAGAATAAAGAATACTATTAATTAAATCACATATTGTCCAAAAATGATGGCCTATCACATCAAGGATGGAAAACTTACATGAATATCAAGAAAATATTTACAGAGAACCACCCTCATTATAAATTTGAACAAAGGAAAGGAAAAATACTTTTTATTGTTTTTGAATTTGGTTTTTTAATATACACTAGTGATTAGTCACAGAACCCAGTGCATTCTATGTAATTTTTTTCTAATGATATATAGGCTAAACCTAAGAATATACCTTTAAGATTTTTTGAGTAAATGAACATGAATAAGGTGCCTCATAAGATAAAGGCCTTACCTCTTAACCTGGTGATTCCATTTCAAACTCTGAAACTCAAATAGAGAATAGCTTGCTGGAGGTTATTTTCTTTGTTGTATAGAACACACACACACACACAAATACAAACACACATAAGCACACACTCAGATGCACATGCACAAATTAATGTTTAAAAAAGAGAAAAAAGAACACATTCAAGAACAACAGTAAATCTGAAATCACCAAGGATTATTCAAACTGAAACATACATGCAAATAAAAAATCTGTTACTGAGAAGAATAGGGAATAAAAATAAAACCAGACAATATATAATTCTATATACAATAAAATATTATCTTAAAAGAGGGCATATTGTTATGTTCCCAGGTAATTAAAAAGAAACTTTTGTCAAAGTCTTATAAAAGCAGAACCCAACAGACAAACAAACAAACAAAAACTTGTAAAAGTGAAATTAGTACACGTAATAAACTGTAAGAATGCATCCAATAGCATCAACAAATATTGAATTATTTCATAAAATTTTATTTAAAAACAAGTTCAGACTAATATATTTTAACTGAGAACATTTAAAATAGAGAAATCTAGCATACTAAGAAAATTATTTTTTGCTAAATAAGATATATAAAGGTATAAGATAAGAAATGGCTATAATCAAAACCAAACAGAAACAAACAAATAATCACACACCCACATACACATTAAAACAAACAAACAAACAAAAAACATGAACCTTAGGTATTGGTAAAATAACAACAAATTAAACACATAATGATCAGAAGGGAAGAAGATTAGAGGCCCTAGCAACACTACATGAAATGGAAGGAAAACCTCAGACATGTTTTCAAAGTAAGGGTAGTTTTATAAATTTAAAACCAGCTCTCCTGCCTGGGATTAGGTAGATTAAGAAGGTCTGCACTTCTCTCTTTTCATTTAAGTCCAATTCCCCAGTCTCTCTCCACTTCTGCACCAGAATACTTAAGGCAGACTCCCCATCACCTCATCAGATCCCATAGATCTTCCACTGCTTCTCCCTTTCCACATACACACTAATTGCTTTATCTCATCTGCCAACTCCAACAGGCACTCCCTGAGATCATATGGGACATTCTTGCTAAAGAATCAGGCAGACCAACTGCAGATCTTCAATACTTCCTCTATTTCTCTAAGTCTTATCCCCCAGTTTCATCCCCAACTCTCTGGTAGCACTTTTGTATGCATTCTTCTCATATACTGCTCCCATTTCCAGGGTCTGAACATGAAAGATCATGGTAGAACACCCAGTTTTCTTTCATCTTACAAAGTTCCACCAGTGTCTCCAGCCCATTCTCACTCCTAAGTCTCAGGTCTCAATAACTAGAGACACATTTTACCTGAAACTTCCAGCGCTCACCACTATCAGGACCATGGAAAACATTTTACAGGCAATATACAGTCCTCACACCCTCCTAATAACCAGAAAGAAAAGAGGAACCAAGGAGGGGGGTATAGCTACCCAACAAAGATAAGACCAGATATTAGCACCTTGAATTACAGTCTTCCCAATCCCACATGCCTGAATGCCACTTAGAAACACAATTAATAACATCCAGGAGACCAAGTCTCCACTAGAGACCAACAATCATATCATATCATATCATATCATATCATATCATATCATGTCATGAATATTCCAACATATTTGAAGAATAAAGGACCTTAAGTCAAACTTTTCAAATATGATAGAGATACTTAGGTAAGAATTAAATTCCTTAGAGAAATCTATTAAAATACAAACAAAAAGTGGCAGAAAAGAAATAAAAATATTAAACACCTGAATGTGGAACTAGAATCCATAACAAAACCAAAAGTGAGGAATATATACAAATGAAAATGTATTTACTCTAACAGGAACCACTAAAGCAAGCTTCACCAACAGAATACTAGAAATGAAAGTGAGAATCTCAGGCACTGAAGACATGATAGAAAAAAAAATATTTGATACATTGGTCATATGAAATGTTAGCACAAAACATCCAGAAAATCGGGGGAATTATGAAAAAAATCTAAAACTAATAAGAATAGAGGAAGGAGAAAAAAACACAAAATATAGGTCAAAGAGAAATATTAGACCTAGCAAGGTACAAGGTACAAGAATTAGACAGTAGAAGGAGATCAAAGAGATAAAAATTCTACTTCAGATGGAATCAAATGTCTTTATTGCAAAAGATATGATAATATACATATGTGATCCAGGAAACTCCTACACTTGTTAAATGCATTTAACATATAGAATATCAAATAGATTCAACAAGAACGAAAGTCACCTCACCATATAATAATCTAAACACTTAAACCTTCAGAACAAATAAACAATATTAAAACCTAAGAGGGAAAAAGGCCAAATAACCTTAAAGTCAGACCCATTAAAATTATACTTGTCTCCTAAATGCAGACTATAAAAGCAAGAAAAGCTTTTACGTATGTGCTGCAGACTCTAAGAGACCACAGTACACATTTAAAAAAAAACAAAAAACAAAAAACAAAAAACAAAAACCTTCACTGACCGTGACCAAAAGGCCTCTATCCAAGAGATCTAAGAATGGCTAAATAGCCATGAACTAATAAATGAAATATATCATATAAACAAACTGAGAAAGAAATCATCTCATTAGGTGCAGAAAAAAGCCTTTTACAAAAGGCAATGCTCAGTAGAAAAATAATAAATAATAAATAATAAATAAATAAATAAATAAATAAATAAATAAATAAATGAAAGGCAGTTTACAGGAAGCCCATAACCAACATAAACCTAAATGGAGAAAGACGTAAAGCAAGCCCACTGAAAATTAGGCACAGGACAATTTAATCCTTAGAATGTCTAGAAAGACTGTCTGCTCTCTTCATCCTTATTCAATATAGTAATTGCAGTCATAGGTAGAACAATTAGACAGTAGAAGGAGATCAAAGAGATAAAAATTCTACTTCAGATGGAATCAAATGTCTTTATTGCAAAAGATATGATAATATACATATGTGATCCAGGAAACTCCTACACTTGTTAAATGCATTTATCAAAGTAGCTAAATATAAAATTAACTCAATAATTCACATTTCTTCTAATGAAAAATGTTTGGACAAAGAAATTTTGGAAATCAATATCTTTCACAATACCTTCATATAATAAGAAATACTTTGCTGTAACCCTAATCAAGCCAGTGAAGATCATGAATGATAAAAACAATTCATTGCATAGAGAAACTAAAGAAGATATAAGAAGATGGAAGGAGCTACCAGGTTCCTGAGTGGGTAGGATTTGCATAGTGAAAAAAGCCATTCAATCAAAACCATTCTAAGGATTCAGTGCAATCCCTATCAAAATTCAAACACAATTCTTCACAAATCTGGAAAAAGACAGCTTTCAGCTTTATTTGGAATCAAGTACCCAGACACCCACACACACACACACACACACACACACACACACAGAGCACACCACACACAAACAAAATACAGGGTAGTTGGACAACCCTGGATAATTAATAATTAATAATAATAATAATAATAATAGCTGTAAGATGTATAACCATTTCAGATTTAAATTTGTACTATAAATATATAGTAACCAAAAGGAACAACACAGTGGAACCAAAGTGAAGACCCAGACATATATCTACATACCTATCAACACAATTTTTTTTATGAAAAAAGCCTGAAATATGAACTAGAAAAAGGAAATAGAATCTTCAACAAATGTTGCTGCACAAACTGGATGTCTACATGTAAAATAATACAAATAGATTCATATTTATCACTCTATATGAAACTTAAGTTCAAGTGGGTCAAAGACCTGAACCTAATACCAGATACAGTAAATCTGTTATAAAGGACAATAGGGGTTATTCTTGAACTCATTGGTATAAGACAATACTTCCTCTTGTGTAAAAGTTGGGGGAAAGATTAAGGAACCCCAAGGGGATAGGAACTCCACATAAAAGACCAACAGTGTTAGGTAACCTGGACTCTTGAAGGCTCCCAAAGACTGAAACACCAACCAAAGAGACTACAAGGTCTGGATCTAACACCCCCTAAGCTCTCACACACATCTAGCAGATGTACATCATGATCTTTATGTAGGTACCCCAACAACTGCAGTGGGTACTTACTCTGAATCTGTTGCCTGACTGTGGATCCTGCTCATCTAACTGGGCTATCTTGTTTGGTCTCAGTGGAAGATGATGGACCTAGTCCTGCAGTGATTTGAAGTTCCGGGATCCACTATTCAATACAAACAATACCATTTGCCTCTTACATACTTGCCAAAAAAATTCAACAAGACAACTGTTGCTTAGACATAGCCAAGAACTTGGACAAAGTCCCTTCCAAGGAATTGCCATTTGTGTGAATATTCAAGGAGAAAGGGGCTTCCTGTGCCAATGTCCTCCTAGGTACAGTGGGCTGATCTGTGAAGCTGCCACTAATTCATGTAAATGGAATACCTGCCAACATGGAGGCACTTATCATAAAGACTCTGAGCACCCTGTCAATATCTGTCATGCTGGATATGCTGGAAGGTTCTGTGAGACAGATCCCAATGAGTGTGCTTCCATGTATGCCAGAATGAAATCAATGGTTACTTTTGCTTCTTATGCCTGGACACCAAGGCTGGCATTATGATTTGGAAGTGGTGAATGTGTTTCTGATCCCAGCATCAATGAGGATCTCAGCACTCTAAACTGGGATGTCTTCTCTGACCTCAGTGGGAGAGGATGTACCTAGTCTTGAAATGACTTAAGATGGCAGGGTAAGTTGTTTTCCTGAGTGGGACCACACATTCTCAGGGGTGACTGGGAGAGGGGATGAGGGAAGACACCACATGAAAGGGAAAAGTAGGATGGAGAGCTGCCATACAGATATAAACTGAGTATGTAAATAAATTAATGGGGAAAAAAAAAGACTTCCTGAACAGAACACTTTTAACTGAGGTCTAAGATAAAAATAAATATGATGACATGATTCTGAGAAGCCTATGTAAGGCAGAAGATAACTTATTTGAACAAATCAACAGCCTATTTAATGGGGAAAGATACTAACAATACTCTCTCTCTCTCTCTCTCTCTCTCTCTCTATATATATATATATATATATATATATATATATATATATATATATATATATATATCTCAAATGAAAGAAACTAAATATCAAGAAAACAAATCTATCAGATGTAAACAAATATTTCTCAATAGAGGAAACTCAAATAGTGAGAAAGCACTTAAAGAAATGTCATTTTGCCATAAGGAAAATACAAATCAAAATTACTTCAGTTTTCCAATTTATACCTATCATAATTACAAAGGTAAATTATACAAATGGCAGCTCATGTTGGTGATGATGTGGGTTAAGAAAAGTACTCCTCCACTGCTGGCATCAGTACTTTTAGAGCCACTATGGCAATCAGTATGTTGGTTCCTTGGTAATATGCTAATCAATATTCCTCGAGGTATAGCTGTATGACTCTTGACATATACTCAAAGAATGCCTACCAAAAGGACACTTGCACAACCCAACCATGTTCATTGCTGCTCCATATATTATAAACAGAAATTCGAAACAACCAATATGTGTTTCAACACAAGAATTGATAAAGGAAATGTGGCTCATTTATACAAGGGAGTATTATTCAGCTGTTTCAAAACTAATATCATAATATTTCCAAAAAAAAACCAAAAAACAAAATAAAGAGAGAATGAAACTAGAAAAAAAATAAACCTGATTGAGTTATGTCAGATCAAGAGAAACACATATGGTATCTATTTACATATGTGGATATTAGCTATTAAGTCAATGATAACCTATATATAATCCATAGACCTATAGAGGGCAGGTACAGATTAAGGAACTAGGAAAAACAGGAAGATCTCGTTAGAAAAGGGAAATGGAATAGATATTAATGGATAGATGTGATGTTCTAGAATGTGAGCATCAAGTAAGGATATAAATATAAATGAAGGCAATCTAAATGAAATCACAAAGTAATGGGAGAGATAGAGACTTGACTGTTCATATTTTGACACCAAACCAAGATTCCAATTTCAGATTTGAGTTACATCTAATGGACTTATTGGCCAAAGGGGCTCCACAGGAATCTCTAAGCAAGTCAGGCTATTGCCAAGACTACAGGTTGTTCACAAAATATTGACAGTAATGTCCCATTTCTGAAGGCAATATCTATTCAAAACATGGATATGTAGAGCTGGTACCTGTATTGAAATTTCTCCTCTGTGTTCCAGTGTCTTTGTTACACAAGATATTCTGCATAGTATTGAAAAGGAAATGTAAATTCCATGACATTCAAATCCTTTATCCACATTGGAATATTACCTTCAAGATATACGAAGGTAATGGTAGCACATTGTGGGAGTAATCAATCAACAACTGGTCTGACTTAAGACCCACTACAGATAAAACCCATATACAACATGTCTTTGGGGACCGAGAATCAGAAACCAGAAAGTCCAGGTATAAGAAGGAACTGAAATCATTTTAAATAAAATTCCCATTTGAATATGTGTAAAATAAAGTTTAAGTTCCAAAGACCTCCCTGGTTACTGACATCCTGATTTTCAGAGAGAGACATGTACATGGATAACTGACAGTCTAGTTAGCAAGGTGAAACATGAATGCTAGGCAAGTTACTCATCACAGTTGAATAATCCAACTTATCTTGTGAACAAGATAAGTGGTATGACAAAAACATATTCCTAATGAAGTCTCCTACCTCTAAATCGTGATTGGTGGAGAAACATAAACTGTAACATGGGACAGATGTTTGTGGTTTTCAAGTCTGAAAGCTCTGTATCATTCTGGCTGGTGGTTGCAGTTCTGTGACACTGATCAACCAGCAGTGGCTTGATTACGAGAAATTTTGTCATGTGCATTGACCGAGTATACAGGTTGTGTTGGATCTAAGTGGATCCATAACACAAGGACCAGGGGTAAAAATAGTAACGGAAATAAGTAAAAAAGAAAGGAGGGAGGGCAATAAAGAAGACAAATGGAAGGAAGGAAGGAAGGAAGGAAGGAAGGAAGGAAGGAAGGAAGGAAGGAAGGAAGGAAGGAAGGAAGGAAGGGAGGTTTGTCTTGCTGTTTGCTTTGTTTGGGGGATCTGGTGTATTTGTTTTCTAGTTTTGGAGCATGATGCTGTTGTATTGGGTTTTGAGTTGTTTTTTTTAGAAAGAACTTTATACTTGACTGAGTCCACAACAGGAGACAATCTGGATAAATTTGAGGAGGGAAGAAATTATATGATCAAAGTATACCTAAATTTAATTAAAAGGAATAAAAATCTTAAGATTGAATACAATATTTGACCACAAAGTTTGAAATCTGGTGTTGGGTGAATGCTATCTATTTCATGAGCGTCTTTCTTTCAGTCTCTGGTCTCTTTCTACCTAAGCACCAGTACTGTAATCAATATTAAAATTTTTTTATTATTATTAAACTTTAACCTTGTTTTATACAGACTCATTTTTAAACTCTATCTTTCAATAAAATATGAATTTTTGTTTATCCTAAATAGAGGACTCTATAAAGAGCTTGAACTCCCACAGTGAGCTATAACAAGCTACATTTCCATTCCTGGATTTGTCTGTTACTGACTAACTCAAAATAATTATTCTACAATATTCCAAAATCAAGGAAGAGGGAGTAATTTGTAATCATATGCTATGTTGTCAACATTAGTTAGCTTTCTGATCAAGATAAAGAAAAATAAAACAAAAGATAAAAAATAATGTTTGAACCCAAGATATCTTTGCACAATATTTAAAAGTATTTAATAAAATACTACTTAGGAAATTTAATGTCATATTAAAACATGATTTGCTGAAAAAAAAAGTACTAATCTCAGCCTTGAAAAAAAAGTTCCATACACATTATCAAAAAAACTTGACACCACACAGCAACATTACAATGGGTAAAACATTTATGAACATTTTTTATGTTATATAAAAGGTTTTCTTTAATTCATGACAGACTGAACCAATTACATAGAGAAGAAACTTCAAATACTTCACAATAAGAAAAGGGCATGCGTAACAAACAAAAGCTGACATTTTAAATGAAATGGAAAAGCTGAATACTTCCACTCTGAACCCTGATGCAAGACAAGAATGAACATTCAACAATTTTCAACAGCATAAGCAAATAATAGCTAGACTAGTCAGGCTACAGACAAGGTCTTTTTAGTTGGTAAAGTTGTCACAATTTTTAGATGACATGATTATATATATATATATATATATATATATATATATATATATATATATATATATATACCAACCCAGATAATATATCTATCAGACTTAGAAATATAGCAAAGTTTTAAAATACAAAGTCCATATAATAATTGATATCACAAAAAAGAATTATCTGAAATAATAGTTAAGAGCCCCAATTACACAAACTGAATGTATTATCAATTCACTTAACCACTTAGGTAAAATATCTCTACGATGAACCTGTCAGACATTGAATAAACCAAATGAAGCAAACAGAAAATATAGATGTATACAAAGTTAAAAGCTTGAAACAAACATGATCATTAAATAGTCACACTGCTGAAATTTACCTACAGTCTTAGTGTATTACCTATAATATTCTTCACAAGTTTAGAAATAATGTTAAAATCCTTGGAAAGACAGGCAAACCTCTAATTAGGAAATATTTTGGTCTAAAGGAAGATGTATGGCTTTAAACCATTTGAATTCAAAATACACTAGAGTAGGATTGATCTAAAACACATTATGTAAGTGGAACAAAATAGAGAACCTAAAAGTGCACATCAAAAAATAGTGTACTAAGCCGGGCGTGGTGGCGCACGCCTTTAGTCCCAGCACTCGGGAGGCAGAGGCAGGCGGATTTCTGAGTTCGAGGCCAGCCTGGTCTACAAAGTGAGTGCCAGGACAGCCAGGGCTACACAGAGAAACCCTGTCTCGAAAAAAACGAAAAAAAAAAAAAAATAGTGTACTTAATTCACACAAAGTCTAACTATTGTTTCCTCCAATAATGCCAGATGTGCACCCATAAATTCTCACCAACATGATTTTCCAAACATGATCTAATGAGTATAGCAATAGACGTATCATAGTCAACAAGGAAAAAAATCTATGAGACATCGCCCTTACACAAAGAACTACAGGCAACTGAAGAAATCTGAAAGTGGGAGAGGTGGCCCTCCCCAAAGAAGAGCACTCCAACTGAATGTCCAGTACCAATTGAACAGCCCTTAAAATATGCGTACAAGTACTACAGATATATGATATGTATACATATATGCATGGAATAACAATTAACAAACAAAAAGACCATCAATTTCATGTCAACATAGGTCAGTAGATGGGAGAGTTTCAAGAGACGAAAAGGAAAGGAGAAAGTTTGTAATTGTGTTTTAATCTCAAAAAAAAAAAAAAAAAAAAATTCTCAGCAACTTGCATTGGATTAAAAAGCCAGTCTTCTAAATGGTGGAAGAATATTCAACCATACAAATGCAAAGGTATCAATCAATCTCTTACTTCTTACAATCACCAAGTCAAACAAATTAATAGCTCACATGTTAGAGTCAAACATTTTAAAGCCATAGAAGAAAACAAGGTAAACACTTCATGTGGTACAATCGTTAAATGGATATAAAGATATAACAGAGTGTAATTATTAAAATCTTCTTAATTAAAATTAATTTAACATGATAAGCAATATTGTAAACATGACAACATCTAGAATCACCTAAGAGATGGCTCACTCAGCCTGCCAGTGGGAGATTATCTTGATTAGATTAAGTGATGTGGGAAGAGTCACCTTATTTGTCAATGGAATTATTATCTCAGGAGACTGAATTGTGTGAAATGGATGGACCAGGCTGATACAAGCGGGAAGGCACTCACTGTTCTCATCTCCTGCTTATTTCAATCTTCTGCTGCACTGACTTCCCCACAAGACAAAATGTACTTTGAACTGAGAGCTAAAATAAACAGTTCATGCCTTGGATTTTTTCAGGCTATTGTTAATCACAGAAACAGAAATATATCTAAGACAGTAGTTTCATTTATTTGTCCATTTTTCCAATTATAGGAAGAGTCTTGAAATATTTCTAAACAATGAATCTAAACAATTTTATCTAAAAAGATAACCAATGGGAAAATTAAAAATATAAAAAAATCCACATTTTTTTTTGCCTTTATGTTCTGAAAATCCATCAAATGTGACACCTAAGATGAAGGTTGTAATGGTAAAATTATGTTCTTAATTTTATAGAAGAAAATAAAATAAAACTTTAATATCTTAACTATATTTATCAACTAAAACAGAACAGTACATTGACTTATAAGAAGAAAACTGGTGTTGTATGTTGTAGTCCCATCCTGCCCTTTAAGTCTAAAGAGTGCTCAACAAATAAGTTAGTGCAATCATGTTGATTTCTTTTGTTTAAAACCAAGTCTCTTTTCTTGGGTCATGAAAGTTCTCTAATTCAATTTCCTAATCTGAAGTTGATCTTTGAGTTCTGCTCTCAAGTTTGACATGGAATATCAATTTAAATCTACAGAAAAACTCACACAAAAATATTCTTTGGATTTTGTTCCCAGCCCATTTAGAACATTTTTTACATCTTTCAGATTTACTTGAGTCATTTTATGACATGTAATATTTTAAATTTACTTAGACGTCTCCTTTAATTTAATTCCATCTTTGTTCTCTTTATTGTTTTCCAAATTATTACAAATGAAAATTCATCAGAATAAAGAATATGTAAGTTCCTTAAATTGCTTATGGGCATTGTACTAAATTGTTTATAACAACAGATAAACTAAGTTCACCTTGCTGTCCTTAAAGGTGATTAAAAGTGACCTCATTTCCATTTTCTAAATTCAATTTGGTGACTACAAAGGAAGGAAGGAAGGAAGGAAGGAAGGAAGGAAGGAAGGAAGGAAGGAAGGAAGGAAGGAAGGAAGGAAAGAGAGGGGTTTTAGTCTTATAAACAAAATAAAAATGCACTTAAAATTAAATTCCAGTGTAATTTTGATAAAGGTTTAGAAAAAAAAAAAAACAATAGAGGTGGGAAGTTATATGTCTTAGTAATGACCAGGAAAAGGTGGGTGGACAAGAAAGAAATAGAATGCATTTTAGTTATCATGAAAGCAAGCAGGCTTGAAGCAGCACAGGGAGATAGGAAAACCACATGAATATGGATATAGAAATAGTTCCATATACTACCGTGCAGTTGATGCTTTTGCTTCAAAAATGCTAGGGCAAATAATACTAATGCAGACATTACAGACAAGAAGACTCCCTGTTTTGTTGTTGTTGTTGTTTTGTTTTGTTTTATCTTTTTCTTTTTTCTTTTTTTAATTAGATATTTTCTTTGCTTACATTTCAAATGTTATCCCCTTTCCTTGTTTCCATAGAAAACCTCCTAAACCATCTCCCCTTCCCTTGCTCATCAACCTACCCTCTCACAGTTTGCTCTCCTGACATTCCCCTATACTAGGATATTCAGCTTTAACAGGACCAAGGGCCTATCCTCCCATTGATGTCCAACAAGGCCATCCTCTGATACATATGCAGCTGGAGACATGGGTCCCTCAGTGTGTTATCTTTGGTTGGTGGCTTTGTCCCTGGGAGCTCTGGGGATACTGGTTAGTTCATATTGCTGTTCCTGCTATAGGGTGGCAATATCCTTCAGCTCCTTCATTCCCTCTCCTAACTTCTCAGTTGTAATCCTCATACTCAGTCCAATGGTTAGTCTCAAGCATCCCCACCTGTATTTGTCAGGCTCTAGCAGAGACTCTCAAGAGATAGCCATACCAGCCTCCTCTCAGCAAGCACTTGTTAGCATTCACAATAGTGTCTGGAGATGGACCCTCAGGTGGGACAGTCACTGGATGACCTTTGCTTCAGTTTGTGCTCCACACTTTGTCTCTTTATCTCCTCCCATGTGTATTTTGTTACCTCTTCTAAAAAGACTTAGTATCCACACTTTGGTCTTCCTTCTTGATCTTCATGTAGTCATTGAATTATGACTCCAGAGAACCAAATAACCCTATTAAAAATAAGGCACAGAACTAAAGAGAGAATGTACAACTATGGAATTCCTAATAGCTGAGAAGCACCTAAAGAAATGTTCAATATCCTTAGTCATCAGGGAAATGGAAATCAAAACAACCCTGAGATTCCACCTCACATCAGTCATAATGTCTAAGTTCAAAAACTCAGGTGACAGCAGATGCTGGCAAGGATGTGGAGAAAGGGAAACACTCCTCCATTGCTGGTGGGATTGCAAGCTGGTACAAACACTCTGGAAATCATTCTAGAGGTTCCTCAGAAAATTAGACATAGTACTATTGGAAGATCCAGCAATACCTCTCCTGGGCATATACCCAGAAGATGTTCCAACTTGTAATAAGGACACATGCTCCACTAAGTTCATAGAGCAGCCTTATTTATAATAGCCAGGAGCTGGAAAGAACCCAGATGTCCTCAACAGAGGAATGGATACAGAGAATGTAGTACATTTACACAATGAAGTACTACTCCCCTGTTAAAAACAAGGACTTCATGAAATGCTTAGGTAAATGGATGGAACTAGAAAATATCATCCTGAGTGAGGTAACCCAATCACAAAAGAACACACATGATATGTACTCACTGATAAGTGGATATTAGCCCAGAAGCTTGGAATACCCAAAATACAATTCAGAGACTCCCTGTTTTAGCAGCAGATGTTCTTTGTTGAAATAGCAATGAGTAAGGTAGACTTTCTGATTGGATCTGTCTTTAAGAAGTTTCCCATTCTTCTTCCAGACATTTTTTTCTTTCTTTTTTTTTTTTTTCTTTTCTTTGAGATAGGGTTTCTCTGTGCAGTCCTGGCTGTCCTGGAACTCACTCTGTAGACCAGGTTGACCTCGAACTCAGAAATCTGGCTGCCTCTGCCACCCAAGTGCTGGGATTAAAGGTGTGCGCCACTACACCCGGCACTTTTATTTCTTTTTTTTTTTTTTCTTTTTCCTTTTTTTATTTCTTGCAATAGGGACTCACAAATAAGATGAATAACTCTGTTTACAAAGTAACCTTAACTTCTTGCTTCCCTGTGATCTAGAGTTAAAAACTTATGATCCTGTCAGGTGTTTCTCAAAAACCACCCTGTGATCTTATTTAAATTCCCTGGCAATATTTTGAAGATAATAGCTTTGAAACTCTTTAAATTGGTTTATATGGCGACTGTCAATACCATGCAGTGAGGCTCTCTCTGAAAGCCCACATATACTAGCTCTGGTGTGTCTTACCTTCTTACTGGATTCCTCTGTATTTAGCTTTGTTTCAAAACTTATTAAAAATGTCTGTTAAAAAGTGTCTTTATTTATGTTTATAATTAGTTATTGTATGTGTGTGTGTGTGTGTGTGAACATACTGAATGTCATCCCAGCTGAAAATGTTATACCTGATGTATAATATTTATTGAGAGATATTTCATAAGAGAATTATAGTATTAATTAGAGGCATCACATTGAAGTGATGAGATATCCAAAAAGATAAGTGAAAGGAAGGTTATTCTTTCTCTCCAATTCAGCATTGCCTTTGCTATGGAGATGCTTGTGCAGCAGGCTATGGGAAATATTTCAGAGATAAATTCATGCAACACCTCATAATTTGTTAAACATAATGCAACCCAAGGTACTCATCTGATCTTTTTTTCTAAATTAATAAGCAACATTGGCCTACTAAAATAATATCTTACAGTAAAATCTATGTCTAGGATGATTGTTCTTTATCATTACGAATTCTCAAACTGTCTTCATGGTACAGTAACAGAACTGCTTTAAATAGTATCTGGTCATGTAAACTAAGAAAAATAAAACTATGTGCAAGCATATAACTGTCTGAATGTACAAGAAATCCACATTAGTGATTAGTGTTTTAAATATAGAAAAATGCCACATGCTTTTCTTCTACAAGCCTGTCCACTAAGGTTTCCTTTAGAGATAGTATGCTTCATAAATTCTTGAATTTATTTTCATATTATTTTTTACAGGAAAAATTTTATTTCTTGGGTGATTCTTTTTTTTTTTTTGCTTTATGTAGGATCTTTAAGAGTAGCATTGAAGTACTTTATCATAATTACTTTATAATCTTCAGAAAATGAGTCTAGCTATTAGCATATATGGATTGTCCTTTACCCTGATTTTCAAATGTCCCTGGCACTGGATAGGGCTTTTTCTTCAGAACCGTTATTTATTTATTTTTAATATTCAGTGATATAATATTCATTTTTCCTGGACTTAAGGCAAATTTTACAAACTAGTCTTTAACAGAACTAGCTACGAGGCTATTTAAAGCCACTGACATAGCTGAAAGATAAGAAAGTTGGCTGAATGCAACTTCAGTTTAAGTGGTGAAGTTGAAGTCCTTGTACTTCTGAAGAACTGGGGGCAGGAGGGGCGGCAGTTGGTGCTCCTCTACTATCTGTGTTTGTTAATTGCTTGTAGCCAAATCAAAGCAAACTTTCTCCAATATTTATGGTGGAAAGTAGTTTTCTGTCTTCCAGTCAGGTTAAGGCCTGACACCTAATTACGAGATAGTGCTGTGATCTTTCTTGATGATTGCCTTTCAAAGCATTCCAAAATCCTTGGAAAAGATAGTCTTCCGCTGGAAACAAGCAAATTGCTTTTAAATTTTCCATTTCAGAGGAGCAGAGGAAAAACAAACAAACAAACAAAAAAAACCAAAACAACAACAACAACAACAAACCCCCAAAAAACAAACAAAAAAAAAAACACCTGTGGCTATAAGGCTCTAAAGATAGTGAGGACAAGGGTCCAAACCCAGGAAGAGGCCAGTTTCAGATTTGGTCACATAGAGAAAAGTTAAAGTTATCTTGGTCACTGTCTAAATTTTGCTCCTTTTCTAGAATAAAAGCTCAAGAAAATCACATTTTTCTTGTGATTTCAAGTGGACCCATGACAGTCCAAATTTTTCACTCACACTTCTAGGACATGCAAGGAGGTGAAATTTCCAATTCAGGCTGAGGGATTTCATTTCTACACATGGGCTCCCTCTTTAAACTGCTGGGCAGGTGGAAAAGTACTGACTACAAAATCATCTCCAGTCCCCTGGGGGAAGTAGGTGTAATTGTTTACTGCTTTGTGGGCCAAAAGTTAATTTAACTCCATTGACACTGCCAGTGTGAAGGGTTTGGTACCTACATGGTCTCCTCAAAAAAATTTATTGTTCTTTATAATGAATATTTTTGTTTTGTTCCTTGAAGAAATCTTAAAGACTCATCTACTACTCAGTATAGAACAGGATCATGACAGGATCCTCTTTAGATCACCTATATCACTACCTAGTATTTTATGTAACAATTGGTATTTTTAAAAATTTTACTTTTTTGTATAGAGTACAGAGGTCTTTTTTTTTCCCTCCCCTCCTCTTTCTTTCCTTGAAGTTCCCTCCCTCACTTCCATTCTTCCCTGGATAATCTCCTCCTCTGTTTTGTTTTTGTTTTTGTTGTTGTTGTTGTTTTTTGTTTTGTTGTTCTCTCTCTCTCTCTTTTGTTTGTTTGTTCTTTTTTTTTTTTTTTTTTTAGAAAAGAGCCTCCCTCACAACCACACTTGGAATAATTTGTTACAATATGAGTAGGTACCAGCTTTCTTATCAAGGCTTAAAGAGGCAACCCAGTAGGAGGAAAAGAGTCCCAAAAGCAGGCAAAAGAGTCAGAGACAGTCTGTGCTGTCATAGCCATAACACAGAGGATTTTCCATAGACCCATACAGGCTCCTTGCTAGTTGTTTCAGTTTCTGTGAGCCACTATGATCCCTAGTTAGTTGATTCCCTGGGCCTTGTCTTGTAATATCCGAGACATTCTTATTCCTACAATCCTTCCTCCCATTCTTGACTCTCCCTGCAATTGGATGAAGATTGGAACAGGACAAGAAGTATCAGGTTAGTGGAGTGGAGGGAGAAAATACTATAAAAGACAACTGAAATTCTGGGGCATTTCCAGCAGGCAAGATGCAAACACAGCACAACAGAAATTCCCTAGAATCTATGCGGGCAACCTTAGCCAGGACCTCTAGTAATGAGGAATATAAATCCCTAGATGGCTCTCTTCTATAACCAGACCATTCTTCCAATTGGGGAATTCAGAGACAAACCCAATCAAGAAACTTTCAACCCAAAATTTGTTCTTCCTACAAGATGTACTGGGATAAAAGTGGAGCAGAATTTGTGGATTGGTAAACCAATAACTTGTCCAACTTGTGACCTAGGGCATGAGAGAGACCCCATGTCTGAAACTGCCTGGAGGGATAGGAATCAAAAGATGGATAACTAAAGACTTAGAGTAGAATCAAGACAACTGAAAAAAAAAAAGTCACATTATGATTCCTAATGACATTCTTCTAGACTCATAGACTGGATGTTTTAAATCAGGGGTTCCACCAACTTGCCTTCTGCAACTCAGAGCCAGCAGCTTTTATAAATCACTACCTGACTGATACTGCTAGATATGGTCTATTTCCATGTCACCAACAATGTTATTTTCATGTTCCCTACTCCAAGATGGCCTTTGTCCCCCTATCCCCATAAACCTCTTGTTGCCCTTTATGCTCTGCACAGCATACTTGGCACTGACTCACTCAGAAATATTTTACTGATTAGTGCTAACACTGAAACCTAGCATAATACTCATCAGAGAGATGTCATCCAACAACTGATAAGAGCAGATGCAGAGGCCCCCAGTCAAATATTAGGAATTCATTCTTACATTCCTAAACCTAAAAATGTAGGGCTTTCTTTTGCTTTGCTTCTCCATTCTCCTCTGTGGAGCTGACAAAGTGAAGTTTGTCTGACCAATGATGATTTTCTTTAAAAACTAAGGTTTTTATTGAGATTCCATTTGGATCCATTCTTAAAAACTTTCATAAATGAGGTAAAAATTCCTGAGAGAATACTCCTATTTGTCTGTTATTATATGACAACTGTTAATCTCAAAGATGTGAGGAGAAATATCATTGACCCAAATTATTATGCCCAAGTTACATAAAGCAAGCAATTAATTAAAGTTGGCTTTTTTACACATGCAAATAGGCAGTCTCCCTAAAGCAGGGAACAAGAGATCCACATAGGACATGCAGAAGATAAAGTTTTAGTTTATTTTGGTTTGTTTTGCTTTTTAATAGCTCTAGAGTAGTGGCTTCCAAATAGGGAATTGACAGGCACATAGGCAGAATTATAGAATCAGAACATAACATGGTAGTCATAGCATCAGGTCAAAGCATTATAATAACCTTTAAAACAGAGGTAGGGCTGCAAGATAATCATAACAACTTTTTGACACAAGGGTATGGTTATCCTTTTCTGAAACAGGCAGTACAGAATCACTAGTAGTTAAGGTTTGTTTTGTATTTTTTTTTTAGAATTATTTTTTATTAGGTATTTTCCTCATTTACATTTCCAATGCGATCCAAAAAGTCCCCAATACACCCCCCCACTCCCCTACCCAGCCACTCCCACTTTTTGATCCTGGCGTTCCCCTGTACTGGGGCATATAAAGTTTGCAAGTCCAATGGGCCTCTCTTTCCAGTGATGGCTGACTAGGCCATCTTTTGATACATAAGGTTTATAGGTGAGATATAATCCAATCTTTGAGAAACCAAGGTGTAATCATCAAGCGGAATACATGTAGTTTATTTCTCAATTCTTCAAAAGGAAGACAACTAGTACAACACAGCCTAGGAGGGAGCCCTACAATTACCAGTAACACTAAGATGGGGACTATTCTCAGTTAAATAACCTTACAAGTCTACTTAAAACACACCCTGATTTTTGGAATTCATTTTCAGCATTCTAATCTATAAAGTATATTGACCACACACAAACAGATACATAAGATAAATTTTCTTTGATAGAGTACATAGAAAATTAAAGAAGTTAATAGAAAAAAATCATCTTACTCTTTCCATAAAAGAGGATTTTAAATCTTTTTATACCTGATAACAGATGGAAATTAAAATGTACTTAATTTGATGTACAGCTTCTGTCAGTATCAAGCCTAATGTTTATATCACAAAGGTCTACAATTCATTAATTGAGGCTTCCTGGTAAAATTTTATTTGACATTTCTTAGAAAATTAGCAGATTAAAATTAACCTTGAGAGGAACAACAATATGAATTAACTAGTATCTCCAGAGCTCCCTGGGACTAAACCACCAATCAAAGAAAACACACAGTGGGACTCATGGCTCTAGCTGCACATGGAGCAAAGGATGGCCTAGTCGGTCATCAATAGGAGGAGAGGCCCTTGGTCCTGTGAAGTTTCTATGCCCCAGTATAGGGGAATGCCAGGTCCAGGAAGTAGGAGTGGGTGGGTTGGTGAGCAGGGGAAGGGGGAAAGGCATAGGAGATTTTCAGAGGGGAAACAAGGAAAGGGGATAACATTTGAAATGTAAATAAAGAAACTAATAAAAAAAATAAAATTAACCTTGAGTTGCCACCAAAATATATACCAATAAAACTGTGCAAATGACCAGTTCCTCCATGTACTTTTGAAAAGATTCATAAATATTTCTAAACATATTTATTAAAAAGTAATGTTAGAAGAGTATGCAAGTTAAAAATGTCAATTACAGATTGTTAACTCATTCTACAGTAATTTTATGCTCCAAGTTTTGTAATTTTTTTTCAGATGGCTGGATTGCTCCTCTTAGTTTTCTGAGAAAGAAAATGTTATTAGGTTCAAAATATTAGAAAATATTTATCCCAGGAATATCCTGGATAAAAGAAACTCAGTGCTAGAAACTTAATGTTGGAAAATATATTTCTGTTCCATTCATCTGACCCCTTCATTTTACATCTGAAAAAACTGCTATTCACATGGGTTTGTCATTTTAACCAAGCACACACAAGTAGGAGATTGGTAGTAATTCTTCTCATTACATATTTTCTCAAATAACAATGCCTAGGAATTTCAAAATATTTAAAACACAGAAAAAATAAATTATGAAATAAAACTATACTTTCAAGGTAATAATAATATTTATAAAGAAAATTGTTTTGAGTGAAAGAGTCAGAGAATGCATGTAAGGTATGTTCAATATTTTTTTCAGGTATTTACAACAATGTATTTTAACTTAAAGTTATCTAGGTATAGTAATGTGATCTATAGCTCAAGTTATACTACCAATAAATGTAGTAGTTCAAGACCAGGCTGGGCAACATAAAAAGGTCACCATATAAAGAAGAAGGAAGGAAATGAAAGAGGAAGGAAGGAATATGGATTAAGGAAGAGGGAGAAGATAGAACAAGGAGGAGAAGGAGTGTCTGAAGAGCAGAAAGAATAAATGGGAAAAGAAGAAAGTGTAAAGGAATAAAGAAAGTAGGGAACGAAGAAAGAATGGTTAAGCAAGAATCAACGAGTTATTCTATAATTAATGGCAATAATATGACTTCATCAGCCAATAAAGTAAAGACAAAGAGATGCACACACTTACAGATATGCTCAGGAATGTATGATGTTTATTCAAAGCTCCACAATACAGTGGAAATAATTATACATTATAAACATATCAATTTTAACTATTTTAATTTTACATCATAAATATTGTCTCCATAGTTAATCTTAGACCCCATGTGTTTAAAGTATGTGTTCCATCTTTTAGAAAGAATTGAAACCTATGCTTTCAAAATCTTTGCTTCTAAATTATACAAAACTATTGATGCAGTTCATAGGTTGAATATCGCCAAAGGTCCATAGGTTGAAAATGTGCCCACCAGGATGCCCCTATTGGGAAATTGTGGATAACTCCAAGGGTGTAGTCTAATGAGAGGTTCTTCAGGCTCCTAGGAGGTGCCCTTGAGGGAGAGTTTGGGAGCCTGACATATTCTTTCTTTGTTTCCTTCTCATGATGCCAGTACTTTTATATATCATATGATCCCATCTTTTGGTGACAGCTTGCTACATGCCTAAATCCAAGGAGACAAATTATTGTAATCTGGCACTTAGAATACTATGATTCAAACAAAATTTCTTTATACATTAATCATTTTGTATGTTCTGTCTTAATAGTGTAAAGCTGATGTTACTAGTTCTATACAAAAATGTGCATAAGCACAAACTTGAACTCCTTCATTGACATACCGTACTCTGCTTGTGAATTTCTGCTTCCACATTTAAGCTTTTGTTACTGTTTCATAGACCTATAATATTCAAGCCACCATCCCTGATATCTACTACAAAGTGATTTCTACTTATCTGCTTCTCAAAAAAAAAAAAAAAATGACCCTTTAGACTGATTCAAGATGACATGGTGGCAGCTGGCAACAGCAGGAACAAGGATACTATCAGAGGAGCCTGTGAGACCCAGGGTGAATTTATGGGGAGATGACAGCATGGAGGTTTCACCTCTGCAGGACATGCTGTTACCCATGCTAGGAGAAGGAGAATGCAGACCTACCTACCCTAAGACAGCAAGCATGATTTGCATGAGAGGTGTAGAGCAGTTTAAAATGCATATGAACCTGACCCTGGACATGCTAACCTGCCACAGATCACCCCCGACTCTGGGCAACAGTAGGATCTCTCTCTCTCTCTCTCTCTCTCTCTCTCTCTCTCTCTCTCTCTCTCTCTCTCTCTCTCTCTCTCTCTCTCTCTCTCTCTCTCTCTGTATATATATATATATATATATATATATATATATATATATATATACATCCAAAAATCTAGAAACAGAGGAATGACTCATTGCAATAACTAGTTGTATATGAAGCTATTTGGGCAAACAGTTATATCATGTGAAATACAGCAATTCACAATGCCACTTTAATAAACAAATACAGGTAGAGATGTGGGAAGGGTCACAAAATGGAACTTTGTATGCACAGGAGAGGGGTAGAACTAGAGACGTTGAAGAGAAGACAGGTTGGGGGCATTGCTGTGGTATACAAAGGAACATGTGGTTTCTGAGTAGAGAGGCCAGGATGATATTCAATGCCTTCGAGCTTGTACAGGCAGATACCCGATCACACTGGCTGTAAGCAATAACAGGACATTCAGGATAAAGACGTGATCATTTTTTGGTTAAATCTTTCCACAAATTAAAAGTCAGTCTCTGTGGTCCATGATGCTACTACAGGCTGTGTTGATGCCATTATCTGTGATGCCACTGGAGGATATGTTGATGACTGTGGTCCAAGTTACTGCCAATAGCCCTGTTGATGTCCCTGGTCTGAACTGCTTCCTGAGGCCATGCTGATGGTTGAGGTCTGCGCTCCTGCTGGAGGCTATGTTGATGTTCATGATCAGAGCTGCCCCAGAAGACCATATTGATGTCTGACTCTTGTTGGCACTGGAGGCCACATGAGTGTCCGTTGTCTGTGCTTCTGCCAAAAACCACGTGGAAATCCATGATCCATGTTGCTATGGAGGTTAAGGGCAAAGAAGCTTCTTTTGCAGCCATGTGGATGCCTGCAGACTCATAATTGAGAATAAGCGACACTGAAAGCTTTTCTGGGCACAGGTGAGAGTGCAGACTATAGAAGCAACACTTCTTCTGGGACAGATGCCATTTCAGGATCCAGACCTCCAGGCACTTTCCCCACCAGAGGAGAGGTGTCTACCCAGAAGGGCTGTACTGGAGCAGGTGAGGGAGCCATCTTGGTTCCCGGGTCCCTCAGTGACTAGCATGCACAGGTGAGAGTAGGGACAACAGAAGCAACACACATTCTGGGACAGGCAGAAGCAACACAGATAATGGGACAGTTGCCATTTCGGGCACCAGACATCAGGGCACCTTCCCCGCCAGAGGAGAGGTGTCCTCCCTGGAGGGCTCTGACCACCAAAGCAGGTGAGAGACATCTTGTGTCCCATGGCATCCCTCTGAGACCAGTCTGTGCAGGTGAGCATGCAGACTGCAGAGGCAACACATCTTCTGGGACAGGTCCTGTTTTGGACCTAGATCTTCAGCCAGGATGCAGGTCTGAATGCCAGATATCTGTGTACCTTCCATGTAAGAGGAGAGCTTGCCTGCAGAGAGTACTCTGAACACTGAGACTGAGGAGAGAGCTACACTCCCAGGTCTGCTGACAAAGGCTAACAGAAACACAAGGAGGAACAAGCTCCAACCAGAGACAATATAACAACTAACTCTAGAGATTACCAGATGGTGAAAGGCAAATTTAAGAATCTTATAACAGAAACCAAGACCACTCACCATCATCAGAACCCAGCACTCCCATCTCAGCAAGTTCTGGATACCCCAGCACACCCAAAAAGCAAGACTCAGATTTAAAATCAGATCTCATAATGCTGGTAGAGGACATCAAAAAGGGCATTAATAACTCACTTTAAAAATATAGGAGAACACTGCGAAAGAGGTAGAAATTCTTAAAGAATTGCAGGAACACTGGGCATGGTGGTGCACGCCTTTAATCCCAGCACTCGGGAGGTATAGGCAGGTAGTTTTCTGAGTTCGAGGCCAGCCTGGTCTACAGAGTGAGTTCCAGGACAGCCAGGGCTACACAGAAAAACCCTGTCTCGAAAAAACAACAACAACAACAACAACAAAAAATTGCAGGAAAACACAAACAAAAAGGTGATAGAATTGAACAAAACCATACAAGACCTAAGAAGGGAAGTAGAAACAATAAAGAAAACCCAAAGTAAGACAACACTGGAGATAGAAACCCTAGGAAAGAAATCAGGAACCATAGATGTGAGCATCAGCAACAGAATACAAGAGATGGAAGAGAGAAACTAAGGTGCATTAGATTCCAGAGAAAACATGGGCACAACAATCAAAGAAATGCAAAATGCAAAATGATCCTAACACAAAACATACAGGAAATCCAGGACACAATGAGAAGGTGAAACCTACAGTTAATAGGAGTAGATGAGAATGAAGAATTTCAAGTTAAAGGGTCAGCAAATATCTCCAACAAAATTATAGAAGAAAACATCCCATACCTAAAGAAAGAGATGCCCATGAACATACAAGAAGCCTACAGAACTCCAAATAGACTGGACCAGAAAAGAAGTTCCTCCCAACACATAATAATCAGAACAGCAAATGCACTAAATAAAGGCAGAATATTAAAAGCAGTAAGGGAAAAAGGTCAAGTAACATATAAAGGCAGGTCTATTAGAATTACACCAGACTTCTCACCAGAGACTATGAAAGCCAGAAGAGCCTGGACAGCTGTAATGCAGACCCTAAGAGAACATAAATGCCAGCCCAGGCTACTACACCCAGCAAAACTCTCAATTACGATAGATGGAGAAACCAAAGTATTCCATGATAAAACCAAATTCACACAATATCTTTCCATGAATTCAGCCCTTCAAAGGATAATAAAGTGGAAACTCCAACACAAGGACGGAAACTACACCCTAGAAATAGCAATAATAATCCTTCAACAAACCTAAAAGAAGACAGCCACAAGAATAGTATCTATACTTTAACAAAAAACATAACAGGAAGCAACAATTACTTTAATTTCTAGCAGGAGTTGTTAAGGACTCTGTTTTCTTTACAGGTCTGGCCACAGTCATATAGAAACACAAACACAGATATAGACACAAGTACACATCAAAAGTCATAGGCACAGATACAGATACACATGCACATGGAGACACAGATACACACACACACATACATAATCACATGAACAGACAAATACATAGACAGGCACTCTCCAATGAGTATATGGGCAATATAAATTGGATTTGGTATACCTTGCTTTCTTCCTTCCATCCTTCCTTCCATTTTCCTTCCTTTCTTTCTTCCATTTTTCCTTTCTTCCTTTTTCAAAGCAGGAAGATATAAAGGTAGAAGTATGGACCTGGGAAGAATGGGGAACAACAACTGTGATCAGGGTGCATTGTTTGAAATTTACAAATAAACAATAGGGATATTATTATTTTGAGAAAAATGAAGAGAAAGTAAGTGACCCTTATATAGCAAATAACACATGCACACATATATACACAAACATATAAGCACATACACAAATATACAAAACACACCCAGACATCCACATACAGACACACATGAACATACACCTAAGCAGACACAGATATATAGATAAACAAAGACAGATACAAAAACACATACACATCAAGAGACACAGTCAGACAGACACAGACACAGATACACACGCCCATACAGACCCAGACACACATACATGCACTTACATACACAAGAAGATGAGCAGACACATACATAAACATGCATACACAGACACATAAACACAAATACACAAATATAGACACACGCATAAGCAGATTAAAAGACACTGGTTTGTCTTAGATATGAAAAGTTAGGTTTAGTATTTCAAGCAAAGGTACATTTTCCCTTGTAGCCAAGAACCATATTGAACTGCAGAGAAGACCAAACCTACGGATAATAGAAGTAGATGAGAATGAAGATAGGCCAGCAAACATCTTCAATAAAATTATAGAAGAAAACTTCCCAAACCTAAAGAAAGAAATGCCCATGAACATACAAGAAGCCTACAGAACTCCAAATAGACTGGAACAGAAAAGAAATCAGAACAGAAAAGAAATCAGAACAACAAATGCACAAAATAAAGAGAGAATATTAAAAACAGTAAGGGAAAAAGGTCAAGTAACATATAAAGTCAGGCCTATCAGAATTACACCAGACTTCTCACCAGAGACTATGAAAGCCAGAAGATACTGAACAGATATTATACAGACACTAAGAGAACACAAATCCCAGCCCAGGCTACTATACCCAGCCAAAGTCTCAATTACCATAGATGGAGAAACCAAAGTATTCCATGACAAAACCAAATTCACACATTATCTTTCCATGAGTCCAGCCCTTCAAAGGATAATAACAGAAAAAAACTAATACAAGGACAGAAAACATGCCCTAGAAAAAGCAAGGAAGTAGTCCTTCAACAAACCTAAAAGAAGACAGCCAACAAGAACACAATGCCAACTCTAACAACAAAAAAAATAGGATGCAACAACTACTTTTCCTTAATATCTCTTAATATTAATGGACTCGATTCACCAATAAAAAAAGATAGACTAACAAAATGGCTACACAAATAGTACCCAACATTTTGCTGCTTACAGGAAACCCATCTCAGGGAAAAAGACAGCAACTGCCTCAGAATGAAAGGCTAGAAACAATTTTCCAAGCAAATGGTCCGAAGAAACAAGCTGGAGTAGCCATTCTAATATTGAATAAAATCGACTTCCAAACCAAAGTTCTCAAAAAAGAAAAGGAGAGGCACTTCATACTCATCAAAGGTAAAATCCTCCAAGAGGAACTCTCAATTCTGAATATCTATGCTCCAAATGGAAGGGTAGTCACATTCATTAAAGAAACTTTAGTACAGCTCAAAGCATACATTGCACCTCACACAATAATAGTGGGAGACTTCAACACACCACTTTCATCAATGGACAGATCATGGAAACAGAAACTAAACAGGGACACAGTGAAACTAACAGAAATTATGAAACAAATGGATCTAACAGATATCTACAGAACATTTTATCCTAAAGCAAAAGGATATACCTTTTTCTCAGGACCTCATGGTACCTTTTCCAAAATTGACCATATAATTGGTCACAAAAAAGGCCTCAACAGATACAAAAATATTGAAATTGTCCCATGCATCCTATCAGATCACCATAGACTGAGGCTGATCTTCAATAACAACACAAATTATAGAAAGCCAACATTCATGTGAAAACTGAACAACACTCTTCTCAATGATACCTCAGTCAAGGAAGGAATAAATAAACAAATTAAAGACTTTTAGAGTTTAATGACAATGAAGTCACAACATAAACAAACTTATGGGATACAATGAAAGCATTTCTAAGAGGAAAACTCATAGCTCTGAGTGCCTCCAAAAAGAAACAGGAGAGAGCACACACTCGCAGCTTGACAACACACCTAAAAGCTCTAGAACAAAAGAAAGCAAATTCACCCAAGAGGAGTAGATGGCATGAAATAATCAAACTCAAGGGCAAAATCAACCAAGTGAAAACAAGAACTATTCAAAGAATCAACCGAATGAGGAGCTGGTTTCTTTGAGAAAATCAACAAGATAGATCAAGCCTTAGCCAGACTCACTAGAAGGCACAAGGACAGTATCCTAATTAACAAAATCAGAAATGAAAAGAGAGAGATAACAACAGATCCTGAAGAAATCCAAAACACCATCAGATCCTTCTACAAAAGGCTATACTCAATAAAACTGGAAAACCTAGATGAAATGGACAAATTTCTAGGCAGATACCAGGTACCAAAGTTAAATCAAGATCAGGGTAATGATCTAATCAGTCCTATATCCCCTAAATAAATAGAAGCAGTCATTAATAGTCTCCCAATCAAGAAAAAAAATCCCAGGACCAGATTGGTTCAGTGCAGAGTTCTATCAGACTTTCAAAGAAGATCTAATTCCAGTTCTGCACAAACTATTCCACAAAATAGAAGCAGAAGGTACTCTACAGAATTCATTCTATGAATCCACAATTTCTCTGATACCTAAACCACAGAAAGACCCAACAAAGATAGAGAACTTCAGACCAATTTCCCTTAATGAATGTAGATGCAAAAATACTCAATAAAATTCTCATTAACCGAATCCAAGAACACATCAAAACAATCATCCGTCCTGACCAAGTAAGTTTCATTCCAGGGATGCAGGAATGTTTTAATATACGGAAATCAATCATTGTAATCCACTATATAAACAAACTAAAAGACAAAAAACACATGATCATCTCCTTAGATATTGAGAAAGCATTTGACTAAATCCAATACCCATTCATGATAAAAGTCTTGGAAAGATCAGGAATTCAAGGCCCATCCATAAATATGATATAAGCAATCTACAGCAAACCAGTAGCCAACATCACAGTAAATGGTGAGAATCTGGAAGCATTCCCACTAAAATCAGGGACTAGACAATGCTGTGAACATTTTCCCTACCTATTCAACATTGTACTTGAAGTCCTAGCCAGAGCAATTCGACAACAAAAGGAGATCAAGGGGATATAAATTGGCAAGGAAGAAGTCAAAATATCACTTTTTGCAGATGATATGATAGTATATATAAGTGACCCTAAAATTCCACCAGGGAACTCCTAAACCTGAAAAATAGCTTCAGTGAAATAGCTGGATATAAAATTAACTCAAACAAGTCAATGGCCTTTCTCTACACAAAGCATAAACTGACCGAGAAAGAAATTAGGGAAACAACACTCTTAACAATAGTCACAAATAATATAAAATACCTTGGCATGACTCTAACTAAGGAAGTGAAAGATCTGTATGATAAGAACTACAAGTCTCTGACAAAAGAAATTAAAGAAGATCTCAGCAGATGGAAAGATCTCCTATACTCATGGATTGACAGGATCAATATAGTAAAAATGGCTATCTTGCCAAAAGCAATGTACAGATTCAATGCAATCCCCATCAAAATCCCAACTCAATTCTTCAACGAATTAGAAAGGGCAATCTGCAAATTCATCTGGAATAACAAAAAACCTAGGATAGCAAAAACTCTTCTCAAGGATAAAAGAACCTCTGGTGGAATCACCATGCCTGACCTAAAGTTGTTCTACAGACCAATTGTGATAAAAACTGCATGGTACTGGTATAGTGACAGAGAAGTAGACCAATGGAATAGAATTGAAGAACCAGAAATAAACCCACACACCTATGGTCACTTGATCTTTGACAAGGGATCTAAAACCATCCAGGGAAAAAAGACAGCATTTTCAACAAATGGTGCTGGCACAACTGGCAGTTAAAATGTAGAAGAGTGCTAATTGATCCATTCCTATTTCCTTGTACTAAAGTCAAATCTAAGTGGATCAAGGAACTCCACATAAAACCAGAGACAGTGAAACTTATAGAGAACAAAGTGGGAAAAGCCTTGAAGATATGGGCACAGGGGGAAAAATTCCTGAATAGAACAGCAATGGCTTGTGCTGTAAGAGGGAGAATCCACAAATGGAACCTCAAAAAATTGAAAAGCTTCTGTAAGGCAAAAGACACTGTCAATATAACAAAAAGGCTGCCAACATATAGGGAAAGGCTCTTTACCTATCTTAAATCAGATATGGGACTAATATCCAATATATATATAAGGAACTCAAGAAGGTGGACTCCAGAAAATCAAATAACCCCAATAAAAATGGGGCTCAGAGCTAAACAAAGAATTCTCACCTGAGGAATACTGAATGACTGAGAAGCAACTGAAAAAATGTTCAGCATCCTTAATCATCAGGGAAATGCAAATCAAAATAACCCTGAGATTCCACCTCACACCAGTCAGAATGGCTAAGATCAAAAATTCAGGTGACAGCAGATGCTGGCGAGGATGTGGAGAAAGAGGAACACTCCTCCATTGTTGGTGGGATTGGAAGCTTGTACAACCACTCTGGAACTCAGTCTGGTGGTTCCGCAGAAAAATTGGACACAGTACTACTGGAGGATTCTGCAATACCTCTCCTGGGCATATATCCAGAAGATGTCCCAACCGGTAAGAAGGACACATGTTCCACTATGTTCATAGCAGCCTTATTTATAATAGCCAGAAGCTGGAAACAACCCAGATGGTCCTCAACAGAGGAATAGATACAGAAAATGTGGTACATTTACACAATGGAGTAATACTCAGCTATTAAACAGAATGAATTTATGAAATTCCTAGGCTAATGGATGGACCTGTAGGGCATCATCTTGAGTGAGGTAACCCAATTTCAAAAGAACTAACATGATATGTACTCACTGATAAGTGGATATTAGCACAGAAACTTAGAATATGCAATATATAAGATACAATTTGCGAAACACATGAAACTCAAGAAGAACGAAGAGCAAAGTGTGGACACTTTGCCCTTCTTAGAATTGGGAACAAAATACCCATAGAAGGAGTTACAGAGACAACATTTGGAGCTGAGACGAAAGGATGTACCATCTAGAGACTGCCATATCTGGGGATCCATCACATAATCTGCCTCCAAACGTTGACACCATTACATAAACTAGCAAGATTTTGCTGAAAGGACACTTATATAGCTTTCTCTTGTGATACTATGCAGGGGCCAGGCAAACACAGAAGTGGATGCTCACAGTCAGCTATTGAATGGATCACAGGGCCCCCAATGGAGGAGCTAGAGAAAGGAGTTGAAGGGGTATGAAAACCTATAAGTGGAACAACAATATGAATTAACCAGTACCCCAGAGCTTCTGTCTCTAGCTGCATATGTATCAGAAGATGGCCTAGTAGGCCATTAGTAGAAAGAGAGGCCCATTGGTTGTGCGAACTTTATATGCCTCAGTACAGCGGAACACCAGGGTCAAGAAGTGGGAGTTGGTGGGTAGGGGAGTGTTGGGGGTATCTTATGGGGGACTTTTGGGATAGCACTGGAAATGTTAGTGAAGAAAAAACCTAATAAAAGAAATATATATAAAAGAATTGGGAACAAAACACCCATGGAAGGAGTTACAGAGACAAAGTTCGGAGCTGAGACGAAAGGATGGAACATCTAGAGACTACCACACCCGGGGATCCACCCCATAATCAGCCTCCAAATGCTTACACCATTGCATATACCAGCAAGATTTTGCTGAAAGGACCCTGATATAGCTATCTCTTGTGAGGCTATGCTGGGGCCTGGCAAACACAGAATTAGATGCTCACAGTTATTTATTGGCCATCCAATCACAGGGCCCCCTATGGAGGAGCTAGAGAAAGTACCCAAGGAGCTGAAGGGGTCTGCAACTGTATAATTTGAACAACAATATAAACTAGCCAGTACCCCCGGAGCTCATGTCTCTAGCTGCATATGTATCAGAAGCTGGCCTAGTAGGCCATCATTGGGAGGAGAGGCCCCTTGCTTGGTCTTGCAAATTTCATATGCCTCAGTACAGGGGAATTCCAGGGCCAAGAAGTGTGAGTGGGTGGGTAGGGGAGTGATGGGGAGGGTATGGGGTACTTTTGGGATAGCATTTGAAATATAAATGAAGAAAATACCTAATTAAAAAATGATAAAAAAAGAAAAAAAAAAGAAACTTCACAGAGGGTCTGGAGAGATGGCTCAGCAGTTAACAGCACTAATGTTCTTCTGAAGGTCCTGATTTCAAATCCCAGAAACCACATGGTGGCTTACAACCATCTGTAATGACATTTGATACCCTCTACTGTTGTTTCTGAAGACAGCTACAGTCTACTTATATATAATTAATAAAAGAAAGAAAGAAAGAAAGAAAGAAAGAAAGAAAGAAAGAAAGAAAGAAAGAGAAAAAGGAAGGAAGGAAGAAAGGAAGGAAGGAAGGAAGGAAGGAAGGAAGGAAGGAAGGAAGGAAGGAAGGAAAGAAAGAAAGAAAGAAAGAAAGAAAGAAAGAAAGAAAGAAAGAAAGAAAGAAAGAAAGAAAGAAAGAAAAGAAAGAGAGAAATAGAGAAAGAAAGAAAGAAAGACTCCACAGAAGGACCAACAGAGCCAGCTAACCTGGAATTTTGGGGGATCCCAGAAAATGAACCATAATAACAAAGAGCATACATGAGCTGGACCTAGGTCTACCTGCAAATATCAGATGTGCAGCTCAGTCTTTATGAGGGTCTCCCAGTAACTGAAATGGTGGCTGTCCATGAGTCTGTAGCTTATCTACAGATCCTGTCCTCTAACTGGGCTGTCTTATCTGACATTAGTGGGAGGGAATGTGTATGATCATGAAGTTTCTTTTATTGCCACGGTTGTGGGATACCAAGGAGATTATCCACTTCTCAGAAAAGAAGGGGTTCAGGATGGGAGGAGGGGCTCTGTGAGGTGAGTTTGGAGAAGATGGTCAGCTGCTATCAGGATGTAAAGTAAAGAAATACATAAATGAATGAGGATTCAAAAAAATTCCAAATATATAGGAATAAATAAAAATATTAAATAATAATGGTCTTATTTAAGGGTTGAAATCTACAGAAAGGAAGAAAAGAGGTAAGTATATAACTATTTTGCTTTGAAAGAATGTACATAATTTAAAATTAATAAATGATTTTTTCTGAATGTATTTGAAATACAATCTTTGAAAAATACTGGTTTTTGATCATTAACAAACCCTGAAGTGGATAAGTGACTTGTATGTTGCATTCATCGCTATATCTGGCAAATATATGGAATATCATTTATATGCTATGCAAAATGCATGCAAGCTGTTCTTCTTAATCTTCTATAATCTAATATACACACACAAGATACAATACAGAATACAAATTTGAGTACCTTCGGTGATATTTTGAACAGTTGCTGCTTTTTACTAAAATGAAATCCTAATTATTTTTTTATATGAAGAGAAATAAAAAAAGATCATAATAATACATCACAGATTTTGGTGTGCATTAGTATTATATTGTCTAACTGTTCTGTGGGTAGATAATATTTCACATACATGATAAATTCTGAATGAAATACTAGTATCATGTGGAGATATTATGTGAAATTCTACAAATTGAGAGTGTTATATGTTACAGATAAAGGACAAAAATTTAAAAAATAATGATTGCCTTGTAAAATGATTGTTGAGAATATACTTGCATTCAGTCAACTCTTTTACAATATTACTTGAGTACTATAATTACCAATGACAGCAGCTGTTCCTGTCTTGGCCAAAAGGGTGTCAAACTAGGTATAAATCTAAAAATGCAAATTTTATTGCTTCCTTTCAAAGCTACATTTGCACATTATATTTCAAACTATGAATAAATCCTACAGACTCACATTTCTCTCCCTTTTATCTGATCATTAATCCTCTTTATTTGTTAAAAACATGCTTTGGTTCTGTCAGTCTATAAAATGAATTTCCATATAACCCCATTAAATAACAAAGGTGTTTTTAAACTTTGATTTTATGATAATGATGATGATGGTCATGATCATGTCAGCAATTATCACAACTAGGATAATTACAAAACAGATAAGATATAATAATTATACTCATTGTGAAAACAACCTCAAAGTTTTAAGTGTTTACTTTGTTCATTGTAAGGAAGCAAAAGAAATATTTTACTGTGTCAGATAATTATAGCAAATTAGTACATATGAGCAGGTATTACAGTATCATTTATATTCATTGATTCAATATTATCAACATCACTAAGTTCATTATTAATGAATCATTTGGTCATTCAACAAGGTACTTCTTAGGGATAACCAAGTTACTGGAAGAGCATGACAAGACTGTATAAGCATGGCCATCATAGACACATTACTAGAACACATAGATGCTGTTTCTACAAAACTACTAGAAATATCATTACTTTGTTAGTAGTACTTCTGAAAGAGGAATAATGTCATAAGTGGTATCAAAGGAGATGTTGATATAATTAATAATGAAGATACAAACGACTCATCAGATTTGAAATGAAAGACTCATGTATTCTGATTTTGGCTAATATTAATTTAGGAGTGAATACATACCATGCATGTGCTTTGGAATCTGGGGAACATTTTCCAGGATGATACTTTCTAGTTCTATCTATATGCCTGCAAAAAATCATGATGCCTTCATTTTTAATAGCTGACTAGTATTCCATTATGTAAAGGGACCACATTTTCTGGATCCATTCTTCAGTTGAGGGACATCTGGATTGTTTCCTGATTCTGACTACTATGAATAAGGGTGCTATGAACATACTGGAGCATATGTCATTGTAATATTGCAGAATATCTGTTGAGTATATGCTCAGGAGTGGTATAGCTGCGTCTTCAGGTAGAACTATTTCAAATTTTCTGAGAAACACAAGAAAGATTTCAAGGGTGGTTGTACCAGTTTGCAATCCCACCATCAGGAGAGGAATGTTCATCTTTCTCCATATCCTTGCCAGTATCTGCTGTTGCTTGAGTTTATAGCCTTAGCCATTCTGATTGGTATAATGTAGAATCTCAGGGTCATTTTTATTTGCATTTCCCTAATGTCTAAGGATGTTGAACTTTTCTTTAAGTGCTTCTTATCCATTGGGAATTCCTCCATTGAGATTTTTCTGTTTAGATTTGTACCCCATTTTTTATTTGGTTGTTTGTTTTTTTGAAGTCTGAATCTCTTGAGTTCTTCATATATTTTGGATGTTAGCCCTCATCTGATGTAGGGTTAAGGAAGATCTTTTCCCAATCTGTAGGTTTCCATTTTATCCTATTAAGAGTGTCCTTTGACTGCTAGAAGTTTTCAGTTTAATGAAGTCCCATTTGTCAGTTGTTGATCTTAGAGACAGAGTCATTGGTGTTCTCTTCAGAAAATTTTCCCCTGTGCCAATGAGTTTGAGTCTTTTTTTCCCATATTGTCTCTATTAAGTTCAGTGTATATGGTTTTATGTAGAAGTCCTTGATCCAATTGGAGTTGAACACATTTCACATAGAAGCACTAGGAAAACAATATAGATATGAAAAGCTAAAATACATAGCACATGATTTAGAGAAAGTGAGGGAGAGTTACTCCACCTAGGGGAACAGTAACCAGTTAGTAAGAATGACCAAAGAAGAGCCACACCTCATGTTAAGTAAAAGAAGCATGCCTTGGTAAAAGCAGCATTTCAAGTCACTGCAATGAAGAGGCTCTCTGAAAATCAAGTGGAAGGAAAAATAGCTACTTTCTGACAAACAAAACATATTCATTTCAAAAGGAGGACAAGGGCTTGAGGGAGTAGCTCAGTTGGTAGAGTGCTTGTCAAGCATCCACAAGCAGCTGTATTTTACTCTCAGTATAAACAAAATACAGTGTTTGGTGCACACATACCAGCTCAGCACTAGAAGATGGAGGCAGAAGGACCAGACGCTAAATATGTTCAGGTGCATAGCAAGCTTGAGGGAAGCCTATGTTAGACTCTGTCTCAAAAACAAAAATAATAAATGAATAAGTAAATGAACACAGGGTAACTTTTATCATTATCTGTGCTGTTATAACAGGAAATTAATAAGTTAGAAGAATAAAATGACTTATAGTTACTGGCAGAATTTGATTAAAATAAACAATGAACATTTTATTGTAAGTTCTTGGTATGTTATTTTCATGATACTTTGTTGATTACTGGTTGTAGCCAAATGAGCCAAACTGTGATTTTGGATGAGTAGCATTTCCGTCATGAAGTTTTTCCATATATTTACCAACTCTTGCCTATCTATCTCTGAGACCTAACCCATGTGTCCCCATGAATGCTGAATTTCAAGAATATTTCTATTTTCCTAAGAAGGAGGGAAACATATGTTTCATAGTTCTACAATCTAGTGACTTATATACAGATGATTTTTCAAATAAAAATCATCTAGATTTCAGAAATTAACTTATCTGGTTTTCACCCTATGCACCAAGTTACTTTGACTTTGTATAGTTCTTTGGTAATATTCTTTGTGTTTATTAATAAAACATTTTGTCATGATATGGTCATTAGAAGACATGACCAGTTTAACTAATACTAAGGATATAAGCAAAGGTGGAAATCATGGAGATGAGGTAGAAAACCGATCCAGGATAAGAACTCCTCCCATACAGATGACATAGGACATTCTGTTAGATTAAAAACCCTCATGGGTTCAGAAAATGTTATCAATTTGATCACATGTACTCTGATCATACTTTGATCATACTGTAATTGTAGACTTCCATACAGCACAGACAGGACAGTCAGATACTATGAAAGCTGAAATAACCTTTCATATGTGTGCATAAATCAATATCATGCTCCTCTCTAACACACTTCAGTCAATTATCATTGTACTTAGATTAAAATCCACCGTCCTTATTGGTTGTGATGTAGTAATCCACATGCAAATATGCCAGAGTATCCTCCCCTCTAGACTTTCTTATCTACCATCACATTTCATCTAAACCTAAGTTTCTCGACTTTACAAAAAAAAACACTTAGTTTCTGATTAGAAATCCAGACAGATTTTACCCACTAAATCTTTCTTACCATGGAGCCGCAAGGTCTTATTTACATCTGAGATGAAATAAGAATTTCTAAGGAAGGTTTCTCTGACTTACTCCAAACTCCCAGTCACCATCTCTCATTTAATATTTACTTGTCCTTCTATTTCTTTGATCAAACATCAGAACCAAAGTAAGTTTTAGACAACTCACCATTTTTAATTATATTTTAACTGTCATAATCTTTGTTTACATGTAAGTACCACAAAAGCAGAAAATCTGTCTCTTTAGTTCACTACCTTACTCACAGAAAACAGAATATTACTTGTCACCTTTCAATTACGCAATAAATACTGTAAGATAAGGGAGAGCTTGAATGAGTAGCTAAATCACAACCAAAAATAATCAGCCTTCTAACACCTCCTCTGTTCCTCTGTGACAAAGCAGCAGCAGACAGGAGATTATAGATCCCTTAGTTGACAGAATTCATAATACCAACATTACTTTTCAACTTTCTATTAGAATTGTCCAGAGACAGCTATGTGAAATTTTATGTCATTGCCTGATAAAGAAAAAGAATTAAATAACTTGAAATAACAATTTTACCACAACAGGAGTTAAACCAATATCAATATTATTTAGGTAATTCTTTTTTTCCCCTTTCGATTTTTCTTGAAAATAGATTCTTTTTGTCATACAATGCATTCCAACCTCATTTCTTTCATCTACCCAGCATTCCCCTTTCCTCTGGATTCACTCCCATTCTGACTCCTTTCAGAAAACAACAGGCCTCCAAGAGACAATATTCAATTACAACAAAACAAAATACAATGAAACTAGTAAAAAGCCCTGACACCCAGGTTGGAAAAGGAAACCCAGTCTGATTGTATACCACTTTAAGTATATGCAAATAATAAGATCAGTTCTAGTTCAAGGAACATACAAGGCAATAAAAAAAAAATCTCTTAAACAATTTTCCTGGGACTAATCAGGATGACCAAGATAAAAGGAATGCCACACATTTCTCAGCTGAGCCTGATCTGAGCTTTGCATTAGCTCAAATGTAAATATTCTTACATTTGAGCCTATTTCCTGAGTCCTAGCCCAAAGTCAGATCAGATTACCACCAGAGCTTACATTTTTTCATAATATTACTTTATTTTTAATTTATTTTTTGCACTCCATATTCCATTTCATAACCCCCCATCCAACTTCCTACTGTTCCACATCCCGCACCTCCTCCCCACCTCACACACATGGATCCCCACCACACCCGACCTCTAAATTCCCAGTGACCTCCAGTCTCTTGAGGGTTAGGTACATCATCTTTGAATGAACCCAGACCCTAAAATCGTCTTGTGTGTTGGGGGTCTCATATCAGCTGGTGTATGCTGTCTGTTTGGTGGTCCAGTGTTTGAGAGATCTCAGGTGTCCAGATTAAGACTGCTGGTCCTCCTACAGGGTTGCCCTTCTCCTCAGCTTCTTTCACCTTTCCCTAATTCAACAACAGGGGTTAGCTGCTTCTGTCCATTGGTTGAGTGCAAATATCTGCATCTGAGCATCTGACTTTTTCAGCTGCTTGTTGGGTATTTCAGAAGGCAGTCATGATAGATCCTTCTTCTTCTTATTATTTTTTTTTATTTTATTTACATTTAAAATGTCCCCTTTCCTGGCTTCTCCTCCTAAACCCCCCTATGCCCTCCCCCCTCCCCCTGCTCCTCAACCCATCCACTCCTGCTTTCTGGCCCTGGCATTCCCCTACACTGGGGCATAGAGCCTTCACAGGACCAAGGGCCTCTCCTCTCATTGATGATCAACAGGCCATCCTCTGCTACATATCCAGCTAGAGCCATGAGTCCCACCATGTGTACTCTTTGGTGGTGATTTAGTCCCTGGGAGCTCTGAGGGGACTGGTTAGTTCATATCTTTGTTTCTCCTATGGGGCTTCAGCTCCTTGGGTCCTTGATTAACTCCTTTGTGTGAGCTTTCCAGCAGAGCTTACTTCTTCATCCTGGTCCAATGTCAAATTCCTGCCAAGTTTCTAGAAGTGGCCCCTCAAAGCTTTTCACACTGAAGGGCTGCTTTATGTTTTCAAAGGCGTTTTCTACATCTAAGAAAATGATCATTTTTTTCTCTTTCAGTTTGTTTGTAAGGTAAATTATCTTTACTGATTTTCCTATTTTGAAACAGCCCTGCATCTATAGGATGATGCACACTTATCATGGTGAATTATCTTTTTGATGTGTTCTTGGATTTGGTATGCAGGTATTTTATTGATTATTTTTGCATGCTCTTAAGGAAAATTGGTGTGTAATTCTGCCTATTTCTTTTTTTGTCGACTCTTTATGTGGTATGGGCATCAGAGTAATTATGGCCTCAGAAAATATATTGGATCATGTTTCTGTAAGACCCGAAGAACCTTATGCCCAGGGTGTCTCACTCACAGAACTAGAGACGGAGATCAATGCAACAAGCAAGGCCATCATGTTGGGGTCTTCCTGCAATTGGGGCAGAGGCGATTCCAAATCTCCTAAGCATACAGTTTTTATACAGTTTAAGGATAGACCTTAGTAGCAACATGAGTTGGTTTAAGCCCATTGTTGATGTGGACCTTTTCATTCCCCCCTTTAGAAATTGTAATTAGCCTCTCCCTTCCAGAGCAGCATTGATGGCCCCTAGTGAGGTGAGGTCTTAGTCACCAGAAGAGGGAACTAAGACATTTTTTGGTCCTTACCTACACCTGCCTTGTGGTCAGTCAGGACTTTTTTGTAAAGCTTGTTTTGCTGGGTCATTCCAAGAAGGGAGTGTTTGTCACAATCTTCTAGTGGAAGATCCCCAGTGTGCTATTCCAGCAAGGTCTTTCAGCAGTCATCTTATGTTCTCTAAGGTCACACATTCCCACATTTCTTCTGTCAATATTTTGTAGAAATATTTGGGGAATATTGACTTTAGCTCTTCTGTGAAAGTCTGGTATAATTCTGTTCTAAAACTTTCTGGTCTTAGGAACTTTGGTTGGGCAACCTTTAAATAATTGTTTTTATTTCAGAAGTAGTTATAGATCGATTTAAGTTATTCTGTATAATTAGTTTAGTAAACTGTACCTCTCTGGAAAATTAATCTTTTTTGTTTTCTAATATTGTGGGGGCACAAATTTTAAATTATGTACTTTTGACTCTTTGGATTATCTTAGTATTTGTTATGTCCACTTTTTACTTCTGATTTTATTAATTTGGATATTTTCTCTCTATCTTTAAGTTACCTTGGATAAAGATTTTGTCTATCTTGTTGATTTCCTGAATCAACTCTTTGTTTCACTGATTTTTTATTGGCTCTCTTTATCATCATTTTATTGATTTCATCTCTCAGTTTGATTGTTTCTTGCCATCTATGCCTGTTGGGTATACTTATTTCTTTTTGTTATATAGATTTCAGGTGTGTTATTAAAATTGCTAGGGTAAAATCACCTTTTTGGAGGGCAGTAATTATTTAATGTTATGAACTTTCATCTTAGCAGTGCTTTCATTGTGCACATGTGTTTGGCTAAGCTGTGTATTCTTTTTCACTTAATTATTTCTGTCTTGTCCAATTTTTCATTCACTAGAGAATTTTTCAGTTTCCATGAGATTGTAAATTTTCAGTATTTTCTTTTGTTGTGGATATCCTGCTTATTCTGTTGTAGTTTAATTGGATTCAGGGAGTTATTTCAATTTTCTTGTATATGTTGAAAAATGTGTTCAATTTTGGAGAACATTCTATTAGGTGCTTAGAAAAGGATATATTCTTTTGTGTTTGGGTAGATTGTTCTCTAAATATGCTAGATCTATTTGAATGATATCATCTGGTATATTTCTTTGTTTAATTTTTGTTAGTATGAACTGCCCTTAGATGAGAATGGGGTGTTGACATTTCCCACTTTCTCTGTATGAGAACCAATAAGTGATTTAAGCTATAATAGATTTTTTTTTTTACAATAATGAGTGCCCTTCTGTTTGGACACATATATTAAGAATTGAGATGACATCTTGGTGTATTTTTCCTTTGATGAGTATGTAGTGTACTTTACCATCTTTTTTGCTTAAGTTTTGGTTTGAAACCTATTTTAATGAATATCAAAACAAGTATAGCAACTTTCTTCTTAAGTATACATGTTTTGGACATTTTTTTCAATGTCTATCATTGATGAATAGTTTTTTTTTTTTTTTTTTCTGCAACAGAAGGATAGAACTATTTTCAAATCCATTCCATTTTCTTTGCTTTTTTTTTTTTTTAAATTTGTGGATTGAGATTATTTATATGGAGAAATATCAGTGATCAATTACTATTTATTTCCATTATTTTGTTATTATTGTTGTGAAAGACCCCCGTTTCTGAGGAAACCCTCGCACAAGTCTTGGGATGATCCCCAATAACTAGAGAGAAAATTTCTTGATGCAATATTGCATGAGGTTTATTTGAATATTATCAGCACGCTGAAGCTGAGCTCATAACCCACACAGGGGCAGAGGAGATCGACCCCCAGCAGTTGCAGTTCAGGGGTTTTAAAGAATGAATCTTAAAGTAAGGGAAGGATAGGCTAAACATCATAAAAACCCCGGGGATTGTGACTTACAGCTCATCTCCCCCAGAAAGTGAGGGGAAGGTTAGATCACAGAGACTGGGGAAGTTGTGTAAACATTCTTAGTCCCTTTACACAATGGGTCAAATGCTTAGGTGGGTCACCCGGAAGTCACCATTCTTTCAGGCTGAGGGGAAAAGAACAAAGAACTCTATGTTGGGCTTCATTTCTAGGAGTCTAAGAAACACATTGAATTGGGGTCTTACAGTTGTTCTTGGTATTGTTTTGTGTATTTCCTTTCTTTTGAGTTTTCTGGTGTGAGATTATTTATTTCCTTTCTTTTCACATGTGTAGTTTTGATATGTGGTTTGCTTTTATTCCCCCTCTTTTTGCACCTTCTATATGGCTGGGTTTCTTGATAGGTATAGTTTAAATTTAACTTTATCATGGTATATCTTCTTTCTACATCTGTGATTATTGTAATTTTTCTGGCTTCTTTGATCTCTTAAAGTCTGCAGTAGATCTGTACAAGCCCTTGTGAACCTTAGAATCTAGATTGAAAAGACAGGTGCAATTGTACTATGTCTGCATTTATATGTCACTCAGTTTTTCTCCCTGGTACATTTTAATATCCTTTCTTTACTCTATATGTTTAGTGCTTTGAGGGGATTTTTCTAGTCCAAATCTATTTGGTGATCTGTAAACTTCTTATACCTCTATTGTCTTCTCCTTCTTTAGGTTAGGGATATTTTCTTCTATCATTTTGTTGAAAATATTTTCTGGGCTTTTCAGACAGGCTCTTCTCTTCCTCTAGTCCTCTTATTCTTAGGTTTGGTCTTTTCATAGTGTTCCAGGTTTTTAGGATGTTTTGTATTGGGATTATTTTATATTTATCATTTTCGGTGACCAATGTATCAATCTTCTTCTATCTTATCTTCAATGACTGAGATTCTCTTTTCTATCTTTGATTCCATTCAAGGTTCCTTTTTTAGTTCCTGTTTGAATTCCTGACATTTCATTTCCAGAATTTCCTCAGTTTGTGTTTTCTTTATTGCTTCCTTTTCCATTCTCAAGTCATGTACTGAACTGTTTTAGACATTTCTTTTAAATGTTTATCTGTGTTTTCTTGCATTTTTAATGGACTTATTCATCATCTTTAAGGACTTTCACTGCCTTTATATAGTTTCTTTTAAGGTCTTTTTTTGTGTGTGTGCTTCAGCTATGTTGAGTGATTCAGTGCCTACTTTCGTTGGACAGCTGTGCTCTAGTGGAGATATATTGTCCAAGCTCTTATGGATTATATTTTCACACTGGCATCCATTTGGATTTGGAGCGATTATAGTTATAGGGACTGATTTGTTGTTTTGTCTTTTTTGGCTTGGTGTTTTGTTCTTTGATTTCTGTTTCCTATCTGGATTTCCAGAAAGTGTGTTGCCTGTGTGTTCCCTGTGGCTGGCCTGCTTGGCTGGCTTGCATGTTCACAGGAAATGCCTGTTGATGTTGGAGGTAGGGGAGTCACATCGAGATGATCACTGGGATCCATAAGAGTAATAGAGAAAAAGAAAAGGGAAAATACAGCTTGTGTTCTATTTCAGTGCTAGGGAGGAATCTGAGAAATTTGGTATGCAGAAGGAACAGAACAGAGGTCTATAGGCAGGCTACCTGGTCCTCTGACAGGTATGGTCTGTGGTTGTGTTTGGGCTATCCTTTGGAACTAGACACTGAGATACAGGGATATGTAGTGGATAGGATTTCAGGAGAAGATGGTCTGCGGGATCCACTGTAGGCAAGGAAGAGGAGGAAATGCATCTCTAGCTTGTATTTTGTTTCAGTGCTCAGGAGGAGGGATTGGGGAAACTTATTTTTATCTATATCTTTACAGAATTCTGAAGATCAATTCTGATATTTTTAAATAATTGCTTGGATATCAGAGAGTATAAAAGACAAAACAATGATGACTATAAAATTGAGATACCTACTAAACTAAACCATGTACTTGTGATTTAGATATTGTGAAAATAAAATAGTGACATGGTTTTATTCCAAAGGCAAATTGAGATAGTATTGGAATATTATACACATTATCTCAAGTTCCAAGAGCAGTGAGTGATATTTCCATTAAGCATCCAATATACACTCACTAGTAAATCATTCTAGATTCTATTTCTTTGCCTTAGAAGTAAATGTTTATACAGTAGTACTACTGGCAGGTCCCGCAATACCTCTCCTGGGCATATATCCAGAAGATGTCCCAACCAGTAAGAAGGACACATGCTCCACTATGTTCATAGAAGCCTTATTTATAATAGCCAGAAGCTGGAGAGAACCCAGATGGCCCTCAGCAGAGGAATGGATACAAAAATTGTGCTACATTTACACAATGGAGTACTACTCAGCTATTAAAAAGAATGAATTTATGAAATTCCTAGGCAAATGGATGGACCTGGAGGGCATCATCCTGAGTGAGGTAACACAATCACAAAAGAACTCAAATGATATGTACTCACTGATAAGTGGATATTAGCCCAGAAACTTACTATACCCGAGATATAAGATACAATTTGCAAAACACATGAAACTGAAGAAGAACGAAGACCAAAGTGTGGACACTTTGCCCCATCTTAGAATTGGAAACAATTACCCATGGAAGGAGTTACAGAGACAAAGTTTGGAGCTGAGACAAATGGATGGACCATCTAGAGACTGCCATATCCAGGGATCCATCCCATAATTAACCTCCAAACTATCACACCAATGCATACACTAGCAAGCATTTGCTGAAAGGACCTTGATATAGCTGTCTCTAGTGAGACTATGCCGGGCCCAGCAAACACATAAGTGGATGCTCACAGTCAGCTATTGGATGGATCACAGGGCCCCCAATGGAGGAGCTAGAGAAAGTATCCAAGGAGCTAAAGAGATCTGCAACCCTGTAGGTGCAACAACATTATGAACTAACCAGTACCCTGGAGCTCTTGACTCTAGCTGCATATGTATCAAAAGATGGCCTAGTCAGCCATCACTGGAAAGAGAGGCCTATTGGACATGCAAACTTTATATGCCCCAGTACAGGGGAACGCCAGGGCCAAAAAATGGGAATGGGTGGGTAGGGAAGTGGGGTTGGGGGTATGGGGGACTTTTGGGATAGCATTGGAAATGTAATTGAGGAAAATACGTAATAAAAATATTTTAAAAAAAGAAATAAATGTTTATACAGGTTTCTTTATGCTCAGTACATCAAAATCTTCACATAGAGAATACATTCATCGATTAAATCTTCGTTATAGACCTTCTCACTCTGACTATAATTCCCTAAACACTGATGGGTCTAAGCATCCTCCTAAACATAGAATTCATCATAGACAGAAGATGATCGTAGCATTCTCACTGTAGACAGCAATCTCTTAGCCACTCTGGTGTCCTACTAATCACATTGGTTTTCTTTGTGGGAAAATAGATATAGGCATGTGCAGAATCATGACAGATTTAGCTGATAAGTAAGAGGAATTTTAAAGTCAAATGCAGAAATTCAGAACACAGGAAGCAGAACCAAAAGGAGTTATGTAAGGAGTGAAATGATTCATAGAACTTCAATTAAATTTCAAATTGATTTTGACTGATTTCTTTTCAACTAATATTTCCTGCCACAACTAGGATTTTAAAAAAAACTTGCCCAGCTTTGAAAAGTGGGTATAATCAGCATAGATAACTAATCAAATGTCAACTGTGCTATCTGTCCTTTTAGTGAAAAGACCTGTGTTGAAAGTTTCACTCCTTTAAAAGATTATTTTGCATTCTAATCATGGTTATGAAATTGTAACATTTTATTTAAAATGTCTTTTATTTATTAAAGAAATATACTGTTATTAAATATTCATTTAACCTATCACAAAGGCATGTAAGAAAATGAGACATGGTTTCCTCTCTTCTCTATATCACTACAAAACAAACTATTACAAAATACCTGATCTTCCATTAATTCCACTTTTTCAATTTATATCAGGGCACAGAACACTTTATGGGTTTCAGGCCTCATCATTTCCTATTTGGGATCTTCAAAACTACTTTTTACTTTCTTCTTTTTATTTTTGAAATTATACAATATTTGCAACATTTCTCTTGGTCCTTTCTTCCCCAGAAACTCTCCATTTTTCCTTACTCTCTTTCAAATTTATAGCCTCTTTTTTATTCTTTGTTATCCCATATACATGTATGTGTATGTATACATATTTGAAACTGGAAAATTAATTGGTTTGATCTTCAAGGGGAAGAAAATTTCTCTAGCTTACAGTATTTCTTAGTTACTTGCAGCTCTCTGTGAAGGCTTAAGACTTATTAGAGTTTTTCCTATCCACTTTGGTATGTCTGTTGATGTCATCATTGTTCACCTTATGTTTGGACAGTTATGTTGGTGAGACTATGGGTTTAGCTTCTGGTGCCAACAACGATGTGGCCTCATAACAAATTCAATAATCTTCTGCCTCTTACAATCATTTTGACCCTTCTTCTACAATGTTTCCTGAGTCTTAGCTGAGGGAGTGTTTTATAGATATTTATAGATTGGGACTGAGCTCTGCAACTTTGTAATTTGATTGGTTGTTTTCTGTAGGTATCTCTGCTTGTTACAAAGATAAGCTTCCATTTTGAATGGTTAAGACTACAATAATCTGTGGGCGTTAGGACAAATGTTTAGATTGTTGTTAAAATTAAACTGCTTAACTAAAGTGTTGTAGTAGGTTCTCCTTTGGTATCCATAGCTTCACTAGCACTGAGTACTGAGATAGGTTTCCAGTACCAGTCATTGCATCCCCCCTTTTAAAAATTGGGTCTTAAATCCAATTAGAGAGCTGGTGGTTACTCTCAAAGTATGCATGCACTATTGCACTCTTAGGGTTTGTGTTCCATGCTTGCCATTGATATGTTTTATATTCCTATATAATTTTAAGTTTTAATTTATGGCCTGTGATGGTTAATTATTACTGTCAGATTGTTGTAGCTATATTCACAGCTAGGTAGGATTGTTGGTTGACTCATTCTTGATAAGCCTGAATGGTGCTCTTAGATACTAGGATAGCAAATTTTAAGGGATGTGAAATTTGAGTTAATTTTAAGTTTATATATCTCTGAGCTCTGTTTCTGATGTGCACAATATCTTCAGCAATAATGACCTACCTGCTACCTCTGGTAAATAACCAAGGTTAATAGCAGTAGGCTGTGTGTTTTGGGAGTCTCCAGGATATCCCTGGCCAACAACACAAATAGCCCTTCTCAGGTCTGTCACTGAGGTTTTTGTTACATGGTCTATGGCTCTTAGAGGAAGTTTTGTCATCACAGTTGAGAAAAGTTAATTAAAACAATATATATGGTCTCTTTTTAAATATTTATTTATTTACTATATATAAGTACACTGTAGCTGTCTTCAGATGCACCAGAAGAGGGACTCAGGTCTCATTAAGGATGGTTGTGAGCCACCATGTGTGATTGCTGGAACTTGAACTCAGGACCTTTGGAAAAACAGTCAGTGCTCTTATATGCTGAGCCATCTCTCCAGCCCATGGTTTCTTTCTTTTCTTTTCTTTTTTTTTTTTAAGGTAAATGGTCAATAGTATGACTCCTTGTAGCTGATGTTATTTTACCTTCTTCCCTTCCTTCTTTCCCCCCTCCTACTGTATGTACTTCCTTCCCCTTAACTGAAGATTTCTCTTTCTCCTTTCCCTCATCAGATCAAAAATTATGCTACAGACTTTCTATTGTTCCTAACACTCCTCTCCTCCTATGTTGCAATGGTGATATTTTACACTATCTCTTTTTGTTGTTACTAAATGCTATGTATTCTCATCTGAGGATTTAGGTTGTAAACTACAGTGAGAGAAATAAATGCAGAATTTGTGTATCTGGGTTTGTGTTCCATCTATGAATAGGATCTTTTCTAATTTCATCCATTTATTTGAAAGTTCAGGATTTAAATTTTTTTTACAACTGAGTAGTATTCTATATTGAATATGTATTACATTTTCATTGCCAGTTGAAGAAATTTTACTTTATTCCTCTTTCTCTACTATTGTAAATAGAGTTATAATAAAACATCTGAGAAAGTAGAAGTATAAACTACTCTGCAATTCTAACGATTCTTCTAATCACATGACCCTTCTTTCTTGATCTCCATCAGTCTTTAATTGTTTAGGCTCTATCAGGGATGAATCAAGCTAGAACAAGAAGTTCATAGTAGTGCAGGTTAAGTGGGCAGCATCATCTGGTTGCTGGTAACTAAACATGCCAGCATGTCTGGGACTGACTCATTCCCAAAATATTATATTTGAGCAATGGTTTTCCTAACACTCAACAAATTAAACAATCAGGATTGCTTTCTCACTCTTAAGGCCAAGAATAAAAACTAACACAGTAAGTTATTCCTGTCCTAATGAGCTTACTCACAAACTTACAATGTTAAGTTTTGGTCATATACATTTAAGGACTGTGAAAGCATGAAGTATGTATACTGAATTCTCTGATAATTTTTAGGTTGAAATGAAACTTTTAATTTATGGCCTGTGATGGTTAATTATTACTGTCAGATTGTTGGATCTGATATAAGACATAAGCATTATAGATGACTTTAATGGATTTTTCTCCATTAGGTCAATTCATATAGAAAGATCCAACCTAAATGTAGGTGGTAATTTCTGATAGCAGTTAGACTAATGGATCTCCAAAAAAGGAGGCTTTTCTTTCTTTTTTTCTTTTTTTTTTTTTGCTGTTTACTCCCTTAATTTGTGAGCCATCCACCATGCCACTTCTACTGTTGCAGCTGCTGCATCCATCCAAGTGTAACTCACCTTCTTTATTCTTCCATAGATGACTGCAGATTATTGGCTCTCTAGTAATCCTCCATGTCTTCAGCATCATATATGAGACATATATTATATTCATCCTTATGAGTTTAGTAGCTACTACGTATTTGCCCCCCTTTATGTGAAGACAGTCACTGTTTAATTACCAAAACATTATACAACCAAATCTAGTACATCTCATTTTGATATTTGTTCAATTATTTCTCTATTTATTTATAGAACGCTATTCCAGCACCAATTGTTTAAAATAAATACAAATTTCAAACTTCAAAATATTGTGTGTGTCCAATGCTGATATGAGAGAGAGAGTGAGTAAGTGTGTGTGTGTGTATGTGTGTGTGTGTGTGTGTGTGTGTGGTGTGACTTCATGTTATAGTGCACATATAGAGGTCTGATGACTAATTGTCATATTGCTTTATAATATATTCTTGTCATTCCTGTAGGACTACCTATTAAATAAATATTCCAAGGAGAAATGATGTGGCAAAATATTGAGGTATTCAAAGATTTTGCTATGACTCTTTAATCTAAAACCTGGAGAAAAATGGTTCCGAATGATGTTTTAAGCAACATTTACCCATAAACCCTTGATATTCACATGTTAAGGTGATCCTGCATCAGGTAACATATTTGTTAATATTTATAAATACAATAATTGCCATGAAGATACTATTTTAATAATCAGTGTAGTTATCTAAGAATTAAGAATTCTATGTACAGTGATTGCTTTTTCTTCCTAAACTTGGATTTGTCACCCCTATGAAATCAAGATTTAAGCTTCTGCTTTTTCAAGCATAGAATATTATAAAGAGATTTGACAGTTCTGATGTTTTATAAGGAATAGTGAATTAGCAACATTAAATGCTGCCATGAAGCAGGTGAGCAAACATTAATTGCTCAAACAGACTCCTGGAAGGAAAGTCCAAAGGTCACATAGTGACCTTGATTATGACTCGACATTCTTGAAAGTAGCCTAGACTGATGTGTGTCTGTCCAAGCTCTTACAGGTCAAACAGAATCAAAATGTGTGAATATTAATACCCAAATAGAATGTGAGGTTTTAATTTATGTAATTAAAAAGCAAGGTCATCAAAATAGTACAATCACCTGAATATATGAAGAAATTGATTTGACTGGAGAATAGTTAAGTAGGAGAAAGGGATTCAGAACTATAAATTTTGAATTAGGAACTCTTTTTATCTTTTATTATCTTCTTACATCCACTCCACCTCCTCACATCACCAATTTTATGTTATTTTTCTTTCTTTCTTATTAAAATAGACACAAAAGAGGAATAAACAAGAAATACACACAGAAATCCATAAAATAGAAATCAAAAAGAAAGATCAATAAAGATATTAGAAAGACCAATAAAGAAAGCAATGTCTAAAGAAAGCAACAAGAAACATAAAGTCTACAACACTATTGACTTTGTTTTGCTTTGGCCAACTACTCTTGAGCATGGTGCATACCTAGAAATGTGGTTAGTATATCCAGTGAGACTCCATTGGAGAAAAACACTTTTATTTTCCTTTGCAAGTGAATATCTATTGTGTCTATCTCCTTAATCAAGAGTGAAAACTCATACCCTCTCTACAACTCTCTCCTCTTAGTCCTAGGACCATGTCTGGCTTGAACATGTGAAGACATGTTTTCTATGGATGCTGCCATGGTCTCTATAAATTTATATTTATAACAGTACAGTTATGTCTGGATTAGACTTTTTTCCTTGAAATATTTCATAGCCTCTATCGACTACATTTTTCCCTCTTCACTGCTGTCTTAGGGTTTCTGTTCCTGTGTAAAATATCATGACCGAGAAGCAAGTTGGGCAGAAAAGGGTTTATTCAGCTTATACTTCCACATGGCTGTACATCACCAAAGGAAATCAGGACAGGAACTCAAGCAGGTCAGAAAGCAGGAGCTGATGCAGAGGCCTTAGAGGGATGTTACTTACTGGCTTGCTACCTCTGCCTTGCTTAGCTTGCTTTCTTTTTCTTTTCTTTTTTTATTATTTATTTTCCTCAATTACATTTCCAATGCTATCCCAAAAGTCCCCCATACCCTCCCCCCACTCCCCTTTACCCACCCATTCCCACTTTTTGACCCTGGGGTTCCACTGTATTGGGGCATATAAAGTTTGCATGTCTAATGGGCCTCTCTTTCCAGTGATGGCTGACTAGGCCATCTTTTGATACATATGCAGCTAGAGTCAAGAGCTCCAGGGTACTGGTTAGTTTATAATGTTCTTGCACCTACAGGGTTGCAGATCTCTTTAGCTCCTTGGGTACATTCTCTAGCTCCTCCATTGGGGGCCCTGTGATCCATCCAATAGCTGACTGTGAGCATCCACTTATGTGTTTGCTGGGCCCGGCATAGTCTCACTAGAGACAGCTATATCATGGTCCTTTCAGCAAATGCTTGCTAGTGTATGCATTGGTGTCATCGTTTGGAGGCTGATTATGGGATGGATCCCTGGATATGGTAGTCTCTAGATGGTCCATCCTTTCATCTCTGCTCCAAACTTTGTCTCTGTAACTCCTTCCATGGGTGATTGTTCCCAATTCTAAGAAGGGGCTAAGTATCCACACTTTGGTCTTTGTTCTTTTTCAGTTTCACGTTTTTGCAAATTGTATCTTATATCTCGGGTATACTAAGTTTCTGGACTAATATCCACTTCAAATGATACATATCATTTGAGTATTTGAGTTCTTTTGTGATTGTGTTACCTCACTCAGGATGATGCCCTCCAGGTCCAACCATTTGCCCAAGACTATCAGCCCAGGGATTGCACTACCCACAATGGGTCCTCTCCCCTTGATCACTAATTGAGAAAATGCCTTACAGCTGAATCTCATGAAAGAATTTCTTCAACTGAGGCTCCTTTCTTTGTGATAACTCCAATTTGTGTCAAGTTGACACACAAAACCAGCAGCCAGTATACTCACAGATCCCTGAACCTTGAGAGGAGGGCTGTAATGATGACATGTCATATAAAATTAATTTGTGAGGAAATATATTTTAAGCTTGAATGTTTATTATAATTTCCAATGGGGACAGATTTGCTTTTATTGAGGTGATTCTGTTCTCACTACATAGAGTTAGCCAATTGAATTTAACAATGTAAAGTTTTATATGTTCTTTCAATTCCTTTTTTTACAGCATTGCCCATCTGACAGTGATGAGAGGTCATCATCTACTTAGGGATGTAGGTGAAAAGATATATCATCTATGTTTTGTATATGTAACATATGCAGGTGAGCACCAATGTGAAGGTGATACCTGCATGGTCTGCTTGAATATCCTCTAGTTTTGTTTTTGCTTTTGCTTTATATATTAGAGATTTTGTTTGTTTGTTTGTTTGTTTTTTGTTTTTCCCTTTCCTAGCAGCTACTTTGGAGTACAAGAGAAGTAATTTCTGGATATGAATACTCAGGAGGATTGACATCTTAAACTTTTGGTATCAGGCCTCAGGGAATGAGTTTAAAAGGCACTGGAGGTACCAATAGTTAGGAAACTCAGGCTGACACATTGGCAGTGACAAAAGGAGGTCTCCACACAGCATCAGTAGTTGTGGCAGTAAGTGGTTTGAGCAGGGTGGCCTTTACCAGTAAAGAAGTGGGTGATGAGAGGAGTCACTTTTATCTTTTTGAGACATACAGGCATTTCAGAAAGCCTTTTCAAAGTGCTTTGTGTTGGCAATACTGAGAAAGAGTACATGAAAATGTGTTTTCAAGAATGAATGTGGAGTTCTCACCAAAAGCCTCTCGGGCTGCAGTAAAGAGAGATGTATGTTTTTCTCTTGTTCTCACTTACTTCACTCAGTTTGCACACTGGTTCTCAGATTGAAGAGGAAATGGAAGAGAGTAAAAGGGACAAGCATAGTGTTCAGGGCCATGTGGAGTCTTCAGTGAATCCAATTCATGTGCCTAGATCAGAAGTGGCTTAGAAAGATTATAATAGTAGAGTAGTTTAGGTGAACTCAGAACAAGGTGTTAAAGGATAATCATGTACAGTTGAGGTGAGATAAAGAAGGAGGTCAGTTATCTAGTTCCAGTGATAGATATCTCAAAATCTGATCCTTGCATTTATATGAACAGTATGCTAAACTGTGCAGGGGAGCTGAGGGTATTCTTTTGCATTTGCAGGAGTTTGCAATATTTTCATGCATTTTCACATTTACATGGGAAGATATGTATGCAGCTACATATACATGGGTGTGGGTATATGCATATATAGACCCAAGATTGACATTGTATGTTTTCTTCAATTGTTTACCACTCATAGTTAAAGCAGGTTATTTCACTGAACATATTTTGGCTAGTCTATCTACTCAACATTCTCTGAGGATCTCCTGTCTCTGACTATGCTCTGGAACTGCAGGTTGTCTATAGCCCACCTGTTTTTATATTGGTACTGGTGGACCTGAACTCTGGTCTTCATGCTTGTATGATGATTACTTAACTGGAATAACAATCTACCCATCCCAAAGAATTGAAAACTTTTGGCATGAACAATTACCCCAAGAACTAAAAAAGATCCTTTAATTAAAATGTGTCCTCTCTTAAGATTACTGTTATGGTTTTATTGCGCATTCCTTTCAGGTTTTATTGAATGAGTTAAACACTACTGGTGTACAAAAAGTTGTCAAATGTTGTGTGATCAAATCAGAAATTTACCAGCTTTGCTCTTAGATCTCCATCGAAGTATCACCCTTTGCCCTAGAATAAAGGAGGCAAGGTAGTGATAGACTCTCCACAGATTCTATACTAATCAGAGATACCCAGAATTTGAAAACCTTTACATTGATAAATATTCTTTTCCTTTTTTTCCTACTTGTTTCTTGCTAACATCTCTATATACTCCAATCCACGTGAAGTGAATTATGATGTAGACATCAGCATATTTTGATTTTTTCACTTATATTTTCTAGTGGAAAACACACAGAATATACAATAAAGCATATGTCTATGTAAACATTAATATTTTAATTTAAAAGCATTTCATTTGTCCCTAAAGATATGTCTTATTATACTCGTTTATCTAATAAAATATTGCAAAGGTTTATAGGTTTAGTGGAATTACCCTAAATAGTTCAGAATGCCTAAGGTATATCCTAAGAAAATTAGTTTAAGCTATAATGAATAAACATGTACATAGACATTTATAAAAACACATGCTTCTATAATTTCAGAAATGATGTAGATTAAATGGTAGAACTTTACTGGAGAAAGGCATGTTCCAGGAGAAATCAAATTCTCTCTCTGTTTGTGTGTGTGTGTGTGTGTGTGTGTGTGTGTGTGATACAGCCTCCTTATTGTGAACTTTAATTCATGACAATATTTGCCTAAAATATTATATTTTATTAATAAAAAGGTTTAATTATTGTAAATTTAACCTTTATTCACCCAAAATGATTGATATCTCAGAGGCTTAATAAGTTTACCCTTTCTAGTTCTTAATGAATTCTTTCTAATGGGTTCAACTCAGCTTTTCTGGACCAAATTCCTCTCTGAGCTGATTGAATCAATCTGACTTCTCTTAACTTTCTGAGAATTGCTCTGCTTAGGCTCAAACTAACTCTAGCAACGTATCCTAATCTTCTGGCTCTGTGTTTGTTGGCATTCAGGAAAAACCACTCAAAGACTATGTACACCATCTCAGTTAAGCAAGTATAGTTTCTTGAACACACATGATAATACTGGACATCCAGAACCACAAAAAGGACTGCAGTCCTAGCCTGTTCTCAGAATAATTGTTTATGAGAAAATCCAGGTTCAAAAGTTTAAAGAGCAAAGAGGAGAGCAGTTGCCTTACTAGGAAAAGTATTATCAGTAACCCTTAAGCTGATTTGTCCTGAGTAAGTGGAGGAGATGGTACATGGGTGGTGAACAGGGATTTCAGAACATTGAGATAAAAGAATCTGAGTATTACAGTCATAACTTTTAGCAAATTAGTAGTATTCTTCAGAGTGAGCCATAAAATTTATAGTGAGCTCATGCATAGGTGCAAGAAGGGCTGTCCTGTGGTTATCCTTGACTCAAGACATCTTAGACACAACAATTGATATTAACCTTTGATTTAAAACTTTGTGGAATTTCTTAAGATTAGCAAAACTCATACAAAACACTCAGAGCACACCGAACAAAATACATTTTGTGATCAGCATGTCCTTGAACAGTCATTTTTCTCTCTCAATGACTGGCAGGAATGGATCAAAATAGTTACAGTTCTTGTAGGGGTAGGGATATTTGTCTGACAATAACATTCTTACACTCTGGTTTCCACTGCCTCTGCTCCCCTGCACTGAGCTGCTTATACTCACAAACTCCACTGCACTGTATGAATTGTACTGAATGAACTAATTTCTAACTGATTGACTGAACTGACTTTCAACTCCTCTCTCTCTTCCTGTACTGCTCTTAAATAGCCTCCCTTTTCAGACTATTCCCATGAGAGTTTGGTGTATTCTCCCTCTGACTCATCCTCTCAAATATTTCTCCAATTTATCACTTTATGTGCTCCTCAATAAGATATCATATTCTAAAAAGGCTACTTCTTTCTACAAACTAAAGCTTCCTACAGTGTTTTGGATTAAAGGTGTGTACTAAGGGTTTTTCTGTACTCCAGCCAGAGCAGCCATGTTTCTCAATTAAAATTTCTCTAGAAATTATTTTTAACAGTGCATTTACAGGTGTTTATTTTAAAGATGCAGACTCTGAATAGGTGGTTACCATTGTGTTGCACTCAATCAGAACTTAAGGAACCCCGTGAAAAAGGATGAGGAAAGATTGTAGGAGTCAGACGTCATGGACAATTGAGAGGGATTTTAATCCAGCAACATAGCTTCTCTGGCAAGGGGTCACCTCCAAAGCCCATCTATGTTTACATGATCTGGCCCGAGTGCAGACACCCCCTAGATTATAATATGATCTAGGTGAAATACAGATACACCCTTAATACAGACCTTTAATATATAACATTGATGGTAAAGTTAGTTTGTAGAAGGAAGTATTCATGTTTGAAAATGATGTCATTTTAGGGGCAGACAGGAATTAGTGAAAGATTTGACAGAATGATTTAGAGGTCAAAATATACCCAAATCACATGAGAAAAGCACAGAAAAGTGTAGCTACTTAAGAGCATCAAAAGATATAAAGGGTGGTCTCTGTCTCTCTGTCTCTGTCTCTGTCTTTTTCTCTCTCCTCCCCCATCTCTTCTCTCTCCCCCCTGTCTCTCCCTTCTCTGTCTGTCTCTGTCTCTCCCTCTCCCCCTCTCCCCCCTGTGTAACAGTTTTACTGGGACAGTTTTATAAAGACATGTTGTAGAGAAAAGTAGCTAGATATAGGTGAAGTCAGAAGGACAAGAGAATGAGAATGAGCCAGAAGATTGGAACATATTGCTTAGGAAGGTATAGGGCCAATCAGAGAAGTTCAGATGGAAGTCACTCAAGAAGCTTGGAAGATTGTATGGAGGCTAGATTGAGTCTATGTTTTTAGGATTAATCCTAGGGATAGTTAGAACAGAGAAAATCCACTCTGGGTTCAACCCAAGCCATATATTCACAAAGTTTTGGTTGGGCTCTCATATCATACCTTCATCTGAATAAATGAACACAGCATTAACAGAAGGACACCAATAGCACATAGCCCACTGAATCAAATAATCAGGGCTCATACAGGTTCACAGAGATGAAAGAAGTAAGTATAGATCCTGCATGAGTTTGCACCAGGTCCTTGGCATATACCTTATGGTTGTTAAATTGATGGTTTTGTGAGATATCTAACAATGGGTGTTGATATATCAGTAATTCCTTTGCCTGCTTTTGGGACTCTTTTCTTCCTGGTTGGTTACCTTGTCCAGTCTCAGATTGAAGGCTTTTGCCTTATATTATTGCATCTTGTTTTGTCCTATCTGGCTGTCATCTCTTGGAAGAGATCTGCCTTTTCTGAAGAAGATATTAAGGAGGAGTGGTTCATGTAAAGAAGGGAGGCTGAGAGGGGCTGAGAAGAACATAGAAAAAGGAAGCTGTTGTTTAGACATATTGCATGAGAGAAGAACCTATTTTCTATTTTTTTAATAATTATTTATTTTATACGAGTACACTGTAGCTGTCTTCAGACACACCAGAAAAGAAAATCAGATCCTATCGCAGATGGTTGTGAGCTATCATGTTGTTTCTGGTAATTGAACTCAGGACCTCTGGAAGAGTAGTCAGTGCTTCTAACCAGTGAGCCATCTCTGCAGCCCAGAAGAACCTATTTTCAATAATAAAAAATGTATAGATTTGTATGTATTTTTGTCTCTTTTCAATAAAAAAACACTTGTTACCTATGTGATTTAAAAATATCACAAAATAGGTTGTCATAAACACTAAATATGGGCTAAGGGTACTTGTCATTCCCAACTACTATAAATAATACTATACGTATATATTAATAATTCAGTTCAGTACTTTGTTTTTATTTTTGTATAATAAAAGAGCAAAAGTAGATTTTTTAGTCCAAAGAAATCACATTTCTTCCTACTTATGCCTTACAAATGCATCTTGTTGATTTTCTCTCTATGTAAGCATGTTATCAAATTTTACACCTCTATATTATCATTAAAACTATTAAAGACACTGCGAAAGTTTTCAGCCATATATAAAAGAAAAAATATTGTCGTGAAAAAGTACAATCCCATAGACATAAGTATTATTTTCTTCATCAATTTGTTGTTAGTAATGCATTCATTATTTTTTGGGTTTTTAAATCATCTTTTTCTATAATGTGTTTATTTATGCTTGCCTGTTTATCTCCTAGGGTTTCCAGTTTCCTTTAAAAACAAAGCTTTAATACATAAAAATGTTTTGGTAAAGTATATTTTTTTCCTTCACATTTATTTTGGCTTTTTATAATTTTAATTACTTTTATCATCAGATAATTAATATTTACAAAAGTCACATTTGTAACAATGCTTAATTTTTGCATATATTTGCAAAGGACTTTGCAATATCTCTATATTTAATGTTTGGCTTTTGGTAATTAAAAAATGGAGATTGTTTTGTCAGAGTAAGATTCTTATCTTTCTTTTTCGTAGTCTTAGAGAATCTCTAATGAGATCACTGGTGAATGCTCAACTAGTATTCTTTATTTTCATTTTCCATGATAATATTTTAAGAATTTGTGTAAATTGAATGTTCTTATGTATTTTGAACATATGTACATTAAGTAATTGATTGTGAACTTTTCTGAAATGAATGGAGTAGTACAAGTTTTGAAGTCAAACATCATATGTCAGTGGCAATGATATGAGTTTTATATATGCTGCTCACATACTGGACATGGATCTGTTCTAAGCTCAGTTTGAATATGTACCTATAGTCTTTATTGCCTTGTAATGTATATATTATTATTAGAATGGTAGTTAAAATAAGAAAAATAAAAATATTGAAGGAAAAGCTAATTCAGACATGCACTAATAGCAATAACATTCAGTCCTATAGGGTTTGACACTAGAGAAAGCTGATTATGATATAATGATAGAATTGCTAAATGCTGGTTCTTGCTTCAGTGTTTCCTATATACATCTTGCTTTATATCAATGATGTACATCCATGTCAAACTACAAATTTCAATCTGTAACATAAAATTATGTCAGTAGTAGGTATAACAATCACCAGCCTAAAAAAGATGTATACATCACAACATAAACACAGTGGCATATTAGGAGATATGTACACCACTTAATTTTCATAGATTGTAAACAAATTACTTCTATGGAATTTTAAGTATTATTGTGTGTTTCTTTACTGTTTGTGTTAATATGTTTAAGTGACTCCTGTTGGTTTTGTTCTAAATCCAGGAGATTTCCCTCTATGAACAAAGTTGAAATTACAGAAAGTGAAGAAACACGGGTGCCTAACACAATGATTTTCTGCAATAAAGTATAGAGCGGTGTTTGTTCATGAAATGCTTTTCCATGTCACTTACCAAGTGACAATACCTTGGGATAATTATACCATTCATATTTGTTTCTTTCTCTTTTTTTCATGTACAGTTACATTATACCATTTCTTAACTTAGAGAATTTCACAAAATGCAATATCATAAATCACAACTCTTCATAGACCCATCTTCTATTTCCTATATGCGCAAATCTCACCCTCTTTCTCTCCTTTTTAAAAGATGAAATATAATTTTTGTTCTCATATAGTCTTAGATTTATTAGTGTTAATTGAAGTGAAGCTAACTTGCTAGGGACCAAACCCTTGACGAAATGTAGCCCTCCATCTGTATATTAAAATCATACGGGGATGAATATTGATTTGTATGCTATACACATACTTAGGAAAAAAAGAATGCTTTATGTATTTACCCATATATTCAATGATATAGGTACCATTCAAATATTTCCCAGTGTGTTGAAAGAGAATAAAAATTTCTAAAATATTTGCACTTCACCTCACCCCAAGTATTGAAAAATAAAAAGCTATTTACAGAAGGATTGAGAATCTGAGCTCTTTAGATATGTTCTTTACTGAAGCTCATTTCAAATTCAGGTCAGAAAAGCTAGTGTAAATCAGAATTGAAAAGAGCAACAGTGTTTTGACATTGTATATCTTGGCATAAAACCTTGCCTCATTCACAGTATGAGATGTCATGAAACTCCAGTAAGCTTAACATAAAATCAAACATACTAAAAGAGGTCACAATGGAAACATTCAGGTGTCTGTGGTGTTGAGCATCCTGCAATGCAATAGATTGAACACCATTTCTATCATTACACTTTTCATTTATAAACTAGGTATGTGCCGTGGAATGTGTTAAAGACACAAAAATTAACAAAATATATGATTTGGACTGTGGATAAAGTCGGATAAGAGCATACTCATCTGTTATGCTCAGAGATGTGAACTCAATCCCACGCAGAAAGTAACCACTGTCCATGGAGATGTATACCTATAACAAAAGCTCCTGGAAGGCAAGGACAGGACAATGAAAAATGCAATCATTATTCTTTGCTATATTGTGAATTAGAGGTTAGAATGGTTTATTGGACACCCCCCCAAAAAAAGGATTATTTTCCACAATAGCATAATCTAACAACTAGGATTTGATGTAAATTAAAACCTATACATTAAAGCATTTTACATGCTTCACCCTTGCCTTGCCTTGCCTCATGAATTTATACACACACACACACACACACACACACACACACACACACACACACACAGAGAGAGAGAGAGAGAGAGAGAGAGAGGGAGAGAGAGAGAGAGAGAGAGAGAGAGAGAGAGAGAGAGAGAGAGAGAGAGAGAGAGAGAGAGAGAGAGAGAGCACCAACTTACTGGATGGACTTTAAAAAGGAGACAGCATAAAAATGAGTGGTTAGGAAAAGGGTATCTGTATTTGTATGGATGGAGAGAAGACATGAATTGAATTAACGTGTGCTGTGCAGAATTCTCAAAGAAATAATACCAAAAAGAAAACTATAAAACAAAGACTATATGGATAAGAAGTGTATACATTTTTAAAATATAGAATGAAAACCTTTGTTTACTTAAGTATTTGAAATAGCTAAGCATTAACTTCAAAATGTTTACAATTTTAGTTGCAATGTTGTTTTTGCACTCTCCTCTGAAGGAAAAAGATTTTGAAATTTTTTAATTTGATCCTAGACTAGAGAAATGTGTCAATAGTTAAGACACTGATCCCATTGCAGCGGCCTAGGATCAGTTCCTAGTACCCACTTCCAAACTGTAGCTTCAGGTCAAGAGTATCACATATACTCTGCCAGTCACAGTAGATCTAACTTTCTCTTCCAGCCTCTGCAGGAACCTGTATTTAGGTGCTACACACACACACACACACACACACACACACACACACACACACACACACTTTAGTATAATAACAACAACAACAAAAACCTGTCATTGCCAGATTTCCCTTTGTATGAATCATTGCAAATTATATGGCAGTAGAGCAGAGAGAATGTAAGTTCTCTCTTTTGTTGATGTTGTATTCCATTTGTTTGCCTATGCTAATGCTGATGAAGCATGAATTCATATTTTAATTATACTTAGTGGATAAACCACACTTCAAAATAGAGAAACATTGAGAAGAATATTAGAAAGAAAAAATAGAAGAACATCAGATAAACACTAATAGTCATACAATCACAACAGAGTTTTGGTGTATATTTCAAAAATAAATTGTGTAAACTTGATATACAACAAGGAAGAGCTATTTCTGTGTTTCTGTGATTGTTAAGTATTATTACTATTTAGAATATGTAGATTTTCATATATAAGCATAGATATGAAAACATATAATCGAGAAGACTATAATAACAGAGAAAATGCCTATGGCAAAGTTTTATGAGGCAGAAAAAGATATATACCCCATAATTCCTTACACATTGCCTATGTTCCCTCCTTAGTAACTGCCCAAGAAGAAATACTTTGTACATGACCATAAATAGGTGATGTGTCTAAATAGGAGTACTGTGGTTGAGTATATTTAGTTAGTGCTTTTTAAAAGCTATGAATGGATGATAATATATATTTGATTTTGCAGCTGCCTATATGTCATTATGTTTCATCTTAGTAACTGCCTATCACAAATACAAAATTGACTCATTTTCATGACTTATAAAATGTTTAAATCACTTGATTTCAAATCAAATTTTATTTATATCCTTTCTGCAGGAAGAACACCAAGCTTTCTCATTATTATCAATAAAAGTATATTTAAATGTCTAAAAACATAATTGTTTATTTTTAACTTGAGAAGTTAATAATTTGTGATTGTATATTTCAATATTAATAGAATACTAATAATTATTAACTAATTTTACAGAGATATCAAGGGTGTTTTATCTGGAATTATGCCTAAGTATCTCTTCTAAGAAGGCCTTTGGTTTTATTACATGAAAATGACATTAATATTATATTTACATTGAACCAACCTTGCATTCATGTAATTGTTCTCAAATTTTCCTGTTCTTCTTCAATATAAGACTGAATTATATTTATTAAAATTTCACTATTACATTATTATCCATAGTAGGATTACTGTATAGTATTTGTTTTTACTGCAATGATTATCTCTGTGACTGTTTTATCTACATAATGTAATAGAAAAATTTATTTAGGAAAAAATTAAAAATAATATTGTATATATCAGAATTGATTGAGTTTAGAATACTCACAACATATAATTTGTACATATATTTGTGATTCTTAATGATTTTTAGATATTATTTAATTTACATGATCTAAACACTGATATGATTTTTCTTTACAGAAAATACTCACAAACCAAACCCCAATGCACAGAAACATAGTTACTTAACAGTAACCAGTATATATTTTTATAACACCATTTTAAAGAATATAATACATTTACATTATCTAGTTTGATTATTCTTAATTTATAAAGATTAATTTCATTTTATTTTATGTCTATGACTGGTCATGTCAATATCTGCTCAGTGATTAAGACAGATGCTGATAGAAGCCCAAAGACAACATTAGAACTCCTGGAATTGGAGTTTCCGATGGTTTTAAGCCATCATATGGATGCTGACACCTAAATCCAGGTCTTCCACTATGTTCATAACAACCATATTTATAATAGCCAGAAGCTGGAAACAACCAAGATATCCTTCAACAGGGGAATGGATGCAGAAAGTGTGGGACACTCACAAAATGAAATACTACTCACCTATTAAAATCAATGACTTCGTGAAATTCGCAGGCAAATGGATGGAAATTGAAAACATCCTGAGTGAGGTTACTGAGTCACAAAAGGACTATTTTATATTATTTGTGACTATTGTGAATGGTGTTGTTTCCCTAATTTCTTTCTCAGACTCTGTCCTTTGAGTTAGTTTTATATCCAGCCATTCTTCTGAAGTCCTTTATCAGATTTAGGAGTTCTCTGGTTGTATTTTGGGGGTCACTAAAGTATACTATCATAACATCTGCAAATAATGGTATGTTGACTTTTTCCTTTGCAATTTGTATCCCTTTGACCTCTATTTGCTGTCTAATTGCTCTGGCTTGGCTAGGACTTCCAGTACTATATTGAATAGGTAGGGAGAGAGTGGGCGGCCTTGTCTAGTCCCTGATTTTAGTGGGATTGCTCCAAGTTTCTCTCCATTTAGTTTGATGTTGGTTACTGGTTTGCTGTATATTGCTTTTACTATATTTAGGTATGGGCCTTGAGTTCTGGATCTTTCCAAGACTTTTATCATGAATGGGTGTTGTATTTTGTCAAATGCTTTCTCAGTATCTAATGAGATGATCATGTGTTGTTTCCTTTTTCTTTGTCTTTGTTTTTATAGTGGGTTACAGTGATGGATTTCCATATATTGAACCATTCCTGCATCCCTGGGATGAGGTCTACTTGATCATGATGGATGATCATGGTATGTTCTTGGATTTAGTTTGTGAGAATTTTATTGAATATTTTTGCATTGGTATTCATAAGGAAAATTGTTCTGAAGTTCTCTTTTTTTGGTGAGTCTTTGTCGGGTTTAGTTATAAACACAATTGTGGCTTCGTAGAATGAATTGGGTAGTGTTCCTTCTGTTTCTATTTTGTGGAATACTTTGAAGAGTATTGGTCCTAGGTCTTTTTTGAATGTCTGATAGAATTCTGTACTAAATTCTGTTAGTCTGTGACTTTTTATTGGAGAATTGAGTCAAATTGATATTGTTGATAGAGATAGAAATATGTTTACATGGCTATTTTCTTCTTGGTTTGTTAAAAAAAAGAGAGATTATTTTCTTGCTTTTACTAAGGTATAATTTTCCTCCTTGTGTTGGAGTTTTCCATCTATTATCCTTTGTAAGATGGGATTTGTGGAAAGATATTTTGTAAATTTGGTATGGTTATGGAATATCTTGGTTTCTCCATCTATGATAACTGAGAGTTTTACTGGGTATAGTAGCCTTGGGTGACATTTGTATTTTCTTAGGGTCTGTAGGACATCTGCCCAGGATCTTATGGCTTTTATAGTCTCTGGTGAGAAGTATGGTGTAATATGTTTGCCTTTTTTGTGCTACTTGACATTTTTCCCTTACTCCTTTTAATATTCTTTCTTTAGGGCATTTGGTGTTTTGATTATTACATTACAGGAGGAATTTCTTTTCTGGTCCAAACTATTTGGAGTTCTATAGGCTTCTTGTATGTTCATGGCCATTTCTTCCTTTAGGTTAGACAAGTTTATTTCTACAATTTTGTTGAAAATATTTACTGGCCCTTTAAGTTGGAAATCTTCACTCTCTTTATACCTATTATCCTTAAGTTTGGTCTTCTCATTTTGTCCTGGATTTGCTGGATTTTTTGCATTAGGAACTTTTTGCATTTTCATTTTCTTCAACTGTTCTGCCAATGTTTTCTATGGTATCTTCTGCACCTGAGATTCTCCCTTTTATCCCTTGTGTTCTGTTGGTGATGCTTGCATCTATGACTCCTGATCTCCTTCTTAGATATTCTAGCTCCAGGGTTGTCTCCCTTTGTGATATCATTATTGTTTCTATTTCCATTTTTAGATCCTGACTGGTTTTTCTCAATACATCCACCTGTTTCATTGTGTTTTTCTGTAATTCTTTAAGGGATTTTTTGGTGCTTCTACCTGTTTACCTGTGTTTTCCTGTATTTCTTTAAGGGAATTACTTATGTCCTTCTTAAAGTTCTCTATCGTCATCATAAGATGTGATTTTTTTAATCCAAATCTTGCTTTTCCAGTGTGTTTGGGTATCCAGGACTTGCTGTGGTGGGAGAACTTTGTTCTGATGATGCTGAGTAGCCCTGGTTTCCCTTGGTAAGGTTCCTGACCCTGCCTCTTACCATCTGGTTATCTCTGGTGTTAGTTGATCTTGCTGTCTCTGGGTGGATCTTATCTCTCCTGTAGGTCTGTGAGCCTGTTATCTTAGATGTGTCAGCACTCCTGGGGAGAACAGCTCTCTCTTGGGCCAGGTGTGCATGTGGAGGGCTGTGGGACAGCCTTAGCTACTGAGTGCAGATGGAGACAAGAAGGATCCTGCCCCCAGCTGCTCCACTGTTCCTGTGCCCTGTGCACTCCTGGCCTATCTCACTTTGGAAAGTTATTTGAGCAATAATGGTGATCTCACCTCTGAGCTTTGGAGTAAGTGTATGCCTGAGACACCAGATCTCTTGACAGGATTTGCAAGTGGAGGACTCTGGAACAGCTTTAGCTCCTAGATGCAAATGGAGACTGGTACTATTTACAATTTGGGTTTTAGAATAAAACACTAAACACAGAGCTGGGAACTCCTAAAATGATTTATAAGGAGTCACAGTTTCATATTTCAAACTTGTACCAGTCATGTTTCATAGGCTTCATTCAAAATATCATTTTCAACTTTCAAGCTATGTGACAGAATAAATACAAAAGCTACTTCTCATACTAGAATAATTGAGTAAACACAGACTACAATGATGATCATTGGAGCATTTACTTGTTAGTTTTCTATATCTTTAAATGCCTAATTGCATTAAAATGGAAAATGAAAGGGTAAAGTGAAAAATACATGCAAGATGAAAATTAGCAATTGTGTTTTTTACTTGGATGGATAAAGGTCATAAACAATACAGGCACCATGAGTATGTATACAGGTGAGTGATTTCTTAAAAGGTTTAAGTGACTAGTAGTTAACATCAGAACATTTTAATGGGAGAAGAGTTTGAGATTTTAGAACTGCTCAATCTGTAGACATAGGGAATTCATGTTTACAGAGAAATGTGAACCAACATAGATGTGGTAAGAATAAAAAGAAAAGCAAAACCTTAAAAATTTAGTGTTAGAAATAAGGTTACTGTAAATTGTATTAATCAAAAATTATATGTAAAGCTGTGTATATTACTATGCTTCATATAAGAAAACTATCTCCAGTATTTAATCTCTGGCACATTATTCTGTTCAAACATGAGATTTTATGAGTTATCTACTCTTTCTACTTATTAATTTAGAATTTTTGTTCTTTATTTCTTGAGCTATAAATATAATTCAAGCTATAAGAGAAAATCAAAATTATATAACTAATATCCAGATTTATAAAAGCATCTCTTTTTCATGATATTTTACTGAAATTTCAAAACAATGTTTGTAGAATAGTGTATGTTAAAAAGTACATTTGTATAGAAACATGTAGGTATGGTAGAGTATGCCTAGATTTTAGACAGACATGTACATGACTAAAAATAAGTCAAATGAGAGAACGGCACAGTTTATTGCCTGGATGTAACTGTGGATTTTACAACACACACCTAATTTCAAACTGTAGTTTAGCAGTGAAACAGATGACATTATGAGCTGAACAATGTGCAGGGATTTAAACTTTTCTCTCACAAGTAACATTTGTAACAATATTCATTAGGAAATCTAGTCATGTTCACAGAAAGCTCAATTCTGCATATGGCAGAATATTACCTGGTACATGCAAACTTTCTTTAAGCCTATTTTTATTTGCTTATCTAAATTCCATACTAATACTAGGAAATAGTTAACTTTATCTTAAATTAGCAATGAATAGTTGAGCCAAACAGGGGTTTATTATCTGGATTTTCCTATATTTATTATGTCCTATTTTGTGAATTTTCACGTCACCAAGTTGTAACTCTCCCAATTCAACAAGTGGAGTGCTTAATATTTCATAATATCCATAGCACAAGATGGTTTGAATCTCCCTCTCAAAAACAGCAAAAGCACAACTTTAGTCCCTCAATGATAACTTACTTTTTTATTAGATATTTTCCTTACTTACATTTCAAATGTTAACTATCCCCTTTCCTGATTTCCTCCCTGAACCCCCCCATCCCCGTCCCATTCCCCATACCCCTGCTCACCAACCCTCGCAGTCCCACTTCCCTGTCCTGGCATTCCCCTACACTGGGGAGTTGAGCCTTCTCAGGACCAAGGGCCTCTCCTCCCATTGATGTCCAACAAGTCCATCCTCTGCTACATATACAACTGTAACAATGATAACTTTCATGTAAATGTACACTGTTAATGGCATTCTATGAAACAAACTAATTCCTGGTACATGGCTTAATGAGCACTACCGGAAAATATTCTCAGTTAATCAGAGATTTTTCTAAGGTTCAACAGAGAAAGGGTTGAAAACGAACTGGTTTTTAATCTACCAAAGTAAAAATGATGGTATAAATTTATTGAAATAAGCAGGTTTAGTTTCTCAAAATGTGCCTTTCAATGAGTAAGATCAGAAGAATATAACATGTTTTGTATTACATTTTATTAGGAGTATTGTCAATATTGTTAGCAAGATATTTTAAGTACTCTTTAGAACATATTTTCATATGTCATAAGTATAACGTCAAGTATAAGTGGATCAAGGAAATCCACATAAACACAGAGACACTGAAACTTTTAGAGGAGAAAGTGGGGAAATGCCTTGGAGATGTGGGCACAGAGGAAAATTCCTGAATAGAACAGCAATGGCTTGTGCTGTAAGATCGAGAATTGACAAATGGGACCTCACAAAATTGCAAAGATTCTGTAAGGCAAAAGATATTGTAAATAAGACGAAAAGGCCACCAACATACTGGGAAAGGATCTTTACCAATCCTAAATCAGATAGGGGACTAATATCCAATATATATAAAGAACTCAAGAAGGTGGTCTACAGAAAATCAAATAACCCCATTAAAAATAGGGCACAGAGCTAAACAAAGAATTCTCAACTCAGGAATTCTGAATGGCTGAGAAGCATCTGAAAAAAATGTTCAACATCCTTAATCATCAAGGAAATGCAAATCAAAATCCATCTCATACCATTCAGAAAGGCTAAGATCAAAAGTTCATGTGACAGCAGATGCTGGCGAGGATTTGGAGAAAGAGGAACACTCCTCCATTGTTGGTGGGATTGCAAGCTTGTACAACCACTCTGGAAATCGTCTGGCAGTTCCTTTGAAAATTGGACATAGTACTACCAGAGGATCCCGCAATACCTCTTCTGGGCATATATCCAGAAGATATTCCAACTGGTAACAAGAACACATGCTCCACTATGTTGATAGCAGCCTTATTTATAATAGTAAGAATCTGGAAAGAACCCAGATATCCCTCAACAGAGGAATGGGAACAGAAAATGTAGTACATTTACACAATGGAGTACTACTCAGCTATTAAAAACAATGAATTTATGAAATTCCAAGGCAAATGGATGGATCGGGAGGGTATCATCCTGAGTGAGGTAATCCAATCACAAAAGAACTCATATGATATTTATTCACTGATAACTCAATATTAGCCCAGAAATTTAGAATACCCAAATACAATTTGCAAAACACATGTAACTCAAGAAGAACAAAGACCATAGTGTGGACACTTTGCCCCTTCTTAGAATTGGGAACAAAACATCCATGGAAGGACTCATAGAGACAAAGTTTGGAGCTCAGACAACAGGATGCACCACCAAGAGACTGCCTCACCTGGGTATCCATCCCATAATGAGCCACCAAACGCAGACCCTATTGCATATGCCAACAAGATTTTGCTGAAAGGACCCTGATACAGCTGCCTCTTGTGAGGCTATGACAGTGCCTGGAAAACACAGAAGTGGATGCTCACAGTCAGCTATTGATGGAACACAGGGCCCCCAGTGGAGGAGCTAGAGAAAGTACCCAAGGAGCTGAAGGGGTCTGCAACCCTATACGTGGAACAACAATATGAACTAACCAGTACTCTCAGAGCTCGTGTCTCTAGCTGCATATGTAGCAGAAGATGGCCTAGTTGGCCATCATTGGGAAGAGAGGCCCCTTGGTCTTGCAGACTTTATATGCCTCAGTACAGGGAAACACCAGGGCATTTTGTCCTTGAATATTCCTTTTTCAGTAGTCTCAGGATTTGATTTAGAGTCTCTTCTCCATTTTTCTTTCTCTTGTACCTATCTGATTCCCAACCCATCTAACAAGTTAAGTCTTTTCTGTACTTCTCTTCACCACTAACAGATGGTCAATCTGTACTTCCATTCCTTAGCTTGACACTCTATTATATCTTGTAAAGAAATCAAACCCACCCACCCGACTGGGTTGCCAGCCTTTCCTGGAGGACTCTGTACCCTTCCTGTTCAAGAAGTTGATCTATGCCTGGGGTGACCCCCATTCCTATGCCAATGACTTTAACTGTGTCACTTTAGATTCTACTTTTTCCACTGAACACACAAAATTTCACTCTTATTTCATCATGTAATGTTGTCAGCATTTGTCTTGTTCCCTAAGCAAATATTAATTAATTGTAACTAATCTATGAGTCTTCCTTTACCTTCACCCTATGGATGCATTAATATGCCACATGACACTTGAAAAACTTGAAATAGTCTTTCAAAGTAATTTCAACCTCTCACCTTTACCAAAAAACCTCCCTTTATTCTGTGATTATGCAATAATCTTATTACTATTTAGCCTGATATTATGCATGTCAGAAATATTAACTTATACCCCATCTCATTTTGAGACATTCATGAATTCCTCAGTCTAAAAGAAAGTTTGCAACAATCCTTTCTATGAGTTGAATTTATAAAACTCCTTGATATAACAATTTCAATTAGTAATACTCCTTGAATGAGCACCAACATTAATATTTTTTGTTATTTCTAAATACATCAATTTCTCAATCTTCATTATAGGCAATTTCTCATCTGCCATGTCATGTCATACACACATGTGTGGATGTGTGATGTTCTAAGCTTGTTCATTTCAGAAAATGCTTAGATTTTTGAAAAAAAAAAAAGGATAATAAAAAATATTTCCAAATATCCCATACACAGCTCCATGAATTGTAAACACATTTTTAGTATATTTTTTACTATAATGAACTAATTTTGATATATTATTAACACAATTTCATCCATTATTTATTCATTAGTTTTTAATCTAATGCCCTATTCAGATTCCAAGACCGTATCTAGGTTAACACATTGCATATAGCTGCTGCATCCCCTTAGGCTCCTCAAGTTTCTCACAGTTTCTCTTATTTTTAAATACTTGACAATATAAAAATGTTCATCAAAAAAATTTATAGACTGTCTTCTGGTGGGAAATGTATATTGCAATTCTTATAATACATAAGAATTGCTGAAAGGCAATGTGACCATAGTGGTCAATTACCATGTCCTTGAGATGCAGATTGAGACAAGTACTAGTTCTGTACAACTCACTAGCCTATTTTTTACTAAAGAGCTCAGGCTAGTCTTATGTAAGCACTAACAACTACTTTCCTCAGCTTCACTTTGCATGCTGATCATCCTTGGTTAGCCTGGTAAGATATTCTTTGGCAGAGTTCTCCACTGCAATGTGAGGCATTTTTTTTTTATCTATAATATGTTTTCAGCATTATAATGAGCAGAACAAATACAAAGAAGACAAAGTTAAGCTTCATGCTGTTGAGGACAGCTTTTCAAACAAATTAGTATCATTTTTTTGTATGAGAGAGTTTTCTGTTCTTCATTTGTTTATTTAGTTATTTATGTATATCAATGTTGGATTTAGGATAATATTTAATAAATAAGCCAGACTATGTCATTCCTTTTCTTCATTAACTGCTCAATAGTACTCATTGCACATTTTTTTAGTCTGCATAAAACTTTATATAAGATCTTTTTATCCTTTTTCATACTGTTTTGTCTTTTATTTATTTATACTCCAGATTTTATCTCCGCCCCCCCTGCCATCCATTCTTTGACTGTTCCATGTCCCATAATTCCACCCCACCCTCTGTTTACATGAGGATGTCCCCACTACCCACCATCCAACCAGCAAGACCTGTAAACTCTCTGAGGCCTCTAGTCTCTTGAAGGCTAGGTGCATCTTTTCTAACTGAAACCAGACTCCATAGTCCTCTGCTGTATATGTGTTGGGAGTTTCATATCAGCTGGTGTATGCTGCCCGATTGGTGGTACAGTGTTTGACATATCTCAGGGGACCAGGTTAATTGAGACTGGTGGTTTTCCTACAGGGTTTCCCTCCTCCTCAGCTTCTTCCAGACTTTCACTAATTCAACCACAGGGGTCAGCAGCTTCTGTCCATTGGTTGCTTGCAGATATCTCCATCAGTTTCTTTCACCTCCTATTTGGGTCTTCCTGAGTGTTGTTATGATAACACCGCTTTGTAAGCACCATAACCTCAGTAGTAGAGTCAGGCCTTGGGATCTCCCCTTGAGCTGGAACCCATTATGGGCCTATCTCTGGACCATCTTTTCCTCAGGCTCCTTTCCATTTCCATCTGTATAGTTCTTTCAAACAACAATTATGGGTCAGAGTTTTGACTGTGGGATAGCAACCCCATCCCTCATTGATGCTATGTTTTCTTGCTGGAGGTGGGCTCTATAAGTTCCCTTTCCCTAATGTCAAGCATTTGATCTAAGGTCTGTCCTTTTGAATGCTGTGAGTTTCACATCTCCCAGGGCTCTGGTGAATTCTGGACGGTTCTCCCAACATCCTATTTCCTGAGGTTGCCTGTTTCCATTCTTTCTGGTGGTCCTCGGGGCTTCAGTCTTTTTCCCTCACTTAATATCAGATCAAGTTCGACTCTCCCCTTCACACCCCCCATCCACTTTCCCTCCAAGATCACTACCTCTCTCCCTGCTTGTGATTGCTTTCTTTTCCCTCCCAAGTGGGACTGCATCATCCTTAATTGGGCCCTTCAGCTTGTTGAACTTTTTGAGTTCTGTGGACCATATCTTAAGTATTCTATACCCTTTTTTTTTCTGGCTAGTATCCACTTATGAGTGAGTACATACCATCCATGTTCTTTCCAGTCTGAGTTACCTCACTCAGGGTGAAATTTTCTAGTTCCATCCATTTGCCTGTAAAACTCGTTATGTCCTGTTCTTAACAGCTGAGTAGTATTCCATTTGTAAATGAACCACAATTTTTTTTTTATCCATTCTTCTGTTATTGGACATCTGGCTTGTTTCAACCTTCTGAATATCACAAGTAAGGCTGCTATAAACATAGGAGAACATGTGCCCCTGTGGCATGGTGAAGCATCTTTTAAAAATATTCACAAAAGTGGTATGGTTGCATCTTCAGGTAGATCTATTTCCAATTTTCTGAGGAATCTCCAGATTATTTTCCAGAGTGGTTGTACCAATTTACAAACCCACCAGCAATAGAGGAGTATTCCTCTTGCTCCACATCCTCTCCAACATGTGTTCTCACCTGAGGATTTGATCTTAGCCATTCTGATTGGTGTAAGGTGGACTCTCAGGGAGGTTTTGATTTTCATTACTCTGATCACCAAGGAACTTGAACATTTCTGTAAGTTTTAATCAGCCACTCAAAATTCTTCTGTTGTGAATTCTCCATTTAGTTTTATACCCAATTTTTTGATTTGGTTGTTTGTTCTTTTCTTTTTGGTGGTCAGCTTATTAAGTTCTCTATATATTTTAGATATTAGCACTTTGTGGGATATGGGGATAGTGAACTATTTTTTTCCAATCAAAAGGTTGCCTATTTGTTTTATTGATTATGTCCTTTGCCTTACAGCAGCTTTCCAGTTTCATGAGGTCCCATTTATCAATTCTTGATCTTAAAGCATGAGCCATTGTCATTCTGTTTAGGAAATTTCCCCTGTGCACATTAATTCATGGCTCTTTCCCACTTGCTCTCCTAGTAGATTTAGTGTATCTGGTTTTATGTTGAGGTCCTTGATCCACTTGGACTTGAGCTTTGTGCAAGATGCCAAATATGGTTCCATTTTCATTCTTCTACATACAGACAGCCACTTAGGCCAGCATCATTTATTGAACATGCTTTCTTTTTTCCATTGTATATATTTGGCATCTATATTAAAGATCACATGACCTTAAGTGTGTGGTTTTATTTTGGGGTCTTCAATTTGATTCCATTGATCAACTTGTCTGTCTCTGTACCAATACGATACCGTTTTTAACACTATTGCTCTGTAGTAAAACTTGAGGTCAGGGATTGTGATTCCCTTGGCCATTCTTTTATTTTTAAGCATTTATTTCGCTAATCTGTGTTTTTTGCTTTTCTAGATGAATTTGAGAATTGCTACTTCAATGTCTTTGAAGAATTGTGTTGTGGTTTCAATGGGGATTGGATTGAATTTGTAGATTTCCTTTGGTAGGATGGTCATTTTTATTGTGTTAATTCTGCCAATCCATGATCATGAGAGATATCTCCATTTTCTGAGCTTTATGATTTCTTTCTTGAGAGACCTGAAGTTATTGTCATACAGGTCTTTGACTTCTTTAGTTAGAGTTACCCTAAGATGTTTTATAGTATATGTGGCTATTGTGAATACTGTTGCTTCACTAATTTCATTCTCAGTATGTTTATCATTTGTATTAAGTAAGGCTATTGATTTATTTGAGTTAATTTTATATCTGGCCACTTTGCTGAAGTTTTTTATCAGTTGGAAAAGTTCTCTGGTAGAATTTGTGGGGGCACTTATATATAGTATCATATAATCTGCAAATATTTATTTCTTATTTGCCAATTAGTATCCCCTTGATGTCTTTTTGTTGTCTTTCTGTTCTAGCTTACACTTCAAATAGTATACTGAATAGATATGGGGAGAATGGGCATTCTTGTCTTGTCCCAGATTTTAGTGGGGTTGCTTCAAGTATGTCTTCATTTAATTTGATATTGGCTGTTGGTTTGCAATAAATTGATTTTATTATGTTATGCATGGGCCTTGAATTCCTGATCTCTCCAATACTTTTAAGATGAAAGGGTGTTATATTTTGTTGAATGCTTTTTCGCCATCTAAGGAGATGATCATGTGATTTTTTTTCCTTTGAGTTTGTTTATATAGTGGGTTACATTAATGGATTTTTGAGTATTTATCCAAACTTGCATGGGATGAAGCCTAATTGATTGTTGGGAATGGTGGTTTTGATGTCTTATTAGATTTGGGTTGCAAGAATTTTATTGAGTATTATTTCATCAATATTCATAAACAAGATTGGTCTGACGTTCTCTTTTTTGGTCAGGTCCTTGTATGATTTAGGTATCAGAACAATTGTGGCTTCATAGAACCAGTTAAGTAGTGTTCCTTCTGTTTCTATTTTATGGAATAGTTTGAGGAAAATTGTTATCAGGTCTGTTTTGAAAGTTTGGTAGAATTCTGCACTAAATCCATCTGGCCTTAGGCCTTGGTGGTCTGATAGGATGCATGGTATTAATTTCAATCTTCTTGTATCTGTTGAGGGATGTTTTGTGACAAATTATATGGTCGATTTTGGAGAAGGCACCATGAGGTGCTGAGAAGAAGGTGTATTCTTTTCTTTAAGGTGAAGTATACTGTAGATATTTGTTAAATCCATTTGACTCATAACCTCTATTATTTTCACTGTGCCTCTGCTTAGTTTCTGTTTCAATGACCTGTACATTGGTGAGAGTGGGGTGTTGAAGTCTCCCACTCTTATTGTGTAGGGTTCAATGTGTGTTTTGAGCCTTAGTAAAGTTACTTTTATTAATGTGGTTGCCATTGGTGCCATTAATGTGCCAATGGTTGCCACATTAATAAAAGTAACTTTACTAAATTACTGCATTAATGCATTTGGGGCATAGATTTTCAGAATTTATGCTTTCTCCTGGTTGATTTTCCTCTTGATGAATATGAAGTGTTCTTCCTCATCACTCTTGGTAAGTTTTGGTTGAAAGTCTATTTTATTGTTTATTAGGATAGCAACTCCAGCTTGTTTTCTGAGACTATTTCCTTGAAAGACCTTATTGCATCCTGTTTCTCTGAGATAGTATCTGTCTTTGTTATTGAGGTATATTTCTTGTATGCAGCAAAATGATGGATGTTGTTTTTATATCCAGTCTGTTAGCTTATGTCATTTTATAGGTTAGTTGAGTCCATTAATATTGACAGATATTAAAGACAGAGGACTGTTGTTTCTTTATATGTTTGTTTTTGTATGTGGCTTTGTGTACTTGCGGTTGTCTCCTTTGGACATCGCTGTGAGATACTTAATATCTTGTTGTCTTTGGTGTATGTACCTTCCTTGTGTTGGAGTTTTCATTGTATGTTCTTCTGTAGGGAAAGATTGGTAAATAGATGCTGTTTGAATTTGGTTTTGTCCTGGAATATTTTTGTTTCTCCATCTAAGTTGATTGAGGGTTTTGCTGTGTATACGAGCCTGGGCTGGCATTTGTGTTCTCTCTGAGTCTGCATGACCTCTGATCAGGCTCTTCTGGCTTTCATAGTCTCTGCTGAGAAATCTGGTGTAATTCTGATAGGTCTACCTTTGTATGCTACTTGGCTTTTTCCTTTGCAGCTTTCAATATTCTTTCTTTTTTTCTGTGTGTTTAATATTTGGATTATTATGTGATGAGAGAATTTTCTTTTCCGGTCTCATTTAATCAAGGTTCTATAGGCTTCTTGTACCTTTATGGCCATCTCTTACTTTAGGTTGGGGAAGTTTTCTTCTATGAGTTGTTTGAAGACATTTTCAGGTCCTTTCAGCTGGTAATCTTTATTTTCCTCTATTCTGATTATTTGTAGATTTGGTCTTTTCATTGTATCCTGAATATCCTGGATGCTTTGGGCTAGGACTTTTTTACGTGTTGAATTTTCTTTGACAGTTGTGTCAATCTCTTCTACAGTATCTTGATTCTCTCTTCTATCCCATGTCTTCTCTTACATCTGTAATTCCTGACTTCTTTCCCAGGTTTTCCATTTCCAGGTTTGCCTCTGTTTGCACATTTTTATATAAGAATTTTGTTCCAATTTTTGCATTCTACCATTGTTATGCCTATGATATCATGATACTGTTTTACTTGTGTAATTACATTTTCAATCTTTGTTACTATAAGATGTCTCAGATTTTTCTTGTATTTTGCCTGATTATTTTTGTCATTCTTTTTGTATAATGAAATGTTTCTTTAAGCAAGTCTGGTTCATTTAACTGGTGAAAAGCTTGAGGTTTATTTATGAGTTGTCTTTATAGCTCCTACAATTAAGTTTTATCTATATTCTTTATCTCTATATCTATGTTTTTGTTTGTGTAGATGAACACTGTAGATTAATAGGTAAATTTGAAGAAACAAAATAATATATACTAAGTCTTGTAGTATCCTGTAAAAATAATTTTTTCTTTCTCATCCAATTTCTTTATCTAGATAATGCATCCTTTTTAAGTGTGAAGTTCTGGTAGCTAATCATTTTACCATCTTCCCTTTTTTATTGTTTTAATTTGTTCTAAATGTAGTCACAATTTTTAACTGATTCATCAATGCAAGGAAAGTATTGTGGCAGTAACATCATCACTTGCAATGTTGATGTGGAAGGCTCATTATGATTCTGAAGCAAACCTGAGCTAGAAAGTGAGTCATGGGGCATAAAATATAATTCTCTGTCTCAAGAAAATTAAAAGTAAAATTATGTTATTACCCAAAGCTTTTTCCAGACATATATTCCCCTTATTTTTTCTGATCAGTAAAAGTCTCATACCTAGCTATTAATTAATAGAAATCTATTAATTTGGTTATTGATAAATGACTCAGTGACCTGAAGTTTATGATGGCTGAAGCTGTTACTAGAAATATAGACATGAAAGTTTCTGTTAGAATGTACCTTTTCACCCCAATTTGGAACATTTTTAGGAATCACATGACTGTCATTATGAGAAAAGAAAAAGTTCTATTATTTTATCTTCCTTATCACAAATTAATATAGTTCTACTATGTGTCCCGTCTATAACACGAACTTCTATAGTTAACATCCTCACAAAATCTTAGCTATTACATTTGGTTATCAGAAATTTGTGGACTTACATTGATAGAATTATTGTGTGTAGCTATAGTACCATTTCTCAATATGAGGTATGCTCATATATCGTTGTTTGTACCTTACACCTGCATTTCTCATGATATGTTTTACTTTTATTCACAATTTTTCACATTTGTCATCTGATAAGTTTTCATAGTGTTGCTACTATTGTGTGATTGAAAGCAAAAATGAACAAATAAGCAAGATTGTGTCTAATGAATAATTTTGAAAGAGAGTTTTATAATAAAGTATACACATGTGGTCATAATATGATTTGTGTTTTACTAAATTATTCAATATCTAGTGAACTGAGAAACAACTTTGTTAGCTGCACCCCGATGATCTCTCCTTTTGTTTAAAGTAATTTAATTATTATCATTAATGTTTTCTACTCATTCATTTTACATCCTGCTCACTGACTCACTTCTGATCATTCCCTCCACAACCCTTCCACCATCCCTTCTCCCCTTCTATGATGAGTAGGTAGGACCCCTATGTATCCTTTCCTCCCCCCAGCAATTCACATGCTAAACTCTTCTTCAGCTGAAGCCAGACAAAGCAACTCAACTGGTAGAACATATACATTTGTTTAGGACCCCTATGAAGGTCAAGCTGCACATCTGCTACATGTTAGCTTGGAGACTTAGGTACAGCCCATATATATTCTTTGGTTGGTGGTTCAGACATTGAGAGTCACAAGAAAACAGGTTATTTGATTCTGTTGGCATTTCTGTGGAGTTACTATCTCCTTCACAGCCCACAATCCTTCCATCTGTTTTTCTATAAGAGTCCCCAAGCTCCATTAACTATGTGCCTGTGGGTGTCTGTATCTTTGGAGTCAGCTCCTTGATGGAGCTTCACAGATAACGACATGGTCCTGACTGCAAGCATAAAAGGATATCATTAATATTTGTCCTGTCAACAAGTAATATAGGCATGGGGAGAGATCAGAGACTGCGGTAATGACCAACCAATAACGGGCACAACTTAAGAGTTATCCCATATTGCTGTTCCTCCTATAGGGTTGCAGACCCCTTCAGTTCCTTGGGCATTTTCTCTAGCTCCCCCATTGGGGGGCCCTGTGTTCCATCCAATAGATGACTGTGAGTACCCCTAAAGCTCATGTCTCTAGCTGCATATGTAGCAGAAGATGAACTAAGGGGCCATCATTGGAAAGAGAGGCCCATTGGTCTAGCAAACTTTATATGCCCCAATACAGGGGAACGCCAGGGCCAAGAAGTGGGAGTGGGTGGGTTGGGGAGCAGGGCAGGGGGAGGGTATACAGGACTTTTGGGATAGCATTTGAAATGTAAATGAAAAATATATCTAATAAAAAATTATTTAAAAAAAAAGGGTTATCCCATGAGCCAGCATCAATCTGTAACACTATTAATGATGTTCTCTTTAAAATATTGCATTAGGAATTTGTTTCAATAATTCATTGAAAATATGTATTGAAATTCTCATTTCCAAAATGAATTAATTTCCCAAATTTAGTTATGAATTTTTCCAGCAAGTATATTTTATTATAAAGGAATAATATTTAATTTCCCAGTCAGGTACCATTGATTGGATTTTTGATACATTAAGTATATTTGAGCAATATTTACTTTCTAGATTTTGGAATGACTATTTATCTTCAGAAAATTTATGATAATGATCAAAATAGTATTTAATGGTAAACAAATTGAGAATGGTACATATATTACATTATAAAAATAAATGATCACTTAGAAAAATAATTCTACATGTTAAAACAGATTTCTCCTGAAAACATTTTAAAGATATTTAATTACCATTCTAAGGTACAATAAGACTATGGGAATTTTAAAAATGTGATGAATATTGTTTTTGGTTCATTTATAAGATAACCCTTGAAAGAAAAAGAGACACCATTAATTCTTATTTCCCCCTAAACATCCACATTAACTGTGTATGTGGCAGTTGACTGTTTTCATCCTGTTAGATTTTATGAAACCATAAAACCTACAATCTATGCTTAATTGTCTAACTCTCCTGATTTATTTCTCACATTATAATATATTTTGAAATCTAAAAGCAAGTTATGATATAAAAATATTAAAGCAGTTATAATGTAAAAGAAAGCTTAAGAGAAAAACTTTCAGAATCTACCATCATCTTACAATATGTTTCACTTCCTGGTTTTCTATTGACCTCAACTTTCATGGTACACTCACAAATTTCCACTGATACCCTGAGGTGCTTACCTGTAATTCTCAGTGTCAGTATTTACATCCCACACATCCCCATCCTCTTAAAAATGAAATTAGAGAGATCAGGAGAAAGTGACTCAGAGATGCTCAAATTTGTGCTATGTGAAAATTTATTCTCAAACCCATCTTTTACCTTCCTTGCCAAGTTTCTGGACTCTCATGTACTTTTTGCTGACGCTGTGGAATTTATATTCTTTTCTCCTACTCTTTCTGAGATAGAACTTGGATGGATGTCTACTTCCAACAGTAAATCAGCTGCTCTATGCACAAAGAACATTTGTTCCAGTAAATATTTTTTCCTTTATTCCTGAGTAAAGTTTGAGCCAAAAACTAGTTAGGCTTATGAAATGACATGAGGTTGTTGCCACTGGAATGTTTTATGTTGATTGAAAATCGTGGGAGATGAATGTTTGTTAGTGAACTTGTGAAAGAGCTATGATCAGTATTCACCCTGCAGCTCTAAAAATGTTGTTACCAAATTTCCAGGTGCTAAGTGAAGCAAACAAATGGTATAAGCCAAAATGGAAGAGTAATCAATTCTTAAACATTTGTTAATAGTTCAATGAGTTTCTTCATTTATAGGATCATGAAAAATATATGGTGTCCATTTAGTAATTCTAGTTTTGATAGCTGCATGAATATTAATTTCGCTTTTCATAGACTTTCAAAAAGTACAATGAAATAAGCCTTATTTTGATGACATTAGAAAGGATTACACATGTTTAATTGAGATTAAAGGTGGTTTATATAGCTCCCCACCCAACAACAAGAACAACAAGAACAACAAACTGATAGAATAGGCACAGCAGGAAGAGCAATTCAGGTTTTGGGGCAGGGGCAGGACTGAAGCCCTGAGGACCAACAGAAATGTAAACAGACAACCTCTGGAGTTAGGGGGTGGGGGGGATCATCTAGAAGGTACCAGAGAGACTCTCAGGACTCAAAGGGAGGGACCATAGATGAAATGCCCTGCAGCAGTGAGAGGAAACTTGTAAAACCCACCTCCAGTATAAAGACAGGGCATCAAGTGGAGGGATGGTTGATCCCACAGTCAAAAATTCTGACCCAGAATTGTTCCTGTCTGGTAGAACAGCAGGAACAAAATTTGAGAAGAACCTAAGGAAAAAGATGTCTGGTGACATGCCCAAATTGAAATCCAGCTTAGGGGAAGGACCCAAGGCCTGACACTATTATTGATGCTATAGTGTGCTTGCAAACAGGAGCCTATCATGGCTGCCATCCGAAAAGCCCAACACATATATAGCAGAGGACTACTGGGTCTGGACTCAGTCAGAAAAGATGCCCCTAACCCTCGAGAGACTTGGGGACCCAGGGTGTATGGATGTCTGGGGGATGGGGGATGGGAACATCCTCTTAGAGACTGGGGTGGGAGGCAGAGTGTGGGAAGTGGAACGGTTAGACGGTGGGAAGGGGATAAAAGTCTGGAGTGAAAACAAAGATTAAAGAATAAAAATAAATAAATAAATAAATAAATAATATTTTAAAAATGGAAAGAGTTCTATCCTGAGTGTCTTCCTCAATTGCTTTCCATTAAAATATGTGGGATAAGAAAAGTTAATTAAACCTTGTGCTCAACATTTTTAATTGACTCACTAGCCAGCAAACTCCTAGTGTTTTTTTTTTTTTTTTTTTTTTTTCTGTTTTGGTGAGCCAAATCCAGATCTAGGGTTATAGGAGTATATTGTCCCAAAGTTTTAAAATAAGTATTGGGAATATGAGCTCAAATTATCATGGTTGTGCGACAAACACTTTGACTACAGAAACTCACCTCTCACAATCTCTCTTGATGCAATTATAGACTAAGCTATTGCCGCAGACTAACCCCTTCTAGGTCTCCTATTTGCACGGAACAGGTTCTGGTTGTAGGTAGGCAAAGGAGTCTGCAAAAGTGAGGTGACAGACTCAACACAAGGGAGTGTGGATATGAATGTAATTTGTCAAATCAGCATCAAACATTTTTCTTTTCTTTTCTTTTCTTTTCTTTTCTTTTCTTTTCTTTTCTTTTTTTCCTTTTTTTTTTAATTAGGTATTTTCCCCATTTACATTTCCAATGATATCTCAAAAGTCCCCCATAACCACCCACCCCACTCCCCTTCCCCCTCCCTTTTCTTGGCCCTGGCGTTCCCCTGAGGCATATAAAGTTTGCAAGACCAATGGGCCTCTCTTTCCAATGATGGCCGACTAGGACATCTTCTGATACATATGCAGCTAGAGACAGGAGCTCCGGGGGTACTGGTTAGTTCATATTGTTGTTCCACCTATAGGTTTGCAGACCCCTTCAGCTCCTTGGGTACTTTCTCTAGCTCCTCCATTGGGGGCCCTGTGATTCATCCAATAGCTGACTGTGAGCAACCACTTCTGTGTTTGCTAGGCCTGGCATAGCCTCACAAGAGACAGCTATATCAAACTTTTTTTTTCTTTTTTTTTTTTTTATTGGGTATTTATTTCATTTACATTTCCAATGCTATGCCAAAAGTCCCCCACACGCTCCACCCACCCACCCACTCCCACTTCTTGGCCATGTCTTTTCCCTGTACTGAGGCTTATAAAGTTTGCACAACTAATGGGCCTCTCTTTCCACTGATGGCTGACTAGGCCATTTTCTGATTCATATGTAGCTAGTGACAAGAGCTCCAGGGGGTAATGGTTTCATATTGTTGTTCCACCTATAGGGTTGCAGATCCCTCTAGCTCCTTGGTTACTTTTTCAACCTCCTCCATTGTGGGCCCTGTGATCCATCCAATAGCTGACTGTGAGCATTCACTTCTGTGTTTGCTAGGCCCTGGTATAGTCACACAAGAGACAGCTCTATCTGGGTCTTTTCAGCAAAATCTTGCTAGTCTATGCAATGGTGTCAGCGTTTGGAAGCTGATTATAGGATGGATCCTCAGATATGACAGTCTCTAGATGGTCCATTCTTTCATCACAGCTCCAAACTTTGTCTCTGTAACTCCTTCCATGGGTGTTTTGTCCCCAATTCTAAGAAGGGACAAAGTATCCACACTTTGGTCTTCATTCTTCTTGAGTTTCATATGTTTAGCAAATTGTACAGCCAATCTGGAAATCAGTCTGGCGGTTCCTCAGAAAATTGGACATAGTACTACCGGAGGATCCCGCAATACCTCTCCTGGGCATATATCCAGAAGATGTTCCAACCGGTAAGAAGGACACATGCTCCACTATGTTCATAGCAGCCTTATTTATACTAGCCAAAGCTGGAAATAACCCAGATGCCCCTCAACAGAAGATTTGATACAGAAAATGTGGTACATTTACACAATGGAATACTACTCAGCTATTAAAAAGAATGAATTTATGAAATTCCTAGGCAAATGGATGGACCTGGAGGGCATCATCCTGAGCGAGGTAACCCAATCACAAAGGAAGTCACACAATATGTACTCACTGATAAATGGATATTAGCCCAGAAACTTAGGATACCCAAGATATATCAAACTTTTTATACAGAGGAAAATAGGAAGGTTAGGTGACACACTGGCAATGTACAATGGAGTTACCAGATTCTTAAATAAAGCAGAGAAATACAAACGCGGAAGGACTGGCAGAAACCAATTGGGATAAAATTCAATGTTAACAACTGGGATAAGAAACAGCCTCACCTAAAGTCAACTTAAACTTAGAAGTCAGGGGTAAGGGCTTCATGCCCTTGCCATAGTTCCTATTCTAGTCTATTGTATAGTCCATCTTCCCCCTAGGCCATTGTAAATACTTGTGTATGGGTGTAACTCAGCTATCTATAGTTCTAAGTATCTACTCTGGGTCCTTCTTAGATCACAAACTTCCTTCTTCCTAGATAATGGTAAATTCCTGCATAGGGCAGTGACTTTGCTATCCATGCCCAGGGTCGGCTCAAGGACTGCCTAGAATCTAATTTAGCTATATGTCAAATAGAGGCACTTATAATAAAGCAATATTAAGGGAAATCACACAGATCCATTTACCACTAACACAAGGACATTGGAGCATTAGTAATACAGGATGCCACCATTCCAAGAGACTAAATTTCCATGAACTTTTCGCCTAGGTACAGTACCCAGGTTTTTGGGGCCTGAAGTGCTTATCACTACTGGAGTGGATGTAGCAAGTTATAGCCTAACTTATGTCAACAAGTAAAATCTATGATGTGGAAATGTGAACTACAAATAATATTACTATGTTATGCCAAAGAATATAACAGGATCAGAAAACATGTTCTATAACTTCATTTTCAAGTAACGTTCCATAACATGGAACACAAGCATCTTTCCTTGAGCATGAATTCTGAGGTTAAAAATATTCTAGACCTTGGCTATTTTATTTTATTTTTTTGCAACACTTCATCATAGATTATTTAATTAATTTAAAATTGCACAGGCTTTACTCAGTGATCTCATGATACTGACATTTAGAAATTAGGTCATTAAATAAGTCATATTAGTTTTCATAGTTAAATTTTTACTATTCATTTTACTTTTCCATAAAGAAACTAAGGATAAGTAACTTGATCATGTTTTAGTCAGTAATTAAAAGTGTCTTTTTCTTGATATCCAACTAGCCTCTTCTATATTAGGGGATTCTCATTTGGGAAATTTTCAGTTATGGTTGATAACCAATCTCTTGTGATATTTACGTTACTCTTAATTTTAAATTACTGTAGCATTTTGATGATATTTCAAACACACACATATACACACACATATATATGTATATACACATATGTGTATATACATATATATGTGTGTGTATATGTGTGTGTTTTATATGTTTTATATATATATATGTTATTATAAGTATATATTATATATATTATTTATAACTACTAATATATTTATGTATATATTGAAACACACTACAGATGGCCTACATTGGTCTTACATTCATTATGCAAACAAATTTGAGCATAATTTTATGAATCTTCTGCTTCTACTTTCTGAGTCCTTGGATCAGAGATATAAGCTATCATCTAATGGTGTATATGAAGCCCTTGAAGGGCACCTCACATTTTAGACAAGTCATTTACCATGTGAGTTATATATATATCTAACCATGAATATCTTAACATTTCAGGTTAGTGTTTTGGAGTATGTGTGAGAGAGTACTACCTATGATTTCCTTATTTAGAATTGTATATTGCCTGGAGTTTGGGAGAGGCTGATTAAAGAAGAAAGTTTGTAGCATCTTCTAGTGTGCTTACTTCTTTTTTCAGTTTTGTCCAGATAGGTGTCTTAGGTTTGTTGAGTAAAACATTCAACTGAAGAATTACTATATTGTTTTGTAGCATAGATTCTGAAGTCAAATGGCATTACTTATACAGAATCCTATATTTCTTATTATTTATCCAAGAATCAATTTTGAAAAAAGGTTATTTCATTCAGAATAATTCTTAATTCTACTTAATACACTAAAGAGATATTGTTATAAACCTCTATTATATCTTACTTCAGAGCTTAAAAATCACGTATGGATTGTTATCTCAAGCTAATGACAATAGAAAAAGAACAGAATATATCATAGGAAAAATAGTTAACAGCTAATACTTGCAAACATACATACTCTTCTAGGATGGTTGGAAAAATGATAAACTGAAGTGTAAAAAAAAAGTCATCAATATGGTAAATTGTTCGCAGTGATTTTCACACTTCTGTAAGGTAACAAGAAGTACCTTCTCTCAGTGAAGAACAAGGTTATGAAAATCTGAGATATAAGAACCAAAGTGAGAGGCAAAATCAATTAGCAGTCAAATACACAATTTACTATGCTACATATTATACTTGGTCAAAAAATTTAATGTGCTGGGTGGCAGTGGCGCACGCCATTAATCCCAGCACTTGGGAGGCAGAGGCAGGCAGATTTCTGAGTTCGAGGCCAGCCTGGTCTACAGAGTGAGTTCCAAGACAGCCAGAGCTACACAGAGAAACCCTGTCTCGAAAAACCAAAAACAAACAAACAAACAAACAAACAAACACCCCCCAAAACCAAAAAACCAAAAGAAGAAAAGAAAAACAAAAAGAAAAACTAAAACAAATTTAATGTATCATTCAAAGTAACAAATTTAATACATAAATTATACAGAATTGAAGACTAGTTTTCAACATTAGTACATAAATGTGGAGGTTTTTTGTTTATATAAATTCATTCATATCTTTCTATTCCTACAAAAACATTTACAGAACCTATGACACTTTTAAAATATTTTATCCATGTTTATATTTACTAGGATTCTCTTTTGTCAGCAAGCACTTACATATTTCAGAATATTCTTAAGTTGTAATGCTTTTTATAACTTTGTATCAAGTAATGAAATAGTAAATAAATAATATAAAACTGTAGTATTTGGACAATACTGTATTAAATTGACTTCATAATATTTGGAACTATTTAAAGTGTGTGCTTTTATGCTTTCATATTATGTGTTACAAAACAAGAAGACTACTATAGAATGTATAAATTATATCAACAAAAAGACACAAATACTAGTTAATGAGGCAGATGGCAAAAAAAGAAAAGTTAGAAAAAGATGTTTCAGATATAACACACATTTTTGCTTATTTTCCACCCATTTAATATGACAAATCACTCAAAGCAGTTGAATTCTTGGAAACATATTTTATGATAAGATGATGACAACTTGAAGATGATGAGATTTGAAAGCTGTATGGGTGTGTGCTTTGATGTAAGAGCCATTTACCTATGAAAGGCAACATTACTAGAAAATGGATACTTTGGGACACCACATTTGGATGCCTCTCAGTATCTGCATGCTTTTTAATCAGTAGCATATCTCAGAAGCTCTAGTGACAAGAAGAAATAGGAAGTAGGTTGAACACTGAAAATCTATCATTTCTTAGTCTTATCATAACAACAAACAGGCATAGCACATACACATATAAAACCCTGAGGGGTAATTGTCTTTCCAAATACATTCCCAGACTTCTGGTATCTTCATTAACCTCTTATTAATTAAAAGAAGGAGACCCTTTCCTAAGATATTTTCTGCTACAGCTACTGTATAAGTTTTCTAAAAATGTAGTACATGAGAGATTGAACAAAATGTGCCCTTATTTACCTAGGTATGTAGTTTGGGTGCCTCTCCTCATTCAAGAAAGATATCTTTCAAATATCCTATGAACTACTTCAAGTTTTTTATACCTCCTATATAAACTCTCAGATTTTTACATTGCTTGTCAATTTTGGAGTTGAAGATTTTATGTCTTTTATTTTATTTTTTTCTACTCCAAAATGTCCCTGTACTGAAAACCACTTCTATTATTCCCCCATACCCCCATCACCAATTAACAATGTGTAACCTATTTCAGATTAAGTTGTGAAAAGCCTCCTTTATCCTCATTTTTTTCTCCCTCAGTTTTAATTTAGGTAAAATAACTAAAATTAACACGACTAGAAGATGATAGATTCTACATTAAATACTTTTATATATGATTCTCTTTCATTTGTTTTTGTATTGATTCTTTTATCATTTTGATATTATAATTCATTCTCACTTCCCTTTCTCTTTTCTAAACTTTCTTATACATTCTTCATTACGATCTTACAAAATAAGTATCATTTTATTAATTTCTGTTATATATGTATATGCAATATATATATGTATATATAAATACATACATATTATTTGCTCAGTCACTCGGACAGTGTAATATTAGATATATTTATGTTTTCAGGGGTGACCACTTGTCATTGAGTAACCAATGCTGTGCTCCACCCTGGTGGAAACTATTTCTCCTGATCCTGCATTCCTTACTCCTTATTTGCATATAGTTCTTTACATAGTGTTCCTCTGTTCAACTTAGCATGTCTATTGGTGTAGTTCTTGTCAGCTCATATATACACATTCATGTTGATGAAACTTCATTGAGTAGCTTTGGACATTCTGAGGAGATAAAAATCTCACAGCCAATTTCCTGATGATATGGATCTTTTTAAAGAACTCTACACTCTTTTTCACAATGGTCTGTGGCTCATGTCATTTCAGTCTTTCTTTTTTTTTTAATTTACAAGATTTTCTGTGATAAAAATAATTACAGAAATAAATTAGAAAAGCAATGAATGCCTAAACTGTAGTACAATATTAACATAAGTTTATCTATGTGAGTATATATTATAATATATATCTATATCTATGTAGATAGATAGATAGATATTTATATATCTCACATGTACATATACATATCTCTCTGTGTACATAATATCATGGGCACATTTCAAGTATACCCATATATAAAACTTTAAAATCTGGGCTGGAGAGATGACTCAGATGTTAAGATCACTGACTGCTTCTCAGATGTCCTGAGTCAGTTCCCAGCAACCACATTATGGCTCACAACCATCTGTAATGGAATCCAATTCAGTCTTCTGTGATGTCTAAAGATAGCTACAGTGTGTAGTCATAAAAATAAAAACATTATTATTAAAATTGAAATTCATACTGAGAAATCATTACATGCATTATATTTCCAATGTTTTAATTTCTTTATTTTGTAAAAAAACACTATCAAATTTTCAATCTGCTTCCTATTTGAAGAAACCTATCTAGTAACTCTCATGAAAAAGTAGATATTTGCATTTGCAATTGAGAGTTCTTGCAAAAGTAAAAGAAACCTAGATTTACCTTCCTTCAAAGCCCATCCTCTGCCACTGTATTAGCTTGTTTTCCTAGCATGACATTTTCAATTATTTTAATGCATATCACTGGCCTAGATCAATTATTCTAGGTACTGACAACAAGATTAAATAGCTCATTCATTTTTACTTTCTCACTATATAAAATAAGGCCTCATCAATATATTTGAGTCTCCGTGTACTGGTGATATGATAGCATTCAATCCAAACTCTTGTTCTTTGTAATATTGAAAGTCACTGTGGAAAATTCCATCATATAAATGCCCCCAGATGTATTAGCTGGAACATTAGCCCTATGCATAAGCTGCCACTGCTCTAAAATGAGCAGTTAAAACAATAAAACAGTGCTCACCAGTTGCCTGATATTGTGTAAACCAGTCATAAAGTGCATGTTATGATGTAACACCCACTGTGCCTCATTATTCCTTTTTATGTGCAAAAAGGCACAAGCTGTGCAACCTTTGGGAATATTGACTCCTCAGAAAGCTTTTCATTCTGCCGTCCTCCCACTCTCTGCCCACAATAGGAATGGTCCCATCAAGCATCCATTCTACTAAGAGAGAGAATAGAATCTTTGGTAATTGACAGTCTATGTTTCCATATAGAGTGGGGCAAAAACTAGTTAATGTGCCTCTACCCAGACACGTTAAAGGGCTTCCAGTGCCAAGTGGGAGGGGGGGGGGCTAACAACAACAGCAACAACAAATCCTTAAATACAGTCAAATAGTCTCTAGTAGAGGACACCTGGCTTCCCTCTCTAACTCCTTCATTCACAAAACAATTCTCTTCACTACATCTTGTATCCTTGCCTACATAATCTCCTAACTATGCTGAGTCTGTCCTTCCACATCATCAGCTTATTATGGCACATTCTTCCTGGCATGTTCTTTAGCCTCTGCTGGTACATAATTTATTCATTTATTAATTGGTGGCACATATTTGCTTCTAGTTGAAGCTTCCTATTGTGAACCTTAATTTAATTTGTGTATGTGTGTGTATGTGTGTGTGTTCGTGTTTCTGCACATGCACACGCATGTGTGTGTGTGTGTGTGTGTGCATGCTCATATATTTGGTGTGTTATGTGTATGATTATATGTTTGCACTGATGGATTCATATGTGCAGGTATGCATGTATGTGTGTACAAGTGTGTGTTTGTGTGTGTGTGTGTAGACCCCAGATTGATATTTAATGTCGACCTTGTACACATGCCAAATTTATATCTTTAAACAGTTTATTTTTCTGAAGCCAGAGGTCTCTTGTTTCAGCTTGACTGGCTAGGCAGCCTAATGAGGTGATTGTATATGTATACTCTGTTCAGGGATTACAGACTGGGACACCAGCCTGGCTTCATGGTTTCTGGGATCCATACTCAAGTCTTCAGGTTTCCATGACAAATGATTTACCCACTGAGTAACCGTCCCAGCTCTGTATATTTTAAATTTTAAATTATCTTTATTATTCAGAGAAATACCATTATATGTCTTACCTGTGATACCTTAAGATACAATATCTTTTCCTAAGGGCTCAGATACAGTGATTTATTGATTTCATTGAGCCTATGATTTGGTTCTTACTGAGAAAGATTTTACTATGAGTCTATAATAGAAAAGAGACTATAAAAGTTTCTCTCAGGAGAACTGATTCAAATCAACATTTAAAATGATCATTAAGATTTGTGTTTGCCCATGAGAGGGTGTTGGGTGCCAATTAGCACGTGTGAATGAAGACAGTATTTGTAACACTGATAAAATCTGAGATAAGAAAAACTAGGTTTAAAATATTTGATAGCAGTGGAAGATAATCACCTCAAAAGATGTCTTTGAGTCCATTTTTACTACGAAGGACAAGGAAAAAAGTTATAATGCTTACTATGGAAGTAAAATGCTGAACTTTTAAACAGTCATGCTGGTTTAATACCAGGAATATTTAAAGAGGCCTTTAGCTATTTTGCTGTTCTCATATTATGGGCAAATAGTCATAGTTTATCTTCTGCTGTGCTGCTGTAGGGTCTTCAGAGCCAATCTCAATAGGTAAATATCAATTGTTCAGCCATAAAAGCCCATAAAAACCAGAGTTCCAGAAAAAGCATTATGTTTAGCATACAGTAATGTGTTGGCTTGTTTTATAATCCCCATATAGCAAAAGTGGCAGAGTGAGTACCCACAATATGGTACTTCAGTTACTCTTTGGGACACTTAATAATATTAGGAATATGTTTCAATCAAGCTGATACTACATTATTAAGGAACTTTATGCAGTTTTCTTTTTCTGTTTGAAGGTAATACGTTGCTAAACAGAACTCCCAGTAACTGTGATATCAATTCTTATCTATGAGGTGCTGTTTATAACAATATAGCATGGCACATTACTTTCTGAATGACTAGAAAGCCAAGCTATGAATGTAGGAGGGATACATGAGTACCCATTACCAACTTCCAGCAACCTACATTATTTGATAAGACATAAACTAAATCAATTGCACATCCCAAACTTGGCACCAAATGCTGACTTCTTGTAAACTCTTCCCTGCTGCCTTCTATCACCCATACCATGGGATGCCACAAGTTTAAACTAACCCAACGGTGATGACCTTTGGAATAATTTTAATTATGTATTTGTTACATCATCCTCATGCCCTCAGGATAGTCCTTCAAAGTAGGAGTAATAAGGCACATACTCAATGACACAGACTCCAGGAGTCATGTGAGAAGAGGAAGTAGGCTCACTTGTTGTAGAATTGGGGAGTGACTTTATACATTCTACCCATGTCTCCTTGGTTGATAATTGTTCATCCCTCAAAGTTGGCAAAAGCCAATTGGCTCCCCTTATCACGTGTTCTGTCTTTGTTAATCTCCAGTGTTAGGCATGTTCCAGGGTTAGCAAATTTGGAAGCACTTGCTGGGCATGCATGAATCACTGTGGACTGCTAGACAGGATATGATGACTCACCCCTCCCACATGTAGTCTACATATGGATATGCACAGTGTTTTTCACTTGACAAACCCTTTACTTTCCCAGGCTTATTTCTGCTAGATACTTCTTCATGCCTCCCTCTTGATTCCTTTTGTCCTCCTCTTCTTCCTCCTGCTCCTTCTCCTCCTCTTTTAAAATTATTGTTAAAGTAACTTTCTGAGTCTAGTCATACACAGATACACATATAGTATGAGTATAAGGCCTTTACTGGAGAATAAACAACTTCTCAATGACACATTCCTGAGTTAAACTGATTTTCTCTATACCACCTTTCATTGGCAAAATTATAATACTCAAATGACAGAGTAATTCACTTCATAAATCATTTATTGTTATTCCTATATAGTTTCTGGTAGTGAATCTATGCATTAATAATTTCTGCTTTTTTTTTTTTTTTGGCTTTTCGAGACAGGGTTTCTATGTATAGCCCTAGCTGTCCTGGAACTCACTTTGTAGACCAGGCTGGCCTCGAACTCAGAAATCCACCTGCCTCTGCCTCCCAAGTGCTGGGATTAAAGGCGTGCGCCACCACCGCCCGTTTTTTTTTTTTTTGTTTTTTGTTTTTTGTTTTTTGTTTTTTGTTTTTTGTTTTTTGTTTTTTGTTTTGTTTTTTGCTTTGTTTTGTTTTGTTTTGCAGCTTTTCTGGCTATGAGCCTGGGTTTGAAGTCACAGAGATCTATTGCCTCCTCCTCTTCAGTTTTGGAATACAAACCATGCATCAACATGACTGGCTAGTCATGCCTATATTAAACCAAGCTTTTGGTAGAAAATCTAGTGTGTCTATCCAATACCTGACTATGAAACTGAAGATAACCATAGAGACTCTTGTTTATCCTGTTCCTAGTACACTTGTGTGTATTGCTCATGCATGCAAAATTAGTTCTTTACATTTGTGTCATTCAGATTATGTAGACAACCTTAAGCTGCATAACTAGAGAGCTTAAGTGTTTGGACTTTACTTTCAACAAATCACATGAAGATGAACATTCTTGGGTAAGAAAGCTTCCCTCTAAGTCTTGGTGCAAAGCTACTCTCTTTATAAAAATTAGCTGAAATATTGCCTCTAATCATATTCATGTTTGTACTTTCCTTTTTCTGTTTTTCTTTTTACCAGATTTTTTATTTCTTTTCAATAACATCTGCATAAAAACACTTAAAGATGACTCCCTTTATGAAATTTAAAAATTATTTTTTACAAATCTTTGTCTGTGTTGCCTTGTTGGTGGTCCAGTGTTTGAGAGATCTCAGGGATCCAGGTTAATTGAGACTGCTGGTCCTCCTACAGGTTTGCCATAACACTGGACCAACAAACACGCAGCATATATCAGCTGTCACAAGACCCGCAACACATATAGCGAAGATGACTACTGGGTTCTGGTTCAATTAGGGATGATGCACCTAATGCTCAAGAGACTGGAGGCTCCAAGGGGTTTAGAGGTCAGGTGGGGTGGGGGTGAAGGTGGAGACATTCTCATGGTGACAGGGGCTTGGGAAGGAGGTATGGGATGTGAAACAGTTGGAAGGTGGACTGGGAGCAGGAATAAAATCTGGACTGTAAATAAATAAATAACAATGCTTTGCCTATTTATTAAGTGCCAATCTTTATTTTTATAATTTTTTTTTACTTTTTTACAGTATATTTGTGTGTGTTTATATGCATGCAATTGAAACACCCAAGGAGGAAAAAGGAATATCTGGGAATATCTTGGAGTCCTTTGAGCTGGAGTTATAGACAATTATCAGTTACTTAGGATGGTTTCTAGGAATTGAACTAAGATCCTCTTCAAGGACAATTTTTGATTCACCAGTAACACACATTTCAGAAAAATATGTATATCTATCAATCTATCTATCTCTATCTCTATCTCTATCTCTATATATTTCATCTAGACAGAACACGAACTTAGAAGAAATGCTCAAAGTCAGTTTAGGATGTTTAAATGGTTAGGTTTTTTTTTTTTTTCTTTTTTTTTTTTTTTTTTTTTTTTTGACCTGAAACAAACCAGAAATATTCAGCAAAAATAAATCTCCACTGACAACTTGCCCCCAGGAGATGGCTCCACAGTCATGTCTGTGTTTATCAGTTAATGATTGATACAGAAGGGTTCTGGCCTCTTTGAGTAGTGTGAACCTGAAAGATAGTTCTGAGCTGTGTAAGAAGGCAGGCTGAATAAGCCACTGAAGTTAAATCAGTAAGTAGCATTGTTCCATGGACTTTGCTTCAGTTCTTGGCTCTAGAGATATGCCTTAAGTTCCTGACTCAGCTCCTCTCAATGACAGATATCTTCTTGTAAACCATGGAAATCATTTTTCCCTTAAGTTGTTTTTGGTAATAGTGCTTTTTACAGCAACAGAGGAGAAAACCAGTACAGTTCAAAATTAGCAGTAAATTCTAATTTTTTAACAAAAAATTCATTTTAGATCCCTTGTCGAAGATCAAGTGACCGTAGGTGTGTGGGTTCATTTCTGGGTCTTCAATTCTATTCCAGTGGTCTATTTGTCTGTCACTATACCAGTACCATGCAGTTTTTATCACAATTGCTCTGTAGTAAAGCTTTAGGTCCGGCATGGTGATTCCACCAGAGGTTCTTTTATCCTTGAGAAGAGTTTTTGCTATCCTAGGTTTTTTGTTATTCCAGATGAATTTGCAGATTGCACTTTCTAATTCGTTGAAGAATTGATTTGGAATTTTGATGGGGATTGCATTGAATCTGTAGATTGCTTTTGGCAAGATAGCCATTTTTACAATGTTGATCCTGCCAATCCATGAGCATGGGAGATCTTTCCATCTTCTGAGATCTTCTATAATTTCTTTCTTCAGAGACTTGAAGTTCTTATTATACAGATCTTTCACTTCCTTAGAGTCACGCCAAGATATTTTATATTATTTGTGACTATTGAGAAGGGTGTTGTTTCCCTAATTTCTTTCTCAGCCTGTTTATTCTTTGTGTAGAGAAAGGCCATTGATTTGTTTGAGTTGATTTTATATCCAGCTACTTCACCGAAGCTGTTTATCAGGCTTAGGAGTTCTCTGGTGGAATTTTTAGGATCATGCATATATACTATCATATCATCTGCAAAAAGTGATATTTTGACTTCATCTTTTCCAATTTGTATCCCTTTGATCTCCTTTTGTTGTTGAATTGCTCTGGCTAGGACTTCAAGTACAATGTTGAATAGGTATGGAGAAAGTGGACAGCCTTGTCTAGTCCCTGATTTTAGAGGGATTGCTTCAAACTTCTCACCATTTACTTTGATGTTGGCTACTGGTTTGCTGTAGATTGCTTTTATCATGTTTAGGTATGGGCCTTGAATTTCTGATCTTTCCAAGACTTTTATCATGAATGGGTGTTGGATCTTGTCAAATGCTTTTTCCGCATCTAACGGAATGACCATGTGGTTTTTGTCTTTGAGTTTGTTTATATACTGGATTACGTTGATGGATTTCCGTATATTGAACCATCCCTGCATCCCTGGGATGAAACCTACTTGGTCAGGATGGATGATTGTTTTGATGTGCTCTTGGATTCGGTTAGCAAGAACTTTATTGAGGATTTTTACATCAATATTCATAAGGGATATTAGTCTGAAGTTTTCTATCTTTGTTGGGTCTTTTTGTGGTTTAGGTCCAGTGGAAGAAAGACAGCATTTTCAACAAATGGTGCTGGCACAACTGGTCGTTAACATGTAGAAGAATGCGAATCGATCCATTCCTATCTCCTTGTACTAAGGTCAAGTCTAAGTGGATCAAGGAACTTCACATAAAACCAGAGACACTGAAACTTATAGAGGAGAAAGTGGGGAAAAGCCTTGAAGATATGGGCACAGGGGAAAAATTCTTGAATAGAACAGTAATGGCTTGTGCTGTAAGATCGAGAATTGACAAGTGGGACCTCATGAAACTGCAAAGCTTCTGCAAGGCTAAAGACACCATCAATAAGACAAAAAAAAAAAAAAAAAAAAAAAACACCAACAGATTGGGAAAGGATCTTCACCTATCCTAAATCAGATAAGGGACTAATATCCAATATATATAAAGAACTCAAGAAGGTGGACTCCAGAAAGTCAAATAACCCCATTAAAAATAGGGCTCAGAACTGAACAAAGAATTCTCACCTGAAAAATACCGAATGGCAGAGAAGCACCTGAAAAAATGTTCAACATCCTTAATCATCAGGGAAATGCAAATCAAAACAACCCTGAGATTCCACCTCACACCAGTCAGAATGGCTAAGATCAAAAATTCAGGTGACAGCAGATGCTGGCGAGGATGTGGAGAAAGAGGAACACTCCTCCATTGTTGGTGGGATTGCAAGCTTGTACAACCACTCTGGAAATCAGTCTGGCAGTTCCTCAGAAAATTGGACATAGTACTACCGGAGGATTCAGCAATACCTCTCCTGGGCATATATCCAGAAGATGTCCCAACCGGTAAAAAGGACACATGCTCCACTATGTTCATAGCAGCCCTATTTATAATAGCCAGAAGCTGGAAAGAACCCAGATGTCCCTCAACAGAGGAATGGATACAGAAATTATGGTACATTTACACAATGGAGTACTACTCAGCTATTAAAAAGAATGAATTTATGAAATTCCTAGCCAAATGGATGGACCTGGAGGGCATCATCTTGAGTGAAGTAACACAATCACAAAAGAACTCACACAATATGTATTCACTGATAAGTGGATATTAGCCCAAAACTTAGGATACCCAAGATATAAGATACAATTTACTAAACACATGAAACTCAAGAAGAATGAAGATGTACAAACTAGAACCCCGGAGCTCTTGTCTCTAGCTGCATATGTATCGAAAGATGGCCTAGTCAGCCATCAATGGAAAGAGAGGCCCATTGGACTTGCAAACTTTATATGCCCCAATATAGGGGAATGCCAGGGCCAAAAGAATGGGAATGGGTGGGTAGGGAAGTGGGGGGCGCTATGGGGGACTTTTGGGATAGTATTGGAAATGTAATTGAGGAAAATATGTAATAAAAATATAAAAAAAAAAAAAAGAAAAAAGAAAAAAATGTAAACAATGTAAAGTTGAATGGGATCTATGTTAGCCAGGAATTGAGACTTATTGAATAAAGAACACACCTACGTTAAAAAAAAAAAAAAAAAAAAAAAAAAAAAAAAAAAAAAAAAAAAGAAGAATGAAGACCAAAGTGTGGACACTGTGCCCCTTCTTAGAATTGGGAACAAAACACCCAGGGAAGGAGTTACAGAGACAAAGTTCGTAGCTGTGATGAAAGGATGGACCATTTAGAGACTGCTGTATCCAGGGATCCTTCCCATAAGCAGCTTCTAAACGCTGACACCATTGCATACACTAGCAAGATTTTGCTGAAAGGACCCAAATATAGCTGTCTCTTGTGAGACGATGCCGGGGCCTAGCAAACACAGGAGTGGATGTTCACAGTCAGCTATTGGATGTATCACAGGGCTCCCAATGGAGAAGCTAGAGAAAGTACCCAAGGAGCTAAAGGGATCTGCAACCCTATTGTCAGAACAACATGATGTACTAACCAGAACCCCGGAGCTCTTGTCTCTAGCTGCATATGTATCGAAAGATGGCCTAGTCGGCCATCATTGGAAAGAGAGGCCCATTGGACTTGCAAACTTTATATGCCCCAATATAGGGAAATGCCAGGGCCAAAAGAATGGGAATGGGTGGGTAGGGAAGTGGGGGGCGCTATGGGGGACTTTTGGGATAGCATTGGAAATGTAACTGAGGAAAATATGTAATAAAAATATTAAAAATTAAAAAAAATAATTGAAACACAGGGAGAAATATAATTACAGAAATAGGTTGCCAGCTGCCTCGGCCTTCCTATGATGTCTCCTGGGATAGAACAACAGTGATTGCTATTATATTCAGTGCCTCAGAGGGACATTAATGCAACAGCTTTAGCAATCACTTTTGTATTTTGTATCAAGTTGTGTTAATAAAAAGAATGGGTCTGGCTAAAAAAAAAAATTCATTTTAAGGTTATAATATAATTATTTCTTATACCTTTCTTATTTCTAAACTCTCCTTTATAGCCATTTCTGCTCTTTTTCTAATTCATGGACATTTTTCTATAATTAGTATTACATATGTACAGGCATATACAAACATACCCACACTCCTAAATAACATAAATACATGTTCAATATGTGTAATGTTACTTCTATGTACATGTTTTCATAGGTCGTCATTTCATATTTATGTTTTTATATGCATGCTTCTTTTGAAACAACCGGTATGATTAGCAAATCATACAGAATTAAGCAGGATGTTGTGCTTTGCCATTTATTCAAGTAAACTGAAAGACATGTGCACACAAAAATAGCAGCTGGAAGAAATAAATGAACTATAGTATTTTCAGACTGTGGAAAACTCACAATGAGTTGTCAATCATGAGAATTTATTGTGGAAAATGAATATTGTTAAAGAAAGAGACTAATTTGCAGAAGCTGTAGATTGCTTCAAACCAATTATAAGGAACTCTAAAAAGGGAAAGCTATGAAGCCAGTAAAAAAGATGTGTAGCTTCTCAGGGGACAGTTCAGTAGATCACATACTTTTTGTACATGTGAATACCTGAGTTCAAGCCCTAGAATATATACAAAGAAAGAGCAAGCTACTGTTGCCGACATCTTGGCCTGATGAAGTAGATACAAGAGGATCCTGGAAGCTCTGAAAGCAAACAATGACTCAAGCCTTTCTATTGAGGTTTATTCTAACAAGAGATTTTTGGTTTATATGAAACGAAAAGTATATGTCACCTCAAGAAAAATACTCAAGGTTGCCCTCTGGCCTCCACATGTATATTCACAAGCAAAAGCATAAGTGTCTCACACACACACACCCACATCCACACACACACACACACTGTGCCTTTTCCTTGAGTTAGGTAGAACAGACCTATTCAAGAATTGGGAACACATTCATTTTATAGTAGTAAATTATGGTAGATACATATCAGTGGCCATTTGTGAAATCCTTGAAATATTTATACTATCACAGATGAATGTGTGGATAAGTTATTTAACAAGCACATAGACTATTGATATTTGGGCTAATAATGGTGTATTGGTGTAGGCTTGCAGATTGTAAAATTGTCTGACTTTTACACTGATGTTGAAAAAAGGCCATGAATATTTGGGTCTACAAGATACATAGATATTCTATATTATAATAAATTCATTTTGCTAATCTGAACCTGTTTTTAAAACGTCTGTTTAAATAAAATAGTTGTAGGATTTATAGGACTTAAAAGAAAAATTAAAAGTAATGGCAGTATGAGAAAACCCGAAAATGTTCTACTGTGTGTATGTGTGTGTGTGTGCATGTGTGTGCATGTGCATGTGTGTGTGTGCTGCTCTAAGCATACATTTGACCTTCAATATTCATTTATTTTTCACTGTATTCCAAAAACAGTATCATGGGCAATGAATATAAGATGAACTACAAATGAATAACATGGTTTGATTTTCACTTTAGAAACAGGAGACCATGCTACATCTCCATTTCTTATTGTATTTATTTTTAGAAAACAGTAACGTTCAGTTCCTTACAGTGTCTATGTAGAGCATTGTGGTTGTTTGAATGAAAACTGGCTCCATAGATTCATAGAGAATGACATTTTTGGAGGTATGGCCTTGTTGAAGTAGATTTGGCTTGGTTTAATAAAGAGTTTCAGATTTTTAGGTTTCAGATGATCAAGCCAGGCCTAGTGTTTCACTCTCCCCCTGCTGCCTTTATATCCAGAAAATGCTCAGACACTTCCAGAGCACCATGTCTACCTGTACATCACCATGTTTCCCACCATGATTAAAAGGAGTAAAACATCTGAACTGTAAGCAAGTCCCAATTAAATGGTTTCTTTAAAAGAGTTGCTGTGATCATGCAAACTCTTCATAGCAAGAGAAACTCTAACTTACAAGTTGGCACCAGGGGTGGTGCATTGCTACAATGAACTGGACCAGGTTTTCTTTGGGAGTTCGGGGAGGGAATGTGGACATAAAAAGTGGCTCTTAATGGGGCATACATGTGGAAACATGGAAGAAAGTAGTGCTGAGGGTGATTTGGACTGGGGTGTTGTTACAGGATCTGGCTCAGGAGATTTCAGGGGAGGAAGAATTTAGTATGTGGTCTAGGGATTGTTCTTGTGTTAAAAAATGCCTGATTTCTGGCTTGTCAGAAAAAAATATCTTCTTGAGGCTAAATTAAAGAGTTATAGGTGTTTGGAAGAGGACATTTCCAAACAATCTAGCATTGAGTGCATTGTGTTGCTATTAGTTGCCAGTATTATGAAGATTTACAATGAAAAGCAGCAAGCTAAGCAAGGAAAAAATACAAAATGTATATTTGGAGGATAAATAGAGAATTAACAAACTAAAATCCTGGTGCTGAATATAATAAAGGGAGTGGTGATATCATAAAAAGACCTGACCCACCTAAGCTTCCAACTTGGGAAAAGAAATTTTAAAAAAAAGTGAAAAGAAATGAAAGAAAAGCTTAGGGCCAAGTGTGGTGTTATATACTTTTAAGAGAAGCACTAAAGACACAGAGGCAAGGATATTTCTGAGTTCAAGGGCAGCCTGTTCTACAGAACCAGTTCTAGTGAAGCCAATCTTACACCGTCCAGAAAATAATAATAATTAATAAATTAATAATAAGAATAATAAACTATTGAAGATGTATTTGAATATTCCAGTCTCAGCAAACAGCCTATCTTGGCATCTCTGACACAAGATCCTGTAATGGAGAACTAGAGAGCCTATTTTGTGAAGCCACAAATAAGTAGGCTGAATTTTCTTGGAGATACATGGCAAGATGTTCAAGATACCAGAGTCCTGGAATACAAGCAAAGCAAAGATGCTAACAGGGATAGAGCGATCCCAAGGGAAAGAAGTTCATTTTGGTGAACAAAGCTAAAAAGAGTGGGCACTCTGAAGAATGATTTGACATCAGACTTGCACATGCAGACTTTGGACTTTGCCTAGTAGATATTTTGGTATATTTTGTTGCTATATTTCCTTACTGTACACTCTTTCTCTCCCTTTTGGTATAGTCATGTATAGTTTATGGCATTATATTTTAGAAGAATATGCTATGCTTCTTTATTGATTTAGAGGAATTGCAGTTAAGGGATTGTCCTGAGTCTGAAAAAAATCAGAGTGTTAAAGAGGGATGAGACTGAAAGAGGTTACGAAAACTTTTAAAATTGGATTATCTGAACTTTGCATTGTGATAAGGTTACAACCCAATGGAGGCCAGGAAGTAGAATATGGTATTCTGAATGAATATGGCCCCCATAAACTCAGAGGAAGTGACATTAATGGAGGAGTGGTCTCCTTAGTGTAGGTTTGGCCTTGCTGGAGAAAGTGTGCCACAGAAGGTGGGATTTGAGATGTCAGATGATCAAGTCAGGCCCAGTGTTACACTCTCTCCTGCTATCATTATATGACGATAGAGAAATATCAGCTACTACTCCAGCACCATGTCTGCATTCATGCCACCATTTGTTGAGCAAAGATAACAATGGACTAAACATCTGAACTGTAACCAAGCCTCCAGTTATTATTTTTTTTTATAAGAGTGGCCATTCTCAAAGCATCTCTTCACAGTGAGAGAACTAATACAGGTTGACTCCATGACAGGCTTAACACTGGCTGGTCAGGAAACTAGACGTAAATTTCTGTTTCCTAGAATTAGACAAGTCTGCACAAATCTGCACTGGAAAATCCCTCAGGCAGCTAATCAGAAACTGTCCCATAATCAGAATCTGCCCAGGTCCCTGATGTGAGGCAAGGGCAGAATCAGCAACAATTTCCTGGTTTTCCAAGAAGTTTCTGGACCCCAGCGATGGTTCTGGAATGTTCCTAGATATATACCCCATAAATTAAGATAAAGGTCACCTACCCCTCCTTGAAATTCTCCTAATGTGCTTTAAATTGAGCCTGTGAACTCACTTGGACATCTCCAACTTGGTAAATGGAAGACCTCATCATGCTGGTGTTCTGCAGAACAAAATGTTCTTTGCTTTTGCAAACTATTTGAGTTTGGGGTACAATTTTTCAGTGAATCCTGGATCTTTCCAACAGCAACAGAAACCATAACTAAGAAAAACATGTAAATGTGTTTAAATATAAAATGAGCCTTGTGACTGCTTTAAAACATAGAAGTATTATACTCTGAAGAATTTAATAGGAGGAACATGGAACAATTGATGATGTCACTTCCTCTTATGTAATGATAGCTACTTAACCTTTTAACTGGAGAGAGGTATGGGATAGATTTTATTTATTGTAACAGGAAAGAGTAACTATAAATTTTTTGACAGATTCCTTCTGATACACATTCATCAATGTTTATGGTTTATTCAATTTCAAATATTGTCACTTCTACTTCTGTGGATTTTTCTGAATTGGAGAAAGCTTTTACATTTTAGTTTTCCAATGTTACATAGAAAATCAATGCAACAGAATATTTGAAAAAATGTGGATTTAGAGAGAAGGGTCAATAACATTTCCTCAAAGGGATTAGCACTTAACAATATATTTGAACGTTCAGAGGCAACCAGCTATTAATAAAATAAAACCCTTTAGAGAAGAGTCCAATAATTGAGACTAATAAACATTCTCAGAGGCAAATATAATCTTTGCTTATTTTAATAATATAAACATGTTAAAATATGTAAACTTTAAAATATGATAGAAAACAGGATAAGCATATGTGGTTAGAAGATCAGATGTAGTTCTATGTTGATTACAGTTTTCAATAAGTATTACAAACACAGTAATCGCACTGCCATTTTAACATTTTTCTTGTCTATTATGAGGGGTCAAAGAGAATGTATGAAGTACAATTGTCAATAGACATAACCAAGATAGTACTATGAATGTTTAGACAACAGACTGAATAATGGACTGAAGTCCATTTGAAAATGAAGAATAATACAAAGAAAGAAATCAAGACTAATTTATGTGCTCAGTTATTTTGAAATTCTTTGAATACTAACATTGCTAAGGGCTATACTAAGGTAAGGAGGATTAATTTTGAGAAGGAAATAAAGCTTTGCCTTTTTGCTTTTAATGAGGAAACTTTCTACTCAAGCCATCAAGTTTACAGCTGAAGTTATATTTCTGGCACTCAGAAATATATATTTTGAATCAATATTTCAAACTGTACTTGAAACTACCTGTCTTTCAAATTCTATCTGCAATAGAATGTAGCTAGTGATGAAAGTAGATACAAGTTGAACCTGAGCCAAGTTGACATGTTAGAGGGGGTACCTGGGAGAAGAAGTCAGAAAGGGAATGGGAAGAGGTTTGGGCACAAAAGGAAGTCAAACAACACTGTATCTGAGAGCTTCAGTTTAAAAAGTAATTGCCTAAGATGTCAGTGACTGCGAAAGATGAATCAATACCACACTTTTGTGTTCAGAAAACTAGTTGTCTGTAGTTCCATGAGAATAACTCCAGTGAATATTTGGAAAGAATCAATACAAAGTAGTATCCAGACTTGGAGATTCAGGGAAATTTCCCTGCCTTCTGAGATAAAGCATATGGCAGAGTATTGATACTTTTTGCTGTATTAATGACAAGGACAGCATTGAAGGAAAATAAGGAGACAATGAGTAGGGTGCAATTCTTGGAAGACAATGTCTTTCTTGGAGCCCTTGTTTGTACACTGAACTGCATCACAAGTACAAAGTTCTAAGAGTACTTTTTTTTTCTGGATAAACCTGCTTGAATTTCCTTAAATTCCTGTATTCATGTGGTAACCACCAATACAATTATTTAAAAATAGGGCTTTAAGGATATAGTTAGAGATAAATTAATTCTTAAGCACAGGGATACCAACTAAAATTGTATCTTTTATGAAGAAGAGAAAACTTCACACATATTTATATAGAAACCAGGTAGAGAGCATTCAGTACAACTAAACCAGGCTACAAACTTACTTCTGACTCCAGGCTCCAATACTGTTAGGAAATATATTTCTATATTCTCTTGAAATCTGGACACTAACTCTATAATGAAAAACTTCTTTGGATTTGATTTCTGTTTTTCATCCACCACTATCTCCTATATTATATTTGGCATGATTTCAAACTAAATTTCTTCTTCTTTTGAACCTGAAACACCATCATATCAAAACCTAAACAATTAGAAAGATCTAGATTTTTTGGCAGTCTTATTACACAATATTCTGTACTTTGCCAAAAAACAGTTCCAATTATAAAATTATCCTGAATGTTGAAAGAGAGAGAGAGAGAGGGAGAGGGAGAGAAATAGAGAGAGACAGAGAGAGAGAGAGAGAAAGAGACAGAGACAGAGACAGAGAGAGAGGAGAGAGAATAAAAATATAAGTTCACAAGAGAAGGAAGCGAAGAGAGGATGATTAAATTTAGCTCTTTTGTAAGGACAACCCATAATGGAAAATTATGGGATACTTATGAGTGTAGCAATAGAGGTGATTTTACCACAAATTCAATAGCTCTCTATTCATTTTCATTTTTGGCAATATAGAGTTTTATAATGAATGATCGTCAGAAGTACTAATTATAATTAGTACTTTGATATTTTATTTATAATTGAGCTTTTGATATTGTGAAACATTATTAGGCAAGTTACCTAGGACACATATGAAATTCAAAAGTTTTCTAGAGCTTGTTGTATGTTGTTTGCTCTTTGTCTATAGGCCCAGAAATTTGCTTAGGTACAATATTTCTAGAGTATGACATGCCCACTTAAATTATGTTTCTGAAATTTGAAAAAAAAATAACAGCAATTAAAATGTGATTCTAGGAAAATTAATTTCCAATGAAAAATTGGAATATTTATTTTGTTGTCACTGAAATATAAAATTATAGCTTATTGTACATTCAACTAAGGAGAGTTAGATCAATCATTATTTAAATTTCTACCCCTTCATTGTTTAAGATTATCTTCCTCGGTTAAGGCTCTACTGTATGCCTAAATTTCCAATTTTCTTCAGACTACATTTACATAGTATTCCAGTAATGTTCTTTAGAAACTGCTGTTTTACAAATAACTATTAACTACATATTAGTCACCTGACACAACTTCATTCTTTATTTAGAATGTTTTTCCAGTACGTAGGAATTAATTCTCATTTTATTCTCTCAAATACAAATTTTAAATCCTTGGCTTATTTTTAACAAATTAATATATGCTTTTGGAATGAAATGAGTTCTGAAAGAGTCATCAGATAAATTTCAGATGCTTAATGTCAAAACAACTCAATCCATATTGTCTAAGTTGCTGTTTATTTAAAAAATGAACACAGGCAATTTCATAAGCATTGAAAATTGCTACTTGTTACATGGAATTTATCTTTCTGTCCATTATAAACTAGTTTTCAAAAATCACTAAATAATATAATATATGAAAGCACAATCTGTGGGAAAATTCATCAGGAATTTAATTTAAAATCGAAAAAATGAAAATGTGCCTTATCTTTAAGGTTATAAAATATGAATTATTAGATCAATAATATTTTGTAATGTAAAATGTGTGAACTAGAAACATAGAATTAATGTGGAAACATGGATATGCACACATAATTTACAAACATGTTTATATATGTGTGAATGGAGATATTATAAATATATGTATATATTAAGCATGTGCATATATAATACATACATAATTATATATGTATATACATAATAGATTAATAATGTATGATCTCCATATTAATTTATTATTGAACTATATATAGATTATTGTCTAATTACTCACATATATAGTTATATACATATGTATTTATTTATAATGCATAAATTTATATTTTTTGGTTTTGATTGACCTAGTTAAATAAATAGTAGACAAGCATCAATAGGTAACTCAAATGATAAAACCAGCTGTCACCATCTCTGCAAAGATCATGCTCTTAATATTATCATTAACAACTGAAACTTCCCTGCAAAGAATAGAAATATCCAGGCAGTGAATGTGGATGGAAATGGATAAATGTTTAGTGACTGGGGTTAGGGGCAAGGGCCACTCATGAAAGATGATATTATTAAGAATCTCAAAGGTAATGTTTAACTTCACTACTTTCCTGAATAAGACTCATTAAATCCTTCTACATGTTGGTCTGGTCTTGTACTCAACAAGTTATAGCCCCATGATGGAAAGGAGGGTTGAGGCTTTTCAAAGGCTAAGATCAAGCATGCTTTTTTTTTTTTTTTTTAAATATCATTTTTTTTTCTCTCAAGATTTTTAAAGTATCCATCTGACAGACCAGAAAACAGTAAATTCCACACCAGAGAATTTTCAAGATGTAAAATTCCTTACTAAACTTTTTATATCACTATCAAATTCCATTCACGTATTGATTAAATACAAGTGGATAGAACATTGTATTCTTTTCAAATTCAAATTTTCATTGTCAAACTGCAACAGTGTATTTGTTGTGGTATTAGGGTAAAACACAGAAATCACAAGCTCAAATGTTCATACTCAAAAATCCAGATATTACAAACCCAAAATCCTCAAACCTTTAAGAGATACAGAAATGATAATCTATTTCTCATGATTTTATTAATATAATATTTGTCATGTTATAACATTCTGGTTAATAATCGCATTTTTTCTAAAATTAATTAATAAAATAGAAGTTATGAATCAAGCAGGGATAGAAAGTATGAGCTGGCTATGAATTTAAATGCATGTAATTCATTGTCCAGGTGTACATATGTGAATAAGAAAATTTATGGTAAATTAAAAAAAAACACTAAATTTATAATACTAAGACACCATAAATATCAGGATCTAGTTTTTAGTTTCCTTTTTAAATAATAACCATGAAAACCAATTCATAAATGATTTTTTTTTAGCATACCATGTTACAAGTCTGATCCATAATGAGTAAATTGTGTGATCGAGAAAGAAACAAAAGGTGTGGCAAAACAAACCCCTAGAATTATCACCAGAAAAAAATAGGGTGTATATATATATATATATATATATATATAGAGAGAGAGAGAGAGAGAGAGAGAGAGAGAGAGAGAGAGGCAGAGAGACAGAGAGACAGAAGAGAAAGAGAGATAGACAAAGACAGAGATCAGAATCCCAAAGTCCACTTCAAAGAATAATTTCATAGATATTACAGAGATTTAACATCATGAATATATGAATATCTAATAAATAGAGTAAAAAAAGTAACAAATAATGTTGCCCGTTCAAAATTGGACACGATATCTGAATAGAGTATTCTCAAGTTATATTTAAAGCTAAAAGAATAAATGGTTTACAAGTGTCTCTAAAAAGGTTTATCATACCTAGAAATTACAGAAATACAAATCAAAACACAACAAAACCATTTAGAATTCATTTCACCCAAATCATATTGGCAAATATCAGCAAAATAAAGCAATAAACAACTGAAAGAATGCTAAAGGGCATATGGGAAATGAGAACCTTCATTCCCTGTTGGTGAGATTACAACCTTGTCTAGACTATCTGGAAATAAGTATAGAGACTCCTCAAAAAGCTAAATCTATCATGTGACTCCACTATGCCTCTTCTTGACATAGACCCAAAATACTTAAGATTCTACTCCTTAAATATTTGCTCAACCATATTCAGGTGTATGATATGCACAATATTTAGGAAATAGAAGCAAATTAAATGGTCTTAAACTGGATAATAGCTAATTAAAACACTGTGCTCTCTACATATTATGAACATATATAAGTGTAAAGTAAAATGAAATCATTAAATATGAAGTAAATGTGTGAAAATAGAAAAGATCATATTGATCAAGATAATTGAGATATTAAAAAAACAAATATTTTATGCTTATTCTCATCTGAGGTTCTTAAATCCAAATAATAATATATTTGGAGAGAGAAAAAAAAAGCACTGTACAAATGATTTCATTAGAAAATAAGAGAAGTGAGTATGGACCTCAATTCAGGGAGAAAAAGTGTAATAAGCATAAAAGATGGAAGGATTGATAAAATAACAGTAAAGGTGGATGAATAAATTCATAAGGAATCTTAATAATAACAACTATCTACATAAAATATATAAAATAAAATAAATCTATGTATAAATATACTTATATTGTTTAATTATTTTCTGATTGGGCTAACAATGCTTCTCACAAGAATTTCAGTAACCTCAATAGCAAGAACTACAAGGTCTCCTCTGAGTTAGTGGCTATTGTGGTTCAGGCATTTCCCAATATAAACTATTAAACTTGTTGTCAGTTGTTCCCAGAAAGCGAAGCCCCTATTGTTGAAGATGCAATACATGTTAGACATAGAAGCAAAAGGATCTTCAACTTAGTTTGATCAAAAAGTCTGTTGTCTGATCTCTGGGGACCTTCCCCTCAAGAGGAGAGTCAGCATCCCGGGAGAGCACTGACCCCAGGACTCAGCCAGGAATCCGAGCTGAGACCCAGTCCTCTGGGCACCTTCCTAGCCAGAAGAGAGTTTGCCTCCACGGAGGGCTCTGACCCCAGGACCCAGGTGTGAGCATCATTTTGTATCCTGGGTCTCTCTGAGACCAGTCCTCACAGGAGAACATGTGGATCTCAGAAGCAACAGAGCTTCTTGGACAGGGTCCTTTAGGCCTTCATCCTCAGCCAGGAGGGGAATCTGAACTCCAGACCTCTGGGCACCTTCCCTACCAGTGGAGAGTTGGCCTCCAGGTAGGGCTCTGACCTCAGGACCCAGGTGAGAGCACCATCTTGAATCCCAGGTCTCTGTGAGACCAGTCCTTGCAGAAGAGCACAGAGACCACAGAAGCAACAGAGTTTCTTCAATAGGGTCCCTTCAGGCGTTCATCTTCAGCCAGGGGCCAGAGCTGAGACCCAGACATCTGGGACCTTCCCTGACACCGGATTTATATAGTCAAAATGGCTATCTTGCCAAAAGCAGTCTACAGATTCAATGCGATCCCCATCAAAATTCCCACTCAATTATTCAACGAGTTAGAAAGGGCAATTTGCAAATTCATCTGGAATAACAAAAAAACCTAGGATAGCAAAAACTATTATCAAAAAAAATAAATAAATAAAAAAATAACCCTGGTGGAATCACCATGCCTGACTTCAAGCCTGACTTCAAGCTGTACTACAGAGCAATTGTGATAAAAATTGTATGGTACTAGACCAGCAACAGACAGGTAGATAAATGGAATAGAATTGGAGACTCAGAAATGAACCCACACACCTATGCTCACTTGATCTTTGATAAGAGAGCTAAAACTGTCCATTGGAAAAAAAGGCAGCATTTTCAACAAATGGTGCTAGCACAACTGGTGGTTATCATGTAGAAGTATGCAAATCAATCCATTCTTATCTCCTTGTACAAAGCTCAAGTCTAATTGTATCAAGGAACTCCACATAAAACTTATAGAGGAGAAATGGGAAAAAGCATCGAAGATATGGCACAGGGGAAAAGTTCCTGAACAGAATAGCAATGGCTTGTGCTGTAGGTTTGAGAATTGACAAGTGGGACTTCATAAAATTGCAAATCTTCTGTAAGGCAAAAGACATTGTCAATAAGACAAAAAGGCCACCAACAGATTGGAAAAGGATCTTTACCAATCCTAAATCCAATAGGGGATTTATAGCAATGTATACAAAGAACTCAAGAAGCTGTAGTACAGCAAATCAAATAACCCCATTAAAATGGGGTACAGAGCTAAACAAAGAATTCTCAACTGAGGAATACTGAATGGCTAAGAAGCACCTGAAAGAATGTTCAAATCCTTAATCATCAGGGAAATGCAAATCTAAACAACTTGAGATTCCACCTCACACAAGTCAGAATGGCTAGGATCAAATATTCAGGTGACAGCAGATGCTGGTGAGGATGTGGAGATAGAGGAACACTCCTCCATTGCTGGTGGAATTGCAAGCTGGTAACACCACTGTGGAAATCAGTCTGGCGGTTTCTCAGAAAATTGGACATAGTACTACTGGAAGATCCAGCAATACATCTCCTGGGCATATATCCAGAAGATGTTTCAGAACTTGTAATAAGGACACAAGCTCCACTATGTCCATAGCAGTCTTATTTGTAATAGCCAGAAACTGGAAAGAACTCATATGTCCTTCAACAGAGGAATGGATACAGAAAATGTGGTACATCTACACAATGGAGCACAATTCAGCTATTAAAAACAATGAATTTATGAAATTCCTAGGCAAATGAATGGATCCTGAGTGAGGTAATCCAATCACAAAAGAATGCACATGATATGCACTCACTGATAAGCAGATATTAGCCCCGAAACTTAGGAACCCAAGATACAATTTGCAAAACACAAGAAACCCAAGAAGATGCAAGACCAAAGTGTGGATACTTTATTTTTTCTTAGAATGGGGAACAAAATACTCGTGGAAGGAGTTACAGAGACAAAGTTCAGAGCTGAGATGGAAGGAAGGACTATGTAGAGACTGCCCCTCCCAGGGATCTGTCCCATAAACAACCTCCAAATCCAGACACTATTGTATATGTCATCAAGATATTGCTGACAGGAGGACCCAGATATAGCTATCACTTGTAATTCTATGCCAGTACCTGTCAAATACAGAAGTGGATGCTCACATTCATCTATTTGATGGAACACTGGGTCTCCAGTGATGGAGCTAGAGAAAGTACCCAAGGAGCTAAAAGTGTCTGCAACCCTATAGGAGGAACAACAATATGAACTAACCAGTAGCTCCCCAGAGCTTTTGTCTCTAGATGTATATATAGCAGAGGATGGCCTAGTCAGCCATCAATGGGAGGAGAGGTCCTTGGTCTTGCTAAGATTATATGCCCCAGTACAGAGGGATGCCAGGGCCAGAAAGCAGGAATGCGTGGGTTGGGGAGCGTGGCAGGGGGAGCATATAGAGGAATTTCAGGATAGCATTTGAAAAGTAAATGAAGAAAATAGCTAATAAAAGAGAAAAAGTCTGCTCTCTGTAGAGTTGGTTTCATAGCACCATAAGCTACCATTACAAGTTCCAAAGGGAGGAAGCCATTAACAGTATTCTCTGTAAAACATAATAGGCTTATGAACCACAACAATTAACAGTATAATAAGATAACCCTAAAGGCATAATAGGCCATGCAAAATCCCTTTGGTGGAATCAATAGCACTGTGATTGGAGTGAAGAACTGGACAGCAGGAATAATATCAGACCTGGTACTGAAAATATAGCCAACTATCAATGACTAATGAAATCATAGATCTTGAATGAATATATAGAACTATTATTTTTACTGAAGAACTTACATAGTTGCCAACAGAATATATATATATATATAATCTTAAATTCAGACATAAGTATAATCCTCATCCTTATGAAGGTAACATTGCATCAGAGACTACAATAATTTCTACAGCTTTTGACCAAGGCCAGTCTTAGCTGGCTTTTCTATTGTTCTGATCAACAAGGTAAATGAAAGCAATTTGGGGGGAGAGAGAGAGAGAGAGAGAGAGAGAGAGAGAGAGAGAGAGAGAGAGAGAGAGAGAGAGAGAGTTTATTTTATCCTACTCTGGAAGGAGAAGAAAGCAGTCATAGAAGGGCAGAGGGAAGGATCTGGGTGGGAGAGGGGACAGAGAGGGGCAGCAGCGAACATAATCAAGTAGTGCGGGGGAGAGTAGGACTGAACCCCTGATTGCCAGCAGAAAGAATGGAAACTGGCAACCTCAGGAATTAGAAGGCAGGGGGACCCTATAGAATGTACAGGAGTCTTGAGAGGTGAGAGACTCTCAGGACTCAAAGGGAAGGACCTTGGATGAAATGTTCTACAGTGAGGAGGGGGAACCTGTAGAGACCACCTTCAGTCGAGGGATTGGGTTGCCATACCACAGTAAAACGTATAGACCCGTAATTGTTTCTATCTGAAGGAACTACAGGAACAAAAATGGAGAAGAGCCCGAGAAAAACAATGTCCAGTGATAGGCCCAAACTGCATATCCAGCTCCAGTAGAGACCCGGGACCCTGATATGGTTACTGATGCTGTGGTATGCTTGCAAACAAGAGCCTAGCGTGAATTGAAAGCCCAACAAGCAATTGAAAGAGTCAGATGCAGATATTTCCACCCAACAAATGGACATAAGTCAGGGGCCCCTGTGGTTGAATTGGAGAAAAACTGCAAGAAGCTGAGGAGGAGGGCAGCCCCATGGAAATAACAGCAGTCTCAACTGACCTGGACCCCTGAGATCTCTCAGACACTGAGCCCCCAACCAGGCAGCATATACAGCTGATATGAAGCCCCTGACACATATACAGTAGGACTGCCTGGTCTGCTTCGGTGAGAGAAGATGCACCTATCCCTCAAGAGACTTGAAGCCCCAGGGAGTGGAGAGGTCTGGTAGGGTAGGGGTGGAGGTGGGAACATCCTCTTGAATACTGGGGGGAGGATCTATGGGATGAGGAGCAGTCACGGGGCAGACTGGGAGGGAGATGAAGTCTGGGCTGTAAAAAAGATTAGAAAATAAAAATAAGTAAAATAAGAAAGAGTTTATTTTAGTTTTAGCTCAGAGATCATTGCAAACATGAGATAAAAAAAACTAAAAGATCCAGAGGAATGTGATGATTTCTCTGAGATAGTGTCTCTGAGGAACATAAGAATGTATATCCATGAAGTCTCAGTAGCCTGTATCAGGAAATAAATAGACACGCTTACTTGGACCAGGAAATCTCATGAATCCTCAACCTTAGACAAAAATCTACAGGTAACTAAGGATTACTGAAATTGGAAGAAATCATCTTCCCAAAGAATAATTTATTGGTTATCTAATACCAAGTGATCAGCTCTCAAAACATAAACAGACTTGTACTGACTGGTTTTGTGTGTCAACTTGACACAGCTGGAGTTATCACAGAGAAAGGAGCTTCAGTTGAGGAAATGCCTCCATGAGATCCAACTGTAAGGCATTTTCTCAATTAGTGATCAAGGGGGAAAGGCCCCTTGTGGGAGGGACCATCTCTGGGCTGGTAGTCTTGGTTCTATAAGAGAGCAGGCTGAGCAAGCCAGGGGAGGCAAGCCAGTAAAGAACATCCCTCCATGGCCTCTGCATCAGCTCCTGCTTTCTGACCTGCTTGAGTTCCAGTCCTGACTTTTTTTGGTGATGAACAGCAGTATGGAAGTGTAAGCTGAATAAACCCTTTCCTCCCCAACTTGCTTCTTGGTCATGATGTTTGTGCAGGAATAGAAACCCTGACTAAGACAAGACTCATTACATTATGTGGACTGTGTAGGTTTTATTTATAGACACACACAAACACACAGTACCACCACTATCACCACTATCATCAACAAAAACAATAGAGGAAAAGAGGCTGTTAATTTTAAGTAGAAAAAGGGAATAACATGGCATGACTTGAAGGGATGTGAGTGAAGAGGGGGTGATTCAAACGTATTATAAGCCCCAAAAGTTAAGAAAGCGATACTTAAAAGCCTTCTTTTCCTAAAATTAACTTAGATTTAAATACTTCAAAATTGTGACTATATAAGGACATGAAACACGGTGGTACATTTAAGTTAGAGACTATAAAAGGCTTTGGGTAAAGCTCAGTGCTTCTTCTTAGACTAACTGGTACAAGAATCTTATTCAAGCACTAGTATCAGAACCACACATGTACAATATTTGATGCAACCATTTTTCTACTGAGTAAGGCCTTCTAAAGTTTCTAGTATGTTGTAAAATATAGTACTTTAATGCTATATAAATAAGAGAAGAATTAATCAATTTACAAGCAGCAAGTTCTTGTTAATAAGTGAATGCTTTCCATAAATGTTTCCTAAAATAATTTTTATTTCATTACATCACATTTTAAGATTAAGTAGTTTATTTGATAGTTTCAGTAAATGAGTCATAATAGGAATGTCCAGACACTCAGGATCCAGTTAGAGAAACTCCCCCCTCTGCCCTGTGCAGAACAATCACTGTAAAAAAAAAATTAAAAAAGATGCATTTGTCTATGAAATGGTTGTGGCCTGTGCCATGCCTCCAGTTTCTAAAGTACAGAATATGAATCAAGGCAATGAGAGGGCTCTGTTTGGAAAATCTTAATATTTTAAAGCCTGTAAAGGCCATTTTGAAATTCTGAGCTCTATTGACAGAAACTTTCCAATATTCTTCAAAAAAGATTTTCTCTAGACAGATCTTTCCCTGTTTTCATGCTCTGTATGAAGGGATGGGGATCCAAAATATTTCCAGCTTCCCTCAGGGATAAACCAGTGAGTGGGGAAATGGATGAGAGAAAGATGCACAATGCACATTGGATTAAGGACATTTTTTGTTATTGTTCTTCTCTCATACGTTACATCTCTTCTGCAGTTTCCCTTCTCTAAACTCCTCCCCATACTCCTCCTTCCATTTCACTTCAGAAAAGATCAATCAGCAGGCTTCCTAAGGATAATAGCCTCAACTGAACATGACATAATATATTACGCTAAGACTAGGATTACCCTCATATCAAGGCTAGATAAGGCAACCCAGTAGGTGGAAAGAGGTCCCAAGAAGAAGCAAAAACATCAGAGATAACCCACCTCCCACTATTAGAAGTCCCATAAGAATACCAAACTATACAACCATAACATATATGAAGAGAACCTAATGCCTCTACCACCAATAATGTGTACTCCCTGCAAAATATGTTGGGACAATGGTGTACAGAATGTGTGTAAGTGGCTAGCCAATGACTGATCTAACTTGAGGCCTATACTCAAGAGAGAGTTCATGTCTGACATTTCATGGATGGATAGCAAAGAGAAATTGGGTAGCCCAGAGACATAAGATAGAAGCAAACATGACTAGCAATAAAGAACATGTCAATGAAACGATTCCTAATGATATTCTGCTGTACTTAGAACCTAGCTTCAATCATCATCAGATAGGCTTCATCAAGCAAGAGGAACAAATGTAGAAACTGACTTCCAAACACTATGTGGAGCTTTGGGAAGCTGTGGAAGAAGTCGTTGAGGGAAGATTCTAGGTCCAGAGGCATTGAAGAAACCACAGAATCAACTAAGCAGAGTTCATAGGGACTCACATAGACTGAAGTAGTAATTATGGAAATAATGTTGAAAAAATCAGAATCAGTCTTCTCTTATTGAGTGTACCTTGTTCCCTTGCCTAGAACAGGAAAAGCTTTGTCTCTGTGTGTTTTGGAGAACACACAAAAAAATTTAAAAAATCGACTTGAACACTTATGATCAGATTCTTTTTCTTAATTCAAAAGAAGTAAATTTAGTAAAGAATTGTGTGTTATGCAACTTATTTTAATTCTTTTGAATATTTAGCAGGCACAATTTTGATATATGTAGTGAGTTCAATATGATAATGTAATATATGTAGGCACTGGGCAATAATCCAATCAAATGAAAATTATCTCTCTTTTTTCCCCAAACACCTCTCACTCCACAGTTCTCTGGCTGTTTTTATGTGCATTACAGATGATAGTAGTGTGTTCTTACATTATCCCTACTCTGTAGTAAACACCACATCTCTTCATTTTGACTGTATCTTAACATTTGTTTTTTAACCTCTCTTCCTTTCCTGTTTCTCTTAGTACTGAGTAACTGTTTTTATGGTTTATGTTCTTTGAGATCATCTGTCATATTTGTAACAAATGATGAACAGAATGTGAAACTTAACTTACACGTTTGCTATCCTTATTTCACTTAATATGAGGTCTTGAGATCCACTGACTTACACAGATGTGTGTGTGTGTGTGTGTGTATGTGGGCCTGTGTATGTGTGTGTGTGTGTGTTCAGGGAAGTAGTCTGTTTGTTAATGGCTAATTTATACAATTCTCTTTTCTTTTACTCTTTTACCAAAATGTTTTTTTTCTGAAAATTTTATGCATACATACACATGCACACATACAGACACATATACACATATATAATTATATGTACATATATACACATATTCCTGTATAAACATGCATATAGTTACATATATGTGTATACATACACATATATACACACATATGTCTGTGTGTGTGTGTGTGTGTGTACTTAAATACATTTATACATATATTAGGCAAGTTCTGACCTCTATCATCATTTCCTTCGCTTGTTTCCCTAACATCCTTATTCTCTATCCCACCCAAGTCCCTTTTCTATATTTACAGCATTTTGTTGTGTTTTGTGGCCCACCATGTTTAGCCAGGGATATCTGTGTGATCATTAGTTTGGCAACATATTTTGGAGCATGATGAGGTCAACTCTCTTCCCCTCAAATCCAGCAGCTCAATATTCAGCAGAGATGAGTGTGGCCACATGGGCTCCGACTTAATCTAATATTGACAGTTGACATGCCCAATCTTGTAGGGGAATGCTACTGTGACTGTGAAATCACAATTTCATTGGCTCTGTCATGCCCATGAGATAGCATTTCACAGAGCTTCTCCCTACCTTCTGGCTACTATGCTTTCAACCAGATTATTTCTTTGTTGTTGAATTGTATAGAATTTTTACATATTCTGAAAATTAGCTCTCATATCCAATACATAATTTTAAATATTTTCTTCAGGAAGTAACTTATATGACTATATTGTATTCTATACAGAAAATTTTGATATTATAAAAATCATATTGCCTATATATTGTGAGGGATATCCTAAACGTTTTTGGTTGTTGTTTGGGTGGGTGATGTTTGTTCTTTCATCTCTATTGAAGCATATGAACATATTTTACTTTCTGCTGCCTAATTTCAGGTATAACATTTATGTCTTTCTTTGACATTTTGAGAGACCATTGATTTGTGGTGGAACGTAGGAATCTGCTTTCTTTCTTGAACAAATAAAAATACAGTTTACTGAGTTCTATATTGATCAGACTGTCAGTTCTCTGAAGAATGTTCCTGAAGCTTTTGTGACACATGATGTGACTATATATTTTGATTAATTTATGGGTTATCTATTATGTTTCATGTGTGAGGAGTATGAGTTCTTATACCAATTCAGGATTTAACTTGGTAACTGGTTTTGTAGGATAATTTGAAATTCTTAATAGGATGGTTCTTATTTGTTCTTTGTTTCCTTCACTGCTATGGTGGCAATTCTTTTTTATCAATGTGATAGGGTTTGGAACTAAGGGGAAAAAACTCCTACCTATAGGTGTTTGAAGGCACTGTTAGAAGACTAACCGGAGAGAAGATTCCACAAGAGACTAGACCAGAGCAAAGGGACCCTGCGAGGAAATTGTTGCTGCTTGGTTGTTCACCTTCCCTTAGTACTTATAACTCCATCAATTGCTACAGGAGCTGCTACAGCTGCTGCAACCCAACATACATACCAGATTCCAGTTTTTTTGAAATCTTACTACCATCTGAAAATTTGAAACTTATAGAAAATTTCCATGGCTTCAATATCCATGGGGAATACTGAGATGTCCAGCATGTGGTCAGAGAAACTTCTAGATTTCAGCTTTTGGAGTGTACAGTCACACAATATTGGACTTCCCAGCCTGCCAATTGTCAGCCTTCAGCTAGAGTTCCCTGAAGAATATTGGTTTTGTTCCTCCAGAAAAAGTGACCTAATGAATGTGCTTAAACTTATTTCCAATTATTTAATTTTGGGCCCCTGTGTATTTGTCTGCATTTGTACTCCTTTTCTGAAAATATTTTTTTCCTATGGGTTATAAGCATGGTACTATTTTGTGTGTTAATCCCATGTTCAGCATTTTTCCATTTTTTTATCATTTCAAGAGGATCTAGAGAGGAGTAGGTCTTTATGTTTTTCTAGATTAAAAATTCATGAAATCTTAAATGAAGTACAATTTTATTTTTTCCTTTCTTGCCTTTATCTTCTTTTAGATGTTACTTGGAAAAAAATCCAGCTGTTCTTCATCTAGTAAATTGTCTCTGGGTTTTCCATATATAGCATTCCTTATGTTGAGGTCTGTTGAGATGTATTCTAATATTGGCTGAGAGTTTTCATAATGCAGAAATTTTATATTTTTGGATTTCCTGCCTCTGTTGCTACCATACCATAATTGTCACACAATGGCTGATGTGTGCCGTTTCTTTTATTAATTTGCACATGTTCAGCTACCCTGTTTCTTAGCAAAATGAACTCAGTTAACTTTCATGTTAGGTTATTTTAATGATTTTTTCTCTGTTGTTGTTTTGGTGGTTGTTGTTTATCTTTCTTTTTCTTTTCAAGTCTTATTGTCCATATTCCTCACGAATGATCACTTTTATTCTTTTCTTTTCTCTTCTTTTTTGTGTTTATATTGGAATTATAGAGAATTACGAACTTCATATAATTCATTAGGGAGATTCCCCTTGCATCTTTTACGTTTTAAATGTTTAAGATGATTTCAAAGAAATGAGCTTTTTTCTCTCTTTCTTGCAGGTTTGCAGAATTCCATACTTTACCCATCAAGAAGTACGGATCGGTAAAGATCCTTTCCCAATCTGTTGGTGGCCTTTTTGTGTTATTGACTGTGTCTTTTGCCTTATTGACAGTTTGCAATTTTATGAGGTCCCAATTTGTCGAATCTCAATCTTACAGCACAAGCCATTGCTGTTATATTCAGGATTTTTTCCCTGTGCCCATATCTTCGAGGGTTTTCCCCACATTCTCCTCTATAAGTTTCACTGTCTCTGGTTTTATGTGGAGTTCCTTGATCCACTTAGATTTGACCTTAGGACAATGAGATAGGAATGGATCAATTCGTATTCTTCTACATGATAACCGCCAGTTGTGCCAGCATCATTTGTTAAAAATGTTGTCTTTTTTCCACTGGATGGTTTTAGCTCCCTTGTCAAAGATCAAGTGACCATAGGTGTGTGGGTTCATCTCTGGGTCTTGAATTCTGTTCCATTGGTCTACTTGTCTGTCACTATACCAATACCATGCTGTTTTTATCACAATTGCTCTGTAGTACAGCTTGAAGTCAGGCATGGTGATTCCACCAGAGGTTCTTTTATCCTTGAGAAGAGTTTTTGCTATCCTAAGTTTTTTGTTATTCCAGATGAATTTGCAAATTGCTCTTTCTAATTCATTGAAGAAATGATTTGGAATTTTGATGGGGATTGCATTGAATCTGTAGATTGTTTTTGACAAGATAGCCATTTTTACTATATTGATCCTGCCAATCCATGAGCATGGGAGATGTTTCCAACTTCTGAAATCTTTTTTAAATTCTTTCTTCAGAGACTTGGAGTTCTTATCATACAGATCTTTTACTTCCTTAGTTAGAGTCACACCAAGGTATTTTATATTATTTGTGACTATTGTGAAGAGTGTTGTTTCCCTAATTTCTTCCTAAGCCTGTTTATCCTTTGAGTAGAGAAAGGCGATTGACTTGTTTGAGTTAATTTTATATCCAGCTACTTCACTTAAGCTGTTTTTCAGTCTTAGGAGTTCTCTGGTGCATTTTTTAGGGTCACTTATATATACTATCATATCATCAGCAAAAAGTGATATTTTGACTTCTTCCTTTACAATTTGTATCCCCGTGATCTCCTTTTGTTGTCGAATTGCTCTGGCTAGGAATTCAAATACTATGTTGAATAGCTAGGGAGAAAGTGGGATAGGGGATTAATAGCCAATATATATAAAGAAGTCAAAAAGGTGGACTCCAGAAAATCAAATAACCCCATTAAAAATGGTGGTCAGAGCTAAATAAAGAATTTTCACCTGAGGAATACTGAATGGCTGAGAAGCACCTGAAAAAATGTTCTGCATCCTTAATCATCAGGGAAATGCAAATCAAAACAACCCTGAGATTCCATCTCACACCAGTCAGAATGGCTAAGATGAAAAATTCAGGTCACATCAGATTCTGGTGAGGATGTGGAGAAAGAGGAACACTCCTCCATTGCTGGTGGGATTGCAAGCTTGTACAACCACTCTGGAAATCAGTCTGGTGGTTCCTCAGAAAATTGGACATAGTACTACCAGAGGATCCCTCCTGGGCATATATCCAGAAGATGTTCCAACTGGTAAGTAGGACATATGCTCCACTATGTTCATATCAGCCTTATTTATAATAGCCAGAAGTTGGAGAGAACTCAGATGCTCCTCAACAGAGGAATGGATACAGAAAACATGGTACATTTACATAATGAATTACTACTCAGCTATAAAAAACAATTAATTTATGAAATTCCTAGTCAAATGGATGGATCTGGAGGGTATTATCCTGAGTGAGGTAACCCAATCACAAAAGAACTCACATGATATGGACTCACTGATAAGTGGATATCAGCACAGAAACTTAGAAACCCAAGATAAAATTTGCAAAACACATGAAACTAAAGAAAAAGGAAGACCAAAGTGTAGGCACTTTGCCCTTTCTTAGAATTGGGAACAAAACACCCATGGAAGGAGTTACAGAGTCAAAGTTTGGAGCTGAGATAAAAGGATGGACTATCCAGAGACTGCCCTACCTGAGGATCTATCCCATAATCAGCCATCAAACACAGACACTATTGCATATGCCAGCAAGATTTTGCTGAAAGGACCCTGATATACCTGTCTCTTTTGAGGCTATGCCAGTGCCTGGAAAACATAGAAGTGGATGCTCACAGTCAGCTATTGGATGGAACACCCAATGGAGGAGCTAGAGAAAGTAACCAAGGAGCTGAAGGGGTCTGCAACCCTATAGGTGAAACAACAATACGAAATAACCAGTATCCCCAGAGCTCATGTTCCTAGCTGCATATGTAGCAGAAGATAGCCTAGTTGGCCATCATTAGGATGAGAGGCCCCTTGGTCTTGCAAACTTTATATGCCCCAGTACAGGGGAACATTAATTCCAAGATGTAGGAGTGGGTGGATAGGGGTGTAGTGTAGAGGAGTGTATAGGGTACTTTCAGGATAGTATTTGAAATGTAAATGAAGAAAATACCTAATAAAATATTGGAAAAGGAGAAAAAAGAAATTCTATTATTTCAAATATTGCATGAATTAATTGAATCAATATTGTTAGCTTTGTTCTTTACTTTGTTTTGATTCAAATTTTTGCAATGATATTCTAAAAGACACATGTATTCTTTGGTCCAGTTTGGTTTATTTAGTCACCTGTGTTTTCTACATTTTGATGATTTTTTAAAATATTCATTCAAATATTTACTATTTACTGATCATTATTAATAAATTCTTATCATTAATAATTTAGTCATCTAATTAACTGTATATTCTTGCATTTGCTTCTTAGGTTTTCAGGTTTCTTTCCATACTCTGTCTCCAAATTATTGCTATTCTCTCTGGGTGAAAATAGAGTAGGTGTTATGACATTATTACCTGCATTTATTTTAAAAGAGGTAAGTATTAATTACTGGTAATATGAATTGAAAATATTTTATTCTATTAAAAGTATTGTATGTGCAATTATAGTTTGGTTATGAAATTATAATTTTTTCTCTTGGAATGCACAAGTTGTCATCAGTTGGTTCAGCATGACTACTATTACACTATCAATAGGATTATCATTATCCTTATTTTCTAGCCACTTCTAATTTGTTAATAGTTCCTGTTAAGGACTAAAATAAATTGTTAGTGAGAGTAAATAAGCTCTGTAAATAAGAATACATCCACATTAAATAGTATCCTTTTCCCTGCAGGCATCTATTAACTTCTACATGATCAAGACTTTCTAAAGAGACTGCTCTTCCTTAAGAAAAAAAAAATAAAGAAAGAAAGAAATAATGTGTACTGTGCTCTCCTTCTCCAGCTTTCACTTACAATCTGCATCATATTTTGGTCCAGTGAGAAAGGCGGGCTGATAAAACATTTGTAACCCAGTGAAAATGTTTCCAGGCTGATAAATTTAAAAATGCATCAGCAAGGCCAAGCGGGAATATATTATACAGAGTATGCCAAGAGAAGTAAGTGCTCCCCAGATAGAAAGCCAAGGTTCCATGCTCGTTTATACCTAACACCACTTTAAGATCTTCATTCCTCTTCTGCTGAAGCTAATACATTTCCAAAATTTTGCAATTATCACAGGAGTGAGGCAGAGAAATGTGCTGTGCTTTCCACAGCACTTCACAACCTCTCCTTGATACTAATATTGGTGATGGACAGGAGTTTTATTTCTGGGAGCAGAGTCACCATGTAAAACCAAATTATCAGATTTCAGGGCCAAAAAGAACATTTTGTGGGATGTAATAGCTACAAATCATTCCTTTCTAGAATTCTGAAAGTTGTGGCTTTTAGCAAAGAAATATATCAAATGTAGCTTAATATTGATTTTTTCCCCTTCAGAAATGTGTTTCAGCCACAAAGACCCCAAACCTTAGTAAATCTACATAGAATTCTTAAGCAGGTTCTAGTTGTATCTTCTTCTTTATTTCATTGAGAAATTCCTATCACAGTTCATTCAATTCATTTCCTGAATCTATTTCACTGGCATAGGATCACATCTTGTGAGACTGAAACTTCACAACTATCCAGAAGTTCAGGTTGTGTATACTTGACCTATTATAGTATGTAACTCTTCATAGATGTCTAATAAAACTTTTCCATCAGGAAGGGTCAATGTGTATAGGACATCATATTTGTTAATTAATGGCCCTGTCATTTCAGCCAGGACTATTGTGAAATGGTGAAAGTCTAAATAAAACTTAGTATAAACCATGAGTATCAATTGAATTATGCCTCTGGATTTTCTCCAAAAATTAAAAGGGAAAATCAAATAGTACCAGAATGAGAAAGTGTAAGGAATGACTAACATTAATCTGTAATAGAATGAACTGCCATCTATGAGATTATGAGTTAGAGGAATTTATCATTCATGATATGAATATTCAGGATTATGGTTCAATGTTTGTATATTTTGACAATTCAGGATCTCTAAAATATTTAAAATAAAAATGTCTAAGGACTTTGAACATTCCTTTAAGTACTTCTTGGACATTCACATTTCCTCTGTTGTAAATTCTCTGCTTAACTCTATGCCCCATTTTTTTAATGGGTTGCTTGTATTTTCAGAGGTTAAATTCTTGAGTTCTTTATATATTTTGGATATTAGCCCTCTGTTGGATATGGGGATAGTGAAGATTTCTCCCCCACCCCCCGATCTGCAGGTTGCTGATTTGTTCTATTGACTGTGCCATTTGACTGAAAGAAGCTTTTCAGTTTCACGAGGTCCCATTTATCAATTCTTGATCTTAGAGCCTGAGCCACTGGAGATCTGTTTAGAAAACTTTCCCCTGTGCCAATAAGTTTAAGGCTCTTTCCCACTTTCTCTTCTATTAGATTCAGTGTATCTAGTTTTATGTTAAGATCCTTGATCTACTTGTACTCGAGCTTTGTGAAAGGTGCCAAATACGAACCTATGTTCATTTTACTACATATTCACCTCCATCAGCACCATTTATTAAAGATGTTTTCTTTTCTCCATTATATAATTTTGACTAGCTTGTCAAAGATCAAGTGTCCATAAATATGAAATTGGGTTTTCAATTCTATCCTACCTGTCTGTTTCTCTACCAATACTGTGCAGTTTTAATCATTTTGGCTCTGTAGTACAGTTTGAGGTTAGGAATGGTGATTACCCCAGAAGTTCTTTTATTGCTCAGAATTGTTTCACTATCCAGGTTTTTTTGTTTGTTTGTTTGTTTGTTTTTTGTTTTTTTGTTTTTTGTTTTTCTACCTCTTTCCATGACTTTGAAGAATTGTGTTGAAATTTTTATGGGGATTGCATTGAATCTGTAGATTGCTTCTGGTAGGATGGCCATTTTTACTCTGTTAACCATATTAATCTATAAGCATGGGAGACCTCTCCATTTTCTGAAGTCCTCTTCAATTTTTTCCCTGTACTTCAAGTTCTTGACACACAGACCTTTCACTTGTTTGAAGAGAGTTACCCCAATATATTTTATATTATTTGTGACTATTGTGAATGGTGTCATTTCCCTGCTTTCTTTCTCAGCCAATTTATCATTTAAATAAAGGAAGGCTACTGATTTTCTTGAGATAATTTTATATATAGCCACTTTGCTGAAGTTGTTTATCAGCTGCAGAAAATCTCTGGCAGAATTTTTGTGGTCCTTTATGCATACTATCATGTAATATTGCAAATATACAAACTTCTTAGTCATCAGGGAAATGCAAATCAAAAGGACCCTAAGATTACACCTTATACCAACCAGAATGGCTAAGATAAAAAACTCAGATGACAGCATATACTGACAAGGATGTGGAGAAAAAGGAACACTCCTTCATTGCTGGTGGGATTGCAAACTGGTACAACCACTCTGGAAATCAATGTGGAGGTTCCTCAGAAAGTTAGAAATAGATCTATCTGAAGACCCAGCAATACCACTCTTGGGTATCGACCCAAAAGATGCCCCACCATGCAACAGGGGCAGAAGAGAAGCCCTGCGGGCAAGAAAAATGAGTACAAATATGCAACCCCTGGGGGAGAGAGGTAGGGGTACACTCTAGAATGTACAAGAGACCTGGGAGGTGAAGGACACTCAGGTCTCATAAAGAGGGATCTTAGATGAAATGCTTAACAGTGTTGATAAAATTCTGGAAAAAAATATAATTTGTTTTCCCTACAAGAATTCTCTTCATTTACAACAGGTAATAGGGAGTTATGAAAGTATATGGAACTTCTATTTTTCAAATAAGGCCACTTAGAGCACAATGATAGCTATACATTTTTTGTCTTTTCTTTTTTTTTTAATTTTCGTTATTTATACTTCATATGTTATCCCCTTTCCTGGTTTATCCTCTGAAAACTTCCTCCTCCTATCTTACCCCACCCCCAACCCCCACTCACCAACCCACCCACTCCTGCTTCCCTCTCCTGGCATTCCCCTACACTGGGGCATAAAACCTTCACAAGACTAAGGGCCTCTCCTCCCACTGATGACTGACTAGGCCATCCTATGCTACATATGCAGCTGGAGCCATGAGTCCCACCATGGCTCTTTGGTTGGCTCCTGTCAGTAAGCACTTGTTGGCATCCATAATAGTGATATATCCTTAACTTCTAAAGTACAACTGGAGCAAACCTGTCATGCAATCATATTGCATTAATCATAAAACAAGTTATCATTAAGTCTTGACTGCTTCACGACTTTTTATTCAGATTTTATTAGTGTCCTCTTCTTCATTTTTCTATTTTTTTATCTAGCAACTCTTTTTTATTTTATTTTTTATTAAATATTTTCTTCATTTTCATTTCAAATGCTGTCCTGAAAGTCACCTATACCCTTTCCCTGCCCTGCTCCCCAACCCACCAACTCCCACTTCCTGGACCTGGCATTCCCCTGTACTAGGACATATAATCTTCGCAAGAGAAAGGGCCTTTCATCCTAACTGACTACATATGCAGCTAGAGACACGAGCTCTGGGGGCACTGGTGAGGCACTGGCATAGCCTCACAAGAGACAGCTATATCAGTGTCCTGTCAGCAAAATCTTGCTAGAATATGAAATAGTGTCTAGGTTTGGTGGTTGTTTATGGTATGGTTCCCCAGGTGGGGCAGTCTCTGAATGGTCCTTTCTTTTGTCTCAGATCTGAATATAGTCTCTGCAACTCCTTCAATGGGTATTTTTCCCCATTCTAAGGAAGAGCAAAGTATCCACACTTTGGTCTTCCTTTTTCTTAAGTTTTATGAGTTTTGCAAATTGTATTATGGGAATTCTGAGATTCTGGGCTAATATCTAATTATCAGTGAGTGCATATCATGTGTGTTCTTTTGTGATTGGGTTACCTCACTCAGGATGATATCCTCCAGATACATCCATTTGCCTAAGAATTTCATAAATTCATTGTTTTTAATAGCTGAGTAGTAATCCATTGTGTAAATGTACCATATTTTCTGTATCCATTCTTCTGTTGAGGGACATCTGGGTTCTTTCCAGCTTCTGGATATTATAAGTAAGGCCCCTGTGAACATAGTGGATCATGTGTCCTTATTACAATTTGGAGCATCTTCTGTGTACATGCCCAGAAGAGGTATTGCTGGATCTTCAGGTAGTACTATGTCCAATATTCTGAGGAACCACCCAACTGATTTCCAGAGTGATTGTACCAACTTGCAATCCCACAAATAATGGAGGAGTGTTCCTCTTTCACCACATTCTCACCAGTATTTGCTATCACCTGAATTTTTGATCTTAGCCATTCTGACTGGTGTGAGGTGGAATCTTAGGGTTGTTTTGAATTGCATTTCCCTGTTGATAACATTTTTTCAGGTGCTTCTCAGCCATTTGGTATTCCTCAGTTGAGAATTCTTTGTTTAGCTCTGTACTCCATTTTTTAAAGGGGTTGATTTTCTGGGAGTCTTGCTTCTTGAGTTCTTTGTATATATTGGATATGAGTGCCCTATCGAATATAGGATTGGTAAAGATCCTTTCCCAATCTGTTGGTGACCTTTTTGTCTTATTTACAGTGTCTTTTGCCTTATAGAAACTTGGCAATTTTCTGAGGTCCCATTTGTCAATTATCAATCTTACAACAAAAAACATTGCTGTTCTGTTCAGGAAAATTCCGCCTGTGCCCATATCATCAAGGCTTTTCCCCACTTACTCCTCTATAAGTTTTAGCATCTCTGATTTTATGTAGAGTTCCTTAATCCACATAGACTTGAGTTTTGTACAAGGAGATATGAATGGATCAATTTGCATTCTTCTACTTGATAACCACCAGTTGTGCCTGCACCATTTGCTGAAAATGCTGTCTTTTATCCACTGGATGGTTTTAGCTCCTCTGTCAAAGATCAATTGATCATAGGTGTGAAGGTTCATTTCTGGTTCTTTAATTCTATTCCATTGATCCTCCTGTCTGTAGGTGTACCAGCACCATGCAGTTTTTATCTCAATTGCTCTGTAGTACACCTTGAGGTCAGGCATGGTGATTCACCAGGGGTTCTTTTATGGTTGAGAAAAGTTTTTGCTGTCCTAGGTTTTTTGTTATTCCAGATGAATTTGCGAATTTCCCTTTCTAACTGAGTGAAGAATTGAGTTGCAATTTTCAAGGGGATTGCATTGAATCTGTAGATTGCTTTTGGCAAGATAGCCATTTTGACTATATTAATCCTGCCAAACGATGAGCATGGGAGATCTTTCCATCTTCTGAGATCTTCTATTTCTTTCTTCTGAGACTTGAATTTCTTATCATACAGATCTTTCACTTCCTTAGTTAGAATCACACCAAGGTATTTTATATTTTTTTGACTATTGTGATGGGTTTTGTTTCCCTAATTTCTTTCTCAGCCTGTTTATGTTTTGTGTAGAAAGGCCACTGATTTGCTTGAATTAATTTTATATCCAGCTACTGCACTGAAGCTGTTTATTGGGTTTAAGAGTTCTTTGGTGGAATTTTTAGGGTCACTTTTATATACTATTGTATCATCTGCAAATTGTGATATTTTGACTTCTTCCTTTCCACTTTATATCCACTTGCTCTTCTTTGTTTTCCAATTGCTGTGGATAGGACTACAAGTACTATATTGAATAGGTAGGGATAAAGTTGGCAGCTTTGTCTAGACCCTGATTTTAGTGGTATTGCTTCAAGTTTCTCTTCTTTTAGTTTGATATTGGCTACTAGTTTTCTGTATATTGCTTTTATTTTGTTTAGGTATGGGCCTTACATTCCTGATCTTTACAAGTCTGCTATCATGAATGGGTGTTGGATTTTGTCAAATGCTTTCTCAGCATCTAATGAGATGATCATGTGGTTTTTGACTTTGATTTTCTTTATATAGTGGATTATGTTGATAGTCTTCTTATATAAAACCATCCCTGCATTCCTGGGATGAAGCCTATTTGATCATGATAGATGATCAATTCGATGTGTTCCTGGATTATGTTTGTGAGAATTTTATTGAGGATTTTTGCATTGGTATTCATAAAGGAAATAGGTCTGAAGTTCTCTTTCTTTTTGGGTCTTTATGTGATTTAAGTATCAGAGTAATTGTGGCTTCATAGAATCAGTTGGGTAGAGTACCTTCTGTTTCTATTTTGTGGAATAGTTTGAGGAGAATTGGAATTAGGTCTTCTTTGAAGGTCTGATAGAACTCTGCACTAAACCCATCTGGTCCTGGGTTTTTTAGGTTAGGAAACTATTAATAACTTCTTGTATTTCTTTAGAGACGTGGGACTGTTTAAATCTTTAATCTGATCCTGATTTAGCTTTGGTACCTGGTGTTTGTCTAGGAAATTGTCCATTTCATCCAGGTTTTCCAGTTTTGATGAGTATATCCTTTTGATGTAGGATCTTATGATGTTTTGGATTTCTTCAATTTCTGTTATTATGTCTACTTTTTATTTCTGATTTTGTTTATTAGGATGCTGTCCCTGTGCCCTCTATTTGGAGTTCTGTAGGCTTCTTGTATGCTCAAGGGCATCTCTTTCTTTAGGTATGGGAAGTTTTCTTCTATAATTTTGTTGAAGATATTTACTGGCCCTTTAGTTGAAAAATCTTCGGTCTCATCTATACTTATTATCCTTAGGTTTAGTCTTCTCATTGTGTCCTGGATTTCCTGGATGTTTTAAGTTAGGATCTTTTTGCATTTTGAATTTTTTTTAATTAGGTATTTATTTCATTTACATTTCCAATGCTATACCAAAAGTCCCCCACCTGCTCCCCCACCCACTCCCACTTCTTGGCCCTGGCATTCCCCTGTACTGAGGCAGATAATATTTGCAAGACCAATGGGCCTCTCTTTCCACTGATGGCCCACTAGGTCATCTTCTGCTACATACACAGCTAGAGACATGAGCTCTGCGGGGGGTGGGGCTACTGGGTAGTTCATATTTTTGTTCCACCTATAGGGTTGCAGATCCCTTTAGCTCCTTGGCTACTTTCTCTAGCTCCTCCATTGGGGGCCCTGTGATCCATCCAATAGCTGACTGTGAGCATCCACTTCTGCATTTTGCATTTTCTTTGAATGTTTTGTCCATGTTTTCTATGAAATCTTATGCAACTGGGATTCTCTCTTCCATCTCTCGTATTCTGTGTCTGATGCTTGCTTTTATGGTTCCTGATTTCTTTCATGGGATTTCTATCTCCAAAGTTGTCTCCCTTTGGGTTTTATTTATTGTTTCTAATTCCCTTTTTAGATCTTTGATGATTCTGTTCAATTCCATCACCTGTTTGGTTATGTTTTCCTGTAATTCTTTAAGGGATTTTTGTTCTTCTCTTTAAGGACTTCTACCTGTTTAGCCGTGTTCTCCTGTATTAATTACTTCCCTTAATTAATGCCCTTCTTAAAATCCTCTACCACCATCATGAAATATGATTTTAAATCCAAGTCTTGTTTTTCAGGTGTGTTGGGGTATTCAGGACTCACTGTGATGGGAGTACTGGGTTGTGATGATGCTGAATGGTCTTGGTATCTGTAAGTAAGGTTCTTAAGTTTGCCTTTCACCATATGGCAATCTCTGGTGTTAGATGTTCTACCTGTCTCTTTCTGGAGCTTGTTCCTTCTGTGATTGTGTTAGCCACTATCAGCACTCCTGGGAGTCCAACTCTCTCCTGATTCCCAGTGGTCAGAGCACTCTCTGCACTTCTCTTACAGGGAAGGTGTACAGAGGTCTGTAGCTCAGATCCACCTCCTGGCTGAAGATGAAGACCTGAAGGGACCCTGTCTACGAAGCTCTGTTGCTTCTGTGGCTCACATGCTTTCCTTTGTGGTCTCTGAGAGACCTGTAATACAAGATGGTGCTCTCACCTGGGTCCCTGGGTCATAGCCCTCTCTGGAGCCTGACTATCCTCTGGCTGGGAAGGTGCTTAGAAGTCTGGAGCTCAGATCCACCTCCTGCCTGAGGATGAAAGCCCCAAAAGACCCTGTCCATGAAATTCTGTTGTTTCTGTGGCCCCCGTGCTGTCCTGCATGGACTGGTCCCTGGAAACAAGATGATGCTCTCACATGAGTCCTGGGGTCAGATCCCTCTCTGGAGGCCAACTATCCTCATTTATCCTAAGATTTGGGGTGTTCTAGGGTGCCTGATGTGTGGAGAATCCTCTGGGCACCTTGGAACTGTCCACTGAGTTCAGGCTGAATGTGGGCTGGGCAGCTGTACATTTTCACAGTGAATGACAATAAATAATTTCCCAAAAAGTATCTGAAATGCATGGTTAATGGTAACTTCTTTATACAAGCATTTAAATGGTCTACTTACTTTCAGAAAACTTGTCTAAACACAGTGTATAGCACGGGCTTGGTGGTTAAAATATCTAACATGTAAGCATAAGGATAAGAGTTTAAATTCACAGAACTCATGTAAATATTTGGTGGGATCAGTGGCCTGGTAAGGCATTCCAGCACCCAAGAGATAGAAACAAGAGATGCTTAGAGCAACCTAGTCAGCCAGACTAGCGATAATGGATCTTGAATAACCTGAGAGATCTGGCTCTACTTAATGATGATGTAGAGTAATTGAGGGAGATGGTGAGGTCAACTTACACATCTTCAGGCAAATTTGTTCACATGAGTACACACATTGGCCCATGTGGTGATCTCTTGCTCATGGAGCCTTCCACACATTCTCCCCTCTACAGAAGCCTGATACATACTTTCATTCACCACACACACACACACACACACACACACACACACACAGAAACAGTAGAGAAGAAGAAAAGAATGTAGGCTTGTCTTACAAATATTCCACATCAGCCAACTGTCATCACAACAGTCTTCAAACTACATAGGAATAATAAAAGCCTCAAAAACATGCATAAACAACAAATCTCATCAGTTTTAATGTGTTTATTAAATTTTCAAATCAAAACATTGACAATGGCTGAAATATCATAAGTCCAATCCAATACAAGCATTTAAAAATATATTTTATTTATATTTAGTTATATATTTTATTTTTTGAGATTAGACAACAATTTCATTGTTTCCCCTTCCATTTTCTGCCTTCAAACTCATCCTTATACGCTTTTTTTTTCCATTTTAGCACTCAATACCTTTTCTTTCATAATTATTGTTATGTGCATATACATATTACATATTCCTAAATATGTAGGAAGGAACTCAGACTATATAATCTTACTTGTATGTAAGTTTTTTAGGCTGACCATTTGATATTGGATAAGCAATTGAAATGCCCTTCCTTGAGGAAAGTAATGTCTCCCACTTTCAGCATTCTTCATTTGCCTATTGTACTTTATCTAGGGTTGAGTCTGTTGGGCTTTCCCCAGTCCATGTTAGCGTGTCTACTGTTGCTGTTTTTAATTGTTTCATGTTTAGGTCATTATGTTGGTGAGATTTTATGTGTATAGTTTCTTACACAATCTCACACTAAATACCTTGATCAACTGACTGGGATTGTGTGAATCCATTGTGAATGGACCTCATAATTCTTCATTTTGATTGGTTGTATTTTTCAACAATGGTCTCTTTCTGCTTCAAAAGTTTTTTTTTTTTTTTTTTTCCCCAAAGCTTCAGAGCTCTTCAGTACAACATCATTCTCTCCTTATTACTAATTGTTAAGTAATGGTTTGTTAAGTCAGATCTTTGTTGATCACCATGGATAATAATATATATCTACACAAACCTCTAAGCTAAATTTAGAACTAGTCCACTTTATTTTGAAGGAACTTAGATTTTAAATACAAACTATACATATTTCAATAAAACCCTATTGTTTTCATTTACTAACTTTACTTATTTATTTTGATCTGTTGAGACAGGGACTCACTATATAGCCTTATTTGTCCTGGAACATACTACATAAAGTTGTTGGCCTTTACATTTCTGGAAATAAAGGCATAAAGCACTTGGTCAGTCACAAATATTTTTATTGAATACATTGGGGATTTATATCTAGCTGAGGACTCAGGTAAACTGAAATGACTACATTGGTGCTCACTATAGAACTGTCATTAATGTGCAGTTTTCCATTCAGAGGAGGATGAAGCTTTTCAAGATTCAGCTCCTTCCATCAGTTAGTGAGTAAGCTCCTACAATTTCTTTTCCTGCTTATAAAGTTTAACTGGATTGTGCACAGACACTGCTATTCATTTTTTTAAATTAGGTATTTATTTCATTTGCATTTCCAATGCTATCCCAAAAGTCCCCCACCTGCTCCCCCACCCACACCCCCGCCCACCCACTCCCACTTCTTGGCCCTGGTGTTCCCCCATACTGAGGCAGATAAAGTTTGCACGACCAATGGAACTCTCTTTTCATTGATGGCCCACTAGGCCATCTTCTGCTATGTATATACAGCTAGAGACAGGAGCTCTGGGGGGTACTGGGCAGTTGATATTGTTGTTCCTCCTATAAGGTTGCACATCACTTTAGCTCCTTGGTTACTTTCTCTAGCTCCTCCATTGGAGGCCCTGTGATCCAACCAATAGCTGACTGTGAGCATCCACTTCTGTGTTTGCTAGGCCCCGCCATAGTCTCACAAGAGACAGCTATATTTGGGTCTTTTCAGCAAAATCTTGCTAGTGTATGCAATGGTGTCAGCATTTGGAGGCTGATTATGGGATGGATCCCTGGATATGGCAGTCTCTAGATGGTTCATCCTTTCGTCTCAGCTCCAAACTGTGTCTCTGTAACTCCTTCCATGGGTGTTTTTTCCCAATTTTAAGAAGGGGCAAACTGTCTACACTTTGGTCTTCTTTCTTCTTGAGTTTCATGTGTAAAGCAAATTGTACCTTATATCTTGGGTATTCTAAGTTTCTGGGCTAATATCCACTTATCAGTGAATACATATTGTGTGAGTTCTTTTGTGATTGGGTTACCTCACTCAGGATGATGCACTCCAGGTCCATCCATATGCCTAGGAATTTCATAAATTAATCCTTTTAATGGCTGATTAGAAGTCCATTGTGTAAATGTACCACATTTTCTGTATCCATTCCTCTGTTGAGGGGCATCTGGGTTCTTTCCAGCTTCTGGCTATTATAAATAAGGCTGCTATGAACATAGTGGAGCATGTGTCCTTCTTACCAGTTGGAACATCTTCAGGATATATGTCCAGGAGAGATATTGCGTAATCCTCCGGTAGTAATATGTCCAATTTTCTGAGGAACCGTCAGACTGCTATCCAGAGTGGTTGTACAAGCTTGCAATCCCACCAAAAATGGAGGAGTGTTCCTCTTTTTCCACATCCTTGCAAGCATCTGCTGTCACCTGAGTTTTTGATCTTAGCCATTGTGACTGGTATGAGCTGGAATCTCAGGGTTGTTTTTATTTGCATTTCCCTGATGATTAAGGATGTTGAACATTTTTTCAGGTGCTTCTCAACCATTTGGTATTCCTCAGGTGAGAATTCTTTGTTTAGCTCTGAGCCTCATTTTTTTAATGAGGTTATTTAATTTTCTAGAGTCCACCTTCTTGAGTTCTTTATATATATTGGATATTAGTTCCCTATCTGATTTAGGATAGGTAAATATACATTCCCAATCTGTTGGTGGCCTTTTGTCTTATTGACGGTGTCTTTTGCCTTGCAGGAGCTTTGCAATTTTATGAGGTCCCATTTGTCGATTCTCTATCTTACAGCACAGGTCATTGCTGTTCTATTCAAGAAATTTTCCCTTGTACCCATATCTTCAAGGATTTTCCCTACTTTCTCCTCTATATGTTTCAGTGTCTCTGGTTTTATGTGGAGTGCCTTAATCCACTTAGATTTGACCTAAGTACAAGGAGATAGGAGTGGATCAATTCGCATTCTTCTACATGATAAGTGCCAGTTGTGCCAGCACCATTTGTTGAAAATGCTGTCTTTTTTCCACTGGATAGTTTTTGCTCCCTTGTCAAAGATCAAGTGACCATAGGTGTGTGGGTTCATTTCTGGATCTTCAAATCTATTCCATTGATCTACTTGTCTGTTGCTATACCAGTACCATGCAGATTTTATAACAATTGCTCTGTAGTACAGCTTTAGGTCAGTCATGGTGATTCCAGAGGTTTTTTTATCGTTGAGAAGAGTTTTTGCTATCCTAGGTTTTTCGTTATTCCAGATGAATTTGCAGATTTCCCTTTTTAATTCGTTAAAGAATTGAGTTGGGATTTTGATGGGGATTGCATTGAATCTGTAGATTGCTTTTGGCAAGATAGCAATTTTTACTATATTGATCCTGCCAATCCATGAGCATGGGAGATCTTTCCATCTTCTGAAATCTTTAATTCCTTTCTTCAGAGACTTGAAATTTCTATCAGACAGATATTTCACTTCCTTAGTTAGAGTCACACCAATGTATTTTATATTATTTGTGACTATTGAGAAGGGTGTTGTTTCCCTAATTTCTTTCTCAGCCTGTTTATCCTTTGTGTACAGTAAGGCCATTGACTTGTTTGAGTTAATTTTATATCCAGCTACTTCACTGAAGCTGTTTATCAGGCTTAGGAGTTCTCTGGTGGAATTTTTAGATTCATTTATATATACTATCATATCATCTGCAAAAAGTGATATTTTGACTTCTTCCTTTCCAATTTGTATCCCCTTATTCTCCTTTTGTTGTTGAATTGCGCTGGCTAGGACTTCAAGTACAATGTCTTCTTTTTCTTCTTCTTCTTCTTCTTCTTCTTCTTCTTCTTCTTCTTCTTCTTCTTCTTCTTCTTCTTCTTCTTCTTCTTCTTCTTCCTTTTATTTTTTAGATATTTTCTTTATTTACATTTCAAATGCTATCCCCAAAATTCCCCTATACCTTCCCCCCACCCTGCTCCCCTACCAACCCACTCCCACTTCTTGGCCCTGGCATTCCCCGGTACTGGGGCCTATAAAGTTTGCAAGACCAAGCGGCCTCTCTTCCCAATGATGGCTGACTAGGCAATCAACTGCTACATATGCAGCTCGAGACAAGAGTTCAGGGGTTACTGGTTAGTTAATATTGTTATTCCACCTATAGGGTTGCAGAACGCTTCAGCTCCTTGGGAACTTTATCTAACTCCCCCATTGTGAGCCCTATGTTCCTTCCAATAGATGACTTTTGAGCATCCACTTCTGTATTTGCCAGGCACTGGCATAGCCTCATACAAGACAGGTATATCAGGGTCCCTTCAACAAAATCTTGCTGGCATATGCAATAGTGTCTGGGTTTGGTGGCTGATTATGGGATGGATCCCCGGGTGGGGTAGTCTCTGGATAGTCCATTCTTTCGTCTTAGCTCCAAACTTTGTCTCTGTAACTCCTTTCAGGGGTATTTTGTTCCCTATTCTAAGGGGGAATGAAGTATCCACCCATTGATCTTCCCTCTTCTTGATTTTCTTGTGTTTTGCAAATTGTATCTTGGGTGTTCAATGTTTTCGGGGTAATATCCACTTATCAGTGAGTGCATATCTAATGACTTCTTTTGTGATTTGGTTGCCTCACTCAGGATGATATCCTCCAGATACATCCATTTGTCCAAGAATTTCATAAATCCATTGTTTTTAATAGCTGTGTCGTACTCCATTGTGTAAGTGTACCACATTTTTTGTGTCCAATCCTCTGTTGAGGGACATCTGGGTTCTTTCCAGCTTTTGGCTATTATAAATAAGGATACTATGAACATAGTGAAGCATGTGTCCTTATTAGCATTTGGAACATCTTCTGGGTATATGCCCAGGAGAGGTATTGCTGGATCTTCCGGTAGTACTATGTCCAATTTTCTGAGGAATCACTAGACGGACTTCCAGAGTGGTTGTATATGCTTGCAATCCCACCAACAATGGAGCAGTGGTCCTCTTTCTTTTTTTTTTTTTTTTTTTTTTTTTTTTTTGGTTTTTCGAGACAGGGTTTCTCTGTATAGCCCTGGCTGTCCTGGAACTCACTTTGTAGACCAGGCTGGCCTCGAACTCAGAAATCCGCCTGCCTCTGCCTCCCGAGTGCTGGGATTAAAGGCGTGCGCCACCACGCCCGGCTCAATGTGGTCCTCTTTCTTGACATCCTCACCAGCATCTGCTGATAACTCAATATATGATCTTAGCCATTCTGACTGGTGTGAGGTGGAATCTCAGGGTTATTTTGATATGCATTTCCCTGATGACTAAGGATATTGAACATTTTTTTCAGGTGCTTCTGAGACATTCGGTATTCCCCAGGTGAGAATTCATTGTTTAGCTCTGAGCCCTAGTTTGTAATGGGGTTATTTGATTTTCTGAAGTCCACCTTCTTGAGTTCTTTATATATATATTGGATATTAGTCACCTATCTGATTTGGGATAGGTAAAGATCCTTTCCCAATCTGTTTGTGGCTGTTTTCTCTTATTGACTGTGTCTTTTGCCTTGCAGAATCTTTGCAATTTTATGAGGTCCCGTTTGTCGATTCTCAATCTTACAGCACAAGCCATTGCTGTTCTATTCAGAAAAATTTCCCCTGTACCCATATCTTTGAGGCTTTTCCCTACTTTCTCCTCTATAAGTTTCCGTGTCTGGTTTTATGTGGAATTCCTTAATCCTCTTAGATTTGACCTTAGTAAAAGGAGATAGAAATGGATCAATAGGCTTTCTTCTACATGATAAACACCAGTTGTGCCAGCACCATATGTTGAAAATGCTGTCTTTTTTCCACTGGATGGTTTTTGCTCCCTTGACAAAGATCAAGTGACCATAGGTGTGTGGGTTCATTTCTGTGATTTCAGTTCTATTCCATTGTTCTACCTGTCTGTTGCTGTATCAGTATCATGCAGTTTTTATCACAATTGCTCTGTAGTACAGTTTGAGGTCAGGCTGGTGATTCCACCAGAGGTTTTTTTTTATTGCTGAGAATGGCTTTTGCTATCCTGGGCAAACTGCCCAAATTTGATTCATTGTTTTCCTTTAAATAAAAATAAATTGGGTTTGAAAAGACATAGCAAAGATTGTAACATCAAACGTTTTATGTAAGAATAAGCTCAAGGTTAAAGGTTTCTGCTTCACTTACATTTTTTTTAAATTAGGTATTTTCCACATTTACACTTCCAATGCTATCCCAAAAGTCCTCCATACCCACCACCCCACTCCCCTACCCACCCACTCCACATTATTGGCCCTGGCTTTACCCTGTAATTGGGCATATAAAGTTTGCAAGTCCAATGGTCTCTCTTTCCAGTGACAGCCAACTAGGCCATCTTTTGATACATATGCAGCTAGAGACAAGAGCTCCTGGGTACTGGTTAGTTCATATTGTTGTTCCACCTATAGGGTTGCAGTTCCCTTTAGTTCCTTGGGTGCTCTCTCTAGCTCCTTCATTGGGGGCCCTGTGATCCATTCAATAGATGACTTGGAGCATCCACTTCTGTGTTTGCTAGGCCCCGGCATAGTCTCACAAGAGACAGCTATATCAGGGTCCTTTAGCAAAATCTTGCTAGTGTATGCAATGGTGTCAGTGTTTGGAAGCTGATTATGGGATGGATCCCTGGATATGGCAATCACTAGATGGTCCATCCTTTCGTCACAGCTCCAAATTTTGTCTCTGTAACTCCTTCCATGGGTGTTTTGTTCCCAATTCTAAGAAGGGGAAAAGTGTCCACACTTTGGTCTTTGCTCTTCTTGAGTTTCATGCATTTAGCAAATTGTATCTTATATCTTGGATATCCTAAGTTTCTGGGCTAATAACCACTTATCAGTGAGTACATATTGTGTGAGTTCCTTTGTGATTGGGTTACCTCACTAAGGATGATGCCCTCCAGGTCCATCCATTTGACTAGGAATTTCATTAATAGCTGATTAGTACTCCATTGTGTAAATATACTACATTTTCTGTATCAATTCCTCTGTTGATGGCCATCTGGATTCTTTCCAGCTTCTGGCTATTATAAATAAGGCTGCTATGAGCATAGCAGAGCATGTGTCCTTCTTACAGGTTGGGACATCTTCTGGATATATGCCCAGGAGAGGTGTTGCGGGATTCTCAGGTAGTACTATGTCCAATATTCTGAGGAACCACCAGACTGTTTTCCAGAGTGGTTGTACAAGCTTGCAATCCCACCAACAATGGAGGAGCATTCCACTTACTCCACATCCTCGCCAGCATCTGCTGTCACCTGAATTTTTCATCTTAGACATTCTGACTGGTATGTATTGGAATCTCAGGGTTGTTTTAATTTGAATTTCCCAGATGATTAAGGATGTTGAACATTTTTTCAGGTGCTTCACTGCCATTCGGTATTCCTCAGGTGAGAGTTCTTTGTTCAGTTCTGAGCCCCATTTTTTAATGGGCTTATTAGATTTTCTGGAGACCAACTTCTTGAGTTCTTTATATATATTGGATATTAGTCCCCTATCCAATTTGGGATAGGTAAAGATCCCTTCCCAATCTGTTGGTGGTCTTTTTTTCTTGACGGTGACTTTTGCCTTGCACAAGCTTTGCAATTTTATGAGGTCCCATTTATCGATTCTAGATCTTACAGCACAAGCCATTGCTGTTCTATTCAGGAATTTTTTACCTGTACCCATATCTTCGAGGCTTTCCCTACTTTCTTTTCTATAAGTTTCAGTGTATCTGGTTTTATTTGGAGTTCATTAATCCTCTTAGATTTGACATTAGTACAAGGAGAAAGAAATGGATCAATTCGCAATCTTCTCCATGATAACAGCCAGTTGTGCCAGCACCATTTGTTGAAAATGCTGTCTTTTTTCCACTGGATGGTTTTAGCTCCCTTGTCAAAGATCAAGTGACCATAGGTGTGTGGGTTCATCTCTGGGTCTTCAATTCTATTCCATTGGTCTACTTGTCTGTCACTATACCAGTACCATGCAGGTTTTTATCACAATTGCTCTGTAGTACAGCTTTAGGTAGGGCATGGTGACTCCACCAGAGGTTCTTTTATCCTTGAGAAGAGTTTTTGCTATCCTAGGTTTTTTGTTATTCCAGATGAATCTGCCAATTGCCCTTTCTAATTAATTGAAGAACTGAGTTGGAAATTTGATGGGGATTCTGTTGAATCTGTAGATTGTTTTAGGCTCGATAGCCATTTTTACTATATTGATCCTGCCAATCCATGAGCATGGGAGATCTTTCCATCTTCTGAGATCTTTAATTTATTTCTTCTGAGACATGAAGTTCTTATCATACAGATCTTTCACTTACTTAGTTAGAGTTACACCAAGGTATTTTATATTATTTGTGACTATTGAGAAGGGTGTTGTTTCACTAATTTCTTTTTCAGCCTGTTTATCCTTTGTGTACAGACATGCCATTGACTTGTTTGAGTTAATTTTATATCCAGCTACTTCATTGAAGCTGTTTATCAGGCTTAGGAGTTCTCTGGTGGAAATTTTAGGGTCACTTATATATACTATCATCTCATCTGCAAAAAGTGATATTTTGACTTCTTCCTTTCCAAATTGTATCCCCTTCATCTCCTTTTGTTGTCTAATTGCTCTGGCTAGGACTTCAAGTACAATGTTGAATAGGTAGGGAGAGAGTGGACAGCCTTGTTTACTCCCTGATTTTAGTGTGATTGCTTCTAGATTCTCACCATTTACTTTGATGTTGGCTACTGGTTTGCTTTTATCATGTTTAGGTATGGGCCTTGAATTCCTGATCTTTCCAAGACTTATTATGAATGGTTGTTGGATCTTTTTGAATGCTTTTTCCGCATCTAATGAGATGATTACGTGGTTTTTGTCTTTGAGTTTGTTTATATACTGGATTACGTTGATGGATTTCTGGATATTGAACCATCCTTGCATCCCTGGGATGAAACTTATTTAGTCAGGATGGATGATTTTTTTGATGTGTTCTTGGATTCTGTTAGGAAGAACTTTTTGAGGATTTTTGCATCAATATTCATAAGGAAAATTGGTCTGAAGTTATCTATCTTTGTTGGGTCTTTTAGTGGTTTAGGTATCATAGTAATTGTGGCTTCATAGAATGAGTTGGATAGAGTACCTTCTGTTTCTATTTTGTGGAATAGTTTGTGAAGAACTGGGATTAGATCTCCCTTGAAGGTCTGATAGAACTCTGCACTAAACCCATCTGGTCCTGGGCTTTTTTTGGTTGGGAGACTATTAATGAATGCTTCTATTTCTTTGGGGGATATAGGGCTGTTTAGATCATTAACCTGATCTTGATTGAACTTTGGTACCTGGTATCTGTCTAGAAACTAGACATTTTATCCATTTTATCCATGTTCTTCAGTTTTGTTGAGTATAGCCTTTTGTAGATTGATCTGATTGTGTTTTGGATTTCTTCAGGATCTGTTGTTATGTATCCCTTTTCATTTCTGATTTTGTTAATTAGAATGCTTTCCCTGTGCCCTCTAGTGAGTCTGTCTAAGGATTTGTCTATCTTGTTGATTTTCTCAAAGAACCAGATCCTCTTTGGTTGATTCATGGAACAGTTCTTCTTGTTTACACTTGGTTGTTTTCACCCCTGAGTTTGCTTATTTCCTGCTGTCTACTCCTCTTGGGTGAATTTGCTTCCTTTTCTTCTAGAGCTTTTAGGTGTGTTGTCAAGCTGTTAATGTGTGATCTCTCTAGTTTCTTTTTGGAGGCACTCAGAGCTATGAGTTTTCCTCTTAGAAATGCTTTCATTGTGTCCCATAAGTTTGGGTATGTTGTGGCTTCATTTTCATTGAAAATGTCCTTAATTTTTTTTTATTCCTTCCTTGACCAAGGTATCATTGATAAGAGTGTTGTTCAGTTTCCACGTGAATGTTGGCTTTCTATTATTTATTATGTTATTGAAGATCAGCCTGAGTCCATGTTGATCTGATAGGATGAATGGGACAATTTCAATATTTTTTTATCTGTTGAGTCTTGTTTTGTGACCAATTATGTGGTCAATTTTGGAGAAGGTACCATGAGGTGCTGAGAAGAATTTTGTTTTAGGATAAAATGTTCTGTAGATATCTGTCAGATCCATTTATTTCATATCTTTTGTTAGTTTCACTGTGTCCCTGTTTAGTTTCTGTTTCCATGATCTGTCCATTGGTGAAAGTGGTGTGTTGAAGTCTACCACTATTATTGTGTGAGGTGCAATGTGTGCTTTGAGCTTTATTAAAGTTTCTTTAATGAATGTGGCTACCCTTGTATTTGGAGCATAGATATTCAGAATTGATAGTTCCTCTTGGAAGATTTTACCTTTGATGAGAATGAAGTGCCCCTCCTTGTCTTTTTTGATGAATTTGGGTTGGAAGTCAGTCTTATCAGATATTAGAATGGCTACTCCGGCTTGTTTCTTCATACCATTTGCTTGTAAAATTGTTTTCCAGCCTTTCATTCTTAGGTAGTGTCTATCTTTTTCTCTGAGATGAGTTTCCTGTTAGCAGCAAAATGTTGGGTCTTGTTTGTGTAGCTAGTTTGCTAGTCTATGTCTTTTTATTGGGGAATTGAGTGCATTGACATTAAGAGATATTAAGGAAAAGTAATTATTGCTTCCTGTTATTTTTGTTGTTAAAGTTGGCATTCTGTTCTTGTGGCTGTCTTCTTTTAGATTTGTTGAGGGATTACCTTCTTGTTTTTTTTAGGGCGTGGTTCCCGTCCTTGTATTGGTTTTTTTCTGTATTATCCTTTGAAGGGCTGGATTCGTGGAAAGATAATGTGTGAATTTGGTTTTGTCCTGGAATACTTTGGTTTCTCTATCTATGGTAATTGAGAGTTTGGCTGTTTATAGTAGCCTGGGCTGGAATTAGTATTCTCTTAGTGTCTGTATAACATCTTTCCAAGATCTACTGGCTTTCATAGTCTCTGGTGAAAAATCTGGTGTAATTCTGATAGGCTTGCCTTTATATGTTACTTGACCTTTTTCCCTTACTGCTTTTAGTATTCTATCTTTATTTAGTGCATTTGTTGTTCTGATTATTATGTGTCAGGAGTAATTTCTTTTCTGGTCCAGTCTTTTTGGAGTTCTGTAGTCTTCTTGTATGTTCATGGGCATCTCTTTCTTTAGATTTGGGAAGTTTTCTTCTATAATTTTCTTGAAGATATTTGCTGATCCTTTGAGTTGAAAATCTTCATTCTCATCCCCTCCTATTATCTGTTGGTTTGGTCTTCTCATTGTGTCCTGGATTTCCTGGATGTTTTGAGTTAGGATCTTTTTGCATTTACCATTTTCTTTGATTGTTGTGCCGATGTTCTCTATGGAATCTTCTGCACCTGAGATTCTCTCTTCCATCTCTTGTATTCTGTTGCTTATGTGCGCATCTATGTTTCCAGATTTCATTCCTAGGCTTTCTATCTCCAGCATTGCCTCACTTTGGGTTTTCTTTATTGTGTCTACTTCCCTTTTTAGTTCTAGTATGGTTTTCTTCATTTCCATCAATTGTTTGGATGTGTTTTCCTGTTTTTCTTTAAGGACTTGCAACTCTTTAGCAGTGTTCTCTTGTATTTTTTTAAGTGAGTTATTAAAGTCCTTCTTGATGTCCTCTACCATCATTGTGAGATATGCTTTTAAATCCGGTCTAGCTTTTCGGGTGTGTTGGGGTGTCCTGGACTGGGCAAAGTGGGAGTGCTGGGTTCTTATGATGGTGAGTGGTCTTGGTTTCTGTTAGTAAGATTCTTACATTTACCTTTTGCCATCTGGTAATCTCTGGAGTTAGTGGTTATAGTTGTCTTTGTTTAGAGATTGTTCCTCTAGGTTTTCTGTTACCCTCTATCCGCAGACCTGGGAGACTATCTCTCTCCTCTGAGTTTCAGTGGTCAGAGAAGTCTCTGCAGGCAAGCTCACCTCTTACAGGGAAGGTGCACAGTTATCTGTTGTTTGGACCTCCTCCTTGCCAAAGATGAAGGGCCAATACAGGACCTTTCCCAGAAGCTGTGTTGCTTTGACCTGTCCCAGAAGCTGTTATTTTCAGTAGTCCACACTCTCACCTGTGCAGACTACTTTCTGTGGAGTCCCGGAACCAAAATGGCTCCCGAGGATCCTGAGGCTAGGGCCTCCCAGGCTGAGTGGACATCTGACTTCTGGCCAGGAAGGTGGCCGGATGTCTGGAGCTGGAAAATGGTGCTGCCCCAGAAGCTCTGTGGCTCTTGCCTGTCCCAGAAGCTGTTAGCTTCTGTGGTCCACACTCTTGCCTGTGCAGACAACTTTCTGAGGAGTCCTGGAGCCAAGATGGCTCCCGTGGATCTTGAGGCTACAATGTCTTCTTAATAAATATGCTTCAGAATCCCAGTCCTGTTCAGTACTCCCATCTTGGTTCCTCAAGTACTAGGAATAAAAAAAAAAATCTAATAGATAATTGAATTTTTTTCATCTTTCTAATATTCTAACAATATTTTCAAAATTAAAGACAGTGCTCATTTTTCAATGCACCTGTCTTTATTATTTTTAACTCTTATAAGGACAGCAACATTTATTGTGGTTGGCTTATAGGGTCAGAGTTTCAGTCTAGTATCATCAAGTCGGGAGCATAGCAGAATCAAGGCAGGCAAAGTGCAGAAGAAACTGAGAATTCTACATCTTGTTCTGAAAGCAAACAGTAGAATTTTGACTTTCATGCAACTAAGATCAGTGTTTGGTTTTGGGTTTTTTTTTTTGTTTGTTTTGTTTTGTTTTGTATTTTTTCATGTTTTTATTAATTATTTTATTTATTTACATTTCAAGTGTTATCCTCAGTAGTGGTGATTCCTGGTTGTCAACTTGACTATATCTAGAATGGAATGCAATCTAGAATTGGAAGTCTTACCTGTGATTCTGATATTGATGGTGGGAGATACAAGTTTCTGACCTAGATCTTGGCATGGAGATCTTGAGATATAGTGGCTATGAATCCCAGGAGACTGAGGCAGGGAGATCTCTGAGTTCAAGGTCATCTGGGACAAAGCAAGTCCCAAATCCAGGCATGGTGGTACACAACTTTAATCTGAGCCACACCTTCTGCTGAAGACCCACATAAGAATGTTGAAATAAGAAAGATTCTCTTTTCTCCTGCTTACCTTGTGGGTCTGAACAACTACTACTAGATCCTTCGACTATCATTCACAGATGCTGCTGACCATTGTTGGGGAGTTGGACTACAGACTATAAGTCATCAATAAATTTCCTTACTATATAGAGACTACCCATAATATCTGTGACTCTAGAGAACCCTAACTAATACATCCCACTTCCAAGTTTCCCCTCTACAAGCCCCCTACCCCTCCCCTTCCTCCGGCCTCTATGAGAGTGCTCCTGTACCCACCCACCAACTCCTGCCTCAGTGCCTATCTGTAGCATACTCCTAACCTTCACAGGACTAAGGGGCTCCCCTCCCAGTGATGCAAGATAAGCAATTCCCTGCTATATATCCTGCTGGATCCATGAGTGCCCCCATGTGTACTCTTTGGTTGGTGGTTTAGTCCCTGGGAGCTTTGGGAGGTCTATTTGGTTGATATTGTTGTTCTTCCTATGGGGTTGCAAACCCCTTCAGCTCCTTCAGTCCTTGCCCTAACTTATCTATTGGGATCCCCACACTCAGTCCAATGGTTGGCTGTGTATATCTGCCTCTGTATTTGTCAGTCTTTGGCAGAGTCTCTCAGGCCCCTGTTAGTAAACACTTTTTTGGCATCAGCAATAGTATCCGGATTTGGTGTCTGCAGATGGAATGGATCCCTAGGTGGGTCAGTCTCTGGATCGCCTTTCCTTCAGTCTCTGCTCCACTCTCTGACCCTGCATTTCCTGTTGACAGGAGGAATTCTGTCAACTAGGGATCTTGCCTATCCAATGGGTATGGTCTCTACAGGTTCTATCTCCCCTTTTTTGGATATTTTGGCTAAGTCCTTCCTGTTTGGTTTAGGGAAGCTCTTGGATCCCTTTTATCTGGGACTTACTAGTGTCTATCCCCAATTCCCTCTTCCCACTGCTACATACCTACTTTCAAATTCTTGACCCACTGTACTTCTCCCTCATCTCTTCCCATATCTGAACTGCATCCCATTTTTCCCAACCCTCCTTTTTCCCTCCCAGATCCCTTTTTCCATGTAATTCCCAGAGATTATTTTCTATTCCCTTCTGAGTAGGAGGACTGTAGCATCCACACTTTGGTGTGATCGTCTTTCTTCTTGGGTTTCATAGGTTCTGTGAGTTGTACAGTGGATATTCTGAGCGTCCTTTTGGATAGTATCCACTTATCAGTGAGTACATGCAATGAATGCACCTTTCTTTACATTTACATTTTCTTTGCTTTTGTGTAATTTTCCACTTTCTTATTCATAACATGTGAATGTGCATGAACAAAGAGTTAGTACCATGTGACCACAATAAAAGTAGTAGAAAATAACCATAGCCCATGGTGCCTTAGAGTGTCTGAACTTCATCAATTAACCTGAATGGAAGCACCAATTTAATAACACTAATCTCTATCCATTTAATCCTGTTGTGAGTTCTTTTGTAAGATAAAAATTCCTTTTTACAACAGACAAGTTCATGCCTTCATTGACATATGTAATCTGTGTCATCTGGCTCATTAAGTGAATCACAGATATAACAACATCTTGATAATTACTGTCAAATAAATAAAAAAGTGTTTATTTGTAGTAAATTTTAATTCTCTAAAAAGTCCAAATGTAACACGCACAGCTGCCAGACTATAGCTTTGGCAAATGTGTCAGACAGGTAATCTGCAGGGAAATGGCAGTGTTGGACAGATCAACCTGGCATGATGCAATCTGTAAATAGACCTCTTAAAAAAAAAGTCTAAAATTACCTAGCTGCAAATGCAACTGGATTTCAATCATTTCTGTGGCCTTTAGAGATATTGTCTTGTTGTAACTTTTTTGTCTCTCCATTTATATATAGGGAGCAATTGTCAGCATCACCTACAAGAAATGTGAAAGACAGCCATATGTGAGACTTGAAAAAAGACATACCAAAGGCAGTGACAGTAGGAGTTAGAGGCTTTTCTAGAGACTTGTGGAAGCTAAAAGTGATAAGTTCTGACAAAAGATGGATAGGTGGAGTTTTCAAAAAAACCTCAGATTTTACAATGTAGTAATAGCACCTCAGAGAAAGAATGAGTAGCTTGGTCTTACCATTGTGAAGTGCTAACTGCAACTGAATTATTGAACCAAGACTTTAATTTAGATAAACTGAAAAATATCATAATAACTACAACACAGCAATTTCCAGTACCATGCGAAAGACACCTTTTAAATGATAGTGTCTATTTCCTTCTATTGTGTTTTGAACAGTATATAAAACCGAATTCTTGATCTTTTAAAAAAGTTGTTCTTTGCCGACTGGTGTGGGACAAAAAGGAAACTAACTGATCAACCTTAGTAATAAAATTGGTTTGATCATGAGAAGAAACTACTGGTTTAAGAAACCATGGAGTTAGACAGATGTAGACACGTAGGGAAACATGGAAGAACTTCATTAGGTCTAGGAAAAACTTATCACAGGGAAACTGATATTTTAAACTTCACATCTGTCTTCCTTTGCTTTTTTATAGTCTATCTGTTTGAATAGGATGCTGCAATGCACAAATTGTCAGTATTTTGCATTCAAAATGACAATAATGTCTTAAATATACAATTTTAAAGACAGATAAGTATCAGGAGGATGTCCTATTTTCCTCTCAAAAGTCACATCAACTATTATCTCACTATTTTAATTTTATTTATTTATTTACTTCCTTTTATTTTTGAAATTATAATATAAATCATTAATTCCCCACTTCTTTTTCCTCATTCAAATAATCCCACATACTCACCCTTTCTACCTTTAAAATTCATGAAATCTTCAATAATTATAGTTACACATATACACACAGATGTAGGTACATTTATATACTCATAAATATATAACTACTACTCACTTGGCCTGTATAATATTACTTGTATACATGTTTAAGGTAAAAAAAAATATATTGTACTGTCAATAAGACAAAATAGCAACCAACAGATTGGAAAAAGATCTTTACCAATCCTAAATCCAATAGGGGGCTAATACCCAATATATATAAAGAACACGAGAAGTTAGATTCCAGAAAAACAAATAGCCCTACTAAAAAATAGGGTATAGAGCTAAACAAAAAATTCTCAACTGAGGAATACTGAACTGCTGAAAAGCACCTAAAAATATGTTCAGCATCCTTAAACATCAGGGAAATGGAAATCAAAACAACCCTGAGATTCCACCTCATAACAGTCAGAAAGGCTAAGATCAAAACCTCAGGTGATAGCAGATGCTGGCAAGGATGTGCAGAAAAAGGAACACTCCTCCATTGCTGGTGGGATTGCAAGCTTGTACAACCACTCTGGAAATCAGTCTGGCAGTTCCTCAGAAAATTGTACATAATACTACTGGAAGATCCATATACCCAGAAGATGTTTCAACTTGTAATAAGGATGTAAACATTTTTAAAGAGAAAAAGCGTATTATGTTCACAAGAATTTTGTGGAAATGTTGATGCTCAAAATTGAGAAATAGAAGATCCTTTATTGTGGAGAAAAGAAGAATGCATTGTACAGGAGAGAAAAGAACCAGATTGATTTTTGGGCAGAATATTGATGCCCAGTATGTGTGCTGCAATGTTACAACAGTCTCTATGCTCCTAGGAATGATTTTTTTACTCATTATTTTTTGGGACAATGATATGTATACTTTTATGCAGATATGGAGAAGAAGTGAAGTAGATTTTCAGGTAAAGAAAATATAAAGACTGACCTCCAAGGTTACAGAAGCAAACCGGACTTCATTCTCAGTACTGGAATAAGAGACAAGGATAGCTTCCTTGCTAGTTCTACATATTTCCATCTTCAAATTTAATACAGATTTTAATTAGATATTTTCTTAAACCCAGAATTAGAAATTACTTCCAATCAGAAAGTAAACTCATGGGAATATGCATTCAAACTTTCCACCGTACTGAGAGTCTAGTGGTATCTAAACCATATAGCTCAGGGAAAACGAATTTATTTGTTGATCCTCAAAGTAAACAGAAAATAGATGAAATCTTCAACTGAGAGTATGGCAACAGTGGCTTTTCACATATAACAGAAGCATGAGAAACAGATGTACCTACTTAGCCTTGTTCAACTATAAATAATGATAATCTTCAGACTTCTAGACATGGTAAATCTTGGGATCAAATTATGAAGCATTTATTAACTGGCAGAAAGAGTAAAGAATTATGGGCTTTTAAATGTATAAGGTTGATTCTTATCATATATAAGGAGAGTGGCTTATTATAAAGACTTGGGGATATAAAAGTTATTCAGTTAATGAAAATTAGGCAACCTAATAATCCCACGTGACTGTAAACCTGTGAAAAGTTCATATTTGATGTTAATAAACATTTGCTTGAAAATAAATCATAAGCAGTTTCAAATATGATCAACAACCATATGAAAACTTGAATAAGCAAATCCAATCTTTGCTTTTAAAATGTAAAAGCATAAACTTTTGAATTTTGTAAACATTTTTAATGAGTTGATCATAAAATATTTTCCTCAATTATTTGAATAGGTTGATCACAGAACTAAATATCTAATAGAAACACTGAAATAATTTTACAAGTGATAGGGATTAAAATGAAACCTGGCAAATTCTTTGGAGCGTTGAACCACAAATGAGGCATAAAGGAGGCAAGCATCTGCGAACTCATAGTGTTTCAGACAAGCTTGATTGCTGATTTTGTTTCCTCAAGATAAAAAAGATAATTATATATTTTCAAAATAAAATATGCCATTTAGCACTAAGCAATGGCTTTCAGAACTTCATGTTTCAAAGAGAAGATCAAACAGAAAAACTTCGACTTATCTTTAATAACTATGCTGGTTAAAATTTTAACTCGATCTAAACTAGAATCATCTGAGTGGAGTGAACTTCATTTGAGAAAAAAAAAAAAGCATTTTTCTGATTGATGATTAAAGTGAGCTTGACCAGTTTATTGTGAATGAAGCAATACCATGGAGAGGTCAGTACTACAAGAAAGCAGCGTGAGCAAGAAGCTATGACTACCAAGACATGAAGGGATGCTCCTTAATGGTCTCTGCATCAGTTCTTCTCTTTGTTTGCTCTGATGATGGATATGATCCCTAGAGTTGAAAACTAAAATTAACTCTTTCTTCCCCAAGTTGCTTTTTATTGTGGCCTTTAACACAGCAATGAAAACATAACTAAGTCAATAAAACAGATAAATTGTGTTTCCAAAGAAAAGCTAAGACCTGAAATATCTGCTTTGCTTTTAAATACTGTGATGGAGAACAGAGCATTTAAAATCCATGTTAAATTGAATTGGCTCTCAAAGAATTTTAACACATATATTATATTTACTGTTAGACACCTGAATCATGGTCTATGTTTGTTTCCATTAGAGAAACACTAACAAGCACATATGAACTAATAATTGTCATATTAGAACATGAAATTAAAACGTATTAATTTTCTGTTGAGAGAAGTGATGCTAAAACATTGATAGTGTGCAAAGGTGATTAAATAAATCTCTTTCACTATGTCTCCTCAAACCCAAGATGTCCCTCTGGCCTCTTTATCTTTCTCTTTCTCTCTCTTACACATATGTATGAGCACAATTATTACACACACACGTGTGTGTGTATGTGTGTGTGTGATAGACATTCCAGTATATACACAAAGTATGTCATTTATGTACTTTGTATATGCACACATACATATATGCTTGTCATGTATATATATATATATATATATATATATATATATAACATATATGTGCATACAGGTATACACTATATATATATATATATATATGTATATATATTCACACACACACACATATATATATATATGTATGCAGTATACATTTGCATATTTACCAGCCTCATGTATACGTAAAACAAGTATGTAATTGTATCACAGATGCATGTCATATGTATCATGTTTATGCACATATAAATAAGAGTTATATCGTGTATATACTTGTATACACATACATGTATGTCACATACATAACATGAAAGTTAAAGACAGTAGGAAGGGGAATAACAGGAGGGATAAAAAAGGATATATAGATGAGATAAATGGAACAAAATACAATAATATACAGGCATCAAAATGTTTTAAAAGAATGGGTATAGGTGCTCAGAAGATTATGTTTGCATAACAAGCATGAACAGTAGAATATTCTCCAGAGCACAGTAAACACAAAACAAAGCAATGATAACAAAATGGAACAGCAAATGAATTCTATCAACATAATCCAGGTCAACAAAACAAAGCATGCAAACAAACAAAATAAGGAAGACCAGGCAGACAGAGTTATGTGTACTTTTGAGTTACTTTTCCTAAGGAGACATGAACAAACATCTATTCACTCCAAATAGAGAACTGAGAACAGAAACATTTAACAATACACTAAGGTCCAACTTGATGCATGAATGAGTTTATTGGAGTTAGCTACCCAGTATCAGTGCACAGGCAGCTGCATAACTGCAACTGTATCACAGCAGGCATGACAACATGTGAATGCTGAATATCTAGAGCTCCATAACCTTCCAGGAAGTAAGTCAGGTCAGTGAACATCCTCAGAATTCATTCTTTCCTTCTTTCTTTCTTTCTTTCTTTCTTTCTTTCTTTCTTTCTTTCTTTCTTTCTTTCTTTCTTTCTTTCTTTCTTTCTTTCTTTTTGGTTTTTCCAGACAGGGTTTCTCTTTATACCCCTGGCTGTCCTGGAACTCACTTTATAGACCAGGCTGGCCTTGAACTCAGGTATCCGCCTGCCTCTGCTTCCCAAATGCTGGGATTAAAGGAGTGTGCCACCACTGCCCGGGAAAAGGGAGGAACTTTTGTATCTTTCAATTTTCAGAGATTGTCTCAGACTTCGGAGTTATTTACTGCCTTAGACTATCAGGGGTCTCTTTTCATTACTTTCTGACACTTAAAACAATGTCTGCCTATGTTGTTTTAAATATGAGAAGACAGCAGTATAATCCCTGTACTTGTAACAACAATTTTAGAGGGGTGGAGATAGGAACTTTACTAAGACTAACTTGACAACCTAAGCTAACCAAAGAATTCCAGACCAAAGACTGACTATTTCTCAAAAAACTAAGGCTATTGCTCCTGAGAACTGCACTAGAGTTTTTTCTACAGCCTCTCCATGCATGCTCACATCCATGAATGTACGTCCATACACTGAGACAAATACAAACATACACACAAACACTCACACTATATTTTTAAATCTATCATATTCTAAATTTAGTAAATTAATAGAAATGCATATCATTAAAACAGTGTGTCACAAACATTAATTTTGCTACTCTGATCAGACCTTTAGGCAATCATATATGTCTTAGGTTAAAATCCTCTGAATCTTGTAGTTTTTATGATCTTTTTTGTAAGAAAAATAGTTTCAAAATCATGGAAATTATTCTACGATTTGGTGATCATGATATAAAACAAACTATTTTAGATACTATCTTATATTCAAATTTTAATTTCAATAGCAGGTTGACTCCCCATCGAGAGATACTAAAAAAAGCATTATAATTAAAAAAGAACTGTAGCTTATTTGTTTTGTCATAGCTCCTTGTTGAAATCCCCTTGCTGAAATTAGGGAAAAGAAACACACAACATAAAATTCCAATTCTGGAGACATGGGAGTGGTGGGAAGTAGATGGCCATATCTTCACACATGCATAAAACTCATGAACCTCGTAGGTAAATTGTAATGTAAATCCACAATATAATCCCAGTGTTTTCTAAGGAAAGTCTAAAGACACTCCTTACTTGGAAGAGTAGAGATTAAGATGCAGTGTGATATTCGCGTTATTATTAAATATCACGATTATTCCTACTAGCTAATGTAGGTCTCTACAACCTATATGATGATGAGCTTGTATACCAGGAGGTGGCTTCAAAAGTGGATTATGTGCTAGAAATTGATTCTCTATGATGGAAATAAAGATCAGTACTGAGACAGACCATAAGTTCATATAACTCCATAATGAATGTACATCAGGGAAATTTAAAATGAAATCAATAAAAAATAGTTTCTTTAGCAAGAGGAGACTGATAGGAAAAAAATCCATATTGCCAACCACCTTTTATAACACACCAAATGTTTCCGACTTCAGACTGAGTACTGCCAAAAACTGGAGTCAAGTGGTAAAGCACTGTCACTACTGGTAGAAATCAAAACCGACGAAAACAAACTACATGCCTGTATTAGTCCCTTCTGTGAAATCAGCCAGTGGCATTTGGTGAGAAGGACGATAGGGAGAGCTAGGAGAAATATGTTCTTTCTGTGCAGTCACATTGTTGTTTGCAGATGCATTGTCCTGCTTTACACACCTTTTTTTTTTTTGACAGCTGTTCCTTAAAGTGTGTTTTTTTTTTGTTTGTTTGTTTAGTTGGTTGTTGTTTTTTATTTTTTTATTTTATTTTTTTTAATTTTTGTAATCTTTATAAATTGTCTCAGAAAAGGCCGCTTTAGCTTCTGAACACTAGGGGGTGCCCTCATTGCACATATTGCTCTGCTGCCCGCATAGCAATGATCAGAGGGAAGACAGAAGCATGGATTTTATTTTTGGCTCATTTAATTCCGAACCTCTTTTGGTATTGTTATTACTTTTTCCTCACTGGTTTAATGATTTGGTACCGCTTCCTTCTTCATTCAGAGATGTGGGTTATCTTCTCTGAGTGTTCTTATTAGTTCACCTCTCAGAGGGGGGAGGGCAAAAGAAGCATTAGGAACTCCTACTGCTCGGATTTTGCCTCTCTTCAAGAGACAAAAGTTGTCAAAGGAGCATTGCAAATAAGTTTACACAGTTACTTATATATCTTCATCAATTTAAAACATTTTTCAAAATCTACCACACTAACACACTTTAGAACATTCAAATACTTGTATTTTGCCGTGAAAAATACTGTTTTCATCGCTAGTTTTAAATGTTGTTATTCCTAGTTATAAAGAACATAGTGTTGTGTTTGCGTTAATCTATCACAGTGTTTTAAATATTCATAGTATTCCCTTTCATTCCAAGTTTACCATAGTGGCAGATATATGGAATAGCTTATCCTATTATCTCATATGGGATTCACTACTAAATAACATGAAACCAATGAAAATATATCAGAAAATTAATTTCCCAATATTTGTAAATGAATCCCATCTTCTTCATATGAGATACATAAGCAATAAAGCAGAGAGACTGAATAATGCTGATAAATAAAACAGTACTCTAAGTAGAGTAACATTAAGTTTAGTTAAGGTCTGGAAGATATTTGACTATAATATTGGCAAACACAGTGTAGATTTTAGAGATTATTGATTGGAATCTGTTTTCTAGATGTATAATATAATAGTAACAATGTAAAAGAATTTCGCTTATAAAGTCTATTAATTGTATTACATAAAACCTAAATCACTGATGCCCTGACAACGGAGATTTTTTAGAAAATCTTGATAAATTGCATGTGTTTCTTGGGATTTTGCTTTGAACTTCTACAATGCCTTTCTCATTCATTACAGAATTAACATTTTGACATGTGTTCACCTTATATTTGTGGAAGAGTCATGAAATCACCATCACTTGATAATTATTCTTCATAAAATTTATGATCTAGATTAATGGGTAAGTATGCAGGTTGGATCCCATTAACATAAAATTTATTAAAATTAGCATGTTTAATAAAGTTCTACTATAATCCTCATATTCCTTGAATATATTAAAATGTAACATTAGTTTCATGTAGACAAGCCTTTTAATTAGCTATTATCTTGATTCAGCTTTTGAGAGCTAAACTTTATACAGAAGTTCTAATTAAGTTTCATGATCAATATCAGTGTCATGCACCACATATTATTTAATAATTTTGAGTAAAATGTGTATAACAAATATCATTTTATGTCTACTTTACTATACTGTAGCTCTTACTGTGACGCAATTTTTAAAAATACATTCTAAGTATAAACATTTATTTCCTGATATTTTCAAGCTTGACTTTCTCAAGCCATAATCATAATTTATTATATGAACTGGAGTATATTTAAGAGTGTTTATAAGAGTAGACCTGCAGTTTGAAGATGTTGTACGTGTGTATAAAAGAGTTTGTTCTCCCTGGAGATAGCCTACATTTAAAGTCATTTCAAAATTTCAGTTTCAAAAGAATATTACTTTTTTCAAGCTGAGCAATTCTTAGGCCTTAATAAATGAAAGCTCTATCTTCTGAAGTCAGATCCTTGTGCCCAATGTTTTCTGGATGAACAACATGAAGTAGCTGGCCAACAGTGCAGTTGCCCACAGCAACAATCTTTAGGGAGCTCCAAAGAACTACAGAGTATCTAAAATATCATGGTAAATACAACCTGATGAAGAAAATTCAGGTACAGTTGCAGAAATTTATCAGGATAATGAGACTTTTAACGATTGTCTGCCTGTGTGTCTCTAACTCTCTATATATCTGTTTTCTATCTATCAACTTATTATTTGTCTATCGTTTGGCACTTACAGTCAACATGAATGCATTTGTGTGTTTGTGTGTGTGTGTGTGTGTGTGTGCTTATAAGCTGCATTATGTGCCTGCAGAAAAGCTGAACAACAGAGGTTTTGGATAACATTTAGGTAGAGGTGTTGGATTTATGTGATGTTTAATTCACATAAAAAGATTTTCACCCCCTAAATTTAGTTTACTAAGCTGTATCTTTAAACTATATCTCCATTGGGGGAAAAGGGTGTTTTAAGTTTAAAGACTTAAGTAAACCCATCCTTATAGGTTAGAAGAAATTGTAATTACAAGCTACTAAGAAAGTCAAGTGAGGTGGGATGTCTTCAAGAAGCTCTACTTGAAGAACAAGGATATGTGGTTTCTTGGGATTTGTATGTGAATAGCCTATGAGTTTGCATTGTTTTCGTTTACAGTAATGTCCAAAAGTACAGTTTATGTTACTCACTATACAAAATTTAGATTCACTATAGAAGTACACCATGGAACTTCTCCATGAGAGACCATCTAAGTTGAGTTAATTCAAGTAGGAAGAACTACCATAAATATGGATCATAGTATCCCATAGACAATTTCCCCAGAGTGAATAAAAAGCAAAGATGCTGAACATTAGCCTTCATCTTTCTCTATGCTTCCTGGTGTAGATGGCAGAGGCCTGAAGTCTCAATCAGACTTTAACTCTCTACCATGACAATCTATCCTCTCAAACAGACAGCCAGGATAAAACCATCTGTCCTCAAGTTGCTTTTCTAAGGTAGAACCAACAAGTATGTAACTGCTGGATTTGTGTTTGATGGGTAAGAAGCTAGCCAGACAATATATTACTGGTGTTAAACTTGCTTTGACAGCAATGCTCAGAAGGGACAACCAGGGAATTTGGGGATCTGAGCACAGTTTGGCCGTGTGAAATGCTGCAAGCTATCCTTGGCCACATAGCCAGAACCCATTTCAATACAACAAAGACTAATGATTCAAATAAACGATGGCCAATGATGGGGTACTTAAAAACAGTTTTTTTTTAAATAGAAAGAACACTTTTTAATTTTAATGTAAGCAATGCCAAGTTATAACCATTTCTGTTATGCCCTTGCTGGGCCTTTTTTCACTTTCCATCATATGATTTAGGAGAGACAGGGGCAGCCTAATGATTTTTACTAAATGAGGACATTCAAAACCAGAAAGAACATATACATAGTTCTCAAGCCTGGAGCAGACAATGACTGACAGAGAAGAGAATAATCATCTTTGTAAATCTACATTTAATAATTAACCATAAATTTACTGAGGATACATTTTCATTGCCTCTCAACTTTTCTTAAATTACTGAAAGAAAGTATCCATTCTTAAATTTGAGGAGACAGTGGGGAAAAAGAACACGTAGTTTGATCATCTCTCCATCACTATTTGTATTATCTGACATCTTTCCATCTTTCTTCTAGAAATAACAAGTAGCAGATGACACCGTAATTATAAAAAGCAATGACAAAGGAATATGAATTGAGAGCAAAAAGGTTTGTTTGCTAAGTAAAGCTTGCAAGTTTGAGGTGAGAAGAGACTGTTTTCTTCAATAAACTGAGTCGAAAGTTTCTTCTGCTTTTTACAGAATTTTGATATATTTTTCTATAAAAATGGAATTTTCAGAATATCAGTAAGAAGGGATTTAGAATTTTGCAAACTACTCAGGCTTTGTTTTAATCCTTTCCTTCAAAGACCATTTCATCTGGAGATCATGTTGGAAATTGTTATAAGAGAGTTTTCCTTAAATCTGTACTTACATATTCCCTTCTGACTCAACACATTTTTTCTTGAAGTTTTTTCCTTTCTTTTCCTTAAAAATTAGTACGTCAGCTAAATTCTTCTATCTACTCTCCCTGTAGCACACTTTTTAATACACTCAACAATAAAATTAATTCATTCCTTAATTTATTCCCTGCTTCAATTTATTTATGGAGCACTTAGCTTACAGAGAGTGGATCCTTGAAGTTTTATGTGGACTGCCATACTAAATAGATCTATTCCTTTCCCTGAGGCCTAAGCATTTTGTTAACACAAGCATACTGAGTCCCAACAATGTACTTTGCATTGTAATAAACATCCGACATATTCAGAATTTTATTTCAGAATCAAGAAAGAATCTGTTCTTTATATTTGAGAAGACACTGGATTTGTTTTTTCAAAATGCTCAACATGATTTCAACCCTCATGGAATGTACATTTTAAACTTTAAAAGAAATACCAGATGATAAAGTGAAAATAATGAATAGGCATACATTTTCAGAATGATGCAAAGATAATTTTTGTTTTTGCAAATTTTGAACCGAGAGTCCATATTGTTAGCAAAGTCTCCTAAAGCTTATGTATAAAACTAACCATGGTAAAAATATTTCTTGACTGCCATTGAGGAGCAAATGTTGCCAATTATTTTCAAAGCTATGTACTTAATTGAGCTTGTAATTGACTACTTATTAAGGTTTCAGTTCCAAGGTTAACTTAACATATTTTGACTCATATACACACAAATAATTTCCCTCTACTAAAACTGAGAGATCTAATAAACTTATGACATCGTATGTACATCAGCCTTGTGTCTAATCTAGTGCTCATTTTCTAACATTGCTTATACATTCTTAGTTCAACATGTTCTTTAAAAAACTCCAAATTTCTCACTTTTCTTATAAATTAATAAAGTGGAGGAAGATTCTTTCTCAGATATTTGTTTTGTAATTGAGAAATATGCTTTGCCTTTTAAATTTGAAGAGTCAAATGGATCCATTTATTAGAAGAAAACAAAGGAACCAGCTATGATAAACCTTTACCTAACATTTCCATATTTTCAGTGAAAGCATCTTATACCATTTTGGATAACAGATGCTTTGTTTTATTTTAATCACTAAGCACATTTGCTACAATATTATTTTATGCTTTTACTTTTCATTCTGATTTAAAAAATACTGAGTCAAAAGATTTGCATATTTTAAATTAGTAAATATTACAATGTTTTATTCTATAAGCCTATAGTCCATTACTACTTCTGCCAGCTTGTGTTGATTGTGCTTCATATTATTAATTATATTTCTAATTGTTTGCCAGTGTGATATTTAATATTTTCATTTTTAAAAAATTAGATTTATTTTCCTGATTCTACTTTTTAATCTTTGTCAGAATTCTTTCAATGAAAATGTTTTCTTTATATCTACTCTAATTTTTAAGTCGTTTATTGATATATGATTAACATGTACAATGTACATATTATTGGCCATAAAACTAGATGCTACATATGTATGTACCCAGGATTTCATCACCAAAACCAATGCCATTTCTACCTCTCCAGTCCCTAGTTCCTGTATTGCTGTTAATTGTTTATTAAATTTCAGTGCTTCCATAGTGAGTGTTAAAAGAAGTCCCAGGACAATGGGGGAACCTCTATTTAACTTGAAGAATCTTGTCACTGTCACAAGAATGTAGAGGCAAGACAATTTAAAAACCCATACACACTTAAGAGCTGGGCATGGGTTCTTTGAGTAAGCTCTGATCATCAGGTTTTTAGAATAATACATTCTGTTGGCAAACTTTTGTTATGTGCAAATTTATTAGTGAGCCCAAATAAGAAATTCCATGGTGATTGAGGACTTAACAAGTAGAAGCTGCTTTTTTTCTGTCTGTATATGACATTTTCAGGTGTATTATGTTAACAGTCATGTGGGGAGATCCTGGAAACTATTATGCTAATAGTATTGGAAGAGTTGTCACAATGCAGCCAAGATTTCTTCGTAGTTATGATTCTTGACCACAACAACAACAATCCACCCTACAACGGTCAGTTTTTGACTGCCACTATTTCCAGTGGAAAAAATGGCAACGTGCTGTGATAAACCTGTTGTGTTTCATCATTCTTCAACCTCCATGCAGTAATCATTTTTATATGATATCTAGTTGCATCAGTAGACAAGAACAACAAAAAAACTCAAATAGAGGGATTTTGAGTAAAAATAAAGGCTTAACATGACTTCATTTCATAATATATTAACAAACTTGTAGTAAAAAAACAATATAATTTGAGGATGAAAAAACATATGTAGAAAAGTGCAATAGTAGATAATCTAGAAATAAAAAACTACTCATGCATTTATCCTAGGGCCAAGTAAATATGATATCAAGATGATGGTCTCATTAGTTAATAGTATGAGGAAACTGGATAGTCACATGGAAAAAGCATAAAATAATTAGACCACTAAAGCACATACATACATAAATACCCACACACACCCACATGCATGCATGCACACTAACTAGATAAATAAATATGTTAGAATAGTTTAAATTGAAAAGTCAAAAACATCAGACAACTTGAAACTTATAGAAAAAAGTTACTCTCTAAAAATATAATACAAATTTATTGTACAAAAGGCTTTAAAGATGTGATGTTGGTAAATATTTCCCAAATATAACACACAAATGGAACAGGCAGTTTATTGATAAGAGCACTGATGGGTAACTTCATCCATAAGACAAAAATGTTTTTGGTATTGACCTAGATGGGGCCAGAAATGCCCAAAATTTCTGGGGCTCTGATATGTTCTTGTTCTTAAATTATTTTAATTTTTATTATTTATTTTCCATTAACGTATTTATTTATCCACTTTATATCTCAATCACAGCCCTCCTCTCTCATCTCTTCCTAGTCCTCCCCATAAGAATCCCTCCACCCACTGCCACATCATCTTCTCCTCAAACAAGAGAGAACCCCACTTGGGTACCACTCCACCCTTGGACAATGAGTCACAGCAGGACTAAGCAATCTTCTCCCATTGAAACTCAACCAGGCAGTATATGTAGGGGGGAGGGGATCCAATGGCAAGAAACAGAGATGCAGACAGACTCTGCTCCACTTAATAAGGGATCCACAGGAAGACTAAGCTGCACATCTGCTACAAATGTATGTGGGGGCCAGGTCTAACCCCTGTGTGTTCCCTGGTTGATGGCTCAGTCACTGTGTGCCCTATGGTCCCAAGTTAGTTGACTCTGTAGTTCTTCTTATGGTATTCTTGTCTACACTGATTTGCCCAGTTCTAACTCCACTCTTCCACAAGATTCCCCAATCGCTTCCTGATGTTTGACTGTGGGTCTCTGCATCTATCTCCACCTACTAATGGATGAAGCCTCTCTGGAGACAGTTATGCTAGGCATCAGGATCAGTTATTGAGAGGGGAAAAACAGAAGTTAGAAATTGGCCATGTGTAGCAGGGTAAAAAAGCATTACATACAAGAATGGCCTTACAAAGTCAGAATGTCAATGAATGTCTCCAGCCCCTTTGTCCTTTTATTTTTCTCATAAATGAGATATTTATCTAAGATTTTGTTTTCTTTTATTAATACTACACAACTAAAACAAAGAGGAGGCATGGCCATATTGTAGGGACAACTGAAGTCATTGGCTCATTGTCCCCTCCCTCCTCCTCATTTCTGCTTTTAGTCCTTCAAAGAGCCTGAAGACTAATAGTTAAGTGATTCTCTGCTTCCCAGAATCCCTCCTTCTTTACAGAAACTTCATGTGCTTTCCTCCTCTCTCTGTGCCTCCTTCCCCGGCTCCTCCTGCCCTTCTTTTTTCTTGTTCCTCATTCTACCATAACTCCCTCCTTCACTCTTAAATTCCTGCTACAATAATTAATAGTAGTAATAGTAAATACTACTACTACTACTAGTACAAATTGAACTCTACAAAACTAAATTCCTCTTATATGACAAGCGACACACTTCATGCACAAATAAACAGCTTAGAGACAGAAAAAAAAAAAAAACAGACAAATCCCAACTATATTCCTACCAACAAAATAATATGAACTCTCCTGACTTCTAACAACTTCCTTAATTTAAACAAAATCACTTTTATGAGTATATGTTTTCTGTGTCTATGTGTATATCTGTATAGCATGTACATGCTTGGTTCTTGCATTGACCAGGAGAGATCAGCTGTCCTGAAACTGGAGTTACAGACACTTGTGAGCCATTTTGAGGGTGCATGGATGAGACCAGGGTCTTCTGGAAGACCCTCCACTATTCGTAACAGCACAGCAACCTCCCTAGCCCTATTTTCTTCAGTTTTATATTTACTGTGATTTACCATTGCCTTTCTGCAAAGATGGATGACCACATCATTTTATCTTTGTGTTTCTTTTTAATGTGCCCATTGTCTAATTTACCTTTTTTTTTCCTATATCACCTTTGTAGTTAGAGAATCCTCATGTTTTTCAGAAATATTTATTCTGTTTGGTATAAGCATATAAACATACTAGAGATACCATATAAAACTCTTCCTTCCATTTTATATGGATGATCTTGGTGCCTTAAGTATGATTCTACTATCCCATTTAGAAATACATATATATTTATGTACTCAAATGTATGAAAAGGAACCATATGTATTCATACCACTGAGTTAATATTTCTAGAAAACTAAAATGACACTTTCAAAAAATTGTCAATTCCATAATCTCAGCATGTTAGAAACCACCATGAAGCTATAGACATTACAATTAAAGGTGATGACAGAATGTTTCAAAGAATATATTTGTTCTTACAACAAAGCAGACAGCTGGAGGAAACACTTAATAAAATGTGTTTTACAGTTCTACAATGCCTCCAGTCCATTTCACACACTACCTGAAAAAAAATGTTAACACATTCAACAGTCTGACTAGACATATTTGATTTCTCTATTAACTAAATAACTTGTTGTTCATTACAAGTAAAATAAACTCAGAATAAAATAATTAATCAAAACACAAAAACCTAGGGAAGGCTTACCAATTCCAATCATGGGCAGCTCTCCCTAGGATCTGTGGTCCTATAGTAAGAAAATATCAACGGGAAACTGTTCCTATCTTTTCTATTTTTTATTTCATAAAACTTGTTATTTATAATATGTTTATATTTTTGTCTGTGGATCCTTTTCTCTTTTTAAAGAATGGTAATCTCAACCTCGTGTACAATATTGTCAGCTTACATGCATGTGTGCAAGTCAGTTTGCTTGCAAACATTTGGGTGAAAATCACAATGGATGACATAGAAAAGACAGGGATTTAATTTATTTTTGCTCAAGGCTATTTCAACTGCAAAGAAATTAGATTCAAGTATTATGAACAAAAAGGAGATTTTTAAGTGACAGAGTTAGTGGAAGCATATCGGAAAATGTGATGTAGAAACAGTTCAATTGGACATGTTAAGTACAATGCCTTGGTGCTGAGTATATTTTCCTTTATTTTTCTTACCTCTTCAAAAATTAGGGTATATTTATTATTTGGCATTCACTGAAATTAGACTATTATTCTGCAAAAAAAATGGGAAGTAATAAGAATCTATTTGGGTTTTTGTACTCTATCTTTAAATGACAAATATGAATAATTTTGAAGTTTGGTAAAATATTGGAAGAACATGTGTATAAACTTTGAAAGAAAGGTAGATAACTTGACTTGTGAATTAAGCTTTCCAAAGAAAGAGAACTGAATAGAGTACTTGAAGTAGCTCATCTAAATTTATTAATGTACAAGGGAATATGGTGTCGCCTTAGTGTAGCCGAAAGTTAGTAACATCTTTTATTTGTGTTTCAAACTCTCCTGTTCTTAAATGTGATTTGCTCGTGGGATGTGATATAAATTATGTTCAACAAGGATTTACCATACAAGTGATGGGGCACAAGTATTCACAGAGGCACAAAGTAAACCAGTGCACACATTTTCTGGATTATTATTCTGAACACATGGTTTATTATTTGCAAGCTTGAAGCATTAAAGTTATGTCCTCCAACCAACTCATTGAATAGTAAGTGTTGCAGGAGAAGATAGTAGTGGATACTAAAAGTTATGAAACCAAGTAACAAAATATTCATGTTAACAATATGCAGTGAATTAGAAAATATATAGTTTATGTAAAATATAATGGGTTTCCTGATGTTGTTTTTCTGTACTTAAATTTTTAAAATATTTTTAGGTGTCTGAGATAATGTTATGTACCACAGATTGAAACCCAGAGACTTACTGTCCACTGAACATATGAATACAATGAGGATTTATACCTTCAATATATTGAACAAATAATTGTGTAAACATAAATGATAAATAAGGAACAAACCTCAAAAAGAAAAATATACAGCAGCGTGGAAGAGTGCAACAGAAATGAAATAATTATTTGCCTAATGCTGCTTAGGACATGGAAGAGAAAAGCATTTTCTGAAAACAACCCTTGCCCAGAGTAAGTATTGAGAAAAATGAAATATTATTTCAGGTGCACAGTTTAGACCAAAGAGACTAACATGACGGTTATAAGACAAGAAAAATTACATATGTGATTAATAAATATGTCTAATGAAGGAAAATGCTGAGACACTAAAGCCAAGAAAGTCTTATGTATCTTATTCTGAATTTTAAATTGATACATGCAAATCTTATAATGTCCATTTTACAACACCAGTCTCCTGTAATTACTGTTTTCATCAGTGTATATATTAGAACTATGAATTTCATGTCTACCTATGGACAAAGAAACTCTACTTGCTTATCCTGTGTCTCTTCTTACTCTTCCCAGGACACTGTACACTTGCACCCAATGCTAAGGTCGTTAACTACACTTCATTGTACTGGATATGCTTGATGATGTCACTAAGAAGAAAACTGAATGACAGGTTCAAAGGGAAAGTTGGAGCCAAGATACTGAGAAATATGATGAGCTGTATGAAGTATGCTGAGGAAGCCCTGTGAAGAAGTTGACAAGGCATAAGTATTAATAGAATTAACCAAAGTGTGGATGTTTCAGTCTTTCTTATAGAGGGGAACAAAATACTCACGGGAGGAAATACAGGGACAAAGTGTGGAGAAGACACTGAAGGAAAGGCTATCCAGAGACTGTCACACCTGGGGATCCATCCCGTATACCATCACCAAACCCAGACACTATTGCTTATGCCAAAAAGTGCTTGCTGACAGGAACCTGATATAGCTGTCTCCTGAGAGGCTCTGCCAGAGCCTGACTAATACAGAGGCAGATGCTCACAGTCAACCATTTGACTGAGCATGAGGTCCCTAGTGGAGGAGTTAGAGAAAGGACTAAAGGAGCTGAAGGGATTTGTAACCCCATATTAAGAAGGACAATATCAACCAACCAGATCCTTCAGAGCTCCAGGTACTAAACCACCAACCAAAGAGTACATATGGAGGGACCCACGGCTCCAGTCTCATATGTAGCAGAGAATGTCCTTGTAGGACATCAGTGAGAGGAAAGACCCTTGGTCCTGTAAAGGCTTGATGTCCCAGTGTAGGGGAATGCCAGGGAGAGAAGATGGAAATGGGTAGCTGGATGGGGTAACACCCTCATAAAGGAGGGTGGATAGGGGTTTCCAGGGGAAGGGAGGAAAGGAGATAACATTTTTAATGTAAATAAAGAAAATATCCAAATAAAAAGTTTAAAAAAAAAAAGAAGGTAGGTAGGTAGTTAGGTAGATAGGAAAGACTCTAGTATTACCATCAGCCTGTAGTACTATATATGATTGTACACTAACATGATAATCTCATATCCAATGTAGGTAAAATGCCACGGTACCAGAGTGTACCAGTGAGGTAAAAATAATAGAAAAATAAGAAAAAAAAATATGAGAGGAAAAAAGACATACTTAAGGATAAATAATTAACTATAAATTTTCAATATAAATGCAAAGGTAACATGTATATAGATGTAGATATTGAATAGTGCTAGTTGAAAGCTATGGAATCCCGTTGTTAAGGCAATGCGCTAAAGTGGGACTGACGAAGCCATGTAATGAAGCCTTGGAAAGGGAGTCATAATAAACCCCACTACTCTTCTAGGCTAAATCAGTGCATAAGCTTCTTCATCATTCAAATGTCGTAATGAATTTTGGTGGTTCAGACATGAAATCAATCCTTTCTCATCACCCTCCACCCCAGAGGCTTCCAGCCTTCCTTTTACCTTCATCTGGTTTGTTTGCTTCATTTCAAATAAACTCTGTCCATCACGGAAAAGCAAAATCTCTGACCTCAAAGTTTTCAAACTCTAACCTCATAAAGAACAAGATCCTTTTCTCTTTATAAAACCAAGTTTAAAGTAAGCATGTATATTAACATAGTAGATTTAATTTTAATATTTTTTTACTTTTCTACAAACAAGGTCAAAATAATTGTACAAGTTTTGCTTAGACACTTTAAATGCCATCGATAAAAGGAGGAATCTATGTTTGGTGAAATAGAATAAACTTGTTTCCTATGCTGTGTAAATAAACTGGGAAAGTAAAGAGTTATTTTATGCTGCAGATTATAGTGTGTAATATACATAAGTCAAGAAGACCTTCCAGTCAAAAATCTGGAGACAGGAACAGAAGGAAAGTCTTTGTAGGAACACTGCTCACTGGCTTGCTTCTCATGGGTTGCTTTGCCTTTTTTCTAACAGCACACAGAACCCGCAATCAAGGTACAGCACTGCTAATAGTAAACTTAGCTCATGCATATCAATCATAAATCATGAAAATGCACCAAAAGTTTTTCCCAGACTAATCTAGGGGGGTGGGTATATTCTCAGTTCAGGTTGATTGTTAAAAATGATTTCAGCTTGAGTCAAGGGAAGGTAGACTCCAGAAACAACAACAACAACAACAATAACAACAACAAATAATCCAATTAAAAATTGGGCAACAGAGCTAAATAGAGAATTCTCAACTGAGGAATCTCAAATGGCCAAAAGGTACTTAAAGAATGTTCAACATCCTTAGTCTTCAGGGAAATGCAAATCAAAATGATCCTAAGATTCCACCTTACACCAACAAGAATGGCCAAGATCAAAACCCAGGAAACAGCAGATCCTGGCAAGGATGTAGTAGAAGAGAAACATTACTCTGTTTATGGTGGGATTACAAACAGGTACAACCACTCTGGAAATCAACCTAGTGGTTGCGAAAATTAGAAATAGCTCTCTGAAGATCCAACTATACCACTCCTGGACACTCAAAAGATGCTCCATCATATCACAAGGACAAATGTTCCACTATGTTCATAGCAGCCTTATTTGTAATAGCCAGAAGCTGGAAGCAACTCAGATGCCACCCAAAAGAAGAATGGATCCAGAAAATGAGGTTCATTTACATGACAGAATACTACTCAGCTATTAAAAATGACATCATATTTCAGATAAATCATTGCATTAAGTCCAGAAAACATGGTAGTAGGAACAAGAGGCAGTTGGTCACATTATATTTGCAATCAGGAAGTTGAATGTTAAATGTAGGATTTGTCTATAAAACATCAATGTTTGCTTCTAATTATTTATAATATTTTATATGACAATATCTACAATAGACTTACTTCAGGAAAATCCTTAATACCAATGACTAGTTATAGCCCTCATTGGTTAAATTAAACCCTCAAATTCATCTTATATACCTGGTAGTACCTTTTACCTATAATTTCTTCATCAACCAGCATATAGTTCCCCATTTCTTTTCAACTTAGAATCAGAGGAGATAAAATATCTACCTCTTATCAATATCTAAATTCTCATACTTATTGAACACTTTAACAGGACCTAGGAGTAATAACAACTTAACTATTAACTAATGGATGAAGCAAATATGACATACACAGGAAGATTACTCAATATTTAAAGGAAATTTGTCCTTTGCCACAACACGCAAACCAGGATATTGCTAAGAAATCTCAGCTACACACACAAAACAAAGACAAAAATGTAAGATTTTACATCTCACATATAAAAAGATTAAATAAGCACTCATCTAATAAATTTTAAAAATGTATTATTTCCTTAATAAATACAAAGTTTGATTCTAAATAAAATCTCTGTAAATTCTACATGTATAAATGTGAAGGCAACACACACATTTCCAAATCTTAAGGAATTCAAATTCAAGATCTGACCTAGAAACTCATTAACTATGTACTGGGTACTTAGTAGCTAACTATAGAAGAGTTATCTAGGTCTAAAACCATAAGCAAAGAATGTGTATTTCCTTCTTCCCCAGGCATTTTGAGGGGATAGTGTGCAGACCAGAGGTGGTATTATCACAACCTTATTTATGGAAATAGGTCCCCCTTCATAATAGAGCTACTTTGACAGGCTTCAAACACCAGTGAGCCTCCAAATCTTCCCTGTACTTCTCTGGGCTTACCATTTTTTGTAGACATACCTGAGTTTTTATGTGGTTCTAAGTATTTGAACATGCTGACAAGTAAGCTCCTGGACCTGCTGAAGCAGTTTCACCCCTCCCACTCTTTAATCTCTGTTATTTTTCCTGGGTTTAAAACACACAGAGACCACAGTGGGTGGCTTCCAGCTTCAACCTTCAAAGTAGGGTTGAAGTGTTTAATTATAAACTTTAATTTCAGATTTGTATTCTGATAGAACTAGAGTTTAACTTTAGCATTGGGCATGCATGAAAAAAAAATTTACTAAACTAAATTTTGGCAGTAAAAAGAATGAAATCACCTCATCCTTGGAGATAAAATATTTAGGAAAAAAGTCACACTCTGAAAGATAGCCAGTGCCCTCAGGTGGGGAGAAAATGGAGAGAAGGTTCAGTAGGTAGGAATTAACCCTGACTAAACATCTTGCCCAGCATGTTCTGTCCTTTTGAAATTTTTATAGATGCTATATTTTTCATTATATACTTCTACTAAAAATGGCTGTGAAGCAAGAAGGTCTCTGCTTTCTTCATCACTGTGGTGTTAGCAGGTAAGACAATATTTGACAAATGTAATTTGCTACATGAAGTTTTAGAAGAACTTTATAAAGAAACAGCAGCAGTATTTACCGTTTATTAAATCAGCCCATTATTTTAAAAAAATCTTAAAAAGAAGGCAGAAAAATAAAAAAGAGGAAGAAAAATATACTGTAAAACTGTAGGTTTACAAAGTTTATTTACTCATTTTTTTCCTCTTTTTTAAATAGCATCTTATGTAGATCAGACTGGCACTGAACATTCTATTTTTATCCTGTGTGTCTATCTCTAATTCTAAGGCTAGGCAAGTGTCACTACCTTCAGCAAGTACATTTGAGTTTCACGTGGTCAAATAACTAAAATTCCATTTTTCCTTTTGTTCTATCAGAGTGAACTTTGTGAAGTCTAAAGGGGATAGATGCTTAAAGCTTCTCTTATTGTTTTGTGGCTTTGCCCTTTCTGAAAGGGATTTCCTGCACATCTCAGTGGCAGAAGTAGAGGAAAAACACTACTTTATGGAAGCAATTAGTCACTCACCTACTGCCAGTCCGCACATAGTCTTACATTTAAAATTTCTTTGTGCAACACATAGAATTTTAGCTCACACTGATGGATTTGGATGGGCTATGAAATCTCCATCTTTCACTTCCAGTTATTAGAAATACTTTCATTCTTTGAGTAGGTAAAGGTCTGAATTGACCTTTATTGTTCCCTGCCTAAAATGGTTATAATATTATATTTGGGTTTTTCTATCAATATATGATCTAAATAAGAATGTCATTTTATTTCTCTGTAACCAATTTGGCGATTAGTCAGTAAATTACTATATAGTGACTCAATGAAACTAAGATAGAATAAAAAGAAAACAAAATCATTGGAATTTCTAAAGGCAGATGATACTATACACTTACACAAATAATTTCAAAATTAAATCTGACTTCCTTTTAATGATATCTGAAATAATTAAATGATATATACTAAAAATGTATTAATGAACAGAAATATTAACTGATGTGAACATTGATGAATGCGTTCTGGTGATGAAGTTTGAGGGGACAAGCCTTTTTATGAAAGCAAAGAACTTAAATGTAATGAAATATAATATTTTATTTAAATATTTTATTTTTACCATGATGCCCATTTCTCATAAGATAGAAAGAACATTTTATGAACTACATGTTGTTGTTAACATGGAGTGTTGACTTGATATGGTATAGACAAGTTACTGAGGAAGTATTTTGGTTATGTATAGTTCTGGCCATATTTATGAGAGATTATCTATATTAGCTTCTTTGAGGTAATAAAATCTATTCTAAATTTTGTTTTAAATACATTTGTTTTAAATACATTTATTTTGTTTGTATAAATATCTTGCGTGACTATCTATATGTGTGCAAGGTGTGCACATGTGAAAATTAGAAAGTGGTTTTAGAACCATTACAGATGGCATCATAGATTGCTTTGAACCACCATGTGGGGCTGCAAATCAAACCTATGTCCTATACAATAGCAAATATATCTCTGAGCTGATGAGAATTCATTGCAGCCTCTGAGAAGGTTCCTCTTTGTGTCTACGGTTATCTATAAAGAAGAAATTTAGCTGATCACAGATATTCATTACTCTTTGCTTCTAGCTATAGATGCACTGAGGCCATCTGCTTCAAACTTCTGTTTCCATAACTCCCCTGCTATAGTGGACCTTATCCTCGGTCAGGGAGCCAAAGTAAACCCTCTTCCCCTTATGTTGCTTTTCTTGGGTTATTTTATTACAGACATAACAGCAAATAATACAAAGTATAATTTAAGCTAATTGCATTCTCTCAATAAAAATTCAATGTTTACAGCTTCAGGAAGCACAGTTCTCTTACACAAGAGTATAATCACCATTACTCACACATAGGGTTTATATACCAAATGCTCTCCCTAGCACACATAAAAAAATGACAAATAGAATATAACAAATTGTGAATAATATTTCATATATATATATATAATATATATATATATATATATATATATATATATTAGAGGTAGGCCTATATGAGGAATGAACTGGATGGGTATAAATAAAATCTACTACATTCATGGTGTTACCAAAAAATAATTTTAATAATAAAAAAAAAGTTAATATTTTTGAGGATTGCAATCATGGAATAGTTTTAAATGTTTTAAGATATATTTGTCTTATTTTATGTCTAGGTGTGTTTTGGCTACATGTGTGTCTGTATGTTATGTCTAAGAAGTACACACGGAGACCACCAGAGTGTATTGGATTCTTGCAACTATGGTTACTATATGATTGTAAGCCTTAAACCAGGGGTGTTGAATATGGAATCATGGTTGTCTGGAAGAACAAACAATACTTTTAACTTCTGTGTCATCTCCCCAGTCAGCAATAAGAGATTATTTTATCCTAAAATAAGCCTTAATAGCTTTTGTTTTATATTTGTTGTTGATTATAAACTGATCATTGTTCTTTGACAAATTTAGCTTGTGGTCATTTTGAAAACAGCAAATTATGTTGTTTTGCCTGGCAGTAGAATGCAGCACATACTTAGCTTTCCAACATGCCCTTTAATCAGTCTTCTTGTTAATTAATGATAACTACATTAGAAACCATTTGGGGATGTATGTTAATCTTAATAAAGTTCATAATAAATGAGGATGGGCATTAGTGAAGATTTTAATCCATAAAATTATGAATATGGTATGTGATTCTCTTGACAGAAATGAGAACTGAGGCACTATGATGAGATATGTGAAGATCTTCCAGTAATTTGAAGTGGCCCCTGGGTTCTTCAGATGTCAAGAAGCAGCATGCATGGGAGTGCTTTGAAAGTTGCTTTTATATCAGACTCTGTGAAAATCTTTCTTATTTGTGAACCTCAGAACATTACAGCCTGGAGTGGAGAACAATTAGACTCATTAATTTGTTTCCCTTCTCACTTGATTTAATACATCCTGAGTAACAGAGCTCACTAACAATTGCAGTCTTGACTGTAGTACTTATTAGCAAATTATACTTTAAACTGAATATTAAATTATCATCATCAAAGTACATGAATAAAAACGAGAGCATTTCAAAGCAAATGAAATAAAAATAGCTATTTGTATCCTCTCAGTGGCTATTTTGAAAGTTGAATACCTATAGCAAAAATAAAAATGTGTCTTGATAACATAAAATCTAATAGTGTTGATGGATTTTGATGATCACTGAATTTTCTAACAATTTAATGTTGACATTAATAAATCTTGGTTGAAAGCTTTTCCATTTACTTTAGTGATCAAGTAACTTTTAAACTGAAGGTTGGATTAGCAACCACATGTGAAGTTATAAAAGACATTATGACGCTGTAACAGTGATTCAGTATTTCACTGGAGATAGTGAACTGGAAAAGTAAGAATGAGAGACCAACCTGAATTCAGTATCCAAATGAGGTAGATACATTTTGGAGTCAGAGCTTTTCTTATCTTCACATATTCACATGCTAAGTTATTAATAAATCAGTTTTAGACTCATGTGTAGTTTATGTTTTTAAGGTATGAAAATGATGCGACAACCATTAAAGACATAGAAGGGGAAAGTATAAGAAAAAATATATAAATACATTTGTTAATTGTATAATGCCCCATAAAGTATCTGGCCAAAGACTATCAAACATATACATTGATTTGGGATGATTCTTACCTCTAGATTTAAATTTTAAATGAAAAAGAGGATAACTTAATTCATATTCTAGGAGCTTTGACGACTATAAATACTCAGTAAACTAAAAAAAAAAAAAAACTTTAGCAAATTAGAAAACATAAGAATGTAGAAATATCTTTTAAAAGTCATCAATTAGAACATTTTCATGTGAATAATAATACTGTTTGAAAATTTAAAACTCAAAAGTGATATTATATTATCATATGCCCGAATTTCAAAGGGAAGATAAAGTGGATGAAAAATGTTAAAACCAATGTCATGAATAAACACATAGATTTGGGCAATAGAGGTTGAAGAAAAGTTTTCTGGGGCCTCACTTATCTCCAGTGTTATAGAGCATATATTCCAGAGCCCTGAGCCCTAGGCAAAAAGAGTCAATATGCTCATTTTTTTTTCTGCTCCAAAATGATAAAAGCTAGAGGCAATAAAAAGTTCTTTAAGAAAAATCATCAACTATTAATGTGTTTCTTATATACAAAGAGTTTAAAGATATGTTCAGTGGAATGATTCATAGAAGCTAGCATTGTCAGTGGGCTAGAATAACCTTTGGGTTTTCACTTGAGTTTTGTGTGCATGAATGATATTTAAAAAGAAGCATAGGAAAACCTGAGGAAATGCAAATCTTCAAGAAAAGCATCACTCGTGTGTGTGTGTGTGTGTGTGTGTGTGTGTGTGTGTGCAACACACACAACTCTTTAATGACATTGACACACACTAAACCCAAATGACCTTGCATTGAGGATGGAAGCAATATCAGTCACTGTTGATAAAATAACAATCTCATCTTGAGTTTAGGTAAATGAACAACTGCAATTCTGTCCTAAGAGTCTTTAAAAAACATTTGCACACTTAAATAACAATGCATAGTACTTTACTAGGTTCAAAGTAGAAATTGTAGTATATATTATAATAAAACAAAGATAGATTGAAGAAATTATTTATATGATAAAAGTTCTGTGTTTCATTTAAGTGGTGATTTCAAGTAAACTATAAATATATTGCACATGTAATCTCCAAAGTTATATAGAAAATTTCAACTAATATTTGAGATTTGAAATTATAAATGATGAGAATTGTCTAATAAAATAGAAAAAAAAAGGACAAAGGGCCCAAAGGAAATACAGAAAACAAAAATAACAAACGAATGTAACTGAAATTACACCAGTACTACACAAACAAAAAAACTAAGCACCAAATATTAATTCTTTCTTCTAAAAAATGCAAATATGACAAAGTAATGTCTCTTTTAATTCTAGTTCCTAGATATGTAAACATAATAATACCAAGATTAAATAAAAACTTGAATAAACTATAGCTGTTATTATCACTATTTGGAAATTTAAGACATCTGAACAATTGAAAATTGAACATATTATTTCCAAAATAGTAGGAAACACTTGCTGAGCAATGAGACATGGTAGGCAAGGAAACAAAATATAGACAATTTTTAAAAAGTAAAATTTTATCATATTAAAATTTATTTATAACAAAGTATAAAGTACTGAGCTATAAAAATGTTAACAAAAGACTAATAAATAATATTGAAACAGTGAGGAAGAAACTAAAGTGTAGAATAGAAAATTAAAAAAAAAAATAAGACTAGAAGTGTTTTTCCATTTTTAGAGTACTTCTTTAGCATGAATAATGTTTTAGATTCAATTTCCAGGACTACATACAGCAAACATGGTGTCACATTAATGTAATTACAATTTTGAAGGAAGGCAAATCAAGCAGTAAACAAGGTAAAAATTATAAGTGCAAAATCAATAAGGGGGTGTCAAAAACAGAAAAAAAAACTATTAAGACTTGAAATCTAAGTTTTTTTTCGTTTTCTTTGTTTTTTTAATTAGGAATTTTCTTGTTTTTAATTAGGTATTTTCTTCATTTACATTTCCAATGCTATCCCAAAAAAAAAAAAAAAAAAAACCCAGACCCTTCCCCTCCCCCCACTCCACTACCCACCAACTCCCCTTCTTGACCCTGGCGATCCCCTGTACTGAGGCATATAAAGTTTGCAAGACCAAGGGGCCTCTCTTCCCCAGCAGGCCATCTTCTGACACATGCAGCTAGAGACAGGAGCTCCTCCGGAGGTACTGGTTAGTTCATACTGTTGTTCTACCTATAGGGTTGCAGACCCCTTTAGCTCCTTGGGTACATTCTCTAGCTCCTCCATTGGGGGCCCTGTGATCCATCCAATAGCTGACTGTGAGCATCCACTTCTGTGTTTGATAGGCCCCAGCCTAGCCTCACAAGAGACCTCTATATCAGGGTCCTTTCAGCAAAATCTTGCTAGTGTATGCTATGGTGTCAGCGTTTGGAGGCTGATTATGGGATGGATCCCCAGATATGGCAGTCTCTAGATGGTCCATCCTTTCATCTCAGCTCCAAACTTTGTCTCTGTAACTCCTTCCATGGGTGTTTTGTTCCCAATTATAAGAAGGGGCAAAGTGTCCACACTTTGGTCTTCGTTCTTCTTGAGTTTCATGTGTTTTGCAAATTGTATCTTGTTTGTTGGGTATTCTAAGTTTCTGGGCTAATATCCACTTATCAGTGATGCATATCTAATGACTTCTTTTGTGATTGGGTTACCTCACTAAAGATGATATTCTCCATATATATCCAATTGTCCAAGAATTTCATAAATACATTGTTTTTAATAGCGGAGTAGTAATCCATTGTGTAAATGTACAACATTTTCTGTATCCATTCTTCTGTTGAGGGACATCTGGGTTCTTTCCAGCTTCTGGCTATTATAAATAAGGCTGCTATGAACATAGTGGAGCATGTGTTCTTATTACCAGTTGGAACTTCTTCTGGGTCTATGCCCAGGAGAGGTATTGCTGGATCTTCCAGTAGTATTATGTCCAATTCTCTGAGGAACCTCCAGGTTGACTTCCAGAGTGATTGTACAAGCTTGCAATCCCACCAACAATGGAGGAGTGTTCCTCTTTCTCCACATCCTCGCCAGCATCTGCTGTCACCTGAATTTTTGATCTTAGCCATTCTGACTGGTGCGAGGTGGAATCTCAAGGTTGTTTTGACTTGCATTTCCCTGATGATTAAAGGTGTTGAACATTTTTTCAGGTGCTTCTTAGCCATCCGGTATTCCTTTTGTTGCTTACAGGAAACCCACCTCAGGGAAAAGGACAGACACTACCTCAGAGTGAAAGGCTGGAAAATAATTTTCCAGGCAAATGGCCTGTAATTCTTTGAGTGATTTTGTGTTTCCTCTTTAAGTGCTTCTACCTGTTTACCTGTGTTCTCCTGTATTTCTATAAGAAAGCTCTTTATGTCCTTCTTACTATCCTCTATCAGCATCATGAGATGTGGTTTTAAATCGGCATCTTGATTTTCAGATGTGTAGCAGGACATGCTCTGATAGGAGAACTGGGTTCTGATGATGCCATGTTGTCTTGATTTCTGTTGGTAAGATACTTGTGTTTGTATTTCTCCATCTGGTTATCTCTGTTGTTGGATGATCTTGTTGTCTCTGACTGGAGGTTGTCCCCCTTGTGGTTCTTTAAGTCTGTGTCAGCACTCCTGGGTGCAGATGCTGACCTGGAGAATCCTGTCTTAGCTGTTCCACTGTTCCTGAGCCCATTGTGCTCCTGGCCACCCTGGTCCAGACAGATATTAGAGAGAAAGTGTCTATCTTACTTCTAAGCCTGGGAGTGAAAGCACTCCTTGGAGAACAGCTCTCCTGGCCAGACTTTTGCACTGTGGACTGTGGAACAGCCTCAGCTCCCAGATACAGGATCAAAATCTAGTTTTTGAAGAACCAAATATCATAATTTTCTCCAATATGAACAATAGAGCACAACATGGATTCCATAAAAAGAGCCTATATGTCAACAGTAATGATATAAACTTATGTGACAATACTGCAGACAAAAGATACACAAATTCAAATGTTCTGATGTAATGCATAATTTTCAGAGGAATGAATAGCTGATCTTAGATAAAAAAAAGTAATGTACAGCTGGAGAGTTGGTTCAGCAGTCAGACTACTTCTTGCTTTTGCAGATTATACAGGTGATACAGGTTTAATCTGGTGCCCAAATATTGGTTCCCAGTCATTCAATAACTTTAGGTCCAGTGTATCTGATGCTCTCTACTGAGTTATACAGGTACCAGGCATGAACCTGGTGGGTAGGTGAATGCATACACACACACACACACACACACACACACACACACACACAGAGAGAGAGAGAGAGAGAGAGAGAGAGAGACAGAGACAGAGACAGAGACAGAGACAGAGAGAGACAGAGAGACAGAGAGAGACAGAGAGACAGAGAGACAGAGAGACAGAGAGAGAGAGAGAGAGAGAGAGAGAGAGGAAGAGGGGGAGAGAGGAAGAGAGTTTGAAGGCCAAATATTCATGCACATGATAAAGTAAAACAATAAACATACAATGTGAATAGCTCTGGAAGTGAAATTTTAGTTAAAACATTCTTTAAAAAGTGAATCATAAGTTCTTATAATTGCTTATGGTAGATTCTAGAATAATATTTAAGAAAAAAAATGAATTCTGTGTAATATTTTCTTCAATATAAAAGATAACTTCTCTTTTTTAATGAAATCACTCCAGTGCTGATGGCAAAATAAGATTCAGTCATTATAATAAAATTAAAGAATATATCCCCAAGGAGAGCTGATGCAATTACCCTAATACAATGTTATTAAGGGGAATATGGCAATGTCTAAAAATCAACTACAGCTAAATGTGTTTATTTCAGAATACTAGAACAATTCAACATTTGAAAATCATACAGTACACTTGCCATCCTACCAAATTAAGAAATAGAAAGCATATCACATTAAGAGAAATGGAAAATTACTTAATAAGCATCAATGCATCAATAAGAATCATAAAACCTCTTCTGTTACTAAATGTAGACCAGAATTTAGTAGCAATGAATTTAAATCCCAAAGAACAAATAAAGTAAGAAAAATATATAGAAACTTTTATGAGAGATTAATAATAATAATAATAATAATAATAATAAACCTTAAAAAGTTAGGGATGGTTGTCAAGACAGGGTTTCTCTGTGCAGTACTCACATTCACTCTATAGACCAGGCTGGCCTTGAAATCACTTTTTATTGTAATATGAGAAGGAAAAATAAAAGAGGAGAAAGAAAAGCAGGAAAAGAAAGAGGACGGGGAGATGAAGGGAGAAGGAGAGCGAGAATTCTACTTTTTTGTTTTTGTTTTTCTGCTTTTTTTTATTTTATTTTATTGAATATTTTCTTTATTGACATTTCAAATATTATTCCCTTTCTCAGTTTCCCCTCTGCAAACACACTATTCCATGCCCTCCACCTGCTTCGATCAGGGTGTCCCCCACCCACCCACCTAATCACACCTCACCACGCTGGCATTCTACATTTGGCATTGAGCCTTCACAGGTCCAAGGGCCTCTCCTCCCATTGATGTCCAACAAGGCCATCCTCTGTTATATATGTAGCTGGAGCCATGGGTCACTCTATGTGTAATCCTTGTTTGGTGATTTAAGTCTCTGGGAGCTCTGGAGGGTCTGTTTGGTAGATATTGTTTTTCTTCCTATGGGGATGCCAAACCCTTCAGCTCCTTTAGCTCTTTCTCTAACTCGTCCAGTGGGGACCCTGTGCTCAGTCCAATGGTTGGTTGGCTGCGAGCATTCTCCTCTATATTTGTCAGGACCTGGTAGAGCCTCTCAAGAGACAGCTATATCAGGCTTCTGTCAGCAAGCACTTCTTGGCATTCTCAATAGTGTCTGCTTTCTTACATGTTACATGTCTTATGGTCTTGTGTTTTGTTTTGTTTTGTTTTGTTTTGTTTTTGTTTTGTTGTTTTTGTTTTTGGTTAGCATTGTTGAAATCCTTCCTTCTTTCCCCATCAAGACATATATGTTACCAGCTGAAGATGAATGTTTGTTGTGTGTTCTGCTCACTTCTCAGGCCATCAGTTTATTATGTCCATTCTGTGACTGTAGTTGCAACCTAAAATCTTTACTGATTCCCTTGATTTCCACCAAGTAGACTTTCCCTACTGTTCTTACTGGGATCCTTCCATCTAAATGCCTGAACTGAATATCTGTCCAGGCAATTGTAGCCCCCTCCTTTCCTTCCCACTTGAACTCTGCTATCTGAGGATGTATACGGATGCACTTAATTGATCTATAAGGAAAACTTTCGTCTATTTTCCTCTTGAACCATAATTTACACATGTAAGGAAACTGTTCCAAGGTCCTCAGCTGTTCTTCAAGTAGAAGTCCTCTCTCTTTACCTCTAAAACCCCAATGACACATTTAAGGAACTAGACTCAGTCCTTTTCTTATTACACAATTAGCCTCCATTATCCTTTCTCCTGAGAGTTCCAGTGCCATCTTCTGAGAACCTGTGTTTATCGTATGCCTGCCAAGTGATAACTGTGACTCCTTTCCTCTGGCATTCTAACCTTGAATTCTGAAGAACTGCAGGGACAGAAACTAACATGCAGGTCAGTAGAATAGAACTGAGAAATTGAATATAATTCCACAAAACTAGTTACTTATTTTTTGTCATAATTCAAAAATTGCACACTAGATAAATGAGATTGTCTTCAATAGCTGGTTCTGGGAAACAGATATCAACCTGGAACAATCAAACTAAAACTTTAATTCATCCTCGATATATCTCAACTATGAATGGGTCAAGGATGTCATTGAAAGACCAGATATTTTGCAGCTTCTACAGGAAAATATAGGGCATACTTTCAGCACTTAGACAGAAGTAAAGACTTCTGCAAAATGACTTTAACAGTTCAGGAAGCAAGATCAAAATTTGCAAATATTATCTCTAGAAGCTAAAAACCTTGGGAAGGAAAGTGTTAATTTTAGCTTTCATTTTCAGATCACAAAGGAAGGAAGAGATGTTATAATTATATAAAAATCAAATCAAAATAAAAACCATCAAAAAAGTATAGATAGCCATTTCTGTACTGAGAAGTCTCTATTCAGGTTGATGGCTCACTATTTTGTGGGATTAGATCTTCTGGCATTATTTGTTATTGCAGGCCTTTATGCATATGCACATATATTCCTCAATCCATAAAATTTTACTTGTATAAATGTTTCCAGCCCAGGAAAACAATTTGGGCCCACACCTCTCACTACAGCTCTTCACACTTGTGTGTAGTTCTCTGTGCAGGAATGAAGTATGATGGGCCATATCAGGTTTTGTCATTGTTCCACTCACATTTGAGGCAGGCATGTTGATGAGACCTTATTGGTGCAAATTCTGACATTACTAATATATCAAACTCATAGAAAATTCCTTGATCATCTGATTCTTACAATCCTTCCGTTCCCACTTTAAAAGGTACTCTGATCCATTATGTAGGACAATGTTGTAGATATATCCATTGAATCTGGCCTCTACAAGAAGAAGGCAACCAAGAGTTCTACCAGGCTAGGATGAACAATATCATCAGCCAACATAACATGATAACTTAGTATAAAGTCATGGCTTGTATACCTTGACAGGAATCAACATCACCCTAATTCAATTTAAGACCCTATTAACAAGAGTCAGAGTTAGTAAAATAGTGCTTATTGGAGTAGAATTTACTGTTACTACTACTTTATTAAAACATAATAATTGCTACAAATAATCTGAGGATACTTGTTCTTTTATTCTATAAACAAGTAAAGTCTTCAGGAAACTTCTCCTTGCAGGATTGAGACGACAATAGAAAACCACTACCAATCAAAATACAAAAAGATTATCTTGGATGATTTTAATATCACCATTTTTAGGTAGATGGTGCTACCTATTATTACAGCAATCCACAGCATCCCGTAATAAGCAGATATCTTCCGGAGTTCTTGCCTCAAGTATTCTTCATTGAATTCCTGGTCTGATATCCCATAAAGATGACTCATTTCAAATATTGAAAGATAAATTGAAGCAAGACCTTCCAGTCCCAGTTGTGTTTGGTCATGGTATTTATCACAGTAAGAGATATGGTATAAATTCTTATGTACAAAGGTTTAAGTATTCCCGGGGGGGGGGGTTCCTCAAAACATATTATCTGAGGGAAGAAATTGCTGCACATAATTGTTTTCAACTCATATTCTATTTAGAGTTCTGATTAAATTAAATTTATTTTCACATGTTAAATAGCCTGTAGAAATGTCTTGGGATGTTTTCCTTTGTTTTTACTGTGGCAAACTACTTTTATTTGTATAAATAACTCTAAAGTAGTATGACATGTTTTCATTTTTAAATTAAAATCAGTTCATTGCTTTTCAGAATACTTTTCTATTCTCTTTCTCTTTTTTAAAAGTAAAAATAGAATGCCTCATACATTATATCCTGATTTTAGTTTCCCTTCCCTCTACTTCTCTTAGCTCTTCCATACTGCCCTTCTCCACAGATCAATATTTCTTTCTGTCTATCATTTGAATGGATCAGGCATGTATTGATAACAACCTATTATGACAAACTAAATAAAATAAGACAAAGAAAAATCCTTCATGAAGTTGGACAAGGCAATTGAACAGAAGAAAAAGAGTCCTAAGAGAAGGCACAAAAATCAGAGTTCCACTTGTGCTCACACTCAGGTGTCCCACAAAAATACTAAGCTAAAGGCTTTAGACTCAGGTAAGCCCTTGCTTGCTGCTTCAGTCTCTGTAAGTTCATATTGTCTTGCTTAATATTCTTTGGCTATATTCAATAATTGTTTTCTTATCTTTATTTAAAGCATTTTGGCTTAAATATAGTCATTTTTATATTTATTCTGCTTGTGATATACAGTAGCTTATTGAGCTGTTAATCTTTTATCAATTTTGTGGATTCTTTTACCATCAGGTTGTCAACATACTTTTCTTCACATTTGTTTCTGAAAACACCAATCTAATTTTAAAAAGATTTGTCTCAATATCATTAGCAATAATAGATATGAAAATAAAAGCTATATTGAAAAATATGGCTCAAAAGATTAAAGTGCCTGATGAGCAAGCATAAAGACCTGGTTTTTGGATCCCTAGCACCCATGTAAGAAACTAAGAAAGCCAGTGTATATATGTAACCTTAGCACTAGAGGGAGGACAGAGATTGTCTAGGGTCTCCATGGAAAACCAGCCCATTCAAAGCAGAAGCATTCTAGGTTCAATGATAAATCACATCTAACAAAATTCTGTGGAAAAGTGATTTGAGAGTGACATCCTAAACTTAATTTTGGGCATTGACACATGTCCACATGAGGCATTGCAAGACATATAATCATGGACACTCACAAGATTTAAAAGAGAATAAAGATAAACAGAGGAATTTAAATTAACTTCTGATAAAATGTCTATCATCTACACTCAAAAGTAATGAATATTGTTCAGGATTCATGAAAGCGCAAAGTCCTCAATACTGGTAGATATGCAAATTATCATCATAGAGAAAAATGAGGAACTGTTTTATGAATTATTCCAGTAGATCCAGTTATGTCATGTTTAGTTGCTTATTGAAGGGAGATGTTAATAGCATATCAGAGATTTTCCTGAAACCTTGTAATTTTGACTGTAGTCAAAATATCTGACATGTCAGTGTAAGTGTCCATCAATGGATGACTTCATGAAAAATATCCATGCTATATACATGGCTTGAATTATTAAACAAAATATAATGATAAGTATAATTATTATATACTGACCAAAGATATAAATATAACTTATTTTGCATGTTGAAACAAAGACAGGTAATAATTACATATCTTATATGAACAGTATGATGCTGGGACAAAAGATGAAACAATATTAATAAACATTTATATCAGAAATGTCTTTAAGATTCTGATTTAGTCCTCAACCTTACTCTCCTCTTTTCCAGGACACTTTGGCAATGTCCTCTGACATGTTATGACTGAGGTCTTCCATCTGACTTGTGATTTTAACTGGCAGCATATCCAGTGGACACTTTGTGGGAGGCCCCATGATTTGCAGACTGGGCAAGTTAATTTTGTTTATATTTAGTTCTTTATTATATCATCTGTCCTCCCAATTTCCTCATATTATTCTGTAATCTCTTTAAGCAATTTCTCATTGGTATTTTACAGTCCTTGTTTACTAAATTCAATTAGAAGCCATTTTAGATCCACTTTAAGGGCTCTGTTTTGACTAGGGTAGTATCCTACTTCTCATCACATCAAAGTTTTTTTTTTTTTTTCGAATTTTGTCTTTCATATTCAACACTTTTGAAAAAGAGGAAAGTCAAACTTGAACAGGCAATGATTTCCGTTCTAAAAGTTCTTGATCTTTCCACAATCAGGTAGATTTAATATGATTAATTTATTCATTTATTTATTGCTACTTCAAGAGCTGTTGAGGGTCACACTAAATTTATGCTATTAATAGTTTTCTTCTCTTCTAGTAATGCAACTATTAACTGATTACTGTGAAAAATCCCATTATAGATTTTTTCCCCTGTCTTCTAATATAGTTGGCGTGACTGGGATACACCTAAACGTTGCTTGGGGAGTACATGGTCTCTTTTTGTTTTCCATATCACTTGTTGTTGCACGGTTTTCCACTGAAAGGGAGTGAAAATGGTGCCAAATCTGAATTTTGTTTTTATTCACTAATACTGACATAGTTAATTTATAAGACATGGAAGATCCTTTCCCAATCTGTTGGTGGTCATTTTGTCTTATTGACGGTGTCTTTTGCCTTGCAGAAGCTTTGAAATTTTATGAGGTCCCATTTATCAATTCTCGATCTTACAGCACAAGACTTTGCTGTACCCATAACTTTGAGGCTTTTCCCAACTTTCTCCTCTATAAGTTTCAGTGTCTCTGGTTTTATGTGGAGTTCCTTAATCCACTTAGATTTGACCTTAGTACAAGGAGATAGGAGTGGATCAATTCGAATTCTTCTACATGATAATGAGCTAAATACCTAATTAAAAAATGGAAAAAAAAACATTTCTCAGAAAAAAAAATGGAAGAAATACTTTATTTTCTGTAACCATCTCAGAAAATGCAACCTCCCAATAAATCACTTTTATTCTGAAAAGTATTATTCTTACTCTCATAGTCCATGATATCTCAAAAAGGAATATTTTCCCAAAGATGTATTTACTACATATTATTTCCTAATCAACGGGTTAGTGATAGTTCTTCTATCACTATATGTATGTATGTATGTATGTATGTATGTATGTATGTATGTATATATGTGTATATGTGTGTGCATATATCTATACTCATAAATATATATATATACATACATAAATATATTTTCTTATAAAATAATATATATGTGTGTGGATGTGTGCATGTGTTTATGTGTGTGTTCTGAGACAGAGTATTGTGTGTATTTTAACTTGCCTTCAATTCTCATGGGAGCCCTACCAACCCTTGAATTTATAGTCCTCCTTTCACAGCCTCTTGAATAAATTGCAGAGCAAGCCTTAGCAAAAATTATGCACTTCTATTTAAATAACTAAAGTCTAAACTTAAATACATTGTGTTTCATTGCTCACGGGAATCACAAAGATTGGAATTAATAAATAAAATCCTTGATATTCATTGTTGTTCTTCTCTAAAGTGTATGTAATTTGTGAATGAAATGAGAATAGATGAAAGAAATTCCTCAACTCCAGAATTCAGCAGTGAGTTTAGAAATTGAAATCTCTCTCAATCTTGTTATATGGCAGGAATGAGCACTTCCTAGTAGTTTTGTGTTTATTAATTTCTAGATTGGTTCACTTACAATTCTATATTTCCTTGTAACCCCAGGATTTTCTGACTTGAGGTCTGCTTCTTTTGCTCTCAGTGAACTGAAAATAGAATTCTGAATACCCACCTATTTCATTATGTCTACTTACCGGTTTATTTCAAACTGTCAGTATTTACTAATTTTATAATGCTACTTTTTATTAGTTTATTTAATTACTTTACATCAGAACTGCAGTTTCCCCTTCCTCCTCTCCTTCATTCCTCCACCCTTACCTACTCCTCTGCTTCAGAAAGGGGAGGTCTACCATGAATATCAACCAGTTCTGACCTATCAAACTGAAGTACCACTAGGAGCATCCTCTCGTACTAAGGCTTGATGAAGGAATCCAAAGAATAATTTTCAATTGTTCACATATATTTAGTGTGTGTGTGTGTGTGTGTGTGTGAGAGAGAGAGAGAGAGAGAGAGAGAGAGACAGAGAGACAGAGAGACAGAGAGACAGAGAGACAGAGAGACAGAGAGAGACAGAGACAGAGACAGAGAGACAGAGACAGAGAGAGAGACAGAGAGACAGAGACAGACAGAGGGAGACAGAGAGAGAATGAGAGAGTGACAGAGAGAGAAACAGAGAAAGACTCATGAATATGAGACAGAATACTTGTTGGACTTAGAGGAAAACTTGGAGAGGTCAGTTCACTTTTGTCACCATGGGAATTCTAGGAATTAAACTGAAGCTTCCTGTATTGGTAGCCAAAAACTTTACACACTAAAAAATCTCCCTGTCCTTGATGCTTTTTATTACTATCCAATTGGCAAGCCTCCTAGAAATCAAAGTTATGTGTACATCCTTAGATTTTCTAGTGTTAAGTAGGAGTTTCAGGTTCAGACCTTTTTTGTGTGTGTGAGTCAAATCAAATCAAAAGGTCCCCAATCACATCTTTCTCCCAAGAGCTCAAAGAACTCTGAGACCAAGGAGGCAGAAAGAGTACAAGAGACATGGGGGATGGAAGACACTGAGAAAACAAGGCCCTCTCACTTAACAAGAGTAGAGTCCATGTGAACTCACAGAGAGGGAAGCATTATGCATAGGATCTGCACAGGTCTCTATCAGGTCCTCAGAATTTATATATGGCTTACAACTTAGTGTTTTTATGGTACTGCTGAACATGTGATTAAGTAGGTCTATGTTTCATGTGCCTTCTCATGGCCTTGGCTTTGGTTTGTTTATCTTATCCAACTCCAATATGCTAGATTTGTTTCATTTGACTTTAATTTGTTATTTTGTATTATTATATGTTAGAATCCTATTCTTTTCTACTGAGAAATAGAAAGGGAACAGATCTTACAGGGAGGGACAGAGGAGGAACTAGAAGGAGTAGAGGGAATGGAACCATAAAAACAATACAGTATGTGAGAAAAGAATATATTTTCAATAAAAGATATAAAGCAATTTCAGGTTCCTGAAATTATTTTTACTTTCTGTCTTTTCTCAGTTCTTAGTTACTGTTGTATTGCTATAATAATACACCATGAATAAGGCAAATTCCAGAAGCAACCTTTAATTGTGGGCTTGCTTACAATATCAAATGAGTACACAAACAGAATGGTGGGCAGTACAACAGAAGTCAGGAAGAGGTAGCATTGGAGGAGTACCTGATGGAGCACATCTGATCCACAGTCATGGGACACACAGAGAGAATCTGAATGGAAACTTCTTAGGAACCTTCCCACAAGCCCATGACATACAACAAGAACCTCTTCCAAATCCTTCCCCTCAAATAGTTGTATCAACTAAAGACAATCAATTCAACTCTGTTAGGCTATGATGGTTACTCTCACTTAAAGTACTCATTACTATTGCCATTAATGTCTCTAACCTTAGAGAGATGTCCTCTGCTTATGAACATTAGTTAATTCTCTTGAACAATATTCTTTAAAATATTCTTTTTTTAATTAGGTATTTTCCTCATTTACATTTCCAATGCTATCCCAAAAGTCCCCCATATTCTCCCCCCAACTCCCTTACACACCCAATCCTACTTTTTGGCCCTGGCGTTCCCCTGTACTGGGGCATATAAAGTTTGCAAGTCCAATGGGCCTCTCTTTCCAGTGATGGCCGACTAGGCAATCTTTTGATACATATGCAACTAGAGTCAAGAGCTCTGGGGTACTGGCTACCTCATAATGTTGTTCCACCTATAGGGTTGCAGATCCCTTTAGCTCCTTGGATACTTTCTCTAGCTCCTCCATTGGGAGCGCTGTAATCCATCCAATAGCTGACTGTGAGCATCCACTTCTGTGTTTGCTAGGACCCGACATTGTCTCACAATAGACATCTATATCTGGGTCCTTTCAGCAAAATGCATGTATGTAATGGTGTCAGCATTTGGAAGCTGATTATGGGATGGATCCCCGGATATGGCAGTCTCTAGATCCTTTCCATCCTTTCGTCACAGCTCCAAACTTTGTCTCTGTAACTCCTTCCATGAGTGTTTTGTTCCCAATTCTAAGAAGGGGCAAAGTGTACACACTTTGGTCCTTGTTCCTCTTGAGTTTCATGCGTTTAGCAAATTGTATCTTATATCTTGGGTAATGATCTAAACAGTCCTATATCCCCCAAAGAAATAGAAGCGGTCATTAATAGTCTCCCAACCAAAAAAAGGTCAGGACCAGATGGGATTAGTGCAGAGTTCTATCAGACCTTTCAAAGAAGATCTAATCCCAGTTGTTCACAAACTATTCCACAAAATAGAACTCATTCTACCCAACTCATTATATGAATCCACAATTACTCTGATACCTAAACCACAAAAAGACCCATCAAAGATAGAAAACTTCAGACCTATTTCCCTTATGAATATTGATGCAAAAATTCTCAGTAAAGTTCTCATTAACCGAATCCAAGAACACATCAAAACAATCATCCATCCTGACCAAGTAGGTTTCATCCCAGGGGTGCAGGGATTGTTCATTATATGGAAATCCATTAACGTAATCCATTATATAAACAAACTAAAAACAAAAACCACATGATCATCTTGTTAGATGCAGAGAAAGCATTTGACAAAATCCAACACCCATTCATGATAAAAGTCTTGGAAAGATCAGGAATTCAAGGCTCATACCTAAACATGTTAAAAGCAATCTACAGCAAGCCAGTAGCAAACATCAAAGTACATGGTGAGAACCTGGAAGCAATCCCCCTAAAATCAGGGACTAGACAAGGCTGTCCACTCTCTCCCTACCTATTCAACATTGTACTTGAAGTCCTAGCCAGAGCACTTAGACAACAAAAGGAGATCAAGGGGATACAAATTGGAAAGGAAGAAGTCAAAATATCACTTTTTGCAGATGATATGATAGTATATATAAGTGACCCTAAAAATACCACCAGAGAATTCCTATACCTTAAAAACAGCTTCAATGAAGTAGATAGATATAAAATTAACTCAAACAAGTCAATGGCCTTTCTGTACCAAAGGATAAACAGGCTGAGAAAGAAATTAGGGAAACAATACCCTTCTCAATAGTCACAAATAATATAAAATTACTTGGCATGACTCTAACTAAGGAAGTGAAAGATCTATATGACAAGAACTTCAAGTCTCTGAAGAAAGAAATTAAAGAAGATCTCAGAAGATGGAAAGATCTCCCATGCTCATGGATTCGCAGGATCAACATTGTAAAAATGGCTATCTTGCCAAAAGCAATCTACAGATTCAATGCAATCCCCATCAAAATTCCAACTCAATTCTTCAACGAATTAGAAAGGGCAATCGGCAGATTTATCTGAAATAACAAAAAACCTAGGACAGCAAAAAATCTTCTAAATAATAAAAGAACCTCTGGTAGAATCACTATGCCTGACCTAAAGCTGTACTACAGAGCAATAGTGATAAAAAAAATAACAAAATACAAAAATAAAACAAACAAACAAACAAACAAACAAAAAACGCATGGTACTGGTATAGTGACAAACAAGTAGACTAATGGAACAGAATTGAAGACCCAGAGATGAACCCACACACCTATGGTCACTTGATCTTTGACAAGGGAGCTAAAACCACCCAGTGGAAAAAAGACAGCATTTTTAACAAATGGTGCTGGCACAACTGGTGGTTATCATGTAGAAGAAAGTGAATTGATCCATTCCTATCTCCTTGAACTAAGGTCAAATCTAAGTGCATTTAGGAACTCCACATAAAACCAGAGACACTGAAACTTATAGAGGAGAAAGTAGGGGAAAGCCTTGAAGATATGGGTAAAGGTGAAAAATTCCTGAATAGAACAGCAATGGCTTGTGCTGTAAGATCGAGAACCGATAAATGGGACCTCATAAAGTTGCAAAGCTTCTGCATGGCAATAAACACAGTCAATAAGACAAAAAGACCACCAACAGATTGGGAAAGTATCTTTATCCATCCTAAATCAGATAGGGGACTAATATCCAATATATATGAAGAATTCAAGAAAGTGGACTCCAGAAAATCAAATAACCCCATCAAATATGGGGCTCAGAGCTGAACAAAGAATTCTCACTTGAGGAATACCGAATGGCAGAGAAGCACCTGAAAAAATTTTCAACATCCTTAATCCTCAGTGAAATGCAAATCAAAACAACCTTGAGATTCCACCTCACACCAGTCAGAATGGCTAAGATCAAAAATTCAGGTGACAGCAGATGCTGGTGAGGGTGTGGAGAAAGAGGAACACTCCTCCATTGTTGGTGGGATTGCAAGCTTGTATAACCACTCTGGAAATCAGTCTGGTGGTTCCTCGGAAAATTAGACATAGTACTACAGGAGGATCCAGCAATACCTCTCCTGGGCATATATCCAGAAGATGTCCCAACCGGTAAGAAGGACACATGTTCCACTATGTTCATAGCAACCTTATTTATAATATCAAGAAGCTGGAAAGAACCCAGATGCCCCTCAACAGAGGAATGGATACAGAAAATGTGGTACATTTACACAATGGTGTACTACTCAGCTATTCAAAAGAATGAATTTATGAAATTCCTAGGCAAATGGTTGGACCTGGAGGGCATCATCCTGAGTGAGGTAACCCAATCACAAAGGAACTCACACAATTTGTACTCATTGATAAGTGGATATAAGCCCAGAAACTTAGGATACCCAAGATATAAAATATTCTTAATATGTCTTAATTGTCATAATTAAAACATCTTCTAGATGCAGTAGCAAAAAGTCGAAAAGATAGCGACAAATTTTGTTTGGAACTTTCTATTTTAAATGAAAACTTCTAAAAAGATTTATTTTTAAATTTATACTTTCATTGTATATAACTAAGTACCAGAGAACTGTTTCTTCTACTTTCATGAATGAGTAGGTCTAGAAATTAGCAGATTAGTTTTAATACTGTGTAATTTTATTTCATATTTTGGGTCCTTTACCACCTTCAAAATTCTAAATCTCTAACATTAAATCTAGTAAGTTCTGCTAACAGACCTATAGAAACTTCTCATATATTGAAACGTATGGTACTGCTAACATAAATAACACATGTAAAGATGTTGCTTGAGTAACTTTAAGGAGAAAGACACATGAGTAAAGTCAAAGTTAAATTGTCATTGTTTTCAGTATCTCTCTTAATGTAGACATACCAGTGTATGAACCTGTACAATCTGGATGCTTTGAATAATATAAAAGAGCATTTTTTGAAGATAAATTACAACAAAATGTAGTGCAAAATAAATTCAAGTTAATTAAAATATTCTCATTAAGATTTTGAAAATTGAGCATTTTTCTGTCTTCAAAACTTAAAGCTGATTTGTTTTGATTCAATAGATATAATAATATTTACATATTTATTTACTTAACAATTTCTGAACTCCACCCATGCATCTAAGATATAAGTAATATGAAATAACATAACTAATAAGACTCTCCCACCATTACAGCTATCAATTTCTAATATTTTCTTAATGAATATATAAAACCGTAATTTTCTGAGTCCTAGGATTGTAAGACATAGATGTATGTGGTTGGAACAGAGAAAAGATGGCCATTTGACTCTGCTATCCCTATAATTCCACGTATAAGATTAATAAATTCTATGTTTAAGAACATAGAAGTGATCTTAGTTAACTGACATGATGGTTAAATGGCTAAATGGTTTTCTTAGCTGCTAATTTTATTTGATTCCATTCAAATAAGAGACATGCTTCTGTATGAATCTATGAGGCTATTTCCTAGAAGGATTTATATCAAGAATGATCTTCTCCCAGGGCTCGAAGCAATTCCTGGAAGACACAGGAAAATGTGTCCAAAGGAGATCTGTTATTTTTCTTATAAAATTTCACATTTTGCTGGTAAGTGCATCAGCCTTATTGTTGTTACTGGTACCACCTAACATTCTCCGAAGGCCCAGGTCTTTTTTTGTTTGGCTGGATATGTGTTTTCTTTTGTTTTTGTTTTGGTGGGGTTCTCTTACTTTTCTTTTTGACATTTCACTATGGACAGACTTGTATCTCTTGACAAATGATTAAAGCCTTCAGTACTAGAATGAGACTACTGAGGCATCCATATTTTACACTAAGAAACTACTGGGTTCCTATGTTCTCTAGCATCAGAAAAAGAATTTTGGACTATGTAGTTCATAGGTAATGTCAGGTAAGCTGATCTAATAAATCTACTTTTTTTCTCTTTTTCCTCTCTCTTTTTCTTTTTGCTCTCTCTGTGTCTCTGATTTTCTCTCTCTTCTCTTCACTTTGCCTCTCCTCTCCTCTCCTCTCCTCTCCTCTCCTCTCCTCTCCTCTCCTCTCCTCTCCTCTCCTCTCCTCTCCTCTCCTCTCCTCTCCTCTCCTCTCCTCTCCTCTCCTCTCCTCTCCTCTCTTCTCTTCTCTTCTCTTCTCTTCTCTTCTCTTCTCTTTCTCCCTGAGACAGATTTGTTCTTTATAGCTTTTACTGATTTGGAACACACACTGTAGACCTGTAGACAGGGTTGGCTTCAAAGTTTAATATCCACCAGTCTCTGCCTCTTAAGTGCTAGGAATAGAGACATGTGCTACCACTGACTAGCACATAAATCTTATTTTAATAAGTATTGATTCCATGAACTCTGTTCCTACAGAAGACACTGATTAATAAAGAGTGGCAGTCTCAAGTTAAGCTAAGCGGTACTATTGGTTGTTTATGCAGCACTTTACCTCCGGGCATGTTTCACTTACAGAGCCTCATGTTTGGTCATCACCTCTATTCTACTGAATTGAAAGTAGGTAGAATCAAATCTTCCTGTCCTCTTGGAAAAGCAAGGAGGGAAAATAAAGTTGGATAACTTAGTTTCATAGCTTTTTTCCTACTGAGAATGATGTCACTGAGGCACCAAACATGGATTTTTAAAAGTGGTTAACCTTACATCAATGATGTTTGAGTGGAAAATCCATGGGTTGTGACAGTGTGGGAGAAGCTTTGAGAAAAGCATTGCATATTTGAGTTCATGACATTTATATGAAATGAGGAAAGATATAGTTTTACTTAGTCATTTGGTCAACAATGCCATAAACAATATTAAAATGACAAAAGGCCCTATAGAAGACAGTTTTAATTTATACAACACGATTTATATCAGTGGTGTTCTTAAGAACCTAGAAGGCAAAAATATTAATACATTTTGAAAACATGAGCAAAATGTGTGAAATATTCTATAAAAGCAAAGGGCAAAGCTCCCTAATTATGAAATATCATTCACTCTGACAAATTAGATAATGTAACGCTACATGAACTAAACTTTTAATGAATCAAAGCTTCAATGTTTAGATATAATAAAACAGTTACTGCTGAAAATAAAAACCAGTGTTTAGAATGAACAAGTACTTATGATTCAAGTCCTCATGTCTCTACACAATCTATTACAAAAACAGCAGAATAAAATATCAAACTCTGATTTTCTCAAGAGCCCAAGAGGCTTAAAATATGGATTCCTGGTATCATTAATATGTAGTTTCTTCCTAAATATTCTGAGGAGAAAACTCATCCACACCTGTTCTTCCAATATGCTTGATCCTACCAATAAAATATCCTATCCATACTGTGTAGATAGCTCACACTTATCATGTCTCCTATGCATGACCTGTTGTGTTTCTATTATCATTGCAAGAAGTTTACAGAGGACTAAATAGATTGGACTAGAAAAGGATGTCTCCCTGCAACATAATAATCAAAATACTAAACATGCAGGAAAAAAAGAAAGACTATTTAAAGCTGCAAGTGAAAAAGGCCAAATAACATATTAAGGAAGACATATAATTACACATGACTTCTCAACAGAGACATTAAAAGGCAGAAGGAATTAAAAAGACCGAAAGACATTAAAAAAACACACCTCACCAGATGTGTTGCACACTCTAAGGAACAACAGATACCATCGCAGCAAAACCTTCAGTCACCATATTTAGAGAAAACAAGACATTCCATGACAAAGGTAATCCTATACAGTATCTATCCATAAAACCCAGTACCAATGTAGGTACCAGAAGGAAAAGTTCAACCCAAGGAAGTAAATTACAAACATGAAAACACAAAAATAAATAATTTCACATCAGCAAAATCAAAAGAAGGAAAGAACACTTTCTCTCTCCCTCTCTCTCTCACACACACACACTCACTCTCTTTCTCTCTCTCTCATAAACACACACACACAAAATAATACACACAAATACATTACCATCATCACCAACAAAAAAAGCAGGAATTAACAAACATTAATTATTAATGTCTTTAAATATTAATGGATCCAACTTCCCATTTAAAAAAAATGCAGGATAACAGAATGGACCATCTGTTGCCGTATGCAGAAAAACAAAAAAGAAACAAAAACCAGGATATATCCTTTTACTGAATACAAAAATACACCTCACAACAAACATAGTTACTAGCTCAGAGTAAAGGGCTAGAAAAAGATTTTTCAGTAAACGTATCCAGGTAGTGTGAGACCCCAACTTAGAGCGTTTCTCCCTAGAAGATAAAGCCCCTGGACATTCCCCAAGCTTGTTTTCCCTGATCTCTAAAAATACAGCTAGAAAGAAGCTCTTTGTTCTCTATAGCCAGCAAAAAGCCTTTTTGTTTCTGAGCCTTAGAGCCAGAGATGTGATAATTGAAATTTTACCAAGGACATCCAGGCAGAAAAGAACTCCCAACTCTTCCCAACTCCTCCCAACTCTCCTTCCAACTCCTCCCAACTCCTCCCAACTCTTTCCAACTCCTGCCAACTCTCCTCCCAACTCCTCTCAATTCCTCAGCTAGCTGTTAAAAGCCCCCTACTGCCACTGCTCAGGGTCGAACTCCCCTGCCCTGCACGGCAGAAGGAGTTCATCCTCAGATAGCTGATAATAAAACCTCTTGCAGTTTGCATCAGGTGTGGTTTTCTATCGAGTCATTGGGGTGCTGGCCAGCTCATCCCAGGACTTGAGCATTGGCCCAGCTTCGGGTGTCTTACAGTAGCAAGGTGGTGTAGCAATTCTAATAACCAACAAAGTAGACTTCCAATCAAAATAAATCAAAAGAGATGGGGTAATGATACTTTATACTCAACAAATGAGTCTTAATTCTGAACATCTATGTCCCCAAATCAAGGGCACCCACATTTATAAAAGAAATGTTCCTAAAATGTAAATCATAATGAAATACCATGCAATAATTATGAGTCTTCATTATTTCACTCTCAGAAATGAATAGGTCATCCAGACAAAAATTAAACCTAGAAATATTGGAGCTAAGAGACATGGTTTAAATGGAGATAACAGATATCTCCAGGACATTTCACCTAAATGCAAAAGATTATCCCTTTTTCTTAGCACCTCACAGAACTATCTCTAAAATTGTTCACATATTCAGTCACAATGAAAGACTCAGTAGATACAAGAAAATTGAAATAATCCTCAGTATCCTATCAAACACCACGGATTGAAGCTCCATTTCAACAAGAGAAACTACAGACAGCCTACAAACTCATGGAAATTGAACAAATAGCTACTGATTGACAAATTGTTCAAGAAAGAAAAGGAAAGACAGTAAAGATTTCATAGAATTCAATAAAAATTAATATATGACACACTCAAATTACGGGACACAATAAAAGTAGTTCTAAGAGGAAAGTTCATAGGAGGAGGTAACTTCATACAGCACTTAGATCTTATACAAGCAACTTAACAGCATATCTGAAAGGTGTAGAACAAAAAGAAGCAAACATACTAAAGAGGAGTAGAAATAGGAAATAATCAAACTCAAGTCTGAAAGCAATAAAATAGAAACAAAACAATACAAAGTAGCAATGAAAGAAAAAAAAGAGTGGTTACTTTGAGAAAATCATCACGGGGAACAAACCTTTATTGAAACTAAAATCGATGGTGAGAATAACCAAATTAATGAAGTCAGAAATGAAAGCGGAGCTATAAAAACAAACAGCAAGGAGATTTAGGTTATATTTCATAAACCTGTACTCCACCACCACCAACAACAACAATAAAACAAAAAAAAAGAAAAAAAAAACAACTCTAAAATAAATGGGCAATTTTCTTGTGGAACTCAGAGGAGAGCATTCACTTCATCTTGACAGGTAGCACTGTACAGCTGGCCCTAGAGAGAGGGGAACCGGTGAGTTAGACCAAGGTTGTGCGCCCCCAAGAGATGGCCCAGCCATTTGCCTGCCATAAAGTAGCATGCATAGAGTGGAGGTTGCCCCCCCCCCATTGCTACCTGAGGCAGTTGGGGAACAAGTCCTGTGGTCATGAGAGCAGGAAAGCTGAGGAGAGCAGCAGCACTGAGGAGAGTGAATAGGTCCTGCACCTCAACTGGGCAGCAGAGTAGAGCTGGCCCTGATGGAGAAGTGTAGGGTAAGCCAGTGCTAACTACGGGTATGAGAATGGGAAAGCTGTGCCTGTCTCTTGTTGGCTGCAGCATAGTGTGAGCTAATTAAGACAGTGCTGGAGAACCCAGATCCAGTGCTTTAAGTTTGTCCACCACAACATACACCTTATCTATGAACTGTTGGACCATGCTAAATGGCTAATCCTGCAGATCTAAAGCAGCAGGATTTTCATGTCACAGGAAAACAAGAGGATATCTTAGAGGAGTTTCTGTGAGGATCCAATATTGATGGTGTAGTAGAAGCCAGAATCATGGATCTAGACCATCCTGGAACATTTACAGCTAAATAATGATGTGTGTACAGAAAGGTATAATGTGGGACATACTGGGATATACTATAGCTTCGACAAGGAATATTTTTTATGTTTTGTTTTGTTTTCCTGATTTTTCACTTTTGTTTTTCATTTTCTTTTGTGAGTGGGGTTGCAAATACAGAGGTGAGATTAAAAGGGATATGGAGATTAGTGGGTTTGGTGTACATGATGTCAAACTCATAAAGAATCAATAATAAGTAAATAAAAAATGTCCCAATCCAAATAAGTACAGATACAGACTGTTTTAATACAGAATTCTACCAGATTTTCAAAAAAGAGCTAATATCAATATTACAAAATAGAAACAGAGGGGCATTGACAAATTTGTTTTATTAGTGATACAGAAAGCACTAAAAGTTTTAACAAAGAAAGATACAGATCAATTTCCCTCATGAACATTGATACAAAACTCTCAATAAAATACTTTTAAGTGAATCCCATAATACATGGAAAAAATAATCCATCAGGATCAAGGAGGACTCATCACAGAGATTCAGGGATGGCTTGTCATACAAAACCCTGTCAATGCAATCTATCACATAAACAAACTGAAAGAAAAACAAAACACAGGACTTCTCATCAGATGCTGAAAGGGCCGTTAATGAAATCCAGTGCCCCTTCAGAATAGAAGTATTGGAAAAATCAGGGATACAAGACATAACTAAACATATGACCCCAAGAATTATACCAGAAAACTACCACAGCTAATAAACAACTTCATCAAAGTGACTAAATATAAAATTAGCTCAAACAAATCAGTAGCCTTCCTCTATACAAAGGAGAAGCAGTCAGAGAAAGAAATATGGGAAACAATACCCTTCACAATAGTAACAAACAATATAAAATAACTTGATGTAATGCGAACTAAGCAAGTGAAAAAGATCTGTATGACAAGAACTTCAAGTTCCTGAACAAAAAAATCAAAGAGGACCTCAGAAAATTGAAAGATCTCCCATGCTCATGGGTTGGTAGTATTGACATAGTAAAAATGTCCAATTTACCATAAGCAATCTACAGATTCAATGCAATTCCCATCAAAATCCTAACTCACTTCTTTGAAGAGTTGGAAAGAGCAATTTTCAACAGCATATGGAATAACAAAAAACTAAGGATAGCCAAAACAATTCTCAACCAAAAAAAGAACGTGTGTGGGAATCACCATCCCTGACTTCTGTATTACAAAGCAATAGTGATAACAAAAATTACATGGTATTGCCATAGACACAGACTTGTCCAAAATTGGAATAAAATTAAAGACCCAGAAATAAATCCGAACACCGATGGACACTTGATCTTTGGCAAAAAAGCCAAAAACACACTGGAAAAATGAAACCTTCTTCAACAAATGGTGCTTATCTAACTGACAGTCTGCATGTAGAAGAATGCAATTGATCTATATTATGAACTTATACAGAGCTCAAGTCACAGTGTATCAAGTGCAATTCAATTTTTTAAAATATCTGAGCAGGATATAGTGACACATACAAAATCTGAGAACTCAGGAAGCTTTTGGATCCAGAGACTGTTGAGACTGTGACTCAATTATAATAACAACAGCAATGGAAATGATTATAACATTTTAAAAATTTTAAATAATATATTTTTTCATGTTCTTTTTCTTGTTTTTGCATTCTGGATCCCTGGATAGTATTTCTTTCTTGATTTGGTAGAGGTTTCGTTAAGGATTGCTGAAGAGAATGTCTATACAAACATATTTACTGTCCTGAGTGATGCATCACCTAAGAGGTATTTACATGGTGATTCATAGAGTCTATGAGCTTTATTAAAACTATTCAAAACTAGTGCATTATTTAAGAATATGGAAAGTGAAGGACAGTATCAATATTATTGTTATTATTGGTGAAATGTCAGTTGAAATATATATATATATATATATATATATATATATATATATATATATATATATATATATAAAATCAGTATGAAGGGGAATGGATGGTCAAGAGTGGAAGCTAGAAAATACTGTTCCCTGGGAAGAAAAGGAATTATTGAACTTTTCGAAAGCTGTGTAAAACAAGGGGAACATCGACTAAGGTGGTCATTTAGCATCTGTGATATTTTTCACTGTTTTGATCATCAGTGTCATCCAGCCTAAGACCCTTGAATGTTGGAGTTCGCATTTGTCTGGCAATTTTGCACCATGATTTGAGTTTCATAGCGCCACAAACCTCTTCTCTGTGTACAGCTTCTTTAAGACACATGGACTGCATAACAGCATCAGTTTGAGAACAGTTATCTTTCCATCCCATGAGGGTTTTGCCTTTAATGATTTTGTTTAGAGAGAGTCCCGAGAGTATCTGTCAACTAGCACACTTGATGACTGAAGAGGCAGAGCTAATTTTCACAAGATTGGGTGTTGATTTTATTAATCAACCCTTACTATTTTGTCAAAGTCTTCAGTTTTGAATTTTATTTACTTTGTCTCACCTGCCTCAGAGTTGTGAAGCAATTTCCTATATCACACTTACTGCTCACTTAAATGACTTGGCTTCTCTAAGGAAAACAGAATCGTTTGCCTACATATTTTCTTTCACCGTGTAAAAAAGCATGCAAAGAAATCCGTATTATGAATAATTTTGCTTCTGAGTTGCTTGAAGCAATTCCCATTCCAGGATATTTTTGGAGGGGAGAATAAAAATGGCAGAAGCAGCGAGCCCTTTCCCTGTACCATATGCCACTATGTGCCTCTTGCCAGAAAGCTATAACCAAATTTGCCACTATGTGTTTCAGGAATTTTGATATTTCTACACTTGGAGTTGATGCCTCACATAAACTTGTAGTTTCTTACCAAAGAAAGATATAGATAAAAGCACAGAGGCTTAAGTAACCAAGCAGAAATTTGTAAAATGTTACTTACAGTATTTAAGACACACACACACACTCACACACACACACACACACACACACGACTATCATGCCTGCCCTTCAAAAGTCCCAAAAAGCACCTGAAAGAATCAGATGCAGATACTTGCACCCAATGGACAGAACCTGCTGACCCCAGTGGATGAGTTAGGGAAAGGTTGGAAGAAGATGAGGAGAAGGGCAACCCTGTAGGAAGACCAGCAGTCTCAATTAATCTGGACCCCGGAGATCTCTCAAACACTGGACCAATAACCAGGCAGGATACACTAGCTGATATGAGGCCCCCAACACATATACAGCAGAGAGCTTCAGGGTCTGAGTTCAGTCAGAGAAGGAACACCTAACCCTCAAGAGACTGGAGTTCCCCCGGGAGTTCTGGTTGGGTGGGTGGTGGGTAGTGGGTGGTTGGGACATCCTCATGGAGACAGGGGGTGGGGTAGAGGTATGAGATGTGGAATAGTTGAAGAGTGGACGTGAAGGGGAGAGGAATAAAATCCGGACTATAAATAAATATTTAAAAAATTCTCTTTTGATGACTCAACAGTCACATACTCTAAACATTTTGACCAGTTATGAGTTTCAACGTTAACCCCTTACCATTGAAGACAAACTTTTCTCACCAAGGCTAAGGAAAACACTTCTGAATGTGTGAGAGCATCAATATTTAGAAGGCAGTTTTCTGTTTTAAAATTTAACCATAAGATTTTAATTGTTATATGCATAAAATATCTAAAATTTTATCATACAATTCCTTAGGTACACTATTACAAATGCCTAGATATTACATGGTTAAGTATTTTAATATTACTATCACACAGATTACCATTAAAGGTATAGGAATATCTTTGCTTTTCAGCCTCATAGGTTACTACTATAATGCTTGATCAGGTGATTATATACCCTGTACAGAACTCCGAAGATTTAACACAAATTTCCTGCTCCCAGTGACAGGTGGCAGGGCTGCCCTAGTGAGGCATTAATTTCTTATAGTAGAAAGAAATGCAAAATGTTCCAAATTACCAACTTGGTGACAGGTTGAGTTTTCTTATTCAGGTAGAAATGTAGTTTTTTTTTTCATTCTTCAATATTCTCACATAGATGAACTGTGTTTTAACTCTTCTAAGTGAAAGCATACACAAGTTTAACTCCATGATCCATGGAATTGAAAGGTTGAACCTAGGTCCTTGAGAATTTTTCTCCTTATTTCACTGTAGTGTTTTAAATATGCATGGCCCAGGGAAAATGCTACTATTAGGAAGTGTGGCCTTTTGGGAGGAGGTGTGTTACTGGGTGAGCAGGTTTTGGAGGCTCCTAGTGATAAGGATTCACCATGTTTAAAAGAGTCAGTCTCTCCTGGCTGCAGTTGGATCAAGATGTAGAACACTCACCTCCTTTTCCTCCATCATATCTGCCTGCTTCCTGACATGATGGCAATGAACTGAACCTCTAATATTGCAAATGAGCCCCAAATAAATTATCCTTTTAAAAAGTTGCCATGGTCATGGTGTCTCTTCACTGTAATGAAACCCTAAGTTATCCACATAGAAATCCAACAAAATGCTACTCCAGTTTTGAATGTAAGAACTGTACATTTTTTCAAAGTATTGATATTTTATAGATCATATTACATTTCTAATTGTGCAAAGGAACAAAACTCTATTTCTGTTATTAATTATATTCAAACTACTAGTAAGCTAAGTTATCCTAATATCTAAATTTTTCTCACAATTTTATTGAAATATTATTACTTATTCCTATGATAACATTTGTGTCTAGAATATTTTCATATATGAAGTAAATAGCACTGGAGGATGTTCTTGTTTTCTTTACTGTGAGGGAAAGAAGGTAAGACAGATAGTAATTACCTTCATATTTTATTATAGACTCTGATCCTGCAGCTAGACATGGTGTAAATTATGCCACCATTCTTTTTATTCCACAGAGACATTCTTTGTGCAGAGACAAAGGAAATTTTATGACCTAGGTTCTCAGGAAATGTACCTGAATTTTATGAACTATATTTTCTATCTCCATATATGGCAGCTTTCTTTTGAATACATATAAGAAAGTTTAGATAATTTTAGTTTTAAGACATATTTTTAAATTGTTAATGACCAAATACAGTGTAGAATTTTGTGATTTATTCATATTGGATCTTAATTATTTACAATTTTATAAAATAAATACAATGAAGAAATTACTCTTTACACATAGTAAAACATGTAATACATGCATTTGACTTTTATTGTTTATATTTATTTTTATTGACATTAAAATAAATTCTGGAAAATTCAACAGAAACAGAAAAATAAAAAGAAACAAGACAATAATATATTGAAGGACAGCTTTCTTGGCTAAATTTTTTTTAGGACCATAGTAATAAATCCTGTGGAACTTGCACAATAGAATAAAGCTTAACTGACAAACATTAATTTCATTGTGATTTCACATGCTATGTATCATGAAGAAAACTTTGTGAGAAATAAGAAAAAATTCCAGAAACCTGGAAGAAATCAAGTTTATTAACAAAATGTAAAATTGTGTATATGTTACTTCAGTGAGGACAGGAAAGAGAAACCAGATTAAAACAGCATTTTCCTTCTGAGAAAATGTTCTAATAACTGCCTAAGGGTGTTTACCAAATCAAACTGAGATAAAATGGCCCTTCAAAGCTCATCAATAATAGGATACATGCACCTCCTCCTCACATGGCCTGATGGTGTATTTTTTTTTTTTTTGTATTAACAGCTATGAGTAAGGTATTTTGTCAATGAGATGTTAAGTTTAGCACAGAGCTCTGAACAAGCAATAACATTCCTAAATAACTGCTCAGGGAGTTTATGGAATGTTGTTCATATGGAAATTATTGTTAGCAGAATACTTCTGGGCAGTGAAATGTGCCCATTCTATGCTTCAAGAATCATCCTGTGCTCTGAGGGGATGTTATGGTCAAATTTGAAGGAAGGGATAATGTGGTTATCCTATAAGCTCAAAGAGGTCTTTGAGGAAAAAGAAAAGATCTGAAGAGCCTTGTAGTATATTATAGAAACCTATCTTTCTACTGTCTGCTTGGTGATAGCCTTTTTTTCTTATGAGGAAAACCAAAAGAGAAAAACACTAACATTTTATAGCACAGTTTGGGGATTTTATCATTTTAATAGACACAAGTTTCTCTGTGATAAAATTCTGGTCTAGCTATTGGTTTGAAGAATAAAAGTGACAATGGTCTCATAGCAATGACTATTAAAGACGAAAATTGAGGACAACTTGGAAAACCAAGTAAATGAAGCAAAAGAAAATAGATATTCTAGGGAGAAAAACTTAACTGATATCTGTGCTAGAGTCCCTTTGGAGCAAAGTGCAACTCAAAATATACAAAGAAACAGTATCTAATCTAAGTGAGGTTCCTCAGAAGCTGTAGCATTTCAACCAACTCGAGGCAAACACTTACCACACTGTGCCCTAAATAAAGAAGCTATCTATAACCAACAAGTATGTTTATGGTTTTATTTTGACATTGATAGTGTGGCTCACAGGTAATACCAGCAGGTTCAGATTACTGTGTCAGGTCCATAAATCTTCACCAATCATCCATTTCTCACATTTTAATTTGTCTAAAGATTTTCTTTTATTTATTTATTTATTTATTTATTTATTTATTTATTTATTTATTTATTATATGTAAGTACACTGTAGCTGTCTTCAGACACTCCAGAAGTGGGCATCAGATCTTGTTGCAGATGGTTGTGAGCCACCATGTGGTTGCTGGGATTTGAACTCTGGACCTTCAGAAGAGCAGTCGGGTTCTCTTACCCACTGAGCCATCTCACCAGCCCAAGATTTTCTATCCTTTGTTAAAATGTACTTTTATTATATGTTATATATATATATATATATATATATATATATATGCATATATATATAATTAATCATATATACAAACTTGTGGTAAGATAAACAAGGATTTCGTGATTTTATTTGTTTAACAGAACATGCTTTAATAAGAAGGTGATAGAATAGATTAATACTTTTCTCTAGATTTTATAAAATCATAAATATTAACCTAAACCCATTGGTAATAAAAGTAATATAAGTATAACAATATTAATATATAAAACTATATTACAATTACTGTGATAAGGACAGTTTAATAGTATTTGCAACATTGGTCATTCTACTTTATAAGTTACATCAAAGTTTTATCTCATGAATATATTATTATTATTATATTAAAAACTATAATACTATAATGGAAACATCATTCTATATTTCAATGTATGCATTAGAAAACTGAGGACTAAAAAGATTTTATAGTTGCTATAATAGTCATTCTGAATGTAAGGAACCTTTTTTTTTTTCTGCAACAATCTCCAGAACATGGTTTGTTATGTAGTACCTTATGTAAGAAGTATATAGATGTCTACTAAATCTGTGAATGAGAGTGCTAATTTTTCCAAGCTCCATGTTACATTATGAGAATAAAAATGATCTCACTAAACTCAGAGTACATATTTACAGCATGATAAAAGGAAGCTATTTTCTTTAATTTGTAAGTAATTTTATTTAAGGAAAAAAACTCAGTAAAATTAATAAGTGTTTTCTAAAATTATAACATTTTCTTAATAAAGAATCAGGCCAACATGAGCCTGTCTATGATGTCCTAGTTAGAGACACTTCAGTGCAATCCCTATTTGGCTTACTCTTTGATTCATTCATGCAATGCTTCATCAGTTATTTAGGGAGCATTCTGAATTCCAGAATGCTACTGGCAATGTAATGTGAACAGTAAAGCCCCTATCCTCAGATGACTTTGTCTAGGCTGTATGTAGTCTGACCTAGAGATTTCCTTCAATTCTGTCTGTCTTTATGCAATTTCCTTTCCTCTCATTTGACATGAACAGGATAAATCCTTTCTTTGCAAGGCTGCTATGTGGGTAATATATGAAGGATGTAGGAAAGTACAAATATGAAAACAAAGTGACAATCTGATTGTGTGATTAAAGGATGGCTAAACAGCATCACCTTGCTAACTTATCAAAAATTAATACTAAACATTTTCCCAAAACACATAATCAATCCTATCTCCTAGTTTTTCCTACTTTTTAATTGAAAATAATTTTACTTTATTTGTTTTCATACAGTGTCTCCTGATTACAGTTTCTCCTCCTTCAACTTCTCCCAGATCCTTCCCACCAGAGTTAGGAAATCTCAACTGGAGTTATTCTGTAATTATTAAATTTTACTAATATAAATAATAAATACAGAAACACAAAAATTACATTTATAAGATGCTGTAATTTATACAGAGGAATTCTGTAGCTTCCTAGTCAGATTACAAAGAATACTGTTACTGAGAAGAATTTAGAAGTATTTGTTTACCTCAAGTCATATTTTAGGGTAATTTTATCAAAAATCTTCCAAAGCATCCATACAAGAGAGTATTCTAATGACTGCCATTGATGAAATTGGTATTCACTCTGTGTAATGGCATTCAAAAACATGGGAGAATGATTTACAGCACACAGTAATACCAGTATCTCTCAAAAGTATAATATTCACAGAATATTACATTTAAATGAAGACATAGACTATTACATTTAAATGAAGACATAGACTATCATGATAGAGGATATCAGAATATGTGACACAAATGAACACCACATTAGCACTAGGATCATTTGAAGGAAAGGCAAACAAACGAACAAACAGCAGTGCAATATGAGTTCTTACAGTTCTTCATATTTGTAAAACAGGAAACCTTATGTGGAGAATAACCTGATGTGGAGGATAAATATCCAAAAGCAGGATAAAAACTTCATACCTATTATGAGGAAAATAAAGCCAAAAATGGATAGAACTAGAAAATATCATCCTGATTGACGTAACCCAATCGCTAAAGAACACACACAGTATGCACTCACTGATAAGTAGATATTAACCCAAAAGCTCCAAATAAACAAGATACAATTCACAGACCACATGGAACTCAAGAAGAAGGAAGACCAAAGTGTGGGTGCTTCATTCCTTCTTAGAAGGAGAACAAAATCCTCACAGGAGCAAATAAGGAGATAAAGTGTAGAGCAGAGACTGAAGGAAAGGCCATCCAGAGACTGTCCCACCTGGGGATTCATCCCATATACAGTCACCACACCCAGACACCATTGTGGATGCCAAGAAGTACATGCTGAAAGGAGTGTGACATGGCTGTCTCCTGAGAGGCCCTGCCAGAGCCTTACAAATAAAGAGGCAGATACTTGCAGTCAACCATTAGGGTGAGCACAGGGTCCCCAATAGAGGAGTTAGAGAAAGGACTGAAGGAGTTGAAGGGGTTTGCAGCCCCATAAGAAGAACAACAATATAAACCAACCAGACCCCCCAGAGCTCCCAGGAACTAAACCATCAACAAAGGAGTACACATGGCTCCAGCTGCATATGTAGCAGAGGATAGCTTTGTCATGCATCAATTGGAAGAGAGGTCCTTGGTCCTATGAAAGCAAGATAGATGCCCCAGTGTAGGAGAATTGAGGGTGGGGAGGTGGGAGTGGGTGGGTGGAGCAACATCATCATAGAAGCAGGGAGAGGGAGGATGAGATAGGGGGGTTTTCTTGGGTGGAGGTGGGGGATGGAATGTGAAAGGGGATAAATTTTGAAATATAAATAAAGAAAATATCCAAGAAAAAGAAAAAAGAGCCAAATCTAGAAAAATCTATAAGCAAATCTTGTTAAATGCACCCACATCTTCCTGGTTACTTTATCCAATTAACTACTGCAGTCCAGGCTCTTTGGCATTGCCACGTGTTCCCAATTTACTATTGTTTGTCCAATTCAGTATGTAACTATTTGACTTTAATTGCCTTATTGAATTCTCATTTCCTTCTGAGAGCCCCTGTGTTATGTGAAACTCATATTGAATAAATTTGTATGCTTTATTCCAGCTAATCTCTTTGATGTCTATTTAATTCTCAGGCCTAGCTGAAAATCCTGAAGATAAAGGGAAAATTACTTTTCTAACAATGCTGTTAATATAAACTTAAACTTAAAAAAAATAGAATCAATACAGCAAGCAAACCAAAGTTAATAATTTATAACTTTTGATACTAGAAAATAATAAAATAATGAAAAAAGATTTGGAATTTTCTTTATTGGAGCACTGATTTAAGTGTATATGCATGGTATGAAAGTTTACAATCATCATCTTATTTCTGCAGCTATATTTCATTTTAATAAAATTCATAAAATAAGACTTCATAATTGCTGGGTAAGTTTGTACACATCTTTAATTCTAGCTCTGGAAAGTAACAGCAGACATATTGCAGTGAATTTAAGGCATGTTGAGCCCATATAGTAAGTTCCAGGCCAGTCAGAGTTTTATAGTGAGATCCTTACTTTAAAAAAAAAGAAAAAAGAAAAAAAAAGCAAATTTAAACAAATAAAAATCAAACCAAAAGAATTTATTGATGGCAGAGTTTTATTTATCATTAAGATCATAGAACATGATGTCCCTCAACAGAGGAATGGATACAGAAATTATGGTACATTTACACAATGGAGTACTACTCAGCTATTAAAAAGAATGAATTTATGAAATTCCTAGCCAAATGGATGGACCTGGAGGGCATCATCTTGAGTGAAGTAACACAATCACAAAAGAACTCACACAATATGTATTCACTGATAAGTGGATATTAGCCCAAAACTTAGGATACCCAAGATATAAGATACAATTTACTAAACGCATGAAACTCAAGAAGAATGAAGACCAAAGTGTGGACACTGTGCCCCTTCTTAGAATTGGGAACAAAACACCCAGGAAAGGAGTTACAGAGACAAAGTTCGTAGCTGTGATGAAAGGATGGACCATTTAAAGACTGCCGTATCCAGGGATCCATCCCATAAGCAGTTTCTAAACGCTGACACCATTGCATACACTAGCAAGATTTTGCTGAAAGGACCCAAATATAGCTGTCTCTTGTGAGATGATGCCGGGGCCTAGCAAACACAGGAGTGGATGTTCACAGTCAGCTATTGAATGTATCACAGGGCTCCCAATGGAGAAGCTAGAGAAAGTACCCAAGGAGCTAAAGGGATCTGCAACCCTATTGTCGGAACAACATGATGTACTAACCAGAACCCCGGAGCTCTTGTCTCTAGCTGCATATGTATCGAAAGATGGCCTAGTTGGCCATCACTGGAAAGAGAGGCCCATTGGACTTGCAAACTTTATATGCCCCAATATAGGGGAATGCCAGAGCCAAAAGAATGGGAATGGGCGGGTAGGGAAGTGGGGGGCGCTATGGGGGACTTTTGGGATAGCATTGGAAATGTAACTGAGGAAATTATGTAGTAAAAATATTAAAAATTTAAAAAAAAATCATAGAACATAAGCTGGGCATGGTGGCGTACGCCTTTAATCCCAGCATTTAGGATGCAGAGGCAGGCAGATCTCTGAGTTCGAGGCTAGCCTGGTCAACAGAGTGAGTTCCAGGATAGCCAGGGTTACACAGAAAAGCCCTGTCTAGAAAAACCAAACCAAACAAATAAAACAACAAAAGATCATAGAACATTCATACTCATTTCTAAAGTATTTTGAAAAGTTTTACTTATTTGATTTAGTTACACTAACAAAAAAATGCTAATTTGTAGGAGAGAAAAAAATATTTGTTTATTATATAATGCAACTACTAAGTTGGAAATACCCATAGTCACTGGAGATTTAGATCAGGACAATGTGTTTTACATCATACAGTGATTTTGTTATTTCTAGTTAATTCTACTCAATGACTTTTAAGTTGAGTATAGTCCACATAAAAGAAAATCTTGCCTGTGTGGGAGACATAAATATAAGGAAGAAAGAAGGAAAAAAGGAAGGAAGGAAAGAAGGCACAAAGGAGGAGAGAAAATTAAAAACAAATACAGAACAAAAAAAGAAAGAAAGAAAGAAAGAAAGAAAGAAAGAAAGAAAGAAAGAAAGAAAGAAAGAAAGAAAGAAAGGAAGGAAGGAAGGAAGGAAGGAAGGAAGGAAGGAAGGAAGGAAGGAAGAAAGAAAGAAAGAAAGAAAGAAAGAGAAAGAAAGAAAGAAAGAAAGAAAGAAAGAAAGAAAGAAAGAAAGAAAGAAAGAAAGAAAGAAAGAAAGAAAGAAAGAAAGAAAGAAAGAAAATTAGCAATGAAGGCAGGGAGTAATTCCTGTCTTTAAATTTAGGACAAAATAAATGCCACCTCACATACTTTCTAACTATTTAGAAAACTACATATTGAGCATGAGTACACACACAAACATGCACAAGCATGTGCACATACAAGCACGTGGCATGTAGGTGAAATCAGGAGAATCTGTGTATTTGGGTTCCCTCCTTCCACCGTAGGGAACCAGATGACTGGTCTCACATATTCAGGATTGACAGCAAACTCCTTTCCCCAATGAACCATCTTGACAATTCCAGTCAAACTTAGATATAAAAATAGAGGACTGGGTAAAAGTCTGTGTTCAAAGAGGAAAACTCAGGGATACCACTGATAAAAATCTACATGGAACAAACAAAACGTGAGTATTTTCCTATGTGTATCTACATGTACCATGGACATCTGCCAGTTGAAGGCACTCTATATTCTAAAACAGAATTTATACAAGTTTCTGAACTACACTTGAGGACTGGAAAACAAACACATGTACACTCTGCAAGAAAGAAAGTGCAGGTAACCAATGATCCATCTTCTATTCACAAACATACTCGTAGGCAAACACTCAGACACTTAAATTAAAATAGAAGATAATAAGTGAATTCACCAATAGAAGTAAGGTTTTAAAAATATTTAAAATATTAAAATAATAGAAATATATGGAAGAAAATATTAGTTTACTGTGTTTTTTCTTTTATGAATAAAAATATGTTTACTCTTACAGGGTTTTTTGTTTCATGTTTGTTTGTTTGTTTGTTTTGCTGTTGTTCTTTCCATTAAGGTTTGGATTAATAACCTGATTTCATATCTTTAGATACCTTTGTTTTTCACATAAAGTCTCATCTCAAATACTACTATGGAGGATTAAAGCTGTTAACATTTTAATCTGTGACAATAAGGTTAGAAACAGAAGAGAGGAAGAGATCTTCCAAAAGGTAAGTATAACACACACACACCACAGAAACACACACACACACATGCATACACATATGCACACACAACTCATAAACGGCACACAAGTCAGTATACATATATATACATATATGTATGTGTGTGTATAAATAGATATATGTATGGAATAATAACTGGGGAAAAGAGCCTATGAATGCAATAGATTGCAAGGAGTGTTTAAAGGGAGGAAAAAGAAAGGAGAGTGTTGTAATTAAAATACAATTTCAAATTACATACCTGCCATTGTGTGAGGAGAAGGGTGTTTTAAATCAACATGAAACAGCTTTTGTTTTGCTTTACAAAAGACTGAGGTTAATTATTCTCAGAACTGGAATTTTATGCTTCAAAATTAAACTTTTTCTTCTTTTGTATTTAATGAAATATTGCTAGCTGAAGTCAATTTGACATCATGAGAGATGTCAGACAAATGGAAGGTATGCAGCCTGATTTAAACCTGATTTAAAGCCATGCCCCCGTTTGCAGAAAAATAAGTCATATTTTACAAAGATACACGGTCTCAAAATTTAACAAACAAACAAGATTTAAATAAATAAATAAATAAATAAATAAATAAATAAATAAATAAATAAACAGGGCAAATTGTAGTGTTCTGGGCAGTGCGTGTATCTTTGAATACCTTCAGTATTTTGCTGGAGAAAAGTGAAACACTAGATGTTTATAAACAAACAAAAACAAAAAAATGAAACAAAAAACCCTGTAAGAGTAAACATATTTTTATTCATAAAAGAAAAAAAAAGATTTTCACCTAATATGCTACTATAAAGGAAACATTGAGTCATTTTAAAGAGGAAATCACAGGACAAATCTTGCAAGCAGAGAATCTGCTTGGTGATGTAAGTGCCTCATTAAAAAATATAAGAGGAGGAAAGAAAATATTAGAATACAGTAGAGGTGAGAATGGAAAATTTTCAAACCTCTGGCAGCATCAAGTGAAGATTGTGATGGATCAGTAATTATGGTGGTGGATTCCCCAGTGGTTAGAAATTGGTGATACCGGAGTGATGAATGTTTCATAAATTACATCTGCCTCTGAAATACCTCCATGTTACTCTTGTAATAGAATCAATCTCCTAGGTACTTTTAGATGTTGTCAAGTTGACAAGACACAAGTAAAAACAGAGACATAACAAAGTTTGGAGCTGAGAAGAAATGATGGACCATCTAGAGACTGCCATATCCGGGGATCCATCCCATAATCAGCTTCCAAACGCTGACACCATTGCATACACTAGCAAGATTTTGCTGAAAGGACCCAGATAGAGCTGTCTCTTGTGAGACTATGCCAGAGCCTAGCAAGCACAGAAGTGGATGCTCACAGTCAGCTATTGGATGGATCACAGGGCCCCCAATGAAGGAGGCAGAGAAAGTACCCAAGGAGCTAAAGGGATCCGCAATCCTATAGGTGGAACAACAATATGAACCCCCGGAGCTTGTGTCTCTAGCTGCATATGAATCAGAAGATGGCCTAGTCAGCCATCAGTGGAAAGAGAGGCCCATTGGTCGTGCAAACTTTATATGCCTCAGTACAGGGGAATGCCAGGGCCAAGAAGTGGGAATGGGTGGGTGGGGGAGTGGGTGGGGGAGTGTTTGGGGGACTTTTGGGATAGCATTTGTCTTAGTTAGGGTTTTACTGCTGTGAACAGACACCATGACCAAGGCAAGTCTTATAAAAAACAACATTTAATTGGGGCTGGCTTACAGGTTCAGAGGTTCAGTCCATTATCATCAAGGTTGGAGCATGGCAGTATCCAGGCAGGCATGGCGCAGGAGGAGCTGAGAGTTCTATGTCTTCATCCAAAGGCTGCTAGAGGAAGACTGACTTCCAGGCAATTAGGGTGAGGATCTTATACCCACACCCACAGTGACACACCCATTCCAACCAGGTCACACCTATTGCAACAAGGCCACAGCTTCAGATGGTGCCACTCCCTGGTCCAAGGATATACAAACCATCACAGCATTGGAAATGTAAATGAAATAAATACCCAATTAAAAAAAAAAACAAAAAAAACAAAAAAAAACAAACAAAAAAAAAAAACCAGAGACATGTAGAAATGTGGGCAGTGGGCAATGTTTTAACCCAAAACTGACACAAGTAACTTTCTAAAATACAGATAATAACTTTCATCTCTGTCAATTATAATGGATTAAGTAAACAACTCAGACATTTTCAGCATCTATTTTTAGAGGGATGATGATCAATATAAAATGTATTTAATTTATTAAGTTCACGAGAACTAGACAGATTCTCAAAATGACACAGTAAAGGTTGTCAATAGGATAGTTTTAACTAAATATATGATAGTTGAAAACTCCAAGGCTTTCTATTTTCTTAAAAAAAGCTAATCATAACTTAAACAGTAGATGCAGAATTTCTGAAACTTTAGACATCCTAGAAATTTCATTTTCATTGAGATACTATAAAATTTTGAATAAAAATACCGGGAAATAATATAAATTACTCTTTCTATAAACAAAAAATTCTTCTATTGAAATATGAGTGATAATTGCCCTGCAGATATTTCTAGTTATATACATCTTTATAAATTAATTTGTATATTCTTTATTGCCTGTATATGAGGCTCTTTAATTTTTTTCTTTGAATAAAGAAAAGAGTGAGATCTTACTCGATCTCACTCTAATTAAAGGAATAGATCAAATCATGACACATACATACCCATTTAATATTTGTATCAAAATCATAATTTAAATTTTTAGAATAAATTATTCTTTAACTCTGAATTTATTCACTGATTATCTGTTAATCTATGATGCACTCAATTAAAATTTCCTTCCTGTTTATATGTGTATTGCATACAAAAATTCTTTTTTTTGATATTTTCTTTATTTGCATTTCAAATGTTATCCCTTTCCTGGTTTCCCCTCAGAAAATCATTATCCCTTCTCCCCTCCACCCTGCTCACCAACCCACCCTCTCCTGCTTCCTATCTCTGGATTTCCCCTACGCTGGGGCATAGAGCCTTCACAAAACCAAGGGCCGCTCCTCCCTATGATGACCAACTAGGTCATCCTCTGCTACATATGCAGCTAGAGTCACGAGTCTCACCATGTGTTTCCTTTGATTGGTGGTTTACTTCCTGGGAGCTCTGAATGTACTGGATAGTTCATATTGTTGTTCTTCCTATGGGGCTACAAACCCCTTCAGCTCCTTGGGTACTTTCTCTAGCTCCTTCATTGGGGATCTTGTACTCTATCCAGTGGATGACTGTGAGCATCCACTTCTGTATTATCCAGGCACTGGCAGAGCCTCTCAGGAGACAGCTATATCAGGCTCCTGTCAGCTTGTTGGCATCCACAACATGGGTTTGAAAATTGTATATGTGATGGATCTCCAGGTTGGGAGTCTCTGGATAATCATTTCTTCAGTCTCTGCTCCACACTTTTTCTCTGTAACTCCTGTTCCCCCTTCTAAGAAGGATCAAAGTATCCACACTTTGGTTTTCCTTCTTGAGTTTCATGTGATTGGGTTACCTCACTCAAGATGATATCCTCCAGCTCCATCCATTTGCCTAGTAATTTCATAAATTCAATTTTAATAGCTATTTTATAGTTTTTAATAGGATACAAAAGTTCTTTCTACATAGAAGTATCTCACAGTTTCCATGTGTTAGTTACATATAGTTCCCAGCATAGAGCCTTCTTCCTACACTGATAGTTTTTTTTTTCCTCTGTATTTCAAACTATTGTTTTTCTTGGAATATGAAAGATACTATACACAAATATATGTTAATTAATAGTAGAATATATATATGTGCGTGTGTGTGTATATATATATATATATATATATTGTTTGTTTGTTTGTTTCGAGACAGTGTTTCTTTGTGTAGCTGTTGCTGTCCTGGAACTCCCTCTGTAGATCAGGCAGGCCTAGAACTGTTGCCTGCCTAGGCAAGTGCCACCACTCCGTGGCAAAAAGACAATTTTTAAGATTAATATATGCAGGTTAAGAAGAAGAGAGTTTTGAATAGATTAAAATTTATGCTAGTTATTTTAAGTATCAAGGCTAACAATGAATCAAATGTTTTCTGCACTTTTTCCACTAAGTTTTTTATTTTAGGGTATTAAACTTCCTAATCAAGATTAAAAATAAACTTTAGTGTTTAATTTACATCTAAATGCTTCTCTCTCTCTCTCTCTCTCTCTCTCTCTCTCTCTCTCTCTCTCTCTCTCTCTCTCTCTCATACTTTAAATATTCTGGGAACTGAGCAAAGGTGTATAGAGCACCAAAAACAGGAATGGTAGATTATCTAGAAGAGCAGAATGTGTGTGAGAAAGAGGTGATCCAAATAGAGATTTAAGGATGGAAATATTAATTTTGAACTACTTTCCCTCATTTTATTTTTTACTTAATTATTTATTTATGTGTAAGTGTGTTTTGCCAAAATGTTTCTCTGTGCATCATTCACATGGCTCAAGTCAGTGGAGTTTAGAAGAGGTCAGTTGAATTTCCTGGAATTGGAGTAAGATCCAGTTGTGAACTGCCAAGAATGTGCTGAGACTCTGACCTTGGCACCTGGAAAAGCATCCTGTGCTCCTAACTATTCAGTCATCTGTTCCGTTGTTCCTATATTGCAAGTAAATATGTAATGAGGCCCATCGTGCTAGGAAACAAACTTTAAAATTAATGGGCATTTGTTACAGATACATTGGGAAACCTTACTTGGGTATCTGTAAACAGAGAGGGAAGAAAGTCACAGAGTGATTGAAGTAAATGGTAATTTGATCCAAGTCATTATGAGCACAAGTATTTTTGTGAGAACTTAAAAAGAATTATACATATTGTAAAATCAAATGTAGCAAGGGGGAGACTGAGAGTTGAATTGAACAGTTAGGTTTATTTATGACTCACATTATTGTTCAAGGCATGACAAAAAGTAAGTTTTTAATATTTAAGTACATTTTTGTACACAGTAACATGAAGGTGCATGTGATATTTTCATATATATCCATACTGAATTTCAATTGGATTTACCTCTCTTTTTTTCCATCTATTCCTACTAAGCCCTTTCCTTCTTATTTGCTTCTTCTCCTTTCATGTGTCTTTTCTTATGGTTGCTTATAAGAGTATGGATGAAGGTTGCCTGAAAAGCTTGAATACTGTGATCCTGGTTCATATCTGACAGTGCAGTATGTAGAGTATCTTTAACATTTATTTTTCAGAGATCACTGGCATTTTAACACAACACTTTTCAATACTTACAGTCTGTATACATGTGACATATTTCATTTTAGCTTAATTTTGTTTAATGTGTATTTGAAGCCATTTTCTTATTTGAAGACTATTTGCAAATATCTAAATCACATATTTCCATAGAGGATCAGGCCCCAATGTTTTAGAGACTGAACTCTATGTGGATAATTATTTTTCATAATTACAAACTGTAGTGAAAATAATAATTGCCTAACATTTTGAGTAAAGTTTTACTTATTAAACATCGAAGACAAATGGTTGCTAATGAGAAAAGAAACAAATTATAGACAAAAAGATAAAACAAAAATAATGATATAATAAACAATAATTGTCTTAATTTGAAAAGAGTTTATTTTTAAGGTAGTTTTAGGTCTAAAGAATTGAGGTGGAAATATAGAGTTCCTATAAGCTTTTTGTCATTAAAACAGACAGTGTTTCCTGCTCTAAATTTCCCACTCAAATTATACAAGCAATAAATCTGTACTAGTGAATCAGCATTCCACAGGTCTTCCCCAAACCTCCATAGGGCAAATGAGAGTTCACATATTTTTGAACTCAGGCCATCTCTATATGCAAAACAAGTAAATTGTCTCCAATATTGTGTCTTTTCTGTATACCTATTTTCTCTGTCCCTAAAACTATGAGAGCACTAATTAATCTTTTTTATGATCTCCAATGTTCTGTCTTTTCTAGAACACCACATCTAGAATCAAAACACCAAGTCATTTCTAATTGGCTTATTTAATATACTCATGCTTTTAATTTTTCTTCATAGCTCTTCATGTCTTCATAAATCATTGGGTATCTGCCAAAATGACAGTATATTTGCTGAATGGTACACAATTTATGCATCCATTGAAGTGTTATTGCCCGTATCTTTATTTAGTGCATTGTATGTTTTCTCACTATTGCGTTTCATGTTTCTTGTTTGCTTTATTGTTTGCTTTTTGGATTTTTATATTTTAAGTCCTTTACTTCCATGTACTTTGTAGCTGCTTATACTATGAATGCTAAGCACACTCTGCAAAAACCACAGTCAGCTATTTGATGGATCACAGCGCCCCCATTGGAGGAGCTAGAGAAAGTACCCAAGGAGCTAAAGGGATCTGCAACGCTATAGGTGGAACAACATTATGAACTAACCAGTACCTCGGAGCTCTTGACTCTAGCTACATATGTATCAAAAGATGGCCTAGTTGGCCATCACTGGAAAGAGAGGCCCATTGGACCTGCAAACTTTATATGCCCCAGTACAGGGGAATGCCAGGGCCAAAAAGTGGGAGTGGGTGGGTAGGGGACTGGGTGGGTGGAGGGTATGGGGAACTTTTGGGATAGCATTGGAAATGTAAATGAGGAAAATACCTAATAAAAAATATTTTTTAAAAAAGTGCCTACACGGGCTGGTGAGATGGCTCAGTGGGTAAGAGCACCCGACTGCTCTTCTGAATGTCAGGAGTTCAAATCCCAGCAACCACATGGTGGCTCACAACCATCCGTAACGAGATCTGACTCCCTCTTCTGGAGTGTCTGAAAACAGCTACAGTGTACTTACATATAATAAATAAATAAATAAATCTTTAAAAAAAAAAAGTGCCTACACATAGATCCTGGGATCTTATCCCTAGCTACTTCTGATTGATAATTGAAGATGCTGGCAGCTAATGACTGCGCTGGGCAGACAGAAGAAGGACTTGAGAAATTCCTAGGATGGGAGCTAGGTAAAAAAAGAAGAAGGAAAACCAAAGTGTGGATACTTCGTCCCTCCTTAGAATGGGGAAAAATACCCATGGAAGGAGTTACAGAGACAAAGTTTAGAGCTGAGACGGACAGAAGGATCATCCAGAGACTGCCCCACCCAGGGATCCATATCATAATCAGCCACCAAACCCATATACTATTGCATATTCCAGCAAGATTTTGCTGACATGATCCTGATATAGCTGTCTCTTGTGAGGCTATGCCAGTGCCTGGCAAATACGGGCACCCAATGGAGGAGCTAAAGAAAGTACCCAGGGAGCTGAAGGGGTCTGGTAACCCTATCGGAGGAACAGCAATATGAGCTAACCCATACCCCCAGAGCTCGTGTCTCTAGCTGCATATGTAGCAGAAGATGGCCTAATCGGCCATCACTGGGAGGAGAGTCTCTTGGTCTTGCAAAGATTATATGTCCCAGTACAGTGGAATGCCAGGGCCTGGAGGCAGGAGTGGGTGGGTTGGGGAGCAGGGACGGAGGAGGTTATAGGGGACTTTCGGGATAGCATTTGACATGTAAATGAAGAAAATATCTAATAAAAATTGTTTAAAAAAACAAAAAACAAACACAAAACACAATACAAACACAAAATACAAAACAAATAACAAAAAACAAAAAACAAGAAGAAGGTACCCCTGGAGAAGGAGAGGAGAGATGCCATGCCTGAGATGAGTAGAGGACAGAGAGGCCCAGCTGACATGTGAAGGAACTGGGAGAATACTGCCCAATTTTCCAGCCCTCTGCACCCAGGGCAGCCAAAGTAGAAGATAAAATTTAATAAGTAATAACTCGGCATTGACCACATAGTGGTTAGGAAGTGGGCCAGCTATTTAAGGCATATCAAAATATAAAAGCTGTGTGTGTCTGCTTTTCATTCAGGAGCATTAAGTACTGGGGTGGGCAGCAGAATAGGCATCCAGGATTTATATATAAAAATATTGCTACAGTGCTGATAGTCTCTCACCTCCCAGGTCTCTGGTATATTTTGGAGCAGACACACCCAACGTCCTATTTCCAGGGGTTGCTTGTTTCCATTCTTTCTGCTGGCCCTCAGGTCTTTAGCCCCTTCCCCTCACCCAATAACAGATCAGGGTCTGCCACCTCTCCCATTCTCCCCCACTCCGTCTACTATATAGATAAAATTATTAAAACACACCATTGGGGAATCATTTATCAATTTATTTACCAGTGTTGAGGGATACAATCATGTGAAGTGTCATTACATGTATTCATTCTGCAGCATTTTAAAGAGGAAAAAATTATTATAGATTTTCTATTTTATGTCAATTATAGAAAACTAAAAAATGTCTCCTGAGAGGCTCTGCCAGATCTTGACAAATACAGAGGCAGATGCTTGCAACCAACCATTGGACTTAGAATGGGGTCACCAATGGAGGAGTTAGAGAAATGACTAAAGAAGCTAAAGGGGTTTGCAACCCCATAGGAAGAACAACAATAACAACCAACCGGATTCTCCAGAGATCCCAGGGACTAATCCACCAGTCAAAAAGCCATTCTCTGCAACTTATGGGGCTGGAGTCATTGGTCCTGTGAAGGCCTAATTCCCCAGTGCAGGGGAATGCCAGGGCAGTGTGGTGGGAGTGGGTGAGTCGGTGGGGAGCATCCTCATAGAAGGAACGGGAGAGGGCATGGGAGAGGGGGGATCTGGAGGGGAAACTGGGAAAATGGATAACATTTGAAATGTAAATATATAAAATAGCCAATAAAAAAGTTACAAACTTTTATTTAGGAACTGAATTGAAATTAAGTGGTGCAGATTGAGCAAATAAGCTGAAATATATTAGGCTGAATTATAATTTATAAGAAACAACTATATATTTATTAGAATATGTACCAATATAAAATGTGATCATGTTTGTGAAGCATTTTTATCTAAATTCTAATTTAATTGAAGTTTTAAATGACCCTTTTAAACCCTTAGTTACTTTTACAGAAAACTATCTCATTGAATTTTTCACACTTCATTTAAATGTCTTAATTTTTTTCCATATAAATAAACTACAATGTGTGAACACAGAATGACAGAATTAAATTGAATCAAGTTTTTATCCTTCATGGTCATAGTAACTGTACTATATTTAATCAAGTCAGTGTTCCTACTTTTAAATACAATGATATATAAAGGCATGGAATTAAAAACAGAAATTATGCCCAACTTAACTTTGCAGGACTTCATAACTATGATGTTTCACTATCCTTCTATCATATTTAAATGATTCTGTGGGGGATGGTACATTCTTTAAAGAAAATCTGCATCTGTTTTTAAGTTTGAAAATGATAGTAAATAATAGTACCTTACTATTTAGTATGTATACATTTTACTGAAACTGCAATCACTATTAAAACATAGTTACTACCACCACAGCACTTGTATCTAAAATTACGCCAGCAAAAATTGTGAAATTTTCATACATTCTGTATTTTTGTAAAATACTAATAATCATATCTTAGGTTTTCAGTACACAGCAATATCAAAACTGAAGCATCTTTGATATCAAAAGATAAAATTAATTCAAAACTTTTACTCAATTGAACACAATTATGGAAGCAACAGGAGATTCTTGTAGCAGCAGATGTCTTGATTGATGATCCTTCTGATATTCTTTATTACCTGTTTTATAGAGGTTAAATGATAAGAGCAGGACAATATTTGCTATGACAATGTAAGCCAATCTGAGACATTTTTATTTATGCAAATGACCTAAATTGCATGGGCAACACAATTAAGTGAAATTAAAAACAAAAATAAAGAAACAAAAATCAAAATCCCAGGGAAAAAGTCAACCTAGCAAGAGTTATAAGCATTATACACTGTTCTACTTTCCTACACTGTCTCCTCAGGCCAGTAAAATTTCCCAGACATCTCTTTAATTTGTGCCATGTCACATGAGGTAAGTGTATTGGTATGCATTCTAAACTCTCCGAAGTGGAAGCTAGGGAAATGAGCAACACTACCTTTGCCAAAATGTCTATATGCACACATGCCGAACAAAACAGGCACAATTTCAAATTTTATCTTTGATTTCAGAGATGATGAAGTGAGAGTTGGCTCTGAAATGGCTGTCTATCAATATGGTATTTTCCACAACTCCAAGCACAAAGGATTTGGTCTACTAGAACAAAGCCTCTTCAACTGAAGTGTTTGTAGAAGACCTTCAGTTTAGAGGCTGATAGAACTGAATCAATGAAGGAAATAAGTAGCATCAGTTTTACCCTGCAGAACTTCCAATATGTGGTAGTAATTGTCTACCATTTCTATTTTGGCTTTATTTCCTATGTTCTTTCACCATTTACTCACTGTTTAATCATGTTATGACATTATGGGTTAAGTATACTTAGGATAGGTCAATTGACAAATAGAATATGAATAAAATTTGTTTACTCATGCTAAAAAATCTAAGGATCTCCTATGTAATTTTGTTGCAACTTCAGATGTTTTGCAAGTATTTCTCATTTAAGTTTTCACAAAAGTTGGACTTGTAAACAATTTCATCCATGTATATTCAGGAAAAGAAATTAAAACCATTGTAAGCTAAACTCTAAAATTACTGTTCTTTACTTTTTTAATTTGATAATATTTCCTTTCCTCTCTTTGCTGTATACCTCTGTAAATTTGTTTTATTCAACAGATGTAATTTTCCTCTTGGAGCTTTACAGTTGAATAAGCTTACACTTTCTAGTTCTTTCTTAACCCTGGCTGGCTGGTTTGACTTAGTTCTGGCTCAAAATTCTTCTCCAAGTTGACTAATTCAAAGTGGCATCCCTTAGCTTCTGACTGAATTGCACTGTCTGGCCTCACACCAACTTTGGCAGTATGTTCTAATCTGGCTCCTCGTTTGGTCTTCACTTCCTCTCTAGCTTTGGTTCCACATGTTTCTGTAAAGCAGTCGTGGTATGACTGACTCTCTTCTCTGTCTCTCTGCTGCTCTCTTAAGTTGCCTCTATTTCTGTCTGTTCTCAGAGTTAGGTATATTCTATCTCTGATTCATTCTTTCAAACCTTTCTCTTATTTTTCACTTTGTCTGCCCCTCATATTCAAACATGGCTGCCTGCTACAAACCAACTTTACCTTCATTGTTAGGGATGAAAATGAATCCTCAACACACTTCATTGTGTGTATTAAGCGCATATCTGTATTTCATCCAGTTCATGCTGTAATTCAAGATGTGTCTACATTTGAGCCAAATCACATAGACCAAGAAAGTCTTCAGATGGAATCCCTTGCCACAGCAGTCATGTTGCTGCATTAAAACTCCTCTGGATACAAATAATTAGTTTTATATGCTCACATGTATATATGTTGTATGTACATGAATGTATATATTTAATCCTAAACCCATAAATACAAATTTCTCAGTAGGTATGATGCTATTTGTGTGTATATTTCACTTTCACCTATCACTATAGGTTAGCAATATGTGGGCTCTTGACAGAGTTATTTGAGGCTTTTCTGTTCTGAGATGAGTAAAGGTTCATTTGAAAGGATTTTGTTTATTTGCGAATGACCCTTCAGCCTAAGTAAACACGGGAGTGGAATATGGAATGTGTACCAATATTCTATTATGTAACTCTATTTGAAATGTATAATTCCTCATTGCAGATCTGTATTAGTGTCTTCCTTTATAAGTTCAATTAGTGAGCTTGTATTTGCTCAATGTTGATTTCACTGCATCTTCATTAAGAACTTTCACATTTCTATTATTGATTAGACTACAAAAAAAAAAAAAACCATGTAGATTGATGTAATCTTTCCATGGAAGTCATGACTTCTAAAATTTCCTGGAAATGCAGCATTGAAAGCATTTTAAGTATTACATTCTGTCATATGTGGGAACAATGATTTCTGTAATTAGTTATCTTGTTGCTGTTTCATATTTTAAATTACAGAAGACTCTGCCTCTACCACATGCATAAAACAGAGATTCAAGATCAAGCACTGTCATGTCTCAGCCATTTGTTTGCTGTAATAAAATATCACAGGGAAGGTAATAACATATTTTTCCTCCTAGTTCTGGAGACTGTGGCATTCACTCTCAGGAGTATAGACTTATATATTTCAAAACCTACTTTAATAAGTGTACTTAAATGATGTAACTTCCCTTCGAGGGCACCATTCACCAGAGGTAGTGGAAAGATTAATAGGACAAAGGAGGATGTGAATCTGTTTAGAAATAATTCTTTGGTGGAAATGCAATCTGCATTGTCAGAATATCAGTAATTCAGTTCACATGAATCAGCAGTGGTATCTCCATCCAGAAGAAGCCTCAAGTCTCTGCTAAACAGCCTTAGACCACTGAAGGAGGAACAAGGCCCTGGAATACCATCTGAAGTTCTTTAGTGTGTTTCTCTCGACCTAGTCATGACAAACAATGATCAGCAAAGAATGGCAATATGAACCAATAATAACACACAGCCTCATCAAATCCCAACAATGGCCAGCAAAGAGTGGCAAACAAAACACTACCACATAGTGTTATGCACTGTCTGCTGGGTTATATTTATACACTTTCCAAATATGTGTTCTTGCAATGGTCAGCTCTAGCAAAATATCACATGCTCCTTTTCCAGGCTACTTCTAGAAAACACCATGTGTCTGTTTTCAGCAAAACATTCTGCACATTGTCTGCTTCAGCACCAAATTCCTCTCATAAGACAGTTTCTAGAAAAATAACACTTGACACAACTGAATCTCCAAAGAAACACGAAATTTCAAATTTATAGCATACTACCATATTTGATATTGAGAAATAGCATAATAGCTTTTACCTGCTTCAAAGATGGATCTTGTTTGTTATATCCTCATATGACAGAATAGCAAAGATTGGTAGACTACATCTCATAAGCATTTTTCTTCATGTTTGAGGACTCCACACTATGACCATGGACATCTCTCAAAATCCCATCTATATATGATGTGTCTCTGGGTCCTAAGTTTTAATGACTAAATTTTAGGCTACACAATATTATAAGCCATAATAACATAAAAGAACTTCAAATAGGTAAAGAAAGAGATGCTGTAAATAATGTTAATTGGAAGTTCTCACAAAGAAAATGAGGTGGGTTGAAATGAAGCAATGCTTCTTTTGTGTTGGCCATGATATCATAGCTAGTTTTCTCTAATTGACTCTTAGAAGACACACACACACACACACACACACACACATATATATATATATATATATATATATATATATATACCACCAACTGTCAAAGTCTATTTTGGCTTTGCTCATTTCTGTAGCTTTCATGAATTTGAGATCAGATCTTTATTTTCATAAAGGACTGTAAATTCTTTATTTATATTTACTACCATGGTTGTATTCTCTTTTTTTACATATGAAATAGCTTAAAACATAAAAATTTAAAACTGAAGTAAAGCCCAAGGTACCAAATTCTACATTTATTTTACTTGCTCAAGACTTGATATTTGAATACAAAAGCAAAACATTCATGAAGTATATGAGAAATAAATAACTACCACATGAACCTTAATTTTTGATACAAACATATGTATATAACATACTGTCATATGTTACTAACCATCACCTATATTTGCTGTTTTATGCACTTTCTTGCTGTGTTTTCCAAGAGAATACTGTAACCAAATTTTGTTGACAGCCTCTTAATTGTTTAATATTAAAAGCAGCTGTACATCAACTCAATTACAGGGTTCTGTTTGCCATCATTTATCTCTAGAAGTGAATTAAATGTTAACATCAGCTACAAGGAAATGTGCTCACATAGGCATTTCTATTCTTTGTCTTTTTGCTCCTTAAGTGTATCAAATGGAGACACTCAGGGAAATGACTTTGTTACATTGCCAGATCTTTTGGCACATAGCACTCAAAAGATGCTGGTCTTGGCTATAACTAAAGCAACATATATATATTTTTTTAAGAATGCTACTCAACTTGGGTATTTTTGTATGCATATTTTGATGTAGATATCTTGTCTTCATAAAACATAATAAGAATATAAGTTTTCAGAAGGGTATTTTAATTCCCTCATATGCTGAGCAATGGATTATTTGAATAATTGTGAATACCTTAAAAATGTTAGACTAAATAAAGAAAAAAAAAAAGGGAATGTGATGGGCTCTTTTGACAATCATGAGGAAAGTTGGTGGTTTACCAAATGGAATGAAAAAAAGGGTTTTAAATACTTACATTTTAGGAGAGGAATGTACAATTCAGATTCATCCTCTTTCAAATAACAGAAAGAAAGGCATAACAAGTCATTATGCAAATCCTTTTTAGGTTAGAACTCAAGCAAAGCATCCATTGTGTGCTGACATTATCATGAATTACTAAAGTCAGGGGTATTTGTAAGGTTGAGTTAGTTAACTGCTTCTTCCATTGCCATACATTATGTCATTAGATTACAGCAAGGCTAAATCAGTCATGTATAGCTAACAATGCTAGGAGTCAGAGTGCTGGGATCAAATTTTACCTTAAACTTGTTTATAATGGTGCAGTAGTATGCTTAAGCCATAATATAACCTCACATATCCTTCCTGGAAATGATTTTGAAGATCTTAGAGACAGAAAGGCAGATCATTATTTCTACTTTACAGTTGACCAGAAAAATTTAGTCATTGTGATTAAGAGCAAAGCAGCAGGGAGATAATTTAATTAAAGGATCTAAATACTGTCCCTGACCCTTGACTTCCTGACAAGTAGCTCATTCTGAATGAGGTAGAGTCATTTTGATAGGTCTGAAGAGAATCTCCCTAATTTACATGTTTAATAAGTCAAGAGCAAACACTGATACAATATAGCTTTGGGTACCAAATTTTAAGAACCATTCACTGAAAAAAATGTATTTACATTATTGAATTCAATACAATATAATATGCAAATAAATGTTTCCTTTTATTTGGAAGATCTAGTATTCACCAGAGGGAAAATAACTGAAATTATCCTAGAACTGGAATAGGTACAGTGTGGACATAGGTTCTGGAATCAACTATGGGATGATTTTTTAAAAGATGGGATATTTCAACTATAATGAATTAAAATTTCCCAGGTTCTCACCTCAATCAAATAGCATTTGAAGGGAAAATCAAAATGACTCTGAGAATATATCTTACCCTAATCAGAATGGAGAAGTTAGATCCCAGAGAACCAAATAACCCTATAAAAACTGGGATAGAGAGCTAAACAAAGATTTCTCAACCAAAGAATATCAAATGGTCAAGAAGCACCTAAAGAGATGTTCAACATCCTTAGTCATAAGGGAAATGCAAATCAAAACAACCCTGAGATTCCACCTCACACAAGTCAGAATGGCTAAGTTAAAAAACTCAGGTGACAGAAGATGCCGTCAAAAATGTGAAAAAAGAGGAAGCCTTCTACATTGTTGGTGGGATTGCAGGCTGGTACAACCACATTGGAAATCAATCTTGTCATTCCTCAGAAAATTGGAAATAGTTCTACCTGAAGACCCACCTATACCCCACCTTGGGCATATACCCAAAAAATGTTCCATCATACTATAAGGACATACACTGCACAACACCCATAGTTGTCTTATTCATAATAGCCAGAACCCAGAAGCAACCCAGATGTCAGTAAAGCAAAGACTAAATACAGAATATGTGCTACAAAATTTAGCTACTAAAAACAAGGTCATCATTACTTTTTTAGGCAAATATATGGAACTAGAAAATATCATCCTGAATGAGATAACACAAACCCAAAAGAACATGTATGGTACGTACTCACTAATAAGTGAATATTAGTTAAAATGTACAGAATATCCATTATATAATCTGCAGACCATAAGAAGTCAACAAGAAGGAAGTCGCAAATGAGGATGCTTCAATCCCACTTAGAAAGAGGAACAAGGGAGTCAGACAGATGGAGGGCTAGGGTTTGAAGAGCTGAGGGGAGGAGAGGATAAGTGGAGATGATCAAGTATGGACGTGGAAAACTACAGAGAAGTTCAGAGGTCCAGCAGAATGAAAGAAAATATGTAGCTTCTTGGGGTAGGAGTGGGGGAACCCTCTAGAATGTCCTAGAGACCTCGGATTTGAGAAAGTCACAGGACTCAGTAGGAATGACCTTAACTAAAATGCCCTATAGTGGGGAGAGGGAACCTGAAGAGATCACCTCCATTTGATTGAGAGGGCCCAATTGGAGGGATGGAGTCACCAACACATCATCAAAATTTCTGAGCCAGAATTGTTCCTGTCTAAAAGAAATTCAGAAGAAACAAATGGAGCAGAGATGGAAAAAAAGGCTGTCTAATTTCTGGCCCAAACTGGGATCCATCTCATGCTGGAGAATCAAAGCCTGACTCTATTACTGATGCTATGATGTACTTACAGACATAGCATGACTGTCCTCTGAGAGGCCTTACTAGCAGCTGATTGAGACAGGTGCAGTTACTTATGGCCAACCATAAGATTGAGCTCAGGAAACCACATAAAAGAACTGGGGCAAGAAATGAAGGAGCTGCAGGGGATGTTAACCCCATAGGAAAACCAACAATATCAACTAACTTGAACCCTTGGGAGGTTCCAGAGATTAAACCACCAACCAAAGAGCATATGGGGACTAATATAAGGCCCCTAGCACTTATAAAGCAGAGGACTGCCTTGTCTGGCTTCAGTAGGAAAGGATGTGCATAGTCCTGCAGAGATTTGAGGCCCCAGTGAATGGAGATGCCTGGGTAGTATGTGAGGGGGAGCATCCTATCAGAGGCAAATCAAAGGGTGTGTGATGAAGAAATGTAGGAGGGGGTATCAGAATGTAAAATAAAATAATTATTTGAAAAACAAAAATACCGAACATTAAGTATATTTTATAGCTATAATTTCAAAACAATTTATCTTTAAATTTTTGATAGGTGAGATAAACTTCACAATAAAAGTAAATCTTTCTTACCTTAAAAAGTATGCATTAAAAATTTTCAGAATTTGGGACTATAAACTTATGTCTGTAGTTAGGAGAACTTGCTTCTCTTGCACAGGACCTTACTTCGATTCTCAGTTTCCATCAAGATTCTGTACTTCCAGTTCCATTCCATGCCTCAATTGTCACCTTCACATTCACAGTCCACACAAAAGTAGAAATATACATACACATCGGTATTTTTTTAATTTTAATCATTAGGTAAGATTAAACAAAGTTCTAGGTTTCAAATAGTAATAAATTAATCCCTATATCAGAAAGTTTCATAGTATTAGGTGTACTTTGAAACTTTGAAAGCATTATTATAAGTCAGGATAGACTTTTAACTTAAATTACCTTTGCTTGAGATAATGACCACTAGGTTTAATATGCCAGATCTCTGAGTTCATTTAAATCCAGGTATTTCATCAATTTTTTTACTAATATACATATTTATTTTAGTTTTTTAGTCATTCCCTTTATTAATCAAGGGAAACCTAAGATTAGTATAGTCTTGTAAATTTTGTCCTAAGATATATGAATGTCTTATTTCCTCATAAGTTTTCATAGTTGATATTTAGAAGATATAAATATTAAAATTAAATTTTATTTATTGCTTAATCTTGAATTACTTTTCTGTTTACATTGCCCATGTTCTATATGTTAAGTCCCTCATCCTCCAGAAGCCAAAATTTTAACAATGTTAGGAACAATTGTATGTGAAACCTAAAGGGTATCATATTCTTATAGATGAAGACAGGAGAAAGAAACTAGGAAGGATGTTTTATGATAGAAAGTAAGCAATATTGAGTCTTGTCTATGACTACATGGAAATATCATTGATGGCATGGGCACTTCTGCATCCAAATTGATTTTATCTCTATCCATGAAGAAGCAAAATCACCTGGGTAAAAATGTAGAAAAAAATTAATCCAGCAAGAGATCACATTTAAAGTCCAAGGTCTGTGTGATACAGCTGGAATGCAGAGAGGCATTAAGGTAAAATTAGTTTTTAGAAGAAAGCAACCATGTCTGAAAGGGAAGTATAATTAATCATGGGGCAAAGTGACAAATCAGAGAACTATTTGACAGAATGAGTTAGAGATAGGATATGTCCTATCCTCTCATGAGAACAGCACAAGAAAGAGAACCTATATGAGAAAAGTTCAGGGACAGAGACTCTGTCAGTTGGGTATGAGTGCAGTGAGTGTAGTAGAGTGGAGTTGAGTTGATTTGTTACTTTATGCACTTCAGTACAGGCCAATGAGACAGACGAAGTTGGAGAATAAGAAGGAGCTAGAAGATTATAACAGATTGCCAGAGGTAGTTTGAGGCCAATGAGAGCAATTCAGTGAGAAGCTATGAGAAGCCACATAGAATCAGTGAGCTTGGAGAAGAGTTTGAGCCACAATAGCTACATAGATCCACCCAGTTCAGGAAAAAAAAAACTAGAAAGGGTGAGCACATTCGGCAACATGCTGGTGAGATGAGAATTACACCTGGAAAATAAAAGTTACTTTTACAGAATAGGAATGACAAAAACTGAAAGTCTTGTGGATACCTGGTTCATGTGTCAAATTAGATGACCAGTTTATCTCCCCATGCCTTACCTTAGTTTCTGCTACAAGGCTCATAAAAAGACCCTGAAATAAGTCTCATACCTTTTGCTTATTTCAACTATAAATGTGTCTTCTCTTTCTCTGAACTTCCCACCGATACTCCTATATACTCTAAAGAATTTTTCTAAGTTTACTCTGCTTATACCATGAAATTTATTTTTTTTAATTACTAGGGAAAGTTCCTGCATTGCTTTGGTGACCACTGTTTTGTCTGGAACTGATGCACCTCCAGGTACACTCAATTGAGGTAAGAGTAAAACCCTGATTTTTTTCTCTGATACTCTACTCTTCCCATATTACCATGGAACAGTTAGATCTATAAGTTACAGAATGTATGTCATATCTTTTGGCAGAAAGCTGCTCATAATTCTTAAGTGTTCAGAATTTCATGAAAAGTAATGCTTACCATTCTCTGTAAAGGATTCAGAGAATTAAACTTCATACATGCTACACGAATCTTTTATGAGACCTTCTAGTGCCCTCAGCAATCACTAACAAAGACACACTTACACACACACACACACACACACACATACACAGAGAGAGAGAGAGAGAGAGAGAGAGAGAGAGAGAGAGAGAGAGAGAGGGAGAGAGAGGGAGAGAGGGAGAGAGAGGGAGAGAGGGAGAGAGAGAGACAGACACAGATACAGACACAGATACAGGCACAGAGAGAAACAGGGAGAGAGACAGACAGAGAAAGAATAAAAAAAAATGTAGTTTTCAATACAATGTTTTGTTTTGTTTTGTTTTGTTTTTTGGTTGGTTTTGTTTTGTTTTGTTTGTTTTGTGTTGTTTTCTGAACTGGGTATTTATTACATGAATTCATAGAGTGTCATGGTCTATATATTCTTGGACCAGGAAGTGGCACCATTTGGAGGTATGGCCTTTTTGGAGTAGGTTGTGACCTGGTTGGAGTAGGCATGTCACTGTGGATGTCAGCTTAAGACACTTGTCCTAGATACCTGGAAGTCAGTCTTCCACTAGTAGCCTTTATTTTATTTTATTTTATTTTTTTTATTTGAACAATGGCTTGTACTAAGGTCAAGTGTAAGTGGATCAAGGAACTCCACAAAAAACCAGAGACACTGAAACTTATAGAGGAGAAAGTTGGGGAAAGCCTCGAGGATAAAAGCACAGGGGGAAAATTCCTGAATAGAGCAACAATGGCTTGTGCTGCAAGATCGAGAATCAACAAAGGGGACCTCATAAAATTGCAAAGCTTCTGTAAGGCAATAGACACTGTCAATAAGACAAAAAGGCCACCAACAGATTGGGAAAGTATCTTTATCAATCCTAAATGATATAGGGGACTAATATCCAATATATATATAAAGAACTCAAGAAGGTGGACTCTAGAAAATGAAATAACCCCATTAAAAAATGGGGCTCAGAGCTAAACAAAGAATTCTCAACTGAGGAATACTGAATGGCTGAGAAGCACCTGAAAAGATGTTCAACATCCTTAATCATCAGGGAAATGCAAATCAAAACAACCATGAGATTTCACCTTACACCAGTCAGAATGGCTAAGATCAAAAATTCAGGTGACAGCAGATGCTGGCGAGAATGTTGAGAAAGAGGAACAATCCTCCATTGTTGGTGGGATTGCAAGCTGGTACAACCAGTCTGGAAATCATTCTGGTGGTTCCTCAGAAAATTGGACATAGTACTACAGCAGGATCCAGCAATACCTCTCCTGGGCATATATCTAGAAGATGTTCCAACTGGTAATAAGAATACATGCTCCACTATGTTCATAGCAGCCTTATTTATAACAGCCAGAAGCTGGAAAGAACACAGATGTCCCTCGACAGAGAAATAGATACAGAAAATGTGGTACATTTACACAATGGAGTACTACTCAGCTATTAAAAAGAATGAATTTATGAAATTCCTAGGCAAATGGATGGATTTGGCAGTTATCATCCTGAGTGAGGTAACCCAGTTACAAAGGAATTCACATGATATGCACTCACTGATAAGTGGATATTAGCCCCAAAACTTAGAATACTCAAAATACAATTTGCAAAACACATGAAACTCAAGAAGAATGAAGACCAAAGTGTGGATACCTCACCCTTTCTTAGAATTGGGAACACTCGTAGACATTGGATGAAGACTTAGAACTCTCTGCTCTGCATGTGCCATGCCTGCCTGTTTGCTGCCCTGCTTCCACCTTGATAATGATGGACTGAACCTCTGACCTGTAAGCCAGCTCCATTTAAATGTTCTATGTGAGATTTGCCTTGGTCATGGTGTCTGTTCATTCACAGCAGTAAAATCCTAAGACAGAATTTGGTACCAGGGACAAGGTTGCTCTGATAGGACTGACCATGCTTTTGTTTGGAAGAATGTGAATTTGGGGACTTTGGATTTGGAAAGCAGTGGAATGCTTTACATGGGGTTTAATGGTCCATCTTGATAGGAATATGGAAAACTTTGCCACTGAGAGTGATTTGAATTGTGTGGATCTAGTCCAAGAGATTTCAATGGAGACTTTCAATATGTGGCATAGAGACTTTTTTTTTTTTTGTGGTATTTTGGTGAATAATATGGCTACTTTTGCCCTTGTCTGAAAAGTCTGCTTGAGGCTAAGGTGAGGAAACTCAGATTAATTGCATTGACAAAGTGTCAAAAAAGCCCAGCAGAGACTTAGTTCTCTGGCTAAGTCTTATGAAGAGAAGTTTGAACAAGTATAGCAAGCTTAGAAAGGAAAAATATAAAATATATGGTTTGAGATTTAAAGGGGTACCAGGAAGTGAAATGGAGCAAACTCCTGCATTCTAGGAGATAACTGATTAAGGGAGTGGGACTTTTGGGCAAGATCATACCCAGCTAAATTGAGATCCAGGCCTGGTGGTACACACCTTCAATCCCAGGAGACAAGCATGCTGATTTCTGCATTCAAGGTCAATCTAAATAACAAGCTCCAGGATAGCCAAGTTTAGGCAGTGAAGGATTTGGAAAGCAGAAAGCCAGTGACAATGTACTAGTGCAAGAGAGTCATGTTCTAGTTCCTACAAACAGCAGAACTAGGCAGCTTCAGCCATGTGGCTCTGGCTCTAGAGTTAAGAATGAAAGGAACTACTGGGACAATTGATGTTGGTTAGCTGAAGCTAAGAAATTAGCAATGATTAAGAAGAGTTAAGAAATTAGCAATGATTAAGAAGATTTCAGTGAGGTGAAATCTTCTGGCAATTGTTTCCTGGGAGCACAAAGAAGCTCTGTTCCAGATAGCCAAGGTTGTACCTCATGCTGTGGCTTAACTTGGTAATGTGTAAGAGTCACCCAGGTGGTACTGGTTTTGAAGGAATGAAGGGGTTGTGAAGAACAGTTGAGGATCGGCACTGTGAGAGGTCATGAAGGCCACTGGAGAAGGTGTAGCCAGAGCTGTAGTTGATGGCCCAGGACTGAAGGTGTAATGCAAAAGTTATGAGGCTCGACAATAAAGAGAGCCTATGAGAGGCTATTGGTGAAGCCTAGTTGGAGTGGAACACCCCAGTTTATTGGAGATGTCAGTACCATGGGAAGATCACTAAAAACAGCAGCTGTAGTGGAGTGTATCAACCTGATCTTGGAGTGCTACAGAGGGCAGAGCTGGAGAAGGGATGCTAGCCCTTAGTAGGAGCCCAAAAGATCAAGTGGAATCACAGACATTAAAATAAGAAGCTGTAACATTGAAATTGCCTTGGAGACTCAAAGACGTTAAAGATGCCAAAGCCATGGGATACATGCTAAGGAAAGCTGCTAACAGGGAGTGGAATCAGCCCAGAGAAAGCAGTTATTGCAGTCAACAAAGATGAAAAAGGAGAGGAGATCTGAAGACTTTTGACATCAGACATGGAGATGTGGAGTTTGGAGTTTTCCCAGCTGGTTTCCTGTCTTTCTTTGGGGAATACAATTAGGTGATTGGATGAATCTCAGAAGAGACCTTGGAGTTGGAACTTTTAACATTGTTGAGATTGCTATAGAATATGATAACTTTGAAAGTTGAACTAGCCCAGCCGGAGGACAGAGACCTGCCCTGCAGAGAGCGCCATCTTGGCTCCGGGACTCCGCCTAGCTTAGTCTCTACAGGTCAGAGTGGGGACCACGGGGGCAGACGGCTTCTGGGACAGGCAGGAGCCACAGAGCCGCTGAGGCAGCACCCTTTTGGGGCCGCAGACTTCCGGCACCCTCCCAGCCGGAGGACAGAGACCTGCCCTGCAGAGAGTGCCATCTTGGCTCCAGGACTCCGCCGAACTTAGTCTACAGGTTAGAGTGAGGACCACAGAGGCAGACAGCTTCTGGGACAGGCGGAGCCACAGAGCCGCTGAGGCAGCACCCTTTTGGGGCCGCAGACATCCGGCACCCTCCCAGCCGGAGGACAGAGACCTGCCCTGCAGAGAGTGCCATCTTGGCTCCGGGACTCCACCGAACTTAGTCTACAGGTTAGAGTGAGGACCACAGAGGCAGACAGCTTCTGGGACAGGCGGGAGCCACAGAGCCGCTGAGGCAGCACCCTTTTGGGGCCGCAGACATCCTGCACCCTCCCAGTCGGAGGACAGTGACCTGCCCTGCAGGGAGCGCCATCTTGGCTCCAGGACTCCGCCGAGCATAGTCTCTACAGGTCAGAGTGGGGACCACGGGGGCAGACGGCTTCTGGGACAGGCAGGAGCCACAGAGCCGCTGAGGCAGCACCCTTTTGGGGCCGCAGACTTCCGGCACCCTCCCAGCCGGAGGACAGAGACCTGCCCTGCAGAGAGTGCCATCTTGGCTCCAGGACTCCGCCGAACTTAGTCTACAGGTTAGAGTGAGGACCACAGAGGCAGACAGCTTCTGGGACAGGCGGAGCCACAGAGCCGCTGAGGCAGCACCCTTTTGGGGCCGCAGACATCCGGCACCCTCCCAGTCGGAGGACAGTGACCTGCCCTGCAGGGAGCGCCATCTTGGCTCCGGGACTCCGCCTAACTTAGTCTGTACAGGTCAGAGTGAGGACCACAGAGGCAGACAGCTTCTGGGACAGGCGGGAGCCACAGAACCGCTGAGGCAGCACCCTTTTGGGGCCACAGACATCCGACACCCTCCCAGCTGGAGAACAGTGACCTGCCCTGCAGGGAGCGCCATCTTGGCTCCGGGACTCCACCGAACTTAGTCTGTACAGGTCTGCTGACAGAGGATACTCAGAATCCCCAGAAGAACAACCTCTGAACAGAGACAACTATAACAACTCCAGAGATTACCAGATGGCGAGAGGTAAAGGTAAGAATCTTACTAACAGAAACCAAGACCACTCACCATCATCAGGACCCAGCACTCCCACTTCGCCCAGTACAGGGCACCCCAACACAACTGAAAAACTAGACCTGGATTTAAAAGCATATCTCATGATGATGGTAGAGGACATCAAGAAGGACTTTAAAGAACTACAGGAAAACATGGCTAAAGAGTTACAAGTCCTTAAAGAAAAACAGGAAAACACAACCAAACTGGTAGAAGTCCTTAAAGAGAAACAGGAAAACACATCCAATCAGATGATGGAAATGAACAAAACCATACTAGACCTAAAAAGGGAAGTAGACACAATAAAGAAAACCCAAAATGAGGCAACACTGGAGATAGAAACCCTAGGAAAGAAATCTGGAACCATAGATGCAAGCATCAGCAACAGAATACAAGAGATGGAAGAGAGAATCTCAGGTGCAGAAGATTCCATAGAGAACATGGGCACAACAATCAAGGAAAATGGAAAATGCAAAAAGATCCTAACTCAAAACATCCAGGAAATACAGGACACAATGAGAAGACCAAACCTACGGATAATAGGAGTGGATGAGAATGAAGATTTTCAACTCAAAGGACCAGCAAACATCTTCAACAAAATTATAGAAGAAAACTTCCCAAATCTAAAGAAAGAGATGCCCATGAACATACAAGAAGCCTACAGAACTCCAAATAGGCTGGACCAGAAAAGAAATACCTCCCGACACATAATAATCAGAACAACAAATGCACTAAATAAAGATAGAATACTAAAAGCAGTAAGAGAAAAAGGCCAAGTAACATATAAAGGCAAGCCTATCAGAATTACACCAGATTTTTCACCAGAGACTATGAAAGCTAGAAGATCCTGGACAGATGTTATACAGACACTAAAAGAACACAAATTCCAGCCCAAGCTACTATACCCAGCCAAACTCTCAATTAACATAGATGGAGAAACCAAAGTATTCCACGACAAAGCCAAATTCACACATTATCTCTCCACGAATCCAGCCCTTCAAAGGATAATAACAGAAAAAAACCAATACAAGGACAGGAACCACGCCCTAGAAACAACAAGAAGGTAATCCCTCAACAAACCTAAAAGAAGACAGCCACAAGAACAGAATGCCAACTTTAACAACAAAAATAACAGGAAACAACAATTACTTTTCCTTAATATCTCTTAATATCAATGGACTCAACTCCCCGATAAAAAGACATAGACTAACAAACTGGCTACACAAACAAGACCCAACATTTTGCTGCTTACAAGAAACTCATCTCAGAGAAAAAGATAGACACTACCTCAGAATGAAAGGCTGGAAAACAATTTTCCAAGCAAATGGTCTGAAGAAACAAGCTGGAGTAGCCATTCTAATATCAGATAAGATTGACTTCCAACCCAAAGTCATCAAAAAAGACAGGGAGGGGCACTTCATACTCATCAAAGGTAAAATCCTCCAAGAGGAACTATCAATCCTGAATATCTATGCTCCAAATACAAAGGCAGCCTCATTCATTAAAGAAACTTTAGTAAATCTCAAAGCACACATTGCACCTCATACAATAATAGTGGGAGACTTCAACACACCACTTTCACCAATGGACAGATCATGGAAACAGAAACTAAACAGGGACACAGTGAAACTAACAGAAGTTATGGATCAAATGGATCTGGCAGATATCTACAGAACATTTTACCCTAAAACAAAAGGATACACCTTCTTCTCAGCACCTCATGGTACCTTCTCCAAAATTGACCACGTAATTGGGCACAAAACAGGACTCATCAGATACAAAAACATTGAAATTGTCCCATGCATCCTATCAGATCACCATGGACTAAGGCTGATCTTCAATAACAAAATAAATAATAGAAAGCCAACCTTCACGTGGAAACTGAACAACACTCTTCTCAATGATACCTTGGTCAAGGAAGGAATAAAGAAAGAAATTAAGGACTTTTTAGAGTTCAATGAAAATGAAGCCACAACATACCCAAACTTATGGGACGCAATGAAAGCATTTCTAAGAGGAAAAGTCATAGCTCTGAGTGCCTCCAAAAGGAAACTAGAAAGAGCACACATTAGCAGCTTGACAACACACCTAAAAGCACTAGAACAAAAGGAAGCAAATTCACCCAAGAGGAGTAGACGGCAGGAAATAATCAAACTCAGGGGTGAAATCAACCAAGTGGAAACAAGAAAAACTATTCAAAGAATCAACCAATCAAGGAGCTGGTTCTTTGAGAAAATCAACAAGATAGATAAACCCTTAGCCAGACTCACTAGAGGGCACAGGGAAAGCATCCTAATTAACAAAATCAGAAATGAAAAAGGAGACATAACAACAGATCCTGAAGACATCCAAAACACCATCAGATCCTTCTACCAAAGGCTATACTCAACAAAACTGGAGAACCTGGATGAAATGGAGAAGTTCCTAGACAGATACCAGGTACCAAAGTTGAATCAAGATCAGGTTAATCATCTAAACAGCCCTATATCCCCCAAAGAAATAGAAGCAGTCATTAATAGTCTCCCAACCAAAAAAAGCCCAGGACCAGATGGGTTTAGTGCAGAGTTCTATCAGACCTTCAAAGAAGATCTAATCCCAGTTCTTCACAAACTATTCCACAAAATAGAAACAGAAGGTACTCTACCCAACTCATTCTATGAAGCCACAATTACTCTGATACCTAAACCACAAAAAGACCCAACAAAGATAGAAAACTTCAGACCAATATCCCTTATGAATATTGATGCAAAAATCCTCAATAAAATTCTTGCTAACCGAATCCAAGAACACATCAAAACAATCATCCATCCTGACCAAGTAGGTTTCATCCCAGGGATGCAGGGATGGTTCAATATACGGAAATCCATCAACGTAATCCAGTATATAAACAAACTCAAAGACAAAAACCACATGGTCATCTCGTTAGATGCGGAAAAAGCATTTGACAAGATCCAACACCCATTCATGATAAAAGTCTTGGAAAGATCAGGAATTCAAGGCCCATACCTAAACATGATAAAAAGCAATCTACAGCAAACCAGTAGCCAACATCAAAGTAAATGGTGAGAAGCTTGAAGCAATCCCTCTAAAATCAGGGACTAGACAAGGCTGTCCACTTTCTCCATACCTATTCAACATTGTACTTGAAGTCCTAGCCAGAGCAATTCGACAACAAAAGGAGATCAAAGGGATACAAATTGGAAAAGATGAAGTCAAAATATCACTTTTTGCAGATGATATGATAGTATATATAAGTGACCCAAAAAATTCCACCAGAGAACTCCTAAGCCTGATAAACAGCTTCGGTGAAGTAGCTGGATATAAAATTAACTCAAACAAATCAATGGCCTTACTCTACACAAAGAATAAACAGGCTGAGAAAGAAATTAGGGAAACAACACCCTTCTCAATAGTCACAAATAATATAAAATATCTTGGCGTGACTCTAACTAAGGAAGTGAAAGATCTGTATAATAAAAACTTCAAGTCTCTGAAGAAAGAAATTATAGAAGATCTCAGAAGATGGAAAGATCTCCCATGCTCATGGATTGGCAGGATCAACATTGTAAAAATGGCTATCTTGCCAAAAGCAATCTACAGATTCAATGCAATCCCCATCAAAATTCCAAATCAATTCTTCAACGAATTAGAAAGTGCAATCTGCAAATTCATCTGGAATAACAAAAAACCTAGGATAGCAAAAACTCTTCTCAAGGATAAAAGAACCTCTGGTGGAATCACCATGCCGGACCTAAAGCTCTACTACAGAGCAATTGTGATAAAAACTGCATGGTACTGGTATAGTGACAGACAAATAGACCAATGGAATAGAATTGAAGACCCAGAAATGAACCCACACACCTAAGGTCACTTGATCTTCGACAAGGGAGCTAAAAACATCCAGTGGAAGAAAGACAGCATTTTCAACAAATGGTGCTGGCACAACTGGTTGTTAACATGTAGAAGAATGCGAATCGATCCATTCCTATCTCCTTGTACTAAGGTCAAGTCTAAGTGGATCAAGGAACTTCACATAAAACCAGAGACACTGAAACTTATAGAGGAGAAAGTGGGGAAAAGCCTTGAAGATATGGGCACAGGGGAAAAATTCCTGAATAGAACAGTAATGGCTTGTGCTGTAAGATCGAGAATTGACAAGTGGGACCTCATGAAACTACAAAGCTTCTGCAAGGCTAAAGACACCATCAATAAGACAAAAAAACCACCAACAGATTGGGAAAGGATCTTCACCTATCCTAAATCAGATAAGGGACTAATATCCAACATATATAAAGAACTCAAGATGGTGGACTCCAGAAAGTCAAATAACCCCATTAAAAAATGGGGCTCAGAACTGAACAAAGAATTCTCGCCTGAGGAATACCGAATGGCAGAGAAACACCTGAAAAAATGTTCAACATCCTTAATCATCAGGGAAATGCAAATCAAAACAACCCTGAGATTCCACCTCACACCAGTCAGAATGGCTAAGATCAAAAATTCAGGTGACAGCAGTTGATGGCGAGGATGTGGAGAAAGAGGAACACTCCTCCATTGTTGGTGGGATTGCAAGCTTGTACAACCACTCTGGAAATCAGTCTGGCGGTTCCTCAGAAAATTGGACATAGTACTACCGGAGGATCCAGCAATACCTCTCCTGGGCATATATCCAGAAGATGTCCCAACCGGTAAAAAGGACACATGTTCCACTATGTTCATAGCAGCCCTATTTATAATAGCCAGAAGCTGGAAAGAACCCAGATGTCCCTCAACAGAGGAATGGATACAGAAATTATGGTACATTTACACAATGGAGTACTACTCAGCTATTAAAAAGAATGAATTTATGAAATTCCTAGCCAAATGGATGGACCTGGAGGGCATCATCTTGAGTGAAGTAACACAATCACAAAAGAACTCACACAATATGTATTCACTGATAAGTGGATATTAGCCCAAAACTTAGGATACCCAAGATTTAAGATACAATTTGCTAAACGCATGAAACTCAAGAAGAATGAAGACCAAAGTGTGGACACTGTGCACCTTCTCAGAATTGGGAACAAAACACCCAGGGAAGGAGTTACAGAGACAAAGTTCGTAGCGGTGATGAAAGGATGGACCATTTAGAGACTGCCGTATCCAGGGATCCATCCCATAATCAACTTCTAAACGCTGACACCATTGCATACACTAGCAAGATTTTGCTGAAAGGACCCAAATATAGCTGTCTCTTGTGAGACGATGCCGGGGCCTAGCAAACACAGGAGTGGATGTTCACAGTCAGCTATTGGATGTATCACAGGGCTCCCAATGGAGAAGCTAGAGTAAGTACCCAAGGAGCTAAAGGGATCTGCAACCCTATTGTTGGAACAACATGATGTACTAACTAGAACCCCGGAGCTCTTGTCTCTAGCTGCATATGTATCGAAAGATGGCCTAGTCAGCCATCAATGGAAAGAGAGGCCCATTGGACTTGCAAACTTTATATGCCCCAATATAGGGGAATGCCAGGGCCAAAAGAATGGGAATGGGTGGATAGGGAAGTGGGGGGGGCGCTATGGGGGACTTTTGGGATAGCATTGGAAACGTAATTGAGGAAAATATGTAATAAAAATATTAAAAAAAAAAAAGAAAGTTGAACTAAGTGCATTTTGCATTATGCTATGTTTAGGTATGCCCCCCCCCATAAACTCATGTGTTGAACAAATCTATGGGGGCCCTGGAGTGGAATGGCATGGTTGGTATAATCTTGGACCAGGGAGTGGCACCATTTGGAGGTGTGGCCTTGTTGGAATAGGTGTTACCTGGTTGGAGTAAGTGTGTCACTGTGGGTGTGGGCTTAAGAACCTTGCCCTAGATGCCTGGAAGTCAGTCTTCCACTAGTATCCTTTGGATGAAGACATAGAACTCTCAGCTCTGCCTGCATCATGCCTGCCTGGATGCTGCCCTGCTCCCACCTTGAGGATGATGGACTGAACCTCTGAACCTGTAAGTTAGCCCCATTTAAATGCTGTTCTTTGTAAGACCTACCATGGTCAAGGTGTCTGTTCACAGCAGTAAAACCCTAACTAAGACATACATCATTTCTTACATGATACAGTTTTTTTTTTAAACATGGTGGTCTATTACCACCCTGGGTCATTTATTGCCAGGTAGGGATATTCCCTTGGCCCTCCAAAGAACAAGGCTCCCATTTAAATCTTGCTAAGTCTCCCTCTCTCAAAACTCCAGGTTTCTATGAATGTTAACTGTGTCCAGGCAATGGTTCAATATTGTAACAGAACAAATATATAATATTCAATCAAATACTTCTTTAAAAAAATATAAACATGTCATTTACATACAAATGAGACAAAGGAAAGGAGGACATAAATAAATAAAAGTAGGTAGATAGATAACAGATTGGGAAAATAAGAGTTAAAAAAAGAAAATAAAGAAGAAAGAACTAGATATGTATAGATATAATAACTTCCTCATTCTATTCATCATCTTTTATCTCATCTTAAAATAAATAGCCATTTCCTTCATCAAATAGCCATTTGAAGGAAGTATTTCTTCTCAGAACTTATATGAAGGAGATGTTCAGTAATTGGACAGTATTTCCACAATAATTCATAGCTGGGGGCCTTTATTCTTTCATCAAATTCAAGTTTCTGTCATTTTTTTAATGAATACAAATAAATCATCACAAGTGGGACACCGGAGGATTCTTTGTTGGAAGACAAATGTTTCAGTCACTTCAGCACCATGTGTTAACACAGTTCATATTAACAGTATGGTTGCAAACTTATTTTGGAAATGAATACAAAGATGAAAAGGAAACAAGCCTACTTTGTGTTTGATGTTTTTCAATAACCATTAATGTCTATTTCCCACCAAGATATAGAAAAATGTCAGGAACTGTTCAATAAGAATATAACACAGACATTTTTATTCCCTTCTACTGATAAATTTTGTTGAGACTATACTTGTTCAGTAAATCATACAAAGCAGAAGTAATATTTGTATATTAATCAGACATCACAAACTAGACATTGATATCTCTACCTCTCCAATTTAACACAATTGCATAGTGAGATTATTCTTTGTGACTTATGACAATATTTATAGTTACTTCCATTAATGTGAAACAGCCCCATATTTACATGAAATGATGAAAGGGAACGAAAATAAAATTACTAAAACTAATGCCAAGTATATCATCTTCAGGCACCAGGCTCAACAATTGCTGTTTTGAAAATTATCAACTGTGAAGTTTTCCCTTTCACAGAAAAACACATAACTAGAATTTCTCTAAATTGTATCAAACATTTTTACCTATTTTTCAATTATATTTACCTTTATTTTATATTTAATAGATAATATATAGAGTATAGAAATTAAAGAAATTTGTAGCCATGATTATCTTCTTCAATGATCGTCATTTTGATATTCTTTATTGTTAGTATTAATATATTCAAACTGTCTCATGTAATTTTAGTGATATATATATATATACATATATATATAGTTTACATTCAACAAATAACATGTATTTTATTGTATATAGCATATAACATTATGATACATCTAAAATATTACATAATATAATTTATTATATATTAATATAACATATTAGAGTAATTTTAGTGATATATAAATATAAAATATTTATTGCAACATATAATATAGTTTATTATATAAATATTATACTATATTTATAATATAATCTATAACATATGTTGTATCTTATTAGTTGTAATATAGTATATATACTCTTATAACATATTAGAATCAAATTATCAATTATATATATGTATATATATATATATATAACAGATGTTAAAAAATTAAATGAAATATAGTAAATGTGTTCAAAAATAATAATAATATAGTCAAAGACAGAGACTCACTCTTTTCTTCAAATGGGGTCATACTTCACATTACAAGGTTCCTTGTGCTAGTTGCAACTTCTTCCTACATCCTACAAGTGTCTGCAAGGTGGTTCTCCATTCTCTTTCTTCTGATCTCTCAGTAGCAGTGTTGAAATACCCATTTTACTACATGCATCTTGGGAGTGATCTTAGGTGGTCATGCTTGCTCAGGAGATAAAATTACCTGTTGAGTCACCTCTCCAGTCCTCCATTCATGCATGGATCTCACTTTTTGTACCTTCACCTAGTCAACAAACTTACCCCTATATTTAACATTAAAAAGCAGATGGTTTCTACTACAGCTAGGATGAGCAGACCATTTTCTCAGGAACCACCTGCTTTCTCCCAGAGCCTATGTGGTTGGAAATGTTCACTCTCACTTCGAGAGTTAGGATGGAGTTTGAGATTCAGAGAACTCCATTCTTGCTTCTACACAGACATACTGAATCTACACATTTTGTAGTGATCCTGGCACCTCTTTTGTTATTCTAGAAACTCTAACTTTCTCTGTTTTTGAAAGTTAGTCTCTCATAGATAGCCCAATGAGCAAGGGGAAAACCAAATACTAGAGTTTAACTAAAAGAATGTATCAATGAACTGACTCCTAATGTCACTCTGCTATGCCCATAGACCAATGGCTTCCTCAGCCATCCTCACAGATGCATCCTCTTGCAGCAGATGGGAAAAACACAGGAACCTACAGCCACACAATGCAAGGAAAGTGAGAGACCTTGGAACACTTAGGCTTATACCAGATGTCTCCATCAAAACCCTCCATTCATTCCTCAGGAAAAACTATGGGGAAGAAAAACAGTAGAAAGAGGGTAAGAGCAAGAAGAGATGGGAGACACCAAAAATATAAAGCCTATTAAATCAACAGGACAAATACAAACATGATTTCTCAGAGACTCTGGCAGCCAGCATGTGCTTAGCCTGCACTGGTCTATACCAAACGGAGCCCAAAGATGAACAGAGAAATGGACGTACACTAAAAAAAAAGCAATCTCCAGTTAATAACTGTTTCCAAATGAAAAAAAGTTTCTTTCAAGAGTGTCTTACTGAGACACAAACTAAACTTAAGGAGAGACCAAATGACCAGACGGTCAATACATATTGAATTCAATGTTGACTTTGGACGCTTCTCATCTCATGATGTTGTATCATGAGATTTTAATTTTTTATTTTAATTTACACATACATTTTTTCTATATTTTTCCTACATATTCTTATGGCTCCAATTTAGTGTTTTTATGAGAATACTGAGTGTGTGAACAACTCTAGCTCTACATCTATATACATTTCTTGTGCCTTTTTTTGGTGTCTTTTATTTTTTTTTATTTTGTCTTTTTCTGATGTGACTAGATTTGTTTTATATAATTATATAATATTTTGTTAACATTGCTTAGAAGACTTTTTTTTAAATATTTTTTAAGGAGGTGGATCCATATTGGAGGTTAGGTAACAGTGACTTGGAAAGTATAGAAGAGTGAACTGTAATCAACACATACTGTGTAGCAAAAATATATTTTCAACAAAATGATAAAGAAAACAAAACAAAAAACTAGTCTCTCCATCATTAGTAAAAAGGATAAAAAAGCTTAACACTTTTGAAAGCTTTTATACTTTCCTTTGAATTTCTACATATCAAAGAAAATATAAAATTCTTACATTTCTGGTTAATTTTATGTTTCATAACTCCATTTGTCTCTATTTTCATATAGATTACATGGATCTTCACAGCTATCTATGGTTAATGGGAGATGCCTAGGTATCCATTTCATGTTGTAGAACCCTGTGTTTGCCTTTTAAACAAGTAATGCAGGTAATTCTGATAATTAGGCTCCCTGGCACCAACCCTGAGAAATGAAATGATAAATTACCAAGAGCTTGGTTATAATATACTTTAATAAATGTTCAATCAAAGTTCAGTAAATCATGCTTGTATTTGAAGGAAGACATCAAAGGTACAAATAAAAAACTTAAGATGGAAAGTGCAGTGATTTATTTTAAAAAGCTGGAGGATATCTGACAGAAAGTGGGAAGGGTGCCATTTCTCAGAACTACACTTGGTTGGCATTACACCGCCACTATTTATTCCACTCCAGTAATTGTAAGCATTTTCTCTTACAGTTTATTCCTCTTGTTAGATGAAAGCCCTGGGCATTAGTCATGGCCAAAAAGCAGTGGATGCTGTCCTTGGGAACAAGATGTCTACCAGCATCAATGTCAGTCAGGAATGATGACCTTGTTCTTTGGGACAAAGGCCAGAAAAAGAAGACACACACCCATGTTGAGAATCAGAGGGTGTAGTCTGTCATGCTCTAAAGAACTGTGTCCCTGAAGTGACAGGCAATGAGAGACTATCATTCACAGCTTTACCAAGCCTTGAGTGGAAATCAATGTCACCTACTAGAAACATCAGAACAGAAAACAGATATGAAACATTATGTGTATAAAAATATTTTGTTTTTTAAAATATAAAATGCCAATATTTATCTTATTTTCCCCAAGTAAAGAATTTTTCTCTATTCTTTTATGAGAGTAGAACCTTTATATATTTTTTTCTTAAGGTTTTCTACCAAGCTATGATTCTTTAAGTTCCAAAATGGCCCCTTCAAACATGAAGTAGATAATAATATCAAGGATATTCTGCTATTTTTAACCAAATTAAAATATATGAAATGGCTCTAGCTTCTGCAAAATGCAAGAAGTGCCCCAGGCAATGATGTTTACTTATGAATCTGTCTCTTTCCTGACCTTGTTGGAATGCTTCTTTCCTTGACTGCCTGCATACACCACTATAGCCAAAGATCTTTTTGAATTACCTAAACATTGTTCACTACTTATTTCTATAATTTGGATTACTTAGGAATTTATCATCACCAATTTAAATACATTCATCACTTTAAAGAAAAGATAAGAAAGATTATTAATAATAATAATAGCAAGAAGAAGAAGGAGAAGGAGGAAGGAGGAAAGTATAATGATTCTGGTTGCAAGAAATACATAGAAAGGGATAAGTCTCTCTTTATATCAAGTAATTCAGTTGAAACCTTGTAACACACTGTGTATACAGTACACTGAACATGTAAAATGTTATCTGTACCAGCCAATACACACACAAACACACACACACACACACAGGGAGGGGGAGAGGGGGAAAAGGGGAGAGGGGGAGAGAGGGAGGGGGAGGAGGAGGGAGAGGGAGAGACTGACTCACCACATAACCCTGGTTGGTTTGGAACTCACAAAGATCCCCTTGTGTCTGTATCTAGAATGCTGCCTTAAGGAATAAACCCCCAGAGTAGCCCAATTTTGTTTGTTGTTTGTTTTGTTGTTGTTTTCTTTAAGATGACAGGAAAGCCAGTTTAAAATTTATCCAAAGGAAAGGGAATTAATTAAACTGTAACAAAAATTACAATGATGGAGATAGTTTTTGAACAAAATTGTGATTATTTCATGTAATATGCTATCATAATCAGTGACTTAGAAACTCGTGCTTTCCTCTAATGTGGTTTGACTGTCCTTTTTACTTCCTTTAACTTAAAGAAAAATATCAGCCACAAAATATGGCATTCATTACTGCTAAAACAGTTTCAGTTTAAAGTCATAAAACTACTCAGTAAGATAAATTAGATTTTATTATTTCCTTTCTATTTTCTAAATGTAAATAGATAATTTCATTCAATATATTCTGATCACAGTTCTCCTCCCCCTACTATTCCCAGATCCTTTGCAACACCATTCCTATTTAAATCTATACCACTTAGAAGAAAGGCATCTAAAAATGATAATAAACCATAGTGAGACAGAGACTGAAACTGAGAGAGTGATAGAGACAGAGTTTGAAATCTAAGTTGCACACTTAAGAGTAAACATGCAGTACTTACATTTCACTTGTCAAATTTTCAATCCTATTTTCCTGAAAATACCATGATTTAATTTTTCCTTATACTTGAATAAAATTTCATCGGAAAACATTTTTTGATGTATAGGAAAAAAAACCAAAAAAACAACAAACAAACAAACAAACAAAAAAACACTAAGAACTTAACGGCAGCATTAAGGAGCTACCAAATCTTACTGTCTGGAAACAAACTATCTCTCATATGTATCATCAGTGGTGTTTTGGAGAATTGCTCAAAGATGCTCATTACTTGTCTGTTTATATCTCAGGTACAGAAAAAGATCAAGGTTGATACCCACTGATTAAAAACTGATTATAAGAATCTGACCTGATAGGCATCAGAAAAACTTTTGTAGCCAATGTCACACCTAGTATTGGGCTGGGTGATTTTTTTTTAAAGTGACAATTGTAATACAATGGCAAATATTACAAATATAAACAATACTCTATATGTTGAAACCTAAAAAAGAATTGTCAGAGAAAACAGCGGTGGCTAAAAATGATCCTATAACTGTATTATAAACCAAACTGCTCTGATCTGCCTGAATGTCACAAACTGGCTTATACAGAGTTGTCAGTTATAAGCACTGTTTAGTCAAATATTTGGTAATTAGAATATTTTGTTCAAAATGCATACGGCAGAGCTAGACTCTTATTTTCTAGATCTGTAAAGCCCTTCCATACCCAGTAGATTTTAAGAATCTTACCACCTTCGGTTGTATAGAACTCATTGACTAGCTTCATCCAATTGAAAGGAAGGTAAAATGATCTACACATGTCCTGTATCCAGAGGAAAAGGAAAGTAGAAGCTAGCAATCATTTGAATTTTCAGGAAGTCTAGAAACATCATGAGGGCAGGACAAGTGAGAATGAGGGGTATGGAACAAAATCATGAGTTATTTAAGCAAGGAGCTGGTATTCTACAAATGTCATATAGAAGAATGATACCATTAAAAGAAAGGCAAGAAAGTCATATACAAACTGTTCCATGCAGCAATTTATAGAAGAGATAATGTGTCTTTATTTCTGTCTTGATTCACTCTGAATTTTAACAGCATATTCACTTTTAGCACTGTTTTTCCTAATCATAGTTGTCTTCTGTAACTTATTCAATATGTTTCAAAGTGTGACTACATCTTGTTCTTTCACTTTCTGTCTAGCAAATGGAATTCTGACTAGCATAATTACAGTCAAAATAGGCAAATAACATTTTCTACCTAATCCAGAATATTTAGACTCACACAGATGTTCTCTGTTAATAGATATTGATTTCAGTGAGTCTTGGAAACTGGCTCTGGGATACTATCAGTCTCCACTTCATCATTTCAGATTTCGCAGTATTTTATTAACTAGGAAACTTTCCTTTCTAGAATTATATTTTGCACATAAACTAAGACAATAATTAATTAACAATATTATATAAGGGAAATTTCAGGAAAAAAGTGTTAAGAATGAGAGAATATATGTAAATATATGCAATGGATTAAATTGGGGCATAGTTATAACTCTGTTAATGAATTAAATTTTAAACATTTTTAAATAGATCTATTCACCCTAGAAGTAAAATTTAATGGTTAGTTTTATAGACTCGTAACAGTTTACAAGGAAAGGAAACCCAAGGAAGAATCAGAGCTTTGTTTTAAAAATGGTGAAAGTAAAATGACTTTTAGAAACTTTTTTGTTAATGTTTTCTTTGTGAGATTAACTATTGAATGTATAAAAATAATTTACCACTTTACGTGTGAGGTTTCACATTGACATGTTAAGAATGTTGTAGTACCTATTACCTACCAGAAATAAGTAAGTTTCACCCCGTATGAATCTTCTCAGTGTTCGGGAAAGGAGAAATGCTTTAATTCCTGAAATCACAAATATCCTAGGACAACAATCTGACCAAGGAATTCTTCCTAAATCTGATCTGGCTTAGTTCCATGCAATTAATGTGGTTATCTAGTTCTTATAACTCTGCATAACATCTCAATATCCTGGTCCTTTGATTTGGGTAATTTCTTATTTTTCCAATTTTTATTACTTTATTTCTTTACATTACACTTGTTGCCCCTATCTTGGTTCCCCCTCCCACAGCTCCTCATCCCATTCCTCCTCTCTTTTGTCTCTAAAAGGTTGCTCCCCTTACTAGGCCTCCCTGTTACCTGGGGCCTTAAGTCTTTGGATGATTAAGCACATTTTATCCCACTAAGGCCTGACTAGGCAGACCTCTGATACGTTTGTGTTAGGGGCCACTGATCAGTTCATGTATGTTCCTGGTTGGTGATTCAGTCTCTGGGATTTCCATGGTATCTGGGTAAGTTGAGGTGGCGGAACTTCCTATGGGGTTGCTCTCTCCTTCAGCTTCCTCAGTCCTTCCTCTAATTCAACTATAGGGATCACCAACATCAATTCAATGATTGAGTATAAGTATTTGCTTCTGCCTCTGCCAGCTGCTGGTAGAGACTGTCAGAGAACAGCCATTCCAGGCTCCCATCTGTAAGAACATCATAGCATCAGTGATAGTGTCAGGCCTTTGTACCTTCCTGTGAGATGGATCCCAAGTTGGGCTGGTCATTGGACTGCCTTTCCTTCAATCTCCTCTCCAATTTTGTCCCTGAAGTTCTTTTCAACAGGAACAGTTCTGGGTCAGAAATGTTGACTGTGGGTTAGTAGCACTGTCTCTCTGCTTGAGGCCTAGTCTATCTACTGAAAGTGAACACTTCGGGTACTCTCTTTCTCCTGAATGTTGGGCATTTTGGCTAAGGTAAACCCCATTGAGTCCTTAGAGTCTCTCACATCCCAGGTCTCTGGTACATTCTGGAGGTACACCCTAACTCACCCCCTACCTGCATACTGCTTATTTTCATTCATTCATTCGTTCTCTTGTCCTTCTGGACTTCTCTACTGAACCCCCATACATGTTCCTGTATCCCTTTTCCCCTCCTCCTACCCCTCCCCTCTCCCACTCAGGACCCTCCCTCCCTCTGCCTCTTGTAATTATTTCCTTCCCTCTTCTAAGTGGAAACGAAACATTCTCACTTTGGCCTTTCTACTTATTACACTTCTTATCATCTGTGGTTTGTACCCTACATATCCTGTACTTTTTGGCTAATATCTACTAATCAGTGAGTACATATGTCCTTTTGGGTCTGAGGGACCTCACTCAGGATGATATTTTCTAGTTCCATCCATTTGCTTGTAAAATTCATGATGCCCTTGGGTTTTGTTTATTATTGTTTTGTTTTGTTTGTTTTGGTTTGGTTTTGCTGTTTAAGTTCATGATTCTAACTTTTTTGCTATAGAATATTTAGTTACAATATTTTTGGGTATAATATTACTATTTAATCATTTATTTTATTTATTTACATTTCAAATGGTTTTCCCTTCTCAGTTTCCCACCACAAGCACTCTATCCCCTCCTCAATTCCCTCTACCCTGCTTATAAAAGGGTGCTCCCCAACCTGCCTACCCACTTCTGCCTCAGCAGCCTACCATTTCACTATCCTGGTTCATCAAGCCTCTACAGTACCAAGGGGCTCCCCTAACCAGTAATACTACATAAGGCAATCCCCTGCTACATATCCATCTGGAACCATGGGTACTCCCTGTGTACTCTTTGGTTGGTGGTTTAGTCCCTGGGAGCTTGTGGGGGGGGGTGGGGGATGCTGGTTGGTTGATATTGCTGTTTTTCCTATGAGGTTACAAACCACTCAGCTCCTACAGTCTTTGCCCACTGGGGTCCCTATGCTCAGTCCAATGTTTGGCTGTGTGCATATCTGCATCTGTATTGGTCAAGTTCTGTCAGGGCCTTTCAGTTGAAAGTTATACCGGGCTTCTGTCAGTAACTACTTATTGACATCAGCAATAGTTTCTGGCTTTGGTGTCAGCAGATGGGATGGATCCCTAGGTGGGGCAGTCTCTGGATGGCCTTTCCTTCAGTTTCTACTCCACTCTTTGTCCCTGCATTTCTTTTTGACAGGAGAATTAATATTTTTGAGGTGAGTGCATTACCCCATCCCTCACCTGGTGGCCATGCCTGTGTACTAGTTATGGTCTCTACAGGTTCTCTCTTCACATTGTTGGGTATTTCTGCTAATGTTCTCCCTGTTGTTTTCTGGGAACCTGTTGGGTTCCTGACATCTTGGATTTTCCAGTGGCTACCAATAGTTCACCCTCACCCACTGCTATGCACCTAATTTCAAATTCCAGACCCTCTGTACTTCTCCCCCTTCTCCTCCCATATCTGAACTCCCCCCTTTTCCCTCCCCCTCCCCTCTTCCTCCTAGATGCTTCTCTCCCTCTACTTCCCAGAGATTATTCTCTTCCTCTTCCTAAATAGTACTGTAGCATTCACACTTTGCTGTGATTGTTCTTCTTGTGTTTCATATGGTCTGTGGGTTGTATCATGTATATTCCAAGCTTCTTTTTGGCTAATATACATTTATTAGTGTGTACATACGATGTGTGTTCTTTTTTGACTGGGTTACCTCACTGAGAATCATATCTTCAAGTTCTATCCACTAGCCTGCAAATTTCAAGAAATTATTGTTTTTAATAGCTTAGTGGTACTCCATTGTATAAATGTACCTCACTTTCTGTATCCATTCCTCTACTGAGGGCATCTGAGGGGTTCTTTCCAGCTTCCAGCTACTATAATTAAGGCTGCTATGAACTAATAGAGTATATGTCCTTGTTATATGTTGGAGCATTTTTTGTGTACATGCCCAGGAGTGGTATTGCTGGGTCTTCAGTTAGAACTATTTCAAATTTTCTGAAGTACCACCAGACTATTTCCAGAGTGGTTGTACCCCCACCAGCAATGGAGGAGTATTCCCCTTTATCAACATTCTCGTCAGCATCTGCTGTCACCTGAGAATTTGATTTTAGCCATTCTGACTTGTGTGAGGTGGAATCTCAGGGTTGTTTTGATTTGCATTTCCCTGCTGACTAAGGATGTTGAACATTTATTTAAGTGCTTCTCAGCCATTTGAGATTCCTCAGTTGAAACTGTGTTTAGCTCTGTACCCTATTTTAATAGAGTTATATGTTTCTCTAGAGTTTAATTTCTCGAGTTCTTGGTATATTTTAGATATTAGCCCTCTATTGGATGTAGAGGTTGCCCTCATTCTTAATAGCTAAGTATTATTCCATTGTTTAAATGAAACACATTTCCTGTATCTATTCTTCCATTTTGGGATATCTGGGTTGTTTCCAGCTTCTGGCTATTATGAGTGAGGCTGCTATGAATATATTGGAGAATGTGTCTGTGTGATAGAGCATCTTCTGGGTACATACCCAATAGTGGTATATACCCAAATAGGGTCTTCATTTAGAACTATTTCCAATTTAATGAGGAACCACCAGACTGATTTCCAAAGTGGTTGAATCCATTTGCAATCCCACCAGCAGTGGAAGAGTTTTCCTCTTTCTCCACATCCTCACTAGCATGTGTTGTCACTAAGTTTTTGATCTTAGGCTCTCTGATTGATGTGATGTGGAATTCCAGGGTCATTTTTATTTGCATTTCTCTGATGACTAAGGATTTAGAACTTTTATTTAAGTGCTTCTCAGTCATTTGAGACTCTTCTGTTATGAATTCTCTGTTTAGCGTTTACCCCATTTTAATTGTGTTTTTTTTTTTTTTAGGTTAACTTTTTGAGATTTTTATATATTTTGGAATTAACCCCTTTGTAGGATGTAGGGTTAGTGAAGAGTTTTTCCTGATATGTAGGTTGCTGATTTGTCCTATTGGTGGTGTCTTTTGACTTACAGAAACTTTTCAATTTTGTGAGGTCCAACTTATCAATTATTAATCTTAAAGTCTGAGCCACTTGTGTCATGTTAAGGAAATTTCCTCTTATGCCAATCAGTTCCAGACTCTTTCCTACTTTCTCTTGCATTAGATTCAGTGTATCTGGTTTTATGTTGAGGTGCTTGATCCACTTGGACTAAAGCTCAGTGCAGCGTGATAAATACTGTTATATTTTTATTCTCCTACCTTCAAACTGCTAGTTAGACCAGTATCATTTGTTTGAAGATGCTTTTTCTTTTACTGTATGGTTTTGGCTTCTTTACGTGTGTGGCATTATTTCTAGGTCTATAATTCTATTCCATTAATATACCTGTTGTTTTCTATACCAATAATATTTGATGTTTATTAATATTGCTTTGTAATACAGTTTCAGGTCAGGGGTGGTGATTCCTCCAGATGTTCTTTTATTGTTGAGAATTGTTTTGGTTATTTTGGAATTTTTGTTTAATCATATGATGTTGAGAATTTCTCTTTCTATCTCTGTGAATAATTGAGTGATCATTTTGATGGGGATTGCATTGAATCTATAGATTGCTTGGTAACAGTTACACCAAGATATTTTATACTATTTGTGGATATTAGGAAGAGTGTTGCTTGCCTAGTTCCTTTCTTAACCTCTTTATCATTTTTGTAAATGAAGGCTACTAATTTGTTTAATTTTATATCCTGACACTTTGCTGAAATTTCTTATCAGACATTCTCTAGTGGATTTTGAGTGTCACTTATTTATACTAGGCACAGAAACAATATCCAAATTAACACAACCAGAAAAAAAAAAGGTATCAATTACAACATTATCTAAAGAAATTAAAAAAAAAACTCATCAGAATCTACTATGAAAGCTTATACTCTACAAAACTGGAACATTTAAATGAAATGGATGATTTTCTAGAAAGATAACACATAGCAAAGTTAAATTGAGATCTGGTAAAATACCTAAACAATCACATAACCACTAAGGAAATAGAAATATTCATCAAAAAACTCCCAACCAAAAAAATAAAACAAACAAACAAACAAACAAAAAACCTCAAACCTCTGTGCCAGATGGTTTTAGTTCTGAATTCTACCTGACCTTCAAAGAACAGCTAATAGCAGTATTCCTCAAACAGAAGGAACATTTCCTAATTCATTCTATGAAGCCACAGTTACTGTGATCCCTAGACCACACAAAGACCTTATAAATATTGATGCAAAAATGCTTAATAAAATTATTGGAAACTTAATCCAAAAACACATCAAAATGTTCATTCACCATGATCAAGTCAGTTTCATCCCAAAGATGAGGCGATGGCTCCATATGCAAAATTCCATCAATGCAATACACTATATAGACAAACCCAAGAAGAAAAAAAAAACACATCATCTCATCAGCTGCTTAAAAAGCTTTTGACAAAATACAACACTCCTTCATGTTAAAAGTCTTAGAGAGAACAAGAATTTATGGCATACACTTAAAGATAATAAAGGCAATATATAGCCAACCAACAACCAACGTCAAAATAAATGGAGTTAAACTAGAAGTAATTCCATGAAACTTCAGGACAAGACAAGGTTGCTCTCTCTCCTCTCTCCCTATATATTCAATATAGTACTTGAAGTTCTAGTCAGAGTAATTAGACAAGCAAAGGAAATCAAGGGGATATATATTGGAAAGAAAGAAGTCAAAATATCATTATTTGGATGATTTTTATCAGATGATTTTGTGTATTTTTTCTTTTTTCTTTTTTGATTGTCTCTTGTTATAGAAAGCCAAGCCTTAAAACTTTAATGTGTTTCAACACATATATTACTTTTCTTCCTTGTAGCAGGAACCCAGAATATCAATTCATAAAATATTGTTTTTCCACATCTATAACTATCCTAGTATTTCCAGAGATTCTTCTGTAATAAATTTATAACATAACTATATAACTTTCCTCTTTAATCCCCAGATCTTATTGACAATGTATGATATATCTCTCAGGTAAAGCTGATTTTATAGAGTTCTTCATTGCCTAATAATGTTGCCTAGCTAGTAAAGGATATTCTTCTAGATATGGTCTTTTTTGCTTTTCATAAATAGCCTATCAATTAAAGAGAACTGCTTTATTCTTGATTTTTTTTCTTCCTTGGAACACTGATAATGCTCTGATTACTAATAAATGAAAGACACAAAATCCTCACTTATCTTACTATTGAGTTCCTTTACTGAGTGATAACTTCCCTCCATTTCCTTCTCTGAGAAATTTAAACATTTTAAAATTAATTTAAACATTAATTTCCCTTGAGATTCGCAGAGGACTGCCAAGCCCAGGTTCTTATTTCTCACATAACTGTAGTAAATAAAATCAGAAAACATAGAGATATGGTATATCCTTGATGATAATTTGATATCATCTCACTGTATAGCAAATGACCAAGGTAGGTGAAGGAAATTGTTAATCAGACAATTCTATACTTAGATTCTGCATCCCATATATAGATGAGATTGTATTATGATTACTTTACATAGTCCAAGTTTAGGAGGATTTGTGTTTCATAGTAAGATTTGCTACACCTCTGGTCTTTAGTATACCAGAAAATTGGCACTTGAGAATCTACAATGAATGCATTTACTCTACTCAATACCCCTTCCTTTCAGATTAAAAGCAGACAAATACTGAGTTTGGGGGAATCAAAACATGACTATCACTACTACATGCTATAAAAAGTGTTATAATTAGAGAGCCATATGAAGCTTCATAACAGACTTCACTTTCAGAGCCAGACCTTCATAATCTGTAATGATACATTTGTTCATTTTTAATTTCCTTACACCCAAGTAGTTATTGATTTTCTTGATTTCTATTTTTTTCATTTTTATGACTTGTGGTAGGCTACAAGTCATAGTTCTTTTTGATACTCTCGTCTTTGGAAATGAAAATCAGAATGTCCTGTCTGGTCTTAAGTAGCTTCTTCTTGGAATGGCCACTTGATAAGATGTCAAGTTTTAGTTCCTCTTACCTTACACAAAATATTTTTAAAACAGTTTTTGCAAATTTTAATTTGACAAAAGGACCTATATTTTTCCTATTAAAACATGAAAATGGAAACTTTTAAATTGAACAGATAAATGAGTCCTAGAAAAATGAATCTTATATAGTATTAAAAGTCATTATGTCGATAGGTCATGAGTGACCATGTAAAAATCTATTTTTATATTGGGTTAGACGAGCTTCTGAAACTGTAAATGACAAACTGTAAATACTAAGAATTAATTTTTCCTACAATTCAAAATTCCTTGTTTTGACTTTAGATATGTTTTTAAAAAATGGATTGAACAGTGTTTTGCAACAATTGCTGCAGAAGCCTTGATATATGCCCAAACAATATCATTTTTACACATCAATTGGTGGCTAAGTATGGTGCTAGCTTTCAGATAAAGGTACTCTGTTGACTCAGTTTAAGAAAATGTTCTATTTTTTTCTGACAGATTATAAATAAATGTTGCTTATTTATTCCACAGCATGAGAAAAGTAAATTGCCATAATATATTACTCTTTTCAAATTATTTGACTTGAATGACTATGACAATATTCAATTTGTATCTAGTTAGTCTTTACTAGATTAAATAGTTGACTTGAGCTAAATTCAGCAAATTGTCATGTCTCATGTCATCTAAAAAGAACATGGATTTTAAACGTGTAGTTTTGGAGACAAAGCTTTTCAGTCTTAAACTTGTTAAGATATTTTAAATTTTTCTGAAAGAATTTCCTTTTAAATATTTTCAATAGTACATAGAAATTATACATAGTGATAGGATTCACTATGAAATTTTCATACATGCCCAAAATATATTGTTACTCATATTTAACCTCATTTATTTGTTTTTTTTTTTTCCCCCTCCTGGTACTCCCAATAGTTTTCCTGTTTGTAATTATTTCTTCATGGAAAGAAATACTGTTTGCTATCCTGCATAGTCATTGTCCCTTGGACATTGGTGCTTAAGCATCCACATATTTATATGAGACCTAGTTTTACACATGGTGGTCCAAAAGATGTAGATTTTAAAAAAAATAGAATATTCCTGAGACTGCATTAACTAGGGAAACAGACAATCCGGCCTGAGCTGGGGCACAAGTCCCTTCTGGTCCACTCAAACAACTGGGTGCCTTGCCAGCAGAGTATCTGGAAACCCTCAAGGACCCACACAGGATGCCCCACGGGATCCTAAGACTTCTGGTGAGTGGAACAAAACTTCTAGCAGGAGGCAGGTTCAAACACCAGATATCTGGGCAACTTCCCTGCAAGAAGAGAGCTTCCCTGCAGAGAATACTCTGACCACTGAAACTAAGGAGAGAGCCAGCCTCCCAGGTCTGCTGATAGAGGCTAACAGAGTCACCTGAGGAACAAGCTCTAACCATAGACAACTATAACAGCTAGCTTCAGAGATTACCAGATGACTAAAGGCAAATGTAACAATCCTACTAACAGAAATCAAGACCACTCATCATCATCAGAACCCATCACTCCCACCCCACCTAGTCCTGGGCACCCCAACACAACTGAAAATCTAGGCCCAGATTTAAAATCAATTCTCATGATGATGGTAGAGGACATCAAGAAGGACTTTCATAACTCACTTAAAGAAATACAGGAGAGCACGGCTAAAGATTTACAGGTCCTTAAAGAAAAACAGGAAAACACATCCAAACAGGTGATGGAAATGAACAAAACCATACAAGACCTGAAAATGGAAGTAGACACAATAAAGAAAACCCAAAGTGAGGCAACACTGGAGATAGAAACCCTAGGAAAGAAATCTGGAACCATAGATGCGAGCATCAGCAACAGAACACAAGAGATGGAAGAGAGAATCTCAGGTGCAGAAGATTCCATAGAGAACATCTGCACAAAAATCAAAGAAAATACAAAATGCAAAAGGATCCTAACTCAAAACATCCTGCAAATACAGGACAAAATGAGAAGACCAAACCTACGGATAATAGGAGTTGATGAGAATGAAGATTTTCAACTTAAAGAGCCAGCAAATATCTTCAACAAAGTAATAGAAGAAAACTTCCCAAACCTAAAGAAAGAGATGCCCATGATCATACAAGAAGCCTACAGAACTCCAAATAGACTGAACCAGAAAAGAAATTCCTTCCGACACATAATAATTAGAACAAGAAATGCACTAAATAAAGATAGAATATTAAAAGCAGTAAGGGAGAAAGATCAAGTAACATATAAAGGCAGGCCTATCAGAATTACACAAGACTTTTCACCAGAGACTATGAAAGCCAGAAGAGCTTGGACAGATGTTCTACAGACACTAAGAGAACACAAATTCCAGCCCAGCCAAACTCTCAAATACCATAGATGGAGAAACCAAAGTATTCCAAGACAAAACCAAATTCACACGTTACCTTTCCATGAATTCAGCCCTTCAAAGGATAATAACAGAAAAAAAAGTACAAGGAGGGAAATCACACCCTAAAAAAAGCAAGAAAGTAATCCCTCAACGAACCAAAAAGAAGACTGCCACAAGAAGAGAATGACAACTCTAACAATAAAAATAAAAGGAAGCAACAATTACTGTTCCTTAATATCTCTTAATATCAATGGACTCAATTCTGCAATAAAAAAAAAAAAACATAGACTAACAGACTGGCTACACAAACAGGACCCAACATTCTGCTGCTTACAGGAAACCCATCTCATGGAAAAAGACAGACACTACCTCAGAGTGAAAGGCTGGAAAACAATTCCAAGCAAATGGTCTGAAGAAAAAAGCTGGAGTAGCCATTCTGATATCGAATAAAATTGACTTCCAACACAAAGTTATCAAAAAAGACAAGGAGGGGCACTTCATACTCATCAAAGGTAAAATCCTCCAAGAGGAACTCTCAATTCTGAATATCTATGCCCCAAATGCAAGGGCAACCACATTCATTAAAGACACTTTAGTATAGCTCAAAGCACACATTGCACTTCACACAATCATAGTGGGAGACTTCAACACACCACTTTCATCAATGGACAGATCGTGGAAACAGAAACTAATCAGGGACACAGTGAAACTAACAGAAGTGATGAAACAAATGGACTTAACAGATATCTACGGAACATTTTATCCTAAAACAAAAGGATATACCTTCTTCTAAGCACCTCACGGGACCTTCTCCAAAATTAACTATATAATTGGTCACAAAAGAGGCCTCACCAGATACAAAAATATTGAAATTGTCCCATGCATCCTATCAGACCACAATGGACTAAGGCTGATCTTCAATAACAACATAAATAATGGAGAGCCAACATTCATGCGGAAGCTGAATAACACTCTTCTCAATGATACCTTGGTCAAGGATGGAATAAAGAAAGAAATTAAAGACCTTTTAGAGTTTAATGAAAATGAAGCCACAACATACCCAATCCTATGGGACACAATGAAAGCATTTCTAAGAGGGAAACTCATAGCTCTGAATGCCTCCAAAAAGAAACTGGAGAGAGCACACACTAGCAGCTTGACAACACATCTAAAAACTCTAGAAAAAAAGAAAGAAAATTCACCCAATAGGAGTAGACAGCAGGAAGTAATCAAACTCAGGAGTGAAGTCAACCAAGTGGAAACAAGAAGAACTATTCAAAGAATTAACCAAAGGAGGAGTTTGAGAAAATCAACAAGATAGATAAACCCTTAGCTAGACTCGCTAGAGGGCACGGGGACAATATTCTAATTAACAAAATCTGAAATGAAAAGGGAAACATAACAACACATCCTGAAGAAATCCAAAACATCTTCAGATCCTTCTACAAAAGGCTATACTCAACAAAACTGGAAAACCTGGACGAAATGAACAAATTTCTAGACAGATACCAGGTACCAAAGTTAAATCAGGATCAAGTTAACAATCTAAACAGTCCCATATCCCCTAAAGAAATAGAAGCAGTCATTAATAGTCTCCCAGCCAGAAAAAGCCCAGGACCAGATGGGTTTACTGCAGAGTTCTCCCAGACCTTCAAATATCTAATAGCAGTTCTGCACAAACTATTCCACAAAATTGAAGTAGAAGGAACTCTACCCAACTCATTCTGTGAAGCCACAATTACTCTGATACCTAAACCACAGAAAGATCAAACAAAGATAGAGAACTTCAGACCAATTTCCCTTATGAATATAGATGCAAAAATCCTCAATAAAATTCTCGCTAACAGAATCCAATAACACATTAAAGCAATCATCCATCCTGACCAAGTAGGTTTTATTCCAGGGATGCAGGGATGGTTTAATATACGGAAATCCATCAACTTAATCCATTATATAAACAAACTCAAAGACAAAAACCACATGATCATCTCCGTAGATGCGGCAAAAGCATTCGACAAGATCCAACACCCATTCATGATAAAAGACTTGGAAAGATCAGGAATTCAAGGCCCATACCTAACCATGATAAAAGCAATATACTGCAAGCCACTAGCCAACATCAAAATAAATGGTGAGAAGCTTGAAGCAATCCCACTAAAATCAGGGACTAGACAAGGCTCTCCACTCTCCCCATACCTATTCAACATTGTAATTGAAGTCCTAGCCAGAGCAATTCGACAAGAAAAGGAGATCAGAGGGATACAAATTGGAAAAGATGAAGTCAAAATATCACTTTTTGCAGATGATATGATAGTATATATAAGTTACCCTAAAAATTCCACCAGAGATCTCCTAAACCTGATAAACAGGTTCAGTGAAATAGCTGGACATAAAATTAACTCAAACAAGTCAATGGCCTTTCTCTACACCAAGAATAAACAGACTGAGAAAGAAATTAGGGAAAAAACACCCTTCTCAATAGTCACAAATAAGATAAAATATCTTGGCGTGACTCTAACTAAGGAAGTTAAAGATCTGTATGATAAAAACTTCAAGTCTCTGAAGAAAGAAATTAAAGAAGATCTCAGAAGATGGAAAGATCTCCCATGTTCATGGATTGGCAGTATTATCATTGTAAAAATGGCTATCTTGCCAAAAGCAATCTACAGATTCAATGCAATCCACATCAAAATTCCAACTCAATTCTTCAACGAATTAGAAAGGGCAATTGGCAGATTCATTTGAAATAACAAAAAACCTAGGATAGCAAAAACTCTTCTCAAGGATAAAAGAACCTCTGGTGGAATCTCCATGCTGGACCTAAAGTCCTGGGCATATATCCAGAAGATGTCCCAACAGGTAAGAAGGACACATGCTTCACTATGTTCATAGCAGCCTTATTTGTAGTAGCCAGAAACTGGAAAGAACCCAGATGACCCTCAACAGAGGAATGGATACAGAAAATCTTGTACATTTACACAATGGAGTACTACTATTAAAAAAAATGAATTTATGAAATTCCTAGCCAAATGGATGGACCTGGAAGGCATCATCCTGAGTGAAGTAACACAATCACAATGGACACACACAATATGTACTCACTGATAAGTGGATATTTGCCCAAAACTTAGGATACCCAAGATATAAGATACAATTTGCTAAACACATGAAACTCAAGAAGAATGAAGACTGAAGTGTGGACACTATGCCCCTCTTTATAATTGGGAACAAAACACCCATGGAAGGAGTTACAGAGACAAAGGTTGGAGCTGTGATGAAAGGATGAACCATCTAGAGACGGCCATATCTAGGGATCCACCCCATAATCAACTTCCAAACGCTGAACCATTGCATACACTAGCAAGATATTGCTCAAAGGACCCAGATATAGCTGTCTCTTGTGAGACTGTGCAGGGGCTTAGCAAACACAGAAGTGGATGCTCACAGTCAGCTATTGGATGGATTACAGGGCTCCCAATGGAGGAGCTAGAGAAAGTACCCAAGGAGCTAAATGGTTCTGCAACCCTATAGGTGAAACAACATTATGAACTAACCAGTACCCCAGAGCTCTTGACTCTAGCTGCATATGTATCAAATGATGGCCTAGTCGGCCATCACTGGAAAGAGAGGCCCATTGGACATGCAAACTTTATATGCCCCAGTTCAGGGAAATGCCAGGGCCAAAAAAATGCGAATGGGTGGGTAGGGAAGTGGGGTTGGAGTGTATGGGGGAATTTTGGGATAACATTGGAAATGTAATTGAGGAAAATATGTAATAAAAATATTAATAAATACATGAATAAATAAAAATAGAATATTCAAGAATGTCTTCAGAAATCTAGGAATATAACCCTTTAAACTATGATGAGACCCCTAGCCTTTGCCTTCCTTTAAAGATAAAACTAGTTATTCCCTTGCTCATACCCTTGAGCTCTCTCAATCTACCAAAAATGAAATAGTCATGAGAAAGTGCCATTAAATCTTTTGCCATATCATTTGAAGTTTATGCTCTCAATATTTTTAAATTAAGTAATCCCCCTTTTTTCATAAGCTAGACAATAGCTGGCTTTTATTAGACTACTTATTTATACCATATTACACTTATGCAATGGTGATCATTCATGTAGGTAATACTGGCTATGCACTCAATTCTCTCGGCACCTCAGTGCATATGTTGAACAAAAATTGACATTCCCCTCATGTGTCAGGTTTCTTCGTGTGGTCCCATAGTAAAATGTAGACTACGAAAACAACAGAACTTGCAAAGTCCAGTGTTGATGGGGACTTACCTCATTTTTCTTCTTCTTCTAACATATTCTTAACCTACATGTTGCTTAAAAGACTTCTTGTTCTCAAATGAATTTTTTTTAAAAATCCTAAGAACAATAAGAAGAAATTTAAAATTCCTTCATGTCAATTACTTATGCTGTTGTTTCCCTCTATTTCCTTCATCCTTACAGTACTTCTTCCTGTTACACACAAGTACCAGTAGTCCAGCTACTTCAATTAGGTATGCTGTGTTATTTCAGAGGATGAAGAGGTCAGGATGCTTCCCAGTATATATTAATTCAAATTGAAAAGAAAAATTGGAGGAAATGGAAATCAATGGGGGACAGAGGAAGGCAAGGAGGGAGAGCTATCTCAAGTGTTTATTGTTCAGTGTGATTTTTAATGTATTACAAACAAATAATTTTTAGTAACAAAAATTTATATCCCTGTTGTAAATAAAATAAAGAAAACTTCATTACAAGACATTATTTGAATTGAAGAAATTATAATATTGGTTAAAAAATAAAAGCCACCAGAGCTACTGCTAAAATGTAAAAATAAATTACATATACATAGCTAAGTAAACATATGTGTACATGTATATGCATATACATATGCATGTACACACAAATAATATATGCATATGTATACTTAAATATATGTAATACATACACACACAGACACACACACATATCTATCTATCTATATATATATATATATATATATATATATAGAGAGAGAGAGAGAGAGAGAGAGAGAGAGAGAATTTTTCACCTTTCCTCTCTATTTTCCTTCCTCTGTTCTCTGTTTAGTCCCCACTTTTTCTTTTTTCCCTTTTCAATTTAAACTAGTACATGCCTGGTAATATTGAGTCTATCTGGAATAGCACAAACACACACACACACACACACACACAAATTTGTGTGTATGTATCTGATTTTCATTTTGTAGTCCAGAAATTTATAATATTTCATAAATGTGTGTTTACTTTGGAAATCAATAAAGACAAAGTGAAAACAATAATTAAATGTTGCTCTACTTCACCCATGACATCAGGGAATGGATTCTACCTCATTTGGTCCTGACAATTCTTTCACAGAATAATGTGAATTTTGGACTTTTATTCATTGCATTTCAGACTTGCTGTGTATGTGATCAGTAGAATGTGGTGCTAGGAACTTTAAATATGGTGTCTATTCAATCATTCCTATAATTCCTATAATTCCAATATTCTATGCTAGAGTACTGACACTATCTAAAAGCATCAGAACCAGGCATGGGTCTTTGAACTGTTCCTGCTGGAACATTATTGTGATGAATGTTCCAGCAGGCATGTTGCCTGAGTAAGACTATAATCAGGCCCTCTGTTTTCCCCACCATTCCCTGATTTTTCAGCTTCTTAGTTCATTCTAATTTATCTTATTTTAAGAATTATTCATAAGTATTTTTTCCTCAATTGCATCACAGATATCTGATCATCCTAAATGGCTGATAAGGTTCCTCAATGGCCAACTACTGACAGATGATATCTGACTCTACTGACCTCCTTAAAGTAACTCTGTGAGTTTGATGAGGTCAAAACTGCCCTTCTCCATAAAAGATGTGTAATAACTTCCTTAATATAACATAGTAATATCCGTTGCTCTATTCACAATTTTTGTTTTCCTTTCTCTACTTTCATCAATTTATTTGTAGTAAACCTCTTCAGTGTAGTCTGCTTTATCACAATTTATTTACTATCACAAATGCTACTTAATAACACATTATATATTACTTACTCTCATAAGTATATGAATATGTTTATTTACATGTGCTCAAAACTTCCTGTTTATATAACTATATCATAGATATATACTGATGTAGACAAATAAATAGATACAGCACATAATATCATGAGGGAAACAAGTTGAAATATCAAAGTAAAATTATGAAATCATGCCATAAGTTCATTATCTCAATATTTTAATTCACCTAAACATATATATGTATATATATATACATATTTGTGTATACATATATGTGCATATGCTAAACATGTGTACATGTAAATACAAATTATTTCTGTAAAACTAAATAGAAATGGAATACATAATAAAACTATTTGCTGAAGTACTACTGATTGTCACATATATTTGTCCATTTAAACACTGTGTTAGATTGCAAAGTTTTCCTAACATATAGGATATTACAATGAGCATTATATAGTCATAAGGTAAATATCCAACTGTCAAATATTTTAAAATTAATAAATAATATTTTAATTATTTAGCAGCATTTTATAATTGACCAGTAATATTAAACAAGTAATAGATGATAAAACTGTTTCTCAGATTCTTGTAAAATTTTGCTTATATTAATCAATGAAAATTTTATGTCTTTGTTTTGTAATAAGTACTTTCTATTGTTATGGATTTGGAAGAGTATAAAGAGCTTTCTTGAAAACATGCAGACGTGCATGCAAGCACACACACACACAAACACACACACTCACTCAAACACTTTATTGATCATTTGGGTTTTTTTTCTTCTTGTATATTTGGCCTACAAAACTTAAAGGCTAATTTATTTTGGTTCCTCTTTCTCTGAACTTGCGTGAGAAGATAGCAATAAGAAAAAATCTGTCTCAATTTCAACTCTGAACCACCTATGGCTGGTGTACTCTGATTACTTTACTATCTTTTCTGCAATAGAGTTTTTCCTCTCTTGGGATACTCACAACTTTTCTGTTCTCAAATCTCTAAGAGCACTCAGTTTTCAAAGTTTCCCTCAAGGTCACCTGTGTCACAGTGTTAACACCCTACATTCCCTGAAAGTCACTGCTCTTGATCAAGCTGAATTTGCTTTCTTATGAAGAAACACTTTGCCCACATGACTTACACCTCAGTTTTCTTTACCGTTTATAACCAATATATGTACTCATACTCTTAGTACACCCCCCCAAAAAAAAAATTTAACCTCAACCTTTTTGTCAGTTTGTGCTTGGGATATGGAGACAAACACACATTTGTAACAGCAGCTAATGGTAAATCACAACTCAGCACATACACTTTGCCTAAGAACTCCACATTGGAAAGAGACACATCTTTACCTACACATGATTTAGATTGTGAAATCTATAAAAATAAAACCTATTTTGAGAGCAATTAATTTAAGTGTCTGTAATAAATTGAAAGAATATGGTTCTGGATCATAGTTTGTTTTTTTTTTTTTCTGAGAAGTTATCACATACTTATCAATTATCATGTCTTGAAATTAGACAAGTTGTATAAGTTAAAATTATTTTAAAATGAATCACTAAGATGAGTAAAAATAAATTTTAAGGTTAAGTAATTCTGTTTCAATGGAAAATTATGAGCTAATGATTTAAAACATTTGACAAGAATTTCACAAATATAAAGCTACAATTCCAACAGTTATATGTCTCTTGATGTGTGTATTCTGACAATTCTGTAAGACTATGTGCACTGACTTGTCCAATGTAAACAATAAGAAAAAGTGAATTCTTAGGAGTGACCATATTTCTTCTTCTTAAACCTAAAAAGCTTTCTGATCACACACACTCACATGTATATGTTTATGTGTATGTATATATATATATGTATATATATATATATATATATATATATACACACATATGTGAGTGTGTGTAATATATATAGTTATAGTTATCTCAACACTATTTTATTTTATAAAAAGGAATGTTACTTGGCATACACAAAGGTTTACATCATGTTTCTCATTAACTCAAATTGTGTACTGGAAAAAGAAAGAAAGAAAGAAAGAAAGAAAGAAAGAAAGAAAGAAAGAAAGAAAGAAAGAAAGAAAGAAGGAAGGAAGGAAGGAAGGAAGGAAGGATAGAAGGAAGGAAGGAAGGAAGGAAGGAAGGAAGGAAGGGGAAGGAAGGGGAAGGAAGGGGAAGGAAGGGGAAGGAAGGGGAAGGGAAAGGGGAAGGGGTAGGGGAAGGGGAAGGGGAAGGGGAAGGGGAAGGGGAAGGGGAAGGGGTAGGGGAAGGGGAAGGGGAAGGGGAAGGGGAAGGGGAAGGGGAAGGGGAAGGGGAAGGGGAAGGGGAAGGGGAAGGGGAAGGGGAAGGGAATGGAAGGAAGGAAGAGAGAAATGAATGGAAGAGAGAAGAGAGGAGGATAGGACACAGCAAAGTTATTCCAGGCAGCATTTTGACATGTCATAGACTTGGCATAGTTGCTAGGCTTGTGAGAAGTGTTGACTTGTATGCTACATGGTCTGAAGTAAAGGGAATGCATATTGCTCATACAAATAGTCAAGGACACAGAATTCAGGGAAGCCTTCATCTTACTAGCAGTAGTAAACAGCTTTATGTCACTGTTGCCTTTGTTTTGGACTAGATCTCCTTGTCACTGCAAGAAATTATTTTCAAAGATAAAAAACCAGCAGAAAAAAAAAGAAAAAAAAAACAGCAGAGATTTTTTTAAAGTTAGTTTTCAAATCTAATTTATACTTCTGATTGATCTCATATTTATGGGCAAGTATTTTTACAAATATTGCACATATGAAAAGGTTATATAAAAATGACCTTGCATGTGTCTCTAAATATGTAAGAACACTGGAGTTTTGTTTAAATATTGAACTTGGAAAGAGGGAAAACTAAGACAAAATCAATTTTTGTATTACCTTGCACAGAAACCATTAAATAGTGTTGACAATAACTTTAGAGTCTAGAGTCCACAATAACATTTGAACATTTTTCTGTCAAAATTTCTTCCCTCTATGTTTGTTTCCCATGTTTTGGTAAGCTTGTCTCCAAGGCAATGTTTAAAATGCCAAGTATTTCTTAAACATAGAGAAAAATGAGGTGTCGAATGAAGAAAGATTCTTAGTGTTCTATGATCCTGATACTTTAGAGATGATGCAAGAGTAGGCTAGACCACAAAACTAGTAAAATGAGATATACAACAGTAAAAACCAAGAAAGGAGCTCAGGGATAGAAAAGTTCCCATGTCAGCCTGAAATCACATGAGGAACATTAAGGTTCTTCAGGTCTCAGTCAGAAAACCACTTCTTTGTCTCTTCCCCTTCTCCATCCTATAAGGAATATTTATTCAATAAATACAATCTATAAGATATAGCTTGCATATTATATAAATAAATGCTCTATATTTCATATTATAGGTTACAAATGTATGAGGAAAGGCAAAATGGAACTTTGTAATATGTCCATGCATACTATTATAAAACATTTTTGTGTGTGTGTTGAAGTGGATGAATATAATAAAAATACTTTAAAAGCATACTGTTTGCAGTATTGGACTGTGATTATATTGTAGCCTTTGCTTTCCACAAGTTTTTGTTGGAGTTCATTAATCTGGCAAAAGAGATCTGTAGTTGTAACTAAACCTGGAGAGGGCCATTAGAAAGTTACAGACTCTGGGCCTCACTGAGAAACAGTATGTTTCCTGCTGTTTAGTGCTGATTCAATGTGATAATCTAATGCTGTGTTATCAAAGTGCTCTGTTCCAGAAGAAGCTAGTTCCTCATTAACATCCTGGGAAGTAATGTTGATACAGTAAATTCACGGTAAAAACAAATGAAAACAAAATAAAACAACAACAACAACAACAACATGATCCTATTTTCAAACAGATAACTAGTCATTTGATCTATGTGTGGGAGTTGAAGAACAAGATGAAGAGTTGAGAGGATGAGTAAGACAATGATGAATCAAACATCAAACATAGAGCTTGGAAGTTCAAATATTTAAATACATTTAGGATGTGTGTGTTTGTTAAATGGACCAGTTTCAATAAAACATAGTTTCCCATGTTTGTTTTCAAATGAATTAGTTCTAAGAAATCAATCAGATTCATACATGGGGACTAAACCAATGATGATTCAATGTGAGGGACATTATGGAAGACAAGCTACCTATGTGGCTGCCACTCATACACTAAATGACAGTAATGACCTGTCCCAAAATCTCTTTCTATATAGGCTTTGTGTTCAACCTATGAAGGGATGTGCCTCCACAGTCCCAATCTCATGTTAATTAGTTAGAAAGATTTCTGGAGAAGGTTTTGTACTTAGTTTGTATATGACAGTTGAAGAAGCTGTTTTGTGATGGCCCAAACCCTGGTAGGAATATGCTACATAAGGTCATCATCAAGGATTTAAGTCTGCAGCCAAAGCAGCCTTGAAGTCCTCAGTTCTCTTTATGCCTGAGATGCCACAGGAAGGGACTGCCCACTATGGAGGAGAGTTTTCCCCCTGCCTCACAATACTGTCACAGCCTCATCGGGAGGCATATTGCTTCTGTGATTCCAGAGGCAAAATGTTTGACAACTGATATTACTCATCACAATAATAAAAACCCCAATTATCAAATGTAATATGGAAGTCTGACTTCAAAGGAAGAAAGCTATGTGTTTAAGCTTTTGATGATGGATACACTGATCTAGTACTTGGTGTTTGCACCTTTCCATTACTCCTTATTGCTTAAATTATAACTATGACATTATGGAAGGTAAATTCGAGTTAACTTATTCTGTTAATTTAGGAACACATACTTTTTGTGAAGCTAATTGAAAAATTACTTTTAAATAATAGACAATTATGTTAAACCTCATTGTGTTAATGTGTAATTGAGGAAGTGAATAACAAAAGACATTAACTTTGTTTTAGAAAATTGAGGTAAGTTAAATATTTGATAATATGAATATATTACCACTTTTTAATACATTATTTTTCTATTCTATTTTGAGAACCTGTTTAAGAAGTCGGTGACATCTTACACTATGCAAGGTTATCTAATCCAAGTTAAGATCTCAAATGGTATTTCTTTACATTTTTCTCTATCAATTTAATTTGCTTTAATAAACATTTTAATCTAAACTTCAACACACTATTTCTATTTATGATTCCAAAGAGCCTTGACTATCTTAGAATTTATTGTGATTATTTAGTAGCAATGTATTTTAATGCTTAATTTCCAGAATAAACCTCTTGGCAACTCTCTGAATTAGATATCAGTATTGATTAGAATGTTTATACATTGGTAGCCTCAGGCATTAAGAGTACGAAGGCTAAAGAGCCATCCTTCACATGACATGAATGAAGATCTATTACAATTGGTTATTGATCAAATTAACTCATAATAAAGACAGTTGTCTTTCACCTGCTCAAACAAGGAGCACATTGCATCCTTAGTTGACCTGTGCCCCTTGCACAATGCATAAAAATATCTTTATAGTACTAAAAATTTAATTGCAAGATTCATAATGCAGAATGACACACCAAGATATAGATCTGACAAGATTTATCCGTGGAGATGCTGAAATAATCTTCTGTTCCTGCCCTGTGCCTCCTGATGCTGTTTCCGAAGACTTGCTTCCCAAACAGCTTCAGAAATGGCATCTGATTCCCAATGAACTTGGTTAATCCAATCTTTCAGATGGATTCAGTCAGAACTTCAGTCAAGCCCTGAACTTTTGAAGCAGACACTAGATCGCAAATTCTAAAGCTAGGTTTCTTAAGTCTAACCAAAATTTCCAATTTTTCTACCCCTCCCCACACCTTAAAAAATTTAGCAGGAAAGAATCATAGAGAGTTATTATCCCTATTACTTGATTTTGGGTTTCTTATGACAGTTATTTTATAAATTTTAAATAGATAGTCATTTTAAGGAATAACTTGGAATGGTCATAATTTTGGACAGGGAAGAAACTAAATAACAGAGCTTAGACTTGGGGATTTCTGTCTTTCTTTTCCTCTTCTCAATCTTTGATCTTAGGTAATTGGAAAGGGGTTGAAAGAAAAAAGAGGGATAGAGTAATATTATAAGAAATCAGATATATGGGAATGGATTACTAAATTTAATCTTCAACAAAATATTTTGTAGCCAAAATCTTACAATGGTAAAAATATTTACATTTTAAAGCAGAATTGAAGTTATATATTCTTACATTGGTACAGAATTTGTATATCGGTGCAGGTTTAAGGTTTGCATTGGTATACATTTTTGTATATTGATACAAAATATAAAATTAATACTGTTACTCTTATACAGGCACTGTGCCTATGTAACTCATTTAAGAATACGACGTTTAGAACAAGTCCTTCTAATAGCTGCTATTACAAACTGTCTAGGATAATTAAATCATGCAAGTTAAGGGCCAGTTAGTAAACTCATGGTTATATTAGATTCTGAATTATTTATAATAAAGTGTTTTCAATATTATTCAAATATAAATAGCTAAATTAGTCAAGGTTTAACCATTTAGATGTACTATACTTAGACAGCTTTCAAAGGCATCAGAGTTCCACAGAATATGGCATTTAAATCATTTCATTATTAATATATCTTTTGGCTACAAGACATGTCTTCTCCTGACAGTACCCTGTTTACACTTCAAAGACGATATTGAGCATTACTACCTCCATATGGAGTTGCTCAAGTTGTGGCAAGGTAGCCACTAGGCAAGAATTGCCCTAATTCAAGCAGGGCGTGGTGGTGCACGCCTTTAATCCCAGCACTTGGGAGACAGAGGAAGGTGGATTTCTGAGTTCGAGACCAGCCTGGTCTACAAAGTGATTTCCAGGACAGCCAGAGAAACCCTGTCTCAAAAAAACAAAAATCAAAACAAAACAAAATAAAACATAACAAAAAACAAACAAACAAACAAACAAATGAATAAGAATTGCCCTAATTCATCTGCAAACAAAAAAAAAATAGTATACAGGAAATGACATATGATGCAGAATAGTCTACAACTTAGCTCTGCCAAGATGGCGTAAGCTAGTCTTTCATAATTCCTGATTCACTTAAGGTCTGCCAGAGAGTTCTGGTCCAGAAAGCTAAAGACATATTTTCCAATGCTATGAGGAATAAGGAACTGTCTAGGCAGTCAACTCTCTCAACTAATTGTTTAAGTTTGGAAGCAATGTTTTTGTGCTTCCTATATATTTGAGTAATATTTGATTCATTATTGAATTTCTGAAGGTGTTGAAGACTAGTTATAATCTGGTAATAAAACTTAAGTTGTTTAGCATTAAGCAAGATGATCTAGATTTAAAAGGTTGGTTTTCAGATGGTGATGAAATTAAAATAAAAACATATTTCTGGTATAGAATTGTAAATTCTTTAAGTTAGAATACATGACAGAGTAATTTATCAAAATTCCCAAATTTAAATAGGGAATGTACTTTATTTGAATGTATCATTCCTTATAGTTTGAATAACTGTTATAACTATGTTCAATGTATATTTGAGAGAAAAATGTCTCTTTAATAGGAAGAAAGGAGAAATTAAGCTGCTTGCATGCTAATTAGGTAACCCAAAATGTGTTTGCAGTGTCTCACAGATAAAACTGTGTTTGAGACCAGTTGGGTTTGATTTGTAAATAATGTATCCAGTGGCAGAGACAGAGGTGGGACATTTAGGATTCCTGGACAAGAGATTGAGGATGAGTAGGAAGATGATTCATGGGAGAAGGTGAAAAAGAAGGAAGACACCATGCCTAAAAAAAGTGAGGGACAGAGAGCATAGCTACCATGTATGAGGGGGAAAGCGACCTCAATAGGGACACCTGAATGCACCTGAGGGCAGCAAAGATGGAATATAGGTTTTAAAATGTAATAAGTAGGGAATATCAGAGGGGAGTTGATTAGCCCAGAGATTGAGCTTTTTAAGGCATATCAAAATATAAAGGCTGTATATAGGTGTGTCTCATTCAGGGATAAAAAGCATTGGAGAGGTTAGTGTGAACATGCTGCCCTGCAAGGATTGGATTGCGTACTGTTATATGGGAACTGCTACAATATGGATATTTTTACTTAAAAGGGCATCTCATACTGTATTAAAATATTTTTGAGAAATATAACAAAGATGATATTGGAATTGTAAAGCTAAATCCAAATGTTAGTAAAATTAGCATCTTTAAAGCATTAAAAGCTGTCCAAATATTGTGGTTCTTATTTTGTTTTTGCTTTGCTATGAAAAATAGAACTGCATACATAGTTGAAATGAAGTGATATGTATGCTTCTTATTTATACCTTACATTGTATTTTTCTATAGAAAATACAATATTGTTGTTTCAATTTTTGACAATCAAAAATATAAAAAAGTCTGACTTTTATAGAGGTAAAATATATAATGCAGATGTTTGGCATCACAAAATTCAAAATCAATCAATCAATCAATAAGAGTGCACCCAGTTAAGCCACTATTTCAAAAGAATTTCTGAGTATGGTCTAAGGCAGTTATGACAAAATCATTCACAAACATGTTCTTCCCTTTGATAGAGCTCTTTTCTACTCTATTCAAATCTTAGCTTGATCAGTAGATATAACATTTGAATTATAAAACAGTTATTTTCAATTTTTCTAAAACTAAATGTTTCAATGTAATAATTTTGATAGTTGCTAGCCACTAGAGATTTTGATCTCTGGCTCATGTTGATATCTTTCCTATAGTTTTCATGCTGTACTATGTGTCACTGGAGAAAGAAGAAGAAGAAGAAGAAGAAGAAGAAGAAGAAGAAGAAGAAGAAGAAGAAGAAGAAGAAGAAGAAGAAGAAGAAGAAGAAGAAAAAGAAGAAGAAGAAGCAATCAATCACCATAGGCATAATTGTATATTCTCTTCACTAATCTTTTATACTGTAAGATGTATGTGCCATATTGTATATTAGAAATCATTGTATATCAATCAAACTGAACTGATAGCCCTTCAGTACTGGTAAAGTATTTTAAATTGTTCACATAGGAAGGCCTTCTGTTGAAATTTGAAACATCTGGTCTCTAATCATTCTTGTGCTTACCTGAGTACATTATTTAAACTCATAATTAGTGACTGTGTGATCTGAAACTTATGAAGTTATGCATATCTACTGATCTCACTTTTGAAAATTGAAATAAATCTTCCTTAGAAGAAAATAAAACCAATAATCTTTATCAAAAAATGAACGTGGTGAATAGAAGTGCTACCTTTTGCTACTCATAAAATAAGCTCATTAAACTATAAAATAAAATTTTAATTTTTATCATGTCATTAGAAATAGCATAATGTTTCTAATTTCTAATTGAAATTATCTTTAATTTATATGGATATGAAAATTCTGAATGTTGTTATATAAATCTGAAATAAAATAACATTTTCAGACATTGCTTTCTTTGCTACCTGTTTTATCTGTCTTAACCTGTTCTCCTTGACATCTTTGAAATAATTAGAAACAGAAGATTATTAAAGAAAAATAATAATACATTTCTGCTACTTTCCTAAATATCTGATGCACTGCTTTAAGACTTATAAAAGATTAAGCAGTATAACTACACTGTATACCTACGACTGAAAATTAACAGTAGACTTGCAGAATACAATGAAGAATATAATTTTTTTCCAGTTTTTGTCATACTACTAAAAGGATATTAACACAGTCTTGGTTGTTAATAAAGATTTTCTGCTTTTACATGTATATAGTTAGTTTATGTCAAATTCAATATATAAATAGATATAGATACACAGGTATGTTTCAATATCTATTTATATATTAGTACATATTAATATATTGTGAGTATGTGTAGTCTGACAACATGATAGTGATAAAACATTAGAATAAAACAAATCCAAATAGTTTTGAAGATAATACGAAATTGTAGTGTTATGTCATGTATTTGTAAACACAATCTAGTTACAGATGTTTATAAAACTTTATCTTTATTGTCCATTACTGAATGTTTCCATGTGATAAATACGTTAGTTAGAAAAACATTTACATTTCTTACATTTATAATTTCTGATCCTCTTTTAAAAGTAAAACTTTTTACATGAGAGCAAATGAAAGAATATGCTGTAAGTATAAATACAAGAACCTACAGCATTCTGTATTTCTATTAATCAGTTACATAGTTTTCTTATCAGCAATATTATCTAATATTTAAAGTCGAGTCATGTAACAAAAAGGTGGAAATAGAGTATGAATATATTATTATTATTTATTTTTCAAAGAAAATGGAATTAAAATATTAAGTCACAATGCAACTTCATCTCAGAAGCCAAGTTTCTTGTTTCACTGGCCTTAACTGTAGGAGCTGTTTAATCAGGTTGTGACACTGAATGACCATGATCACCATACTGAAGACTATTAAAATAATGTAATAAAATTACACAGTTGCATGCCATTCTATTGCATATAATGTTTGTTTTATAAGTGATAATATCACTCCCTTAAGAGAAAGAGAAAAAAAATTCCTTGATTTATTTACACAAGAGAATGGAGTATACAGAAGTTCTCTATTGATTTCAATACAAACAAAACAATGTAAAAAGAAATCTCCCTTTCAAACTTACTATTTTAAATTGATATATCACACAAGGTTTTATTCAAAATATCATAAAGATTGTCATGGCTCTAATTATACTTTCATTACTCATTAACAAATTCCGTTAGATCAATGTGTTTTCAGAGACAACGTTTATTATAATATAACAAGTTCTCTTACAAATTCTTGGATTTAATTACTCAGAAAAATGAGTTTACAGTCATGCTATTAGTGACTGTATCAAAAGAATTACCAAGGCAAATGCACACAATATAAGCCTCCATTGTAATATTTTGCTTCAGAAAACATTCCCGAGGGAATAGTCATGAAAAATGTCTGTGAATTCTATTTATTCATAATGAAGCATATCAGTATTAAAAAGATTACACCACTAGTTAAGTTCGTGAATTCTGCCATGTGAATTTATGCAGAAACTCTGCATAAAATATGTGTCTTAGGAAATAACTCACTCACAAATATATTATAATTTGTCTTGAATATGCACACTATATTTCTACCATAATATTTCTGAATTTAGCGAGGATGAGTACAAATATTGTTGCTGGTAATGCTGAGACTTTCAGTTACAGTGCATAAATTCAGCATTTTGGAGAGTATTGAAAAGTGGTCTACAATTTTCTAGCTGATATAGCTCATTATCAATCTTTAATATACCATCAAAACTGTCAATCAGTATCATCAAGTCCTAGGTACTCCCTTTTATTATTGCATTGGAGTAATCATATTCACAGAAATTATTTATTGCATATAGAAAATTAAGAATATAATATAATGTTCATGCCAACAAATTATAGATATTGAGAATTAGGTGTCTGCATATTATTATAATTTATCTTCTGGAGAATCCTTGTATTCTGTGGGTATAAATGTTCATTATAAAAATCGGGAGGCTTCTGCCTCAGGTTCTGAGGGAGCCACCTTTGTTCCGGGACTCCGCAGCAGGCAGTCTGCAGGTGAGAGTGTGGACTACAGAGGCTAGCAGCTTCTGGGACAGGCGAGAGCCACAGAGCTCCTGAGGCAGTGCCATTTTCAGCTCAAGACAACCGGCCACATTCCTGGCCAGAGGACAGGTGTCCACCCAGCCTGGGAGGCCTTTGCCTCAGGATCCACGGTAGCCATCTTGGTTTCAGAAAACCACGGAAAGTAGTCTACACAGGGGAGAGTGAGGTCTACTGAAACAACGGCTTCTGTGACAGGCCAAAGCAACACAGCATCTCGGAAATATCCTGTTTGGACCTTCATCTTCGGCCAGGAGGAGTCCAAAAGCCAGATAACTATGCACGTTCCTGAAAGAGGAGAGCTTGCCTGAAGAGACTGCTCTGACCACTGAAACTCAGAGGAGAGAGATAATCTCCAATGTCTGCTGATAGAGGGTAACAAAATCACCAGTGGAACAATCTCTAAACAGAGACAACTATAACAACTAATGCCAGAGATTACCAGATGGTGAAATGTAAACCTAAGAATCTTACTAACAGAAACCAGGACCACTCACCATCATCAGAACCCAGCACTCCCACTTCACCCAGTCCAGCACACCCCAACACACCCGAAAAGCTAGACCAGGATTTAAAAGCATATTTCATGATGATGGTAGAGGACATCAAGAAGGACTTTAATAACTCACTAAAAGAAGTACAGAACACTGCTAAAGAGTTACAAGTCCTTAAAGAAAAGCAGGAAAACACAACCAAACAGGTAGAAGACCTTCTAGAAAAAGAAGAAAACACATCCAAACAGGTGATGGAAATGAACAAAACCATAATAGACCTAAAAAGGGAAGTAGACACAATAAAGAAAACTCAAAGTGAGGCAACACTGGAGATAGAAACCCTGGGAAATAAATCTGGAACCATAGACACAAGCATCAGCAACAGGATACAAGAGATGGAAGAGAGAATCTCAGGTGCAGAAGATTCCATAGAGAATATCGGCACAACAATCAAAGAAAATGGAAAAGGCAAAACGATCCTAACTCAAAACATCCAGGAAATCCAGGACACAATGAGAAGACCAAACCTACGGATAATAGGAGTGGATGAGAATGAAGATTTTCAACTCAAAGGACCAGAAAATATCTTCAACAAAATTATAGAAGAAAACTTCCCAAATCTAAAGAGATGCCCATGAACATAAAAGAAGCCTACAGAACCCCAAATAGACTGGACTAGAAAAGAAATTCCTCCCGACACACAATAATCAGAACAACAAATGCACCAAATAAAGATAGAATACTAAAAGCAGTAAGGGAAAAAGGTCAAATAACATATAAAGGCAAGCCTATCAGAATTACACCAGATTTTTCACCAGAGACTATGAAAGCCAGAAGAGCCAGGACAGATGTTATACTGACACTAAGAGAACACAAATTCCAGCCCAGGCTACTATACCCAGCCAAACTCTCAATTACCATAGATGGAGAAACCAAATTATTCCACAACAAAAACAAATTCTCACATTATCTTTCCACGAATCCAGCCCTTCAAAGGATAATAACAGAAAAAAACCAGTACAAGGACAGAAACCACGCCCTAGAAAAAGCAAGAAGATAATCCTTCAAAAAACCTAAAAGAAGACAGCCACAAGAAAAGAATGCCAACTTTAACAACAAAAATAATGGGAAGAAACAATTACTTTTCCTTAATATCTCTGAATATCAATGGACTCAACTCCTCAATAAAAAGATATAGACTAACAAACTGGCTACACTAACAAGACCCAACATTTTCCTGCCTACAGGAAACTAATCTCAGGGAAAAAGAGAGACACTACCTCAGAGTAAAAGGATGGAAAACAATTTTCTAAGCAAATGGTGTCTAGAAATAAACTGGAGTAACCATTCTAATATCTAACAAAATCGACTTCCAACCCAAATATAATCAAAAAAGACAATGAGGGACAATGCATACTCATCAAAGGTAAAATCTCCCATGAGGAACTCTCAGTTCTGAATATCTATGCTCCAAATACAAGGGCAGCCACATTCATTAAAGAAACTTTAGTAAAGCTCAAAGCACACATTGCACCTCACACAATAATAGTGGGAGACTTCAACACACCACTTTCACCAATGGACAGATCATGGAAAGAGAAACTAAACAGGGACACAGTGAAACTAATAGAAGTGATGAAACAAATGGACTTAACAGATATCTACAGAACAATTTATCCTAAAACAAAAGGATATACCTTCTTCTCAGCACCTCATGGTACCTTCTCCAAAATTGACCACATAATTGGTCACAAAACAAGCCTCAACATATACAAAAATATTGAAATTTTCCCATGCATCCTATCAGATCACCATGGACTAAGAGTGATCTTCAATAACAAAATAAATAATAGAAATCCAACATTCACGTGGAAACTGAACAACACTCTACTCAATGATACCTCGGTCAAGGAAGGAATAAAGAAAGAAATTAAGGAATTTTTGGAGTTTAATGAAAATGAAGCCACAACATACCCAAACTTATGGGACACAAATAAAGCATTTCTACAAGGAAAATTCATAGCTCTGAGTGCCTCCAAAAAGAAACTAGAGAGAGCACACATTAGCAGCATGACAACACACCTAAAAGCTCTAGAACAAAACAAGCAAATTCACCCAAGAGGAGTAGAAGGCAGGAAATAATCAAACTCAGGGGTGAAATCAACCAAGTGGAAACAAGAAGAACTATTCTAAGAATCAACCCAACGAGGAGCTTGTTCTTTGAGATTTTGGTAATTTGGATGCTTTCCCTGTGTCCTCCTAATTAACAAAATCAGAAATGAAAAGGGAAACATAACAACAGATCCTGAAGAAATCCATAACACCATCAGATCCTTCTACAAAAGGCTATACTCGACAAAACTGGAAAACCTGGATGAAAGTTTCTAGATAGATACCAGGTACCAAAGTTAAATCAAGATCTTGTTAATAATCTAAACAGTCCTATATCCCCTAAAGAAATAGAAGCAGTCATTAATAGTCTCCCAACCAAAAAACGCACAGGACCAGATGGGTTTAGTGCAGAGTTCTATAAGACCATCAAAGAAAATCTAATCCAGGTTCTTCACAAAATATTCCACAAAATAGAAATAGAAGGTACTCTACCCAACTCATTCTATGAAGCCACAATTACTCTGATACCTAAACCACAAAAAGACCCAACAAAGATAGAGAACTTCAGAATAATTTCCCTTATGAATATCGATGCAAAAATCCTCAATAAAGTTCTTGCTAACCGAATCCAAGAACACATCAAAACAATCATCCATCCTGACCAAGTAGGTTTCATCCCAGGGATGCAGGGATGGTTCAATATATGGAAATCCATCAACGTAATCCAGTATATAAACAAACTCAAAGACAAAAACCACATGATCATCTCGTTAGATGCAGAAAAAGCATTCGACAAAATCCAACACCCATTCATGATAAAAGTCTCAGAAAGATAAGGAATTCAAGGCCCATACCTAAACATGATAAAAGCAATCTACAGCAAACCAGTAGCCAACATCAAAGTAAATGGTGAGAAGCTTGAAGCAATCCCACTAAAATCAGGGACTAGACAAGGCTGTCCACTCTCTCTCTACCTATTCAACATTGTACTTGAAGTCCTAGCCAGAGCAATTAGACAACAAAAAAGATCAAGGGAATACAAATTGGAAAGGAAGAAGTCAAAATATCACTTTTTGCAGATGATATGATAGTATATATAAGTGACCCTAAAAATTCCACCAGGGAACTCCTAAGCCTGATAAACAGCTTCAATCAAGTAGCTGGTTATAAAATTAACTCAAACAAGTCAATGGCCTTTCTCTACACAAAGGATAAACAGGCTGAGAAAGAAATTAGGGAAACAACACCCTTCTGAATAGTCACAAATAATATAAAATACCTTGGTGTGACTCTAACTAAGGAAGTGAAAGATTTGTATGATAAGAACTTCAAGTCTCTGAAGAAAGAAATTAAAGAAGATCTCAGAAGATGGGAAGATCTCCCATGCTCATGGATTGGGAGGATCCATATAGTAAAAATGGCTATCTTGCCAAAAGCAATCTACAGATTCAATGCAATCCCCATAAAAATTACAACTCAATTCTTCAACGAATTAGAAAGGGCAATCGGCAGATTCATCTGGAATAACAAAAAACATAGGATAGCAAAAATTCTTCTAAAGGATAAAAGAACCTCTGGTGGAATCACCATGCCTGACCTAAATCTGTACTACAGAGCAATTGTGATAAAAACTGCATTGTACTAGTATAGTGACAGATAAGTAGACCAATGGAACAGAATTGAAGACCCAGATATGAACCCACACACCTATGGTCACTTGATCTTTGTCAAGGGATCTAAAACCTCCCGTGGAAGAAAGACAGCATTTTCAACAAATGGTGCTGGCACAACTGGCTGTTATCATGTAGAAGAATGAGAATTGATCCATTCCTATCTCCTTGTACTAAGGTCAAATCTCAGTAGATTAAGGAACTCCACATAAAACCGGACACACTGAAACTTATAGAGAAGAAAGTAGGGAAAAGCCTCAAAGATATGGGTACAGGGAAAAAATTCTTGAATAGAACAGCAATGGCTTGTGCTTTAAGATCTAGAATCTATAAATGGGACCTCATAAAATTGCAAAGCTTCTGCAAGGTAAAAGACACAGTCAATAAGACAAAAAGACCACCAACAGATTGGGAAAGGATCTTTACCTATCCCAAATCAGATAGGGGGCTAATATCCAATATATATAAAGAACTCAAGAAGGTGGGCTCCAGAAAATCGAATAACCCCATTAAAAAATGGGGCGCAGAGCTGAACAATGAATTCTCACTTCACGAATACCGAATGGCAGAGAAGCACCTGAAAAATGTTCAACATCCTTAATCATCAGAGAAATGCAAATCAAAACAACCCTGAGATTCCACCTCACACCAGTCAGAATGGCTAAGTTCAAAAATTCAGGTGACAGCAGATGCTGGCGAGGATGTGGAGAAAGAGGAACACTCCTCCATTTTTTGTGGGACTGCAAGCTTGTACAACCACTCTGGAAATCAGTTTGGTGGTTCCTCAGAAAATTGGACATAGTACTACTGGAGAATCCCACAATACCTCTCCTGGGCATATATCCAGAAGATGTCCCAACCGGTAAGAAGGACACATGCTCCAGTATGTTCATAACAACCTTATTTATAATAGCCAGAAGCTGGAAAGAACCCAGATGCCCCTCAACAGAGGAATGAATACAGAAAATGTGGTACATTTACACAATGGAGTACTCAGCTATTGAAAAGAATGAATTTATGAAATTCTTAGGCAAATGGATGGACCTGGAGGGCATCATCCTGAGTGAGGTAACCCAATCACAAAGGAACTCACACAATATGTACTCACTGATAAGTGGATATTAGCCCAGACTTAGGATATCCAAGATATAAGATACAATTTGCTAAACGCATGAAACTCAAGAACTAAGACCAAAGTGTGGACACTTTACCCCTTCCTAGAAATGGGAACAAAACACCCATGGGAGGAGTTACAGAGCTGTGACGAAAGGATGGACCACTAATGATTGCCATATCCAGGGATCCATCCCATAATCAGCTTCCAAATGCTGACACATTTGCATACACTAGCAAGATTTTGCTGAAAGGACCCAGATATAGCTGTCTCTCATGAGATTATGCTGGGGCCTAGCAAATTCAGAAGTGGATACTCACAGTCAGCTATTGGATGGGTCACACGGCCCCCAATGGAGGAGAAAGTACCCAATGAGCTAAAGGGAACTGCAACCCTATATGTGGAACAACAATATGAACTAACCAGTACCCCGGAGCTCTTGTCTCTAGTTGCATATGTATCAAAAGATGGCCTAGTCAGCCATCTGGAAATAGAGGCCCTTTGGATTTGCAAACTTTATATGCCCCAGTACAGGGGAACGCCAGCTCCATAAAGGGGGAGGGGGTGGGTAGGGGATTGGGGGGATGGGTGTGGGGGACTTTTGGGATAGCATTGGAAATGTAAACAAGGAAAATACCAAAAAAAAAAATTGGCAGTCTCTATATATATTTACATTTATATATACATAAATGTATACCTATAAACATTTATTTATTATCTAAGATAGAGAAAAAGATTTGATGAAAATAAGAATTTTTTTCTATGACATGCAAATATGATTACTTCCTGGTCTTTACATAAAATAAAATAGAAATGGGCTAGAGATATGGATTATTGTAACACTGCAGCTAGGCATAGTAGCATAGACTTATAATTTCAGTATATCTTAGAGTAGGGCATAATGATTACACTAAGTACAAGGAATACCTGGGCTATAAAGGAAGATTTAGTCTCAAAAAACCAACCATCAAACAAAATAGTCTCCTTCCAAAAATAAGGGAAATTAGTAACATTATAATCAACACTTTATTAATATTCCTTAAAGATTCTTCTTTCAAAACGATGAGTATGATGGACCCAATTGATGTTAAATCATCACAAGAATGGCTATAGTTTCTCACAGAAAAAAAGCTAATGTTATGAAGAATATCAGGATATACATGTTAGGAAATTGTTTGTATCTATGTATTATAGCGGTTACTTTTCTCCAATTTTTATTAGGGATTTTCTTCATTTACATTGCAAATGCTATCGTGAAAGTGCCCTATACCCTCCCTCCCCCTGCTCCCTTACCCACCCACTCCCACTTCATGGCCCTGATGTTCCCCTGTCCTGAGGCATATAAAGTTTGCAAGACCAAGGGGCCTCTCTTCCCAATGATGGCAGACTAGGCCATTTTCTGCTACATGTGCAGCTAGAGACACGAGATCTGGGGGGTACTGGTTAGTTCTTATTTATATTCTACCTATAGGGTTGCATATCCCTTCAGCTCCTTGGGTACTTTCCCTACCTCCTCTATTGGGGACCCTGTGTTCCATCCAATAGATAACTGTGAGCATCCAATTCTGTGTTTGCCAGGCACTGGTATAGATTCACAAGAGACAGCTATATCAGGGTCCTTTCAGCAAAATGTTGCTGGCTTATGCCATAGTTTAGTGGATGAGTTTTTTGAGTATAGCCTTTTGTAGAAGGATCTGATGGTTTTTTGGATTTCCTCAGGATTTGTTGCTATGTCTACCTTTTCAGTTCTGATTTTGTTAATTAGGCTGCTGTCCCTGTGCTCTTTATTCAGTTTGGATATGGGTTTATCTATCTTGTTAATTTTCTCAAAAAACAGCTCATGGTTTGGTTGATTCTTTAAATAGTTCTTTTTGTTTCTACTTGGTTGATTTTGCCCCTGAATTTGATTATTTCCTGCCCTCTACTCCTCTTGAGTGAATTTGCTTCCTTTTATTCTACAGCTTTTAGGTGTGCTGTCAAGCTGCTAGTGTGTGCTCTCTCTAGTTTCTATTTGAGGACACTCAGAGGTATGAGTTTTCCTCTTAGGAATGCTTTCATCGTGTCTCATAAGTTTGGGTATGTTGTGGCTTCATTTTCATTAAACTCTAAAAAGTCTTTAATTTCCTTCTTTATTTCTTCTTTGACCAAGTTGTCATTGAGGAGAGTGTTGATCAGTTTCCATGTGAATATTGGCTTTGTATTATTTAAGTTGTCATTGAAGATCAACCTTAGTCCCTGGTGATCTGATAGGATGCATGGGACAATTTCAATATTTTTTATCTGTTGAGGCCTGTTTTGTGACCAATTATATGGTCAACTTTGGTGAAGGTACCATAAAGTGCTGATAAGAAGGTATCTTCTTTTGTTTTAGGATAAATATTCTGTAGATATCTGTTAAATCCATTTGTCTCATAACTTGTATTAGTTTTAGTGTGTCTCTGCTTATTTTCTGTATCCAGGATCTGTCCAATGATGAGAGTGGGGTGTTGAAGTCTCCCATTATTATTATGTGAGGTGCAATGTGTGCTTTGAGCTTTACTAAAGTTTCTTTAATGAATGTTGCTGCCCTTGCTTTTGAAGCATAGATATTCAGAATTATGAGTTCATATTGGAACATTTTACCTTTGATGAGTATGAAGCGCCCCTCCTTGTCTTTTTTTTTTTTTTGATAACTTTGGGTTGGAAGTCGATTTTATTTGATATTAGAATGCATACTCCAGCTTGTTTCTTCAGACTGTCTGCTTGTAAAATTGAAAATTGTTTTTCATCTTTTCATTCTGAGGTACTTTCTCTCTTTTTTTCCTGAGATGGGTTTCCTGTAAGCAGCAAAATGTTGGGTCCTATTTGTGTAGCTAGTCTGTTAGTCTATGTCTTTTTATTGGGGAATTGAGTACATTGATATGAAGAGATATTGAGGAAAAGTAATTGTTGCTTCCTGTTATTTGTGTTGTTAGAGTTTGGATTCTGTTCTTTTGGCTGTCTTCTTTTTAGGTTTGTTGAAGGATTAATATTGATTTTTCTAGTTTGTGTCCTTGTATTGGTGTTTTCCCTTTATTATCCTTTGAAGACCTGGATTCGGGGAAAGATATTGTGTGAATTTGGTTTTTTCATGGAATACTTTGGTTTCTCCATCTATGGTAATTGAGAGTTTTGCTGGGTATAGTACCCTGGGCTGGCATTTGTGTTCTCTTTGTTTCTGTATAACATCTATACTAGTTTTTCTGGCTTTAACAGTCTCTGGTGAGAAGTCTGGAATAATTCTAATAGGCCTGCCTTGTATGTTACTTGACCTTTTTCCCCTTACTGCTTTTATATTCTGTCTTTATTTAGTGCATTTATTGTTCTGATTATTATGTGTCAGGAGGAATTTCTTTTCTGGTCCAGTCTATTTGGAGTTCTGTAGGCTTCTTGTATGTTCATGGGCATCTCTTTCTTTAGGTTTGGGAAGTTTTCTTCTATAATTTATTGAAGATATTTCCTGGCCCTTTAAGTTGAAAAGTTTCATTCTCATCTACTCCTATTATCTGTAGGTTTGCTCTTCTCATTGTGTTCTGGATTTCCTGGATGTTTTGAGTTAGGATCTTTTTGCATTTTCTTTGATTTTTGTTTCCATGTTCTCTATGGAATCTTCTGTACCTGAGATTCTCTCTTCCATCTCTTGTATTCTGTTGCTGATGCTCGCATATATGGTTCCTGATTTTTTTCCTAGCTTTTCTATCTCCAGAGTTCTCTCATTTTGGGTTTTCTTTATTGTTCTTCTTCCATTTTTAGATCCTGGATGATCTTGTTCAATTTCATCACCTTTTGGTAGTGTTTTCCTGTAACTCTCTAAGGGATTTTTGTGTTTTTCTTTATAGGGTTCTAGCTGTTTACCTGTGTTTTCCTGTATTTCCTACTTAAAGGAAATATCATCATTATCATGAGAGGTGACTTCACATCCATGTCTTGCTTTTCTGGTGTGATGGTGTATACAGGACTTGCTATAGTGGGAGAGTTTGGTTCTGATGATGTCATGTAACCTTGTTTTCTGTTGCTTCTGTTCCTATGCTTGCCTCCTGCCATCTGATTATTTCAAGTACTCCCTGACCACAATATATCTGATTGGAGTCTGTCCTTCCTATAATCCCAGTTGATTCAGGACTCCTTAGAATCCAGCTTTCTCTGTGATCCTTTGGTTGTGGGCTCCTGTGAACCTGCGATTCTGGGTTTTCCAGAGTTCTTGGCAGTCAAGCTCCTCTGAAATACTGGTGTGACCCAGCTCCTGTTATCCTGGGATCCTGTTTTCCTAAGATCCTGGGTGTGTTACAGTGCCTGGAAATGGTATCTCCTTTGAGGACTGTGAGCTGTCTGGTCTGTATGAAACCAAGGTAAACCAGAACTGATCAAAAGGAACCAGAGCCTCTGGTCAGGAAGGGCTCTGGTGTCCTTGTTCCTGCTGTCACTGATGTCAACTGATGTTGTGTTCCACTCACCAGTGATCCTAAGATCCCATAAATTGTCCTCTAGGGACCGTGGGGGTGTCCGCTGGCTTACTGCCCAAGTTGTGCTGGTGCTAGTGCTGGCACCGACAGGAGGCAACTAGTGCCATTATTGAGGTTATTAATCAGTGACTTTTGGGTAATATGAGAATAAAAGAGACATTTTCACTACCTCATTCAAATCATGATTGAAAGAAGTTATTTATATTAATATTTCTTTCTGTGTCCTTTAGTAATTTGTATAGTTGTTCTTTTTTATTCTGTGCAACAATTATAACCTAACAAATACTGGCTCTTTGTAAGCATCCATAAGCTTAGGGATGTCTCTGGTCATCAAACTGTGAGTCACTTAAATGCTGTATCCAACATATATACCTTTTCCTAAGAACGTGATACATAAATTTAATTGCAAATTGTGGGAGGGTTGTATGAATATCAAATTGTTGAATCTAAGATTAAGAAAAGTGGCAACATCGGGAGGTAAGAGATTGTACCAGAGACCAGAGAAATGAGATACTCTCAGGAATCAAAAGGAGGGACCTCAGACGAGATGTCCAACACTGTGGAGAGGAAACTTATAGAGCCTACCTCCAGCAGAAAGTCAGGGATCAAGTGAGGGATGGGTTGCCATCCCACAATAAAAACTCTGAACCATAATTGTTCCTATCTGAAAGAATTGCAGTGGTGGAAATTGAAAGGATCCTGAGGAAAAGAAGGTCCAGTGACAGGCCCAAAGCTCAAGGAGAGGGCCCAAGGCATGACACTATTAGTGAGGCTATGGAAAGTTCACAAGAAAAGGACCAATCATGACTGTCCTCTGTAAGACCCAACAGGCAGCTGAAACAGGTGCAGATATTTTCACGCAAACAGTGGAGAGGAGCTCCTGACCCCTGTGGTTGAGTTAGGGAAAAGTTAAAAGAAGCTAAGGAGTGTGACTCTGTAGTACGATCAGCAGTCTCAATTAATCTGGACCTCAGAGATCTCTCAACCACTGGACCACACACCAGGCAATATATACCAGCTGATATGAGGCCCCCAATACATATAAAACAGAGGACTTCCGGATGTGGGGGTCTGGGTTTAGTTAGAGAAGATGAATCTAACCCTTAAGAGACTGGAAGTCCTAGGGAGTTTAGAGGCCTATTGAGATGGGGGAGGGGATATTTGGAAAGACATCGGGTAGGGAGAAGGTATGGGATATGGAATAGTTGGAGGGTGGACTGGGAGGATAAAATCTGAAGTATAAAATAAATAAATAAAAGATTAAAAAACTAAAAATATCTTCATAATGACATGTCATGCATATTAAATTCTCATTTTAGAAGACAGGTGAATGAAAAAAGAAGGTAGAAAGAAAGGCAAAAAAGATGGAAGGTAGGAAGGAAGGAAGGAAGGAAGGAAGGAAGGAAGGAAGGAAGGAAGGAAGGAAGGAAGGAAAAAAGAAGCCAGCTTTGATAAGGAATTAGAATGAGTGGTGAGAAATTGCAACAATTCCAATGTTCAAAATATTATATTTATTTAAACTAAAAGTATAGAGAAGATAGTAATAATTTAAATGAAATACAAATACAACAAATTGCATATTCTTATTTCTATTCATTAAGCATTATTATTGGAAATGTTACAGAGGGAGTCATATGTAGTAAAATAACAAGCATGTATACAGACAAATTATTGACATTGGAGAAACTAAATAAACAGAAATGTAAGCTAGAGTGGTTGGGTAAGTTGTACTCTTGTAGCCCTGGTGACAACAGAATATTTTTCTCCACAGAGATGTTAATTACTTTTGAAGACACATCTCAGCAGTTTTCCAAAAGTATTTAATCTGATTATTTAAAAGCTGAGAACAAAAGAAGTCCAGCAATAGAGAGACTTGAGTACCAGCCTCGCAACAATAACCTTTGCCCTGAGATTTGTCATGTCTGCAATGATATGGTAAATGTGGCAGAAGACTTGTAGGAGTGGTAAAACCACAGATGACCACAAACAAGCATTAGCTGGAGCTAGGAAATCACAGGGGAATTAGGAGATGAAAGTGTGTAAGAGCCAGTGGATCAAAGAAACAACAAGAACGTAACTGACAAAATCAACTAAGCAAGGTTTATAAAAACCCACAGAGACTGGAGCAACAATCTGGGACCCTGGATTGGTTTGAGTAAGTCCTCTGTATGTATGTTATGGTTTGCAGATTGCTATTACCATGGGATTTCTAACAGTGTGAACAGGACCTCAGGGGGCAGTCTCTGACTTATTTGCTGACTGTGTAGAGCCCTGTTCTCCTACTGAGTTGCCTCATTCAGCTTTCACATGAGAGTATGTGTCTAGTCATATTATGTCATGTTTACTTGCTATCTCCGGGAGTCCTGTTCTTTTCTAAAGGGAAATTGAAGAGGAATAGATCTGGGGAAAAGGGGAGGAGCAAGGGAGAGACTGGGATGAGAGGTAAGGGGGTAGAACTGTAGTCATGATATTAAAGAGGTATTCTAAAGAAATAGTCATAAAAAATGTCTATTCTTATAATAAATTTTGTTACACAAAATAAGGGTATATGTTAGGGCATTTTGTAGTAAGAGGTTTTCTGTTTTGTTTTGTTTTTATGTCAAATATGTAGTTTTAAAAGCTCCAATCAGATCTTTGATAGAATGCAGATGGCCATGCTGAATTAAGGGATACTGCAAACAGTAAGGACAAAGTGCCTTGACATTAATGCTTCCGTCATCATCCTGTTATTCTATGTGATATATTCAATGACTCTCTGTTGTAAATTTTTTTAAACTTAATTTTTTTTACTTATTTTACCTTATACCACGCTTACTGCCCACCTCCGTGTCACACCTCACACACACACATGCATACACACACACACAATCCTTCCTATATCCAGCCTCCCATTTTTCTCTCCTTCTGAGTGGGTAACCCCCTCTCTGGATGCATAACCCCCTCTCTGGGTATCCCACAACTCTGGCACTTCAAGTCTCTCTGGGGCTAGGCACTCATCCTTTCCCACTGAGGCCAGACAAGGCAGCCCAGGTAGAAGAAAATATCTCACTTACAGGCAACAGCTTTTGGGATAGATCCCACTTCAGTTGTTTGGGACCCAAATGAAGACCAAACTGCACATCTGCTTAAAACATGTATGTTTTAAGTTGTCTTGTTGGTAGTTCAGTCTCTGAGAACCCCACTGGATCAGGTTAGTTGACTCTGTTGGTCTTTCTGTTGAGTGCCTATCATTCTGGGAAATCCTTCTTCCTGTTCTTCCATAAGAATCCTCAAGCTCTATGGACTATTTGTCTGTGGGTGCCTCCATCTGTCTGAGTCAGTTGTTGGGTAGAGCCTCTCAATCAACAGCCATGCTAGATTCCTCTCTGCAAGCATAACAGAATATATTTAATAGTGTCAGAGATTGGTGCTTGCCAATGGGATGGGTCTCAATTATCTTGAGCAATCTTAAACTCTTTGACCCCTGCTTTGGTGTACATTGAGGCAGATATCAATGCAATGCTAAGTGAATTATATACCTTGTTTTCATAAAACATTTTAGATCTAATATTATATAGTCATTATAATTTTATTACTTCATATTTAACAGTTAGTTCATGAAGTTTATCCTCCTGTGATTTCAAAATTCCAAAAGGTTCGTTTTCAAAGATACAGCATCTAAAATTGTATCCTTTCCCAATGAAGTAATAGCATTTCTCTAGTTCTATAATATCGAGTCAATCTCCAAATCTACCAATATGCTTATAGTTTATCTAAATTTAAATTGACTTACCTCAAATTTCAGCTCTCAACTAGGTAAATGTCAAGTTACACAAATAGTGAAGTTTAAAAGCTACCTGTCTAAAGTTATTAAGCTCAATGATTAAATAACAAAATACATCAACAGATATATGCTTTTTGAAACATTTGTAGTAGTTATAGAAATAGACTTAAAAATGTTTAATTTCTCAGTATATATTTTCCTTTTAACTCCCATCACATCTTCAGGTGCACTAGTCATGTTCCTGTGTAACCAGACACATTGCTGACATTCACTTTTCCTCTTAATAGCTTAGTTCTGCATGGCTGAACCTAAATATCAAATATGATTGGAAAGACATGGGGTGCCAGTGTTGGAAAGGCCTGTCTAAAAGGTTATGAGCTGTTCTTTAAGAGTAAGACAGGATAGTTATGCATTCTTCTAGTACAATATGATCTCTTTGCTCATTAATTGCATACCTATTGCCCTACATGGGTCTCTTTGTATTTTGTTGTTAATGCCAACACGAAATAAAAATAAGTCTTTTCCTTAGAGTCCAGTACAATTTATTGTTTTTCTTCCTTTTTGACATTTAAGAATGATCTCATTTTCACGAATGGTGGGTCATTGAAGCAAAACACAACAAAACGCAATCAAGATGTTTCTCTTCTCCCTTCATATAGACTCTATATTTTTTCCTTTAGCATATCGAAAAGCATGTATAGAAAGAGAATCTTTTTTTTTTCTTTTGCAATTTTAAGACATGGGTGAAATCTTAAAACAAAATGTGTTATCATTTTTATAATTGATTGTATATTTCTATTTTATTGTCAATAACACAAAATATGAAACATATATATTGAGCTGGATTGTACATTCCAAAATTATGTGCATGTCTTGTTCTAAACTTTGGTACCTGAGAAGGTGATTTTGTTTATAAATACAGTCTTTTGTGATTCTTTGTTTTTAAATAATTAAAAACGATTCATTTGTAGAAATAATCATTGGATACAAAGAAGAAAATTATATTCAAACCAGTTCAAGTCATTATAACTTTGTAAGGATAGAAGAATCTTCTAAAATCAGGGACAGAACATGGAAGAGCCACACCTACAGGAATCTATGAACAAAGCTACTGCCTGGCAGTTTATCTCTGCCTCTCTCTACATCATCTCTGTTCATTTATCTGTCCATCTTTTCTTTCTGTGCCCATCTTATACATAAACTGAAAATTCCAAGGTGCTGTCACTTTTCTTTGTTCCTCATAGTTCTTACTGAAATACAGTGATTTGCTGGTTCTAGATGTTTTGAACCAAGCACCATAAGGGGTGATTGCTGGTCCAATCCAGGCTGATGTTGCAAAATTTAATATATAGCAATCAAATACAATGGGTTTTCTATGATACATTTATACTACACACACACACACACACACACACACACACACACACACACACCCATACACACACACAAATACCCACATGTGCACATGTACACTTAACAGCTTATATCCATCAATTTACTTTTTCTTTTCTTTTCGTTTCTTTTTATTTATTTACTTTACCATGAGCAGCACAGACTTGGAAAATGGTAGTTTCAGATGTAATTAACTGAGAACTTCCTCTTGTGAACAGGTAATAGAGATCCTCTTCAATGCACTTGCTGCTCTTTTGTGTGTATGGCTGTGTGTATGGTACCACATGTGTTTTTCTTTGAGTGAGAATGTGGATGTTTGTATGAGTGTAGATTGTGTGAGTGCATCTGTGGAGGCCACATGCATGAGTGCCTGTATGGGGATTAAATACTGAGGTCTAATATCCTCCTATGTCACTTTAGCTTTTAATTTTTGAGAGAAAGCAACTGAATCTGGAAGTCAGCAATTCCAAGAGGTTGGTTGGCCAGAAAATCTCCAGGTTTATCACATATCTATCTCCTCAGAACCTTAACACTCGCTTCAACTCTCCAGTCCTCCAACTTTTGTTCTCCTAAGAGTATAGAAGCAAGGCAAAGTTTAACATTGATAAAAAGCAGCAATCCAAGGGGAAGCTGAGACTGAAAAGGTAATTGTGAACCTACAAGTTAAGAAACACACAGGAGTATCCAGAGATCTAGAAACTCTTAGAGAGATGTCTATTCTCCTAGCATTTTTGAGATAGTTGCTGACTATGTATCCATGATGTCCTTCATCTCATAATCCTCCTGTATATGTTCTGACATCACAGATATTCATCATAATATGTTGCTAGGAACCAATACTTCCTATATCAGTGTTATAGATATTAGGTTTTTAGGATGCGGTGAGGAAAAAAAATCAAATTTCGTCCACAGTATGATTTCTTACTTTTGGATGCATTCTCTTACACTGTCCAATTTCTCATTAAAACTCATTGTTCACAATGCATATGCAAATTAATTTTCTCTATTTTAACCTCTTTCTAATTTGAAAACAATAATTACCAAATCAATCATTCATCTTAAAGAGCATCATCAACTGAATTTTTTCTTGAAAGAGAAGCACTCATGCAGATAAAGATTTTCCTTATTACCCATTCTTTCTTGCATTTGACTTTGATTGTGCTTGGGAGATGATATAATTAACAAGATGAATTAGTAGTCAGCAGAATATAGGCATATTTCCCCACATTAGCAATATGCTAGTATCAAAATGCTGAATCTTTAGTGAAATGAGATCAAAACATGTTCTGTGCTTGTTGGGTCAGACAAGTCAGTGAGAACATACCATTTTGGGTGTGCTGATCTGCAAAAATGTGAAAGAGGCAGTTAGATGAAGGGGATGGAGATTCATTAGGTTTGTAAAAACTCTTTAATTGCTAATTAGGTAGGAGCACATCAAATTCAAATTAGAAACAATTAACTCATTTACTCCTGACCAATGAATAATTAGACAGAGAAGCTGTCTGATACAGCTGTGATATTTAGGAACTCTTTTATTTTTTTTAAACATAAATCTGTGTACAAAGTGTTTCTTTGCATAAAGTAATTTCACAACCATAGAAGCAACAATTACAAGAATTAGGTTGTTTATTTACGACAGCATGAGGAAGCAAGCTGTTTACTCAGGGTAAGTAGTGATCTGTCTTGGGAGCACTGCCAAGCTATTAGTGTTAGTGTGTCACCCAATAGTCCACATTGACTTGCACTTTAATTTTTGTCTCCCTTTCAGATGAGATCCATAAGAAGCATGGTGAAAACCATATGCTAAGCCCTAAGAAAGACTGGCACATGAGGAATATATCCTCCACTCAGTTTTCAATGCATGTCACACTTTAAAGTGGCATCAACATTGGTTTTGAAAAAGTACTGCACTATGCTGTTAGTGAATTTGAGTGTATTGTTATTGATGCCTCTGTGGAAGATCTATAGTGGAGTGGGAACTTAGTTGACTTATTGTCCTGTGAGTCTTAGTCCTATATATACCCTGTGGCTGGTTTGTGACAATACATTACTGATACATACTGATGTGTTAAGAAACACATGCTTAAGAAATGTCTTACTTATTTTTTCCTATTGCTATGTTAAAACAGCATGACCAAGGTAACTTATATAAGAAAAAAATTAAATTGTGACTGAAGTTTTCAGAGAAATACAGTCCATGATGGCAGAGTACAGGCATGATGTCAGAAAGAGCTGTGAGATTAATTCTTGTTCTACATATAGGAGTCAGAGACTGGGGGTACACTGGAAATGGTTTGAATCTTTTGAAACTTCAAAGCTTGCTGCTACTGACACATCCTCTCCAAAGAGGTCACACCTAATAATCTTTCCCCCAAAGTTTCACCAACTTTTGGAAGTGAATATTGAAATACAGGAGTATCTGTGGGCCATCCCCACTAAGGTCATCAGTAGTGAGAAGATGAGCAACAGCCTTGCAGTAGCAACAGCACCCCAGGTTGAGGAGATCCAGAATCTTATGAAATATAAATGTGTATTGTCAAGGGCTATATATGGTAGTCACACCAGTCCATACTGCTCTACCAATATCATCCTTGTTATATACACACTGGTAAAAGAGACAGCTTCCTTTCCTGATGCATTTGGCCTGGATAGTGGTTTGCTGTTTTTTATTTTTTGTTTTTGTTTGCTTAGTTTTTTGTTTTGTTTTGGTTTTGTTTTTTTTTTGGTTTTGTTTTTTTTTTTTTGTTTTGTTTTTTTTGTTTGTTTGTTTTTCCCCCTCTTTTCCTTCTGGATCCTAAGACTAATTGACAGTTGCTTTTGAGTAGTACTGATTCCTGACAGATTGCACTATGTGTAAAAAAAAAAAAAAAAAAAAAAAAAGTTTTACTCATTTAGTGTTAGCCCCTATGTTTATTACATATTTGAAAAGGCATCCAGGAAACTCACAAAGACAGTAGTTAGACAATTTAAATAAAGACAACAGGCAGATATGGAAAAGAATTACTCCCAAGAATGCAAAAATCTCAGTGTCAGAAAAAAAAAACAAACCTATATTTCTAAGAGCAATTAGGAGGCAAGTAATTTTTGTCTCATAACATATAAAGGTATTACCCTGCTTTAGGTTACATGGCATAGTATATGACAAATCTGTATTTCTTCAGGACCTGAATAAATTGGGACTTATATAGTTTGCATGTAACCAACTAACTTTCACAGTGCCCAAATGTGATATATGGGTTACCGTGAGTGATTTCTTATCAACAGTGCTTTTGTGTGGATCTTGACTGCTATTTTACCAATAAAACAAGCAACACGTGCCTGTTAGTACCATAATGACATCAAAATTATGGGTGCAACCAACCACTTTCTGGTTTAATTGAACCCTAACATCACAAAACAGGGCAAGTGTGGGGGCTTTACATGCCTATGAACTCCACAAGCAGGAACTGTTATTTTGTGAATTGGATGTGAAATGCCTGTCCAACTGTTTTATACACATTTGGTTTCTGCACGTGGACTACAGATACTGAAAATCTTAATCCTGGAGCAAAATTTATTTTGTAATTAGCAATGGCTACTATTGAGATTCATTACTGGCTAAGGTCTTGAGTATAAATCTCTTTAACTGCAGAGACAAAGTGGTTCAAAACTCATCAAAGAATGAAGGAAAATGAGAAATCTGTACTATGCCCTCAAATTTTGATGAAAAAAAAAACCAAAACACTGAAAAGCTGACAAAACAGAATTAGAGAGCCATGGAAGGAATAGAGCTTTGTGTCATTATTTCTACTGGTGTAAATGTTTACCACTGGCAGGAAGAGGAGGCCTAGCAGACTCAGTAAGATACTGAAATTTAAAAAAGATTGAAAATTTCAGAAACTTACAAGGTTCACCTTGCTCATGGTCAATATTATATATAAAGTAGCACTTGCTAGAGAAAGAGACTCTGTAGCTGAGCAAGCTGCTGCCAAGACATTTGGGGAGTTCTAAGGTCTGCAAGTACTGTTAGCCATCACCCATCCCAGAATGGGTTTCTTAGTAACTCATCTGCCTCTGCTTCACTCATTTTACACAAGTCCTCACTGATGATACTTTGAGTAACACCAATATAATCATTAATTAAGTTAAAATTGAATACAAAATCTATTCTTTTTTGAGCTCTATATTGAATCTGTAAGCATTAATTCATATTTCTCCAGAAAAGTCTCAAACTAGATCATGTAGATTTAGATATAGAATATAATAATATAATAATCAGTGAATGGTGTAGTTACACTGTCTGTGGCAGGAACTATTCATGAGAGTGCACAAAACCAGTCTATAAGATGTACTCAGACTTTTCAAAAGTATTAATGCATAGGAGGAACTAGGTTTTGGAGAAGCATTATTCAATTGATGTGTTTCATTAGAGAATGATTTCTCTCTTTACTAAATATAGATTTAATATTTTACTCTCCTTTCAACCAAGATGGGAACAATTGTACATTCCTCCAAATTACTAGGACCTCCATTTTGTTTGAATTACTGTCCATTCTTGAAGTGATCTCTCCATCAAACAATGAGCTAAGCTATCACTTCTTCTGAAAAAAAAAATCAAGATTATCTTCATGTCTGATCTGCCCTGAATTCAAATATAATAAAATAATAATATTTTGAATTCTAGGATAGGAAAAAGATTTCACTCTCTGTACATAAGACAGTAATCTTAAATCTATGAATTGAGACCAATGCTTTAAGTACTTTGCTAAAGCCACCAGGGTTGTGGGAGAGAGGGAATAGGGGAAGAAGTTCCCAACCAAGAAGAATAAGATTTGAGAGTAAAATGAATGAAAATAGTCCTGGACTTTGGATCAACATAACAAAACTAGACCTCTTTCTTCAATCAGCCTTTGACAGCATCTAATACAATGTATTGTCCCAAATTCTTTTTTGTAGTAAATTAAGAGACTTAAAATGTGGCCTTTAAAGATTGTTTTAAAACTTTAGTTTACAAATTCTTAAAAAGCAAAACTTAACACAACACTGCCTGCCGAGTCCTGCTTGGGAATGTGTAACGGGTGACATGACATGGTTCCTGCAGAGTTAGCATGGCATGTTGATGATTGCTGTGAGTGAAAGGTTAGTTTGTATGATAGTGTACATAGTTTCACGTTCCTCCTTAGAGTAATGCCCTCTCTGACAAGGTTAATCACTCCACTGATAATCAGAAACAGCACAAGTCCAGGGGGTGAGAATATATTTATATCTCATCAAAATGGTAGAATACTGAGACCTTCAGATCAGCCCTTAAAGCTGTGTGAAAGAACTCTGAAAACATGAGTTCCAAAATACACAATTTTTCAACTATATAAATCATAAGTGTGCGATATGAATTGTGTAAGGTCCTTCACAGATCTAAAGAAATAGAGGCAGCTGCACTATGATCCAGATCATCAATATCTACTAAAGAGGGAGATAGAGATATCTGGTTGGGTCCCACCCAGCTAACTTATTTTCTCTGCTTGTACTTTCTGTTTCTTTCTAAAAATTAAGGAGTAAATAGGCTGGGAATGTTGATTCATTGGATCTTGGGGGAACTTTTGATAATGTCTGAATTGATATGAAAATAAAAGTGTGGGCTTTTGATAAGCAAGAGATGGGCTATTAAGAGAGGTTTTAGATTAGCAAGAGAATGGTGTCTCAAGCAGACCAGAAAACAGAGACAGAAATTTGCAAAGCTGTTTCTAGCAGAACATAGGCCCTTTCTTGGACCCACAATTTGACATCCAGTCATTTGTTTCACTGCTTCCAGGCATCCCTTCTCTCAGGAACCCCTGCCCAAGCCCAGGCTGGTCCTTGGCATTTGCTATTTAATTGGAATCTTTTATCTTACACGCACACATTTTTGAACAATAAGAAATAATTTTAACCTGTCTCAAAGTTTTAATATTTTCTTATAAAAAGATTTAGAGTGCATTCTCCCTTTTTGGTTCAATTCCTGAACAAAGTAAATTCCTTCAAGTTTAGGTACATCTGACTTTAATTTAAATACATAAGGTAGATATGTCTGTAATTGCAAGCTTACATATTGGAGGAATAAGAAATAAACAGAACGCACAATAAAAATGTAATTACAGAAGCTGATCCATTTTTTTTCTTTGAAAGAAGTTTATATTGGATATGAAAGAGCTGATTTATATTATTTTTATGATTACAGTATTCTATTTATATTCTCATCACTGAATTAATTTTCTTGTCTAATACTAACCTTACTGAAGTCCCTTTTAAAATACTTCAATGAATAGAGTAAATAAATCATCTCAGTGAACACAAATACTTGTATGTAAAATTCTATAGAGACCTTTCTGAAGATTCTTGAATGGTAAATATTTAAAGGCTTCATGCCCCATTATTTTATCTTAGAAAAAATAGTTGTCCTTCATAAAGACAAGAGTGTTTTAAAATATTTTAATAATAATCCAAAATTAATAAGCAGAATTTTATATGGAGAGTGTGATGTGTATTATTAAGAAAGAATACCAAGAACTATTTTGATTTGTCACTCTGATTTAATGATCAACAATTCTTTGATTGCTTTTTTTTTTTTTTTTTCAAGACAGGGTTTCTCTGTGCATCCCTGGATGTCTTGAAACTCACTCTGTAGACCAGGCTGGCCTCAAACACAGAAATACACCTGCCTCTGCTTCCCAAGGGCTGGGATTAAAGGCGTGCACCACCACTGCCCTGCTCTTTTTATTATTATTATTATTAGATATTTTCTTCATTTACATTTCAAATGCTATCCCCAAAGTCCCCTATACCCTCTTCCTGCCCTGTTCCCCAACCCACCCACTCCTGCTTCCTGGCTCTGGCATTACTCTGTATTGGGTCATATGATTTTGCCAAGACCAAGGGCCTCTCCTCCCATTGAAGGCCAACTAGGCCATCCTCTGCTACATATGCAATTAGAGACACAGCTCTGGGGGGTACTGGTTAGTTCATATTGTTGTTCCTACTATAGGGTTGCAGAACCCTTTTGCTCCTTGGGTACTTTCTCTAGCTCCTTCATTAGGGGCCCTGTGTTCCATCCAATAGATGACTGTAAGCATCCACTTCTGTACTTGCCAGGCACTGGCATAGCCTCACAAGAGAGAGCTATATCAGGGTCCTTTAAGCAAAATCTTTCTGGCATATGCAATAGTGTCTGGGTTTGGTGGTTGAATATGGGATGGATCCCCGGGTGGGGCAGTCTCTGGATGGTCCTTCCTTCCATCTCAGCTCTGAACTTTGAATGACTAACACTTCAATTTTGAATTATAAAATAAACTATCTTGAAAGGTATAAATGCCTAAATTATAATAATTCCACAACTATTGTACCACAATACATGTGTATTGCAGTTTGAGAACTTAGTTAACTGTATGAAAATAAGCTCTGCAATATTTCAAGTTACATTTCTCATTAACTATATATTTAAAACTAATAAAAATAAGTGAAAAGGGCAGTAGTTGTGCAGCATGCATAACTCATAATTAAATATTTAAATTCAGTAGTGATTTTCAGTCACATTCAAGGCCTGTCATTTGGGTAGTTGAGTTGTAAGATTTTAAGAAGAAACCCAAGGTACTGAATAGACTGCTAGTGTGTCAAACATCACTTTTGCACGTTTAATTAACATGCAGTCAATATAAGATACTTTTATATTTCCATTTACTATAAGCATCTAAACCTTACAATATAGGCAGAAACCCAAATTTGTTTCCAAATCATAATCATTGATGGGAACATATCGATTAAATTATAATCATATTTGGAATAGGTTGATAAGTTTCAATTTAAATTCATCTGATATGAACACTGGGCTACGTTTATCTACATTACAATGTGTTGGAAAACTGAGAAAAATATTTTTACCTAGTTGTTTGCTGCTTCTGATCATTTATCACAAAGATACATTAGGGAACATATAAATGCCACCAGTTAATAAGAAATGCAATGAAAAGGAAATTGAGATTAGTATTCTGATTCTCTGAGTTCTATTACAAAATTCTAAACTTTTGTGGATTCTAATCTTTCTAACCCTTGGTGCTTTCTTTAAGTTAAAATAAGGGAAAATAATATTGGTCTACAAGTTAGAAATTATTTAACTAACATATGCATTAAATCACAAAGCCTAAAATGAACTGTTAAACACAGTAACTGGTATTAATCAAAACATCATATACCAAAAGTTAAATGTCCTGTTTGAATGTATAAATCCCATAAAGTACTTCTTGTTTTTCTCCACTGAGCATCTTGCTGCTGAGATAACATGCCTAGAGTTCTATTTCTTGATAGTTTACAACAGTACAAGTAGGTCCTATAACTCCACTGCCCCCTACAGTAGTATTCTGTTAATTATAATAAACTTTATTCGATCTTTGTTTATGGAATCATTTGATTATTATAATACACTTAGATTAACAGACATTAATGTAGTCTGACTATAAACTTTAATTATAAGTCAAGTTGGATAAATAGTAAGAAAATAGGGAGAAATTTCAGAAATTGATTGACTCTATAGAGATTCAGGTTTTGTGTGTATGTGTGTGTGACTATGATTGTGTATATGTGATACATATTTTTTCAAAGTTTTATCTCTAGATTGTTGCTTGATATAAAATCACTTGATATATAATCATTGTCTAATGACCTATCATCTACAAAATCACATTTGTATGATCTCTGAGGTTTGAATAGAATTTAATTGAAAATGAATCACGCCCTTACTTATGATAAGGAAGCTCACTCCTTGGAAAACTGAGGGAGGTAGAGTGTATATATTTCTATTTGTCAAAATCCATAAAGAACACAGTTAGAAAATGTTGTGGATGGATCTGGTGCTGCTTGTATTTTGGTGCTAATTCTGCTTTCCTGGGAGGGGCTTCACACAAGGAATGAGTCACTGTACACACGTGACTTCTTGTGAACCAATCTCCTAATGAATAAAAGAGTCAATCCATGGGCGAGTAGGCAGGATTTCTGGGTTGGAGAGGGGGAAGAGAGGAATCAGGAGAGAGTTAGGTCCTTTTGGACAGGAATAATATGAGCACAAGATGTAGCTACAAGTGTCTCCCACTTTCAATGGTGGATCCATCAGGACTCACCACCAGAGGATTTAGATTTAATAAGAGTTACAAGTAAGGATTTTAGTTGCTGCACCCAGCGATTGAGTTACAGTTGTTTCCAAACTAAGTTTGTGCTGCATTTTCCTTCACATGGCAGCTCATATGGGTTCAAGAGAGAAAGGTACAGCAACAATATTTGGGTTTGCCAAATGTGCACCATTTATTTGGTTGTGGGTGATTTGAAAAATGGGACTGGTGTGGTAGCAACCCACCGGTGGGAACTTAGCCAGCTGGGTGGAGATGTTTCAGGAGCTCCAGGCCTAAGAGCACCCATGAGATAAAACAGGTAGGCTACTGCCCACCAGTGTATAGCTGGCCAGGCCATCACGGCAGAGATACAAGCTAGGGAACTTGACTGTTCATTTTTAATATTTCCCACAACAAGAAAAAATATTTGAATTATAGAATTTGGAAAAATTAAATTGGTACTGACTTGGAAATTTCAGTCATAACATGAAAGTTTCATAGTACTGGAAGGTGCTATACAATCTAACAAAAAAGAAAAGCAAACTTCAGTACTATATGTCTATTGCAACTCTGTGAATTGCAATAATAATGACTGGTGAGGAAAGAAATATTCACTGAGGCAATGCTGGCATGAACATGATGATGAAAAACAATACTTGTTGATTTTATTTAAGGTCTATAAAAACTACACTGGTACAACTATCAGACCTAGAAGCTGTATGAAGACAAGGCATAAATCCTAGTTTAGAATATGGTACTACCATTGTGTTAAATGGATATAATACTAAACTGACCCATAATGATATACAGTTATACACATAGATCAATGTATCTGTCAACCCTCATCAGATAAGCTTGACTTGGCAGTAGAAAATGACTATTGTAGAGACCCACAACTGGCATAATTAAAAAGAATGAAAGAATTTTGAATAATTAGCCTAAATGAAAACCTTGTATCATACTTCCCTTCTACCAAGGATTGGAAACCATAATGGGAAAGGGTGAGGGAAAAGTATAAGACTAGAGACAGCGGCTAAATTAGACAAAAGAAGTTTTGTAGACAAAATATGATAGCTAAAACACGAACTCACCGTGGTTACAATATGAAAAGTACCTATACAAACTCATGTCAAACCAAATTCCAGTATGCTAAGGGGAAGGGAACATAAAAATCCCAACTTTCTTGTAGCTATTGTCAACTGGTAGTTGCTAGGAAAAAAAATCATTGTTTTCTAAGAGTATTACCCTTGATAAGTTTATCATGCTCAAATGGAAGATCAGATAAACATTAAACTATAGATATCACACACTGCCTTAATTTTCTCTTTGCTGTTTTTGGTAAGTAGAACTCAAAGTTTAGTAGATATATAGAGTCAGAGGTAAGTTTCTATGAAGAGTTTCAGTGAAAACAAATATGATCAAAAGTCGTTGCCAAAGTATGAGGGATTGTAGCCATGACTTATCAGTGGCTGTCCTGGGGAGACATGCTCTTTTGTTGTTGTTGTGAAAGTTGTTTTATTTTTTTAAATTGGATATTTTATTTGTTCACATTTCAAATGTTATCCCCTTCCCCGATTTCCCCTCTGCAAACCCCCTACCCCTTCCCCCTCTTACCCTGCTTCTACAAGAGTTCTCCCCCATACACCCACTGCCCTAGCATTGCTCTACACTGGGGCATCAAGTCTTCACAGAACCAAGCCACCCCCTCATTGATTCCAGATATGGTCCCTTCAGCTCTTTCAGTCCTTCCCCTAACTCCTCCATTAGGACTCCATTGGGGTCCTTATGCTCATTCAGATGGATGACAGGATGGATTCAGGATCTCGAAGAGCCACTCAGGAGACCATATTGGGCTTCTGTTTGCAAGCACTTCTTGTCATGAGCAATAGTGTCTGGGTTTGGTGGTTGTTTATGGGATGGATCCCAGGTGGGGCTGTCTCTGAATGGCCTTTTCTTCAGTCTTAGTTCCACACTTTGTTCCTGTGTTTCTAAGCAAATAAACTCAAGAGCAGTAGAAAGCAGGAAATAACCAAATTCAGTGCTGATACTGAATCTAATAGAAGAGAAAGTGGGGGAAATCCTTGGGCACAGGGGGGGGGATTTCCTGAACAGAACACCAATGGCTTATTCTCTAAGATTAAGATTCAATAGGGATGGAGAGATTGTTCAGCCATTAAAAGCTAGGCTCACACCAAAAATATATGAATTGACAAATGGGACTTCATACAACCCAGATGTCCCTCAACATAGGAATGGATAAAGAAAATGTGGTATATTTACACAATGGAGTAATACTCAGCTATTAAAAGCAACGACTTCACAAAATTCACAGGCAAATAGATGGATTTTTAAAAAGAAAACAGGAGGAATAGATCTGAGAAAGAGCAGAAGTAGTAGGGAGGACTGGGAAGAGTATACAAAAGGGAAACTGAAGTAGGGATATAGTATCTGGGAAAAATAAAAGAAACAAACAATGATATCAGCAACAATAACAAAAAGAAGACAAAAAACAAAACCTAAAAACAAAACAAAACAAAACCTTCATTATATGAAATTCTCAAATAAGATTTCAATTAAAAATTTTCTGGTAAAAATAATATAATAGTAGTGAGTATATACCATGCATTTCCTTTTCGGTCTGAGTTACCTTACTCAGGATGATATCTTCTAGTTCCATCCATTTGCCTGCAAAACTTATGATGCCCTCATTCTTAATAGCTGAGTAATTCCATTGTGTAAAGTGAACCACATTTTCTGTATTCATTATTCCATTGTGGAACATCTGGGCTGCTCCCAGATTCTGGCTATCACAAATAAGGCTACTATGAACATAGTAGAACATGTGGGCCTTGTGGCATGGTAGGGCACCTTTTGGGTATATGCCCATGAATGGTATAGCTGGATCTTCAGGTAGATCTAATTTCAATTTTCTGAGAAACCTCCAGATTGATTTCCAGAGTGGTTGTACCAGTTTGCAATCCCATCAGAATTGAGGAGTGTTCCTCTATCTCCACATCCTCACCAACATGTGCTGTTACCTGAAGTTTTGATCTTAGCTATTCTGATTGGTGTAAGGTAGAATATCAGTGTTGTTTTGATTTTTATTTTCCTGTTGACCAAGGTGTGTTTCTCAGTCATTCGAAATTCCTCTTTTGTGAATTCTCAGTTTAGTTCTATATCCCATTTTTTTTGATTAGGTTGTTAGCTTTTTTTGGAGGTTAGCCTCTTGAGTTTTTTATACATTTTAAATATTCTCCCTCTCTCTATGTGGGGTGAGTGAGGTTTTTTTGTTTGTTTGTTTTGTTTTGTTTTTTGTTTTTTTGTTTGTTTTTTTCCAATCGGTTACTGTATTGTCCTATTGACTATGTTCTTTGCCTTACAGAAGCTTTCCATTTTCACGAGGTTCCATTTATCAATTCTTGATCTTAGAGCCAGAGCCATTGAAGTTCTGTTTAGGAAATCCCATCCATCCACCACACCCCCAGGCCAATGAATTTGAGGCTCTTTCCACTTTCCTTTCTATTAGATTCAGTGTATCTAGTTTTATGTTGAGGTCTTTGATCCATTTAAACTTGAGCTTGTACTAGGTGACAAATATGGAATTTTCATTTTTCTACATACAAACTACCAGTAAGACCAGCACTATTTATTGAAGATGTTTTCTTTTTTCCATTGTATATGTTTGGCTTTTTTGTCAAAGATCAAGTGGCCTTAATTGTGTGTGTACATGTGTGTGTGTGTGTGTGTGTTGCTGCGTCTTCAATTCTAGTTCATTGATCTATGTGTCTTTCTCTGTATCAATACCATGCAGTTTTAATTAGTATTGCACTGTAATAAAGCTTGAGGTCAGGGATGGTGATTGCCCCAGAAGTTCTTTTATTGTTAAGAATTGTTTTAGCTATCCCGGTTTTAATGGGTATTTACCAAAAAATTACAGAATACCCAGGATACAATCCATAAAACTTAAGAAGGTTAAGAAGCTGAAGGACCCAAGTGAGGATGGTTCAATCCCACTTGGGAGTGAGGAGAAAGCAATCATGGTGAATGGGGGCCAGAGGGAGGGAGGAGCCTCGGTGGGAGAGGGCACAAGGGGAGAAAAGAGGAACATGATCAAGTATTGAATGGCAGGACGAAATAAAACTGAAGCTCTGAAGGCCAGCAGCAAGAATGGAAACAGTTAACCTTGGAATTTGAGAGGTGGGGCACCCTCTAGAATGTACTGGAGACCTGGGAGGTAAGAGACTTTCAGGAATCAAAAGGGGGGCCTTGGATGAAGTGTTCTACAGTGGGGAGGGGGAACTTGTAGAATCTACCTCCAGTAGAAAGAGAGAGTGTTAAGTGGAGGGATGGGGTTACAATCCCAAAGTCAAAAACTCTGACCCAGAATTGTTCATGTCTGAAGGAACTACAGGGACAAAACTGGAGAAGATCCTGAGGAAAAGGAGTTCCAGTGACAGGCTCAAATGGGTTCCAGCTCAAGGGGAGGCTTAGACACTATTACTGATTCTGTGATGTACTTACAGGTAAGCTTCTAGCATGGCTTTGCTCAGAGAGTCACAACAAGCAGCAGAAAGAATCAGAGGCAGATACTTAACAGCCAACCAATGGACCCCTTTGGTTGATTTAGGCAAAATCTGGAAGCTGAGGAGGAAGGCAGTTCCATAGGAAGACCAGCGGTCTCAACTAACCTGGACTTCTGAGACCTCTCAGAACTCAGTCACCTACTATGCAGCATACACTAGCTCATATGAGGCTCCTTACACATATACAGCACAGGACTGCCTGGCGTGGCTGCAATGGGACAAGTAGCACCTAACTCTTGAGAGATTTGTAGCCTCAGGAAGTAGGGTGGTCTGCTGGGGTGGGGGTAGGAGTGTGTGGATGTTGTCTTAGAGATGAGGGAGGGGAAGTAGGATGGGGAGTGGCCCGAGGCAGACCAGGAGGAGGGTGGTGACTAGATGATATAATTTACTAAACTAAAATTAAAAAATAAAAGAAGAAAAAATAAAATGACATAATATAAATAATCATTTAAATTTGTTTTAGAGTGAAATATGTTTTAAGGTCTCTTAATATTACCTCTTTCTCACTGCTATACCAAAAAATAAAAAAAGAAACTATGAATTTAAAATATCCCGAGTTATGTAACATAATTAAAAGACCTGTAATAGTTTTTATAAAACTCTTAAGGATAGTCACACTAATAAAAAAAACTTATTAAATTCTACAGAAAACATTAAGTGCAGCTAAGCATGATTGATGATGATCCAGGAAGCTTTTCGTGCAATGAATATTAAGCAGCTGCAGAGCAGACACAGGCTGGAATCTGTAATTTGATTATTTGTTTGGTAAAAGCAAGCATTTTAGCAACTTTCTTCCTTGGCTCACATATTGGAATACTATTGTGGTCCCAGAAAGCCCTATGCCTTTGGGAATCAGTGGGAGGTGATGGTGTGTCCAAACTCCAAAATTCTCATCCTGAGCCGAACAGGAGTTAGGAATGTTCCCTTCTTGCTCTGGTCCAATTGCCCAGAAGTATGTAGCCTCTATGATGACCCCACCTCTGCCACCCTGGGGGTATTCATGTAGCCTTGTGGCCAAATTATAGATTTAACTTCCTCTCTCCCTATAAGAACCTGTTCAGCAAGCACATAGAATTCTTCATGCAAAGGCAGTGTTACAAGCACCTCAGTACTAACAGTGTATACTCACCATGAAAGCCCCCATCTATTCTCTAAGGTTTATGTAGTCCTTGTTACCCCAAATAATGGGAATTCTTTCACTGAAATGCTTTTGGAGAATGCTACTTCTTCCCAGAATTCAAACTGACAAAGTGCATGCAAAACCACCCTACTCTTTCAGTCCAATTAGTGGGCAAAGGTGCATCAATACCCTGAGGGAAGAAACATAACTAAACCTGCATGCCATTGCTATGCAATTGTAATGTATTTTGTTATTTTGTTAGGAAAAGAACCTCAAAGTTGCATTGTTATTTTCTGGTGTAAACCAAAGCAGTACCTTCAATGTTCAACTCTGATTTAAAAAAAATTGTGAAAATCTTCTTATGGTCAACCTTTTTCATATATATAGCCTTTGTAGAATCCAATATTACATTTATGAAGCCTAAAACTCCTTGATAATTTTAACTAATTTTGTGGCTGCATGATGAACACCTCTACTTTCCCAAGATAGAGATAATGAATGCCACACTTAGCTGATTTTTTCAAAGCCTGATTTCAAACCTGTTCATGAAGTGGTATATTTCTTATTAAGAGGGATGGTGTAGGGAGCTACAAATGATGACTAGACTAGTTTAAACATATAGAAAATTATGTTTGGTGCCTGAGTCTCCCTAAGGTCAATAGTTTCAAGTATAACTGCTAGCATAATAAACTGTTGTGCTTATTGCTGAAGAAACTACCCCAGTCTTTAGTAGTTAAGTAGAAAAAAAATCCATTTTTAATTTTTAAAAATTTTATATGAATGAGTGTACTTTGTTTGAAGGCATGTCTATGCACCTTGTGAGTGCAGATTAGTGACTACTCCTAACTGCTGAGCATTCTATATATCCCCCTAAACTCCAATTTAATTGAGGTCTGCATGTAAAATAAGAAGATTTCCTTTAAGCTCATTATTATCTATCTCAAAATTAATCATCTTATCATTATTTTGCCTCACATTGTTCCTTGTATATTAATGAATGGGTTCAGTTTCTAATTCACTAATAGTTTCACTTGAACTTTAATTAATTGTTTTATGAATTTTTCTTTATTGTACATGCTTGTGTGCCATGATGCCCTTCATGAGACAATTTGTTTGCTTGGGATTTTTTTTACTATTATTTAAATATAAGAGTGATATTTAGAAAGAGGATGAGGATGATACAGAGAAGATGCTGTCTCTTTTTCTACCATTTTCATATATTTATTTATTTTTATTTTATGTATATGAATATTTTGCCTTAACGATTAAAAATGTATGTAAGTGTACCACATACATTACTGGTGTATGGACAAAAACAGAAAGGGCACTAAAACACCTGAAATGAGAGTATAGTTGATTGGGAGCCACCATGTGGGTACTGAAAACCAAACCTAGATCTAGTCGATGAGTGTCAAGTACTCTTAAGTAGTAAGTTATCTTCCCACCCCGTCTTAATTTTTTTTTTACTTCACTAATTTATTTGTTCACTTTACATCCCAGTTTGCAACCTCTTCCCTCTTCTTTTTCCAGTCCCACCCTTACAAATCTCTGACCCCACTACCAATTCCTCTTCTCTGAGGAGAATAGGAAAGACCTCTTGGATAAGGCCCTGTCCTGGAGCATCTAGGCCCAGCAGGACTAGGTGTATCTTTCTTTATTGAGGCCCAGCCAGGCAGGAAACAGTCAAAGAATGCCCTTGCTACAATTTTTAAGGGACCGACATGCAATCTGCTACAAATGTGTAGAAGGCCCAGTCCCTGCATGCTCTTAGATTGGTGGTTCAGTCTCTGAGTCTCTGAGTCTCCAATGATCTAGGTTTGTTGATTCTGTTAATCTTTCTGAGGAGTCTGTTTTCTCTTTGAGTCCATCAATCCTTCTTCCAACTCTTGCACAAGACTCCCTGTGCTCCTAGTATTTGGAAAAGTGTCTTTGAGGTGCCAAGAAGAAGATAAATTCTTCTGTGTTTGGGCGAATTGTTCTGTAGATATCTGGTAGGTCAAAATATTTCATAATACTGGTGAGTTTCATTCATTCTCTCTTTAGTTCCGTCTTGAACACCTCCAGTTGATGAGAATGGGGTGTATATGTCTCCCATTATTAATGTGTGGGTTCAATGTGTAATTTAACTTCGGGAATGGTTCTTTTGCAAATGTGAATACCATTGTGTTTGGGGCATAGGTATTCAGGATTCAGATGTTCTCTTGATGGATATTTCCTTTGATGAGTATGAGGGGTTCTTTCCCATCTCTTTTGATTACTTTTGGATGAAAGTTTATTAGATATAGAATGGCTACTCAGCTTAGTTCTTGTGTCTGTTTGCTTGGAAAAACCTGTTTTTCCCGACCATTTATTCTGACATAATGGTCTTCATTGTTGCTGAGGTGTGTTTTTTGTATGGAGCACAATGGTGGATCCTGAATTCACATTCATTCTATCATTGAGGAATTGAGTCCACTGATGTTGACAATTATTAGTTACCAATGATTATTCTTTCCTGTTATTTTGATGTTAGTGGTAGTGTATATGTGTGTTTGTGTATGTATTATCTGTGTCTGTATGTGTCTGTCTCCTTGTGTGTTGTTGTGTGTTCTTTGCTTATTTCATTTTTGCTGGTATGGAATTATTTATTTCATTTCTTTTCCTTGCTGTAGTTGACCGTTTTGGTTTGAAGTTTTCCTCCTCACATTTTCTGTAAGGCCTGATTTGTGGATAAAAACTGTTTTAATTTGGCTTTGCTTTGGACTGTTTTGTTTCTACATCTATGGTAATTGACAGTTTTTCAGGGTATAGTAGTCTAGGTTGGCATATGTGCTTTATTAGAGGCATTAAGTCATATGTTCAGGTCCTTCTAGCTTTTAGAGTCTCTGTTGAGAAGTCAAATGTAATTCTGATAAGTCTTCCTGTTACTTGGCCTTTTTCACTTGAAATTTTTAATATTCTGTCTTTGTTTTGTAGATTTTGTATTTTAATTAGTATGTGGTGGAGAATTTTCTTTTCTAGTCCATCTAGTTGGTATTCTGTAAGCTCTTTTTTATGTGTGTAAACATCTCTTCCTTCAGGTTATAGAATTTTCTTCTATTATATTAATGGAAATAATTTGTGGTCTTTGGATGTGCCGCAAGCAATTGCGAGCTGCGAGCAATCGCCATTATAAGATGGCGCTGGCCTCTGCTGTGCCTAACTAGTAAACAAGCCTTGTGCGCAAGTGTAAAAGTGAACTCACACTTAGTCACTGCCTATCTCGGGACATAGTAGTGGGGTGATGGGCGAGCAATGAATCAGGAGCTGACATGCCACATCAGGTGCTGAAACGCCATGGCTGAGGGCTATATAAGTGACCCCATTTTCCAGGGTCTGGGTCTTCCCTCTTGAAGAAGCAATAAAGCTTTTTGCTGCAGAAGATTCCAGTTGTCCTGAGTGTGTTCTTGCCTGCGAGAACAGTAGCTCGGGATATTTGGAGCTGGGATTCTTCACTTTCTTCTATTCTCATTATTCTTACATTAGGTCATTTCATAGTATCTGAGACTTCCTGGATGTTTTGTGTCAGGAATTTTAAAATATAACATTTAGTTTCATTGGTATATCAATTTCTTCAACTGTATATTCTATGCCTGAGATTTATCTCTTCCACCTCTTGAATCTGTTGGTGATACTTGTGTCTTTAATCTACTCTGCTATAGGTTTACAGGTGGGCCCAACCTGGATATTTCTAGTTCATCAAGTCTCTGGTAGTTTGCCTGAATATTGGGATTCAAGGGGCAGTGCACATCTCATAGCAAGGTGTGTATAGTCCAGAGCACTGAAGCTAGGGGACCTGTAGAGGAGAGAAATGTCCATCCTGGATGTTCCTGGTTCTGCAGGCTTAGTGAAGGTAGGCAGAGTAGTAGCTAGACAATGGATATGAAGTGTAGGAAATTAGCATGTAGCTCAGATCAGGGTACCTGGGTGTGTCCCATGGGAATCATTGCACATGGAAATGGAGTGGGGAGAGATCTAACCTGGATGTTCCTTGTTCTGTGAGCATGAAAAAGACAGATAGAGAGATGGGAATACCATCCCTTCTTGCACTTTTAATTTGGAAACAACAATAATGTTCATTTATAATGATAAATTGTACCAGATACATTAAATTGGTTTGTATAAAAGTTTCACACTACAATTATGGAATTGCAAAGATTCATAACAAGAAAAATTCATACTGTACACTTATGATGAATGCAGAGTTTTAAAAGTTTGTTAACATCAAGGTTAATAGTGTTTAGCTAATATAAAATTATTTCTTCTTCAATGTTTTTGTTCCCTTATATTTAACCGGTGTCCAAAGTGAGGAAATAAAGACAAGTATCAATCTAATGATGAATGACATGAGCTTTTCTTTGAAAATGCTTTATTATATTGCATGTGTGGAAGTGAAACCACTACATATGATTTTCTATCTGCTCTCTTAAAGAATTCATATATATAGAAATATAATACAAACTTCCTTTTCAACATAATTTCACACATTTTGTTTGTGACTCCACATAAAATTTGAGGAATTAATATCAAATATACTCTATTTCTAGGAAAGTTTCAAATCTTATTTTACTATATTAAAAAGAAAACTGTTGGTTTAATTATTTTAAGTGTGATGAATTGCAGATGGTTGAGGAATCATACAGTTGGATATTCTCTTTCATGAACTGAAGCCGCAATTTATATAGGGTACAATAGAAATGTTGTCACAGTAGTTTGTATTTTACAATACAAAGAGTTTTAGATTGTGTTTTCATTTTTTAGTACCTTGAACCAACATTTAAGCTTTATTATCTTGTACACCAAATATTGAGATTACATTAAGTATAAACTTGGACATGTGAGTCCTGTGTTCAAGTTCTGCTTCTTCAAAAAATCAGAAATAGACATGAAACATCTTGGCTCATCGTGATGGCTTAGTGTGTAAAGGTACTTGCCACCCTATCAACATGACAATCTGAGTTCTTTGCTTAGAGAACACATAGCTCATAGAGGGTATCTATTCGTGCAGGTAGGTTGTTCTCTCACATCATATATTGTGTGGCTTGTACACACTCATATAAAATCATTCACACTATCAAAACTAAATATGTATTCTATATGAAAGTTCAACACATTAGACATTCCTGAGAAGCCAAGCCAGTATCTTAGCTGCCTTTAGGTAACCTAGTTTATCAAAATGTATAACAGCATTGCCTTATGTCTTGGAGATTGCTCCCCAAATAGCTTGTAACTCACTTATCTAGTTTATACTAATCTAAGTTCTGCCACATTACCAGTTATGTCTCCTCAGTTTCCTTCTTCAACAAGTCCAACTTCTTATACAAGTCCTTTGACAAATCTCTGCCTCCCCCTCCTCTCTCTTTCCCAGAGATCCTCTATGCCTAGGTGCCCCACCTATATATTTAGCTTTATGCTAGAGGTCAAAGGCTTTTTTTAGTTAAACCAATTGAAAGTTGCCCTAGGAATTCAAGGAAGGATATACAAACATCTTCATACAATGTATAAAACGTCATTCCAACAACAGCAGGAAGAATTGCAATGTGCAAGTAGATATGGTGTTTGTGGATCCAAGAATTCTACATTTTGCTTTACAGTAGAATAGGACTGTGTCTTTTTCACTGGGGGTAGTTTAGGCTCAAAACTCACCTTTACAGTGACACACTTATTCTAACAACGCCACACCTAATCCAAGAAGGCCACAACTCCTAAGAGTTCTCCTCCCTTGGGCCAAGCATTTCAAACATATAAGTCTTTCAGGGTGGAGGGTTATACCTATGAAAACCACCACACTTATCATTTAAATCAAGAGGAATTTAGAAGTGCACATGACATTTAAACTAATTTTGAATTAGTATATTGCATAACACAAATCATTGGGCTAGAAATAATAATAAAGAAATGTGTATTAAGCAAAGAATTTATGCATACTTGTAAAAGTATTTCATTGTCTAGAAATAAATATTTGTTTTCCTTCTCCACCTCCCTAATATCCTAAAACTGTGGTAGAAATGACATGAATATCTTCCCATTTATTTAATCTACCTGGTAGTTCTTTTTTGATTATGTTAAATGATTACTTCTTATCATATTTAATGATAATTCTCAAAATTGGCAGATAATATACATAAAGAGCATGACTATGAAGTACATTATGATTTAGTATACAAAGGCATTTTATATATATGTGTGTGTGTGTATGTGTATGATAATCTTCATTTAGATATTTAAGCCAGAATAAAGAGTAATTATAATTATCAAAGATGCCCAAGAGCAAAGATTAGCTTGGAAAATAAAGGTTAAAAAGAGAAGATGGTATACACTTTGTAAATTCTTCCTATATCATACCCAGAACTCCAGAAATATGTCCATATTTTGTGCAATTTAATTGACTGGGTAGGAGCTAGTATATTTAAAATTTATATCAAAGTTCCATTTCATATATTATATTTAAGCAGTGACTGTGTACAAGAATTCGCATTAATAATACTAATCTTCAACCTTAGGAAACAAACAACATTTGTATAACCTGATCATTCATGCAAATCCAGAGACTCCCCTTTTATAATAATACCTTCCCATCACAATTTTATCAGGCTCAGTAGTTCAGAGGTAATAAGTGAGTAAGCCAACAACCCAGATAACATACAAATAAATCAGCTGCCAATAATACTCAATGAATCCACCCAGTCATCTTAGGATGTTATTGCTTAATTAGGGAGGATAAATGATGTTGTGTTTAATCACTGATGATGTTGTGAATCAGAGGGAATTTTAATGATTTGTCATGCAATATTTGTATACTAATTATACAGATCAATATGAAAGGAACAGGTGAAATAGAAAAAATGAAAATAAGATTTATTTGATCATGTGATATGCTTTGAGTCAGAAGCAATTAGTCATTTCTTCACATCAAAGCAGTGAGATGATAGTCATGACAACCCATCAGAATTGCTCTTATTTAAGGCACAATGGTAAGCTGAGGCTTCTTAATGAGTTTGTAAAATCACAACACTTGATTATTATAGTGAATGTGCTCCATTACCTCAAAAATGCTGTGATTAAGTTAGATGCAGAGTAGCTATAGAATTCACACATCAATAAACAGAACATAACAGGCAAAGCCAGTCAGATAAATATTAAGGCCCTAAATAGCAACATATATATTTGTAAAAGTTCATGCAAAGTGTAATATAATCTATTAAAGGATACTTCCACAAAATATTTTCCTGTCCCTATAAATTTAGAATTCTTCATTATGATTATCTATCTTTATGTTTGTAAATCTATATAGTATTTTATCATCTACTGAATAAATTTAGTAACTCATTTCTTGATTCAAATCAATATGAAGCCTTGGATTACAAGGTTTGTGTTAATTTTCACACCAGGGACTAGTATATTTCCTCGAGAATTAGCCCAAGCAAGGTGTATAATTCATAGCAAATGTGAGTGTGTTAAGATTATTTAAGTTTTGTTGAAGAGTGAGAAGTAATTTCTCACTTGTTATAGTGATCAAAAAAGGACTTCCATTGTTTGAAATTTCACATCATTCTAAAATACCATCCATCAAACAAAATTGCAATTTTCTTCACAGGGCTCTCAAAACTCTGAAAATTTACACTTCATTTATCCTAATTAAAATACATTAACTGTCTGTAAACTCGTTCCAAGGAGTTGAATCAGGCTTAATTTGATCAAAGTAAAGCCTAGAGTTGAAGGGGTAATTGATGGCAAGTGAAGCAGTACATATCAACAGATTTTAAATATTTTATGTGTGCTTCAACATATCTTAAAAATGTGAATCAGTATCTGAATGGTTACCATATGCTAGATGAAATATGGTTATATTCTAATAGTTAGTATAATTTATGATCTACACATAAGCATGTTCTCTGTTGGTGTCCATATGATCAGTAGACAATACATACATTTTGAATGGGAAAACAGAAACATGTAATTATATAGAACATAATGTGATCAGATATAAATTGGGAAACCACTGAAGAATAGGTTGTGGCATAGGAAAGTTGTAAATAATGCAAACATTATGATCCACACTACATAACATTGCAATTGATAGTGTGTTTTAAATGGAACTGGATTTGATCTCAGGTGATGAGCTATATAAATCTTGAATATTTTCTTAAAGTGAGTTAATATGAATCTCTTTTTAAAAGTCAGGGTGGAGTAGAGCTTGCTTAGGTTAAAGGAAGCAGGAAAGAGCTGGTTGTGGGACTTTAAGATTCAGATGATAAAGAGGTTACTAAAGAAGATTTAATTGACTAAGTGTGCTGTCTGAAGGAGAACCTTATTCAATGAGGCCTCGGTGAGGGTGAGACTGTGTACAAGAAACATCACAGTGGCATCATCTGTATCTTCACCACCTTGAAAGATAGACATGAATATCGTGGAAGATTTTTACAATTTTCAAACAACAGGGTCAACAAATAAACCCATGTTTTCAGTACTGACAAAACTTAAAAATGCTGCTTCACAAAATTATTCCATTGACTAGAATCCCGTGTATCAAATGTGCATTTATGCATCAGTATACAGTAGCTTGGGCTTTCCAAAATCTGTTGCATTTTTCTTTGTTTGAAATGGCATGCATTATCATTTGTGGAATCAGCAAGTTTTCTCTGATTCTAGTAAGTGAGTCAAATGTAACCTTAATAGATTTAACTTTCCTTGCTGACTGTAGGAAGCAAAACTCCATATTCTGTTATACAAATTCCAAAGTAGATGCTATTCAGTGGGTTTGGCTGTGGGATATTTTATTTTATTTTATTTTATTTTATTTTATTTTATTTACTTTTAGGACAACAATTGGAGATGCCAGATTGTTCTAATCCCAAGTGACAACTGTTCATTAGCTTAATGGAAGAAGGTAATATTATGTATATAATAGTCACCCAGGGAGACGATATACATTTGCAACACATAACACTTATGTAGATAGATTGTAGACATAATAATCTTCCACAGGAGGAAGACAGAACACAATTACTCTAATGGAAGCAAGGAAAGAAGATTAAAATTGAACACTACTATAAGACAGATGTTTGTGATGGAAGTGGTATGAAAGATGGGTATATTACTTGTCCTTGATCTTGGGACAACAAAAACATGAAACATGCATTTAGCTGCTCTGTAGAAGAAACCTCAAAGATTTTGGTTTAATACTTTGAAGAACTCCCACTTTGTAATTTCTTAGTATAGTATATCCAGTTACCCCTAAAGTGACTCATCATGATTCTTTGTGAATTTGATGACATATCACTCCTCAGAGTTAGGTTTTAGGTCCCAATTGTGGGACCTGTATGTGGGGCTAGTATGTGAAAAATAATTCACCTTATGAGACTTTATCTGAATATACTTTCTTAACATCAGAGTTCATCATCTGATGGTAGAGAAGTTTCAGGAGGTTTTAAAGCATTTTGAATAGAACATGTTCTTTAGGACTGATTGCTCAATGAAACAACCTGGGAAAATGATGAACTTAGGAAGTTTTCTAGATGAATGTGATAAACCAAAGGAACGACTTGCCTCCATCCTGCAATATATAATTTCTTCCATTAAATGAATGAGTTTAGGTGTGAGCCCCAGAATTCAATGAAAATATGCCGTGCTAGTAAGTAATTTTGACACAGGAAGAGCATAGCATAGAGCCTAACCAAAGTCACTTAGATTTCTGACCTATGGAACTGTGTCATGAAAAACAAAGTCCTAGAGAAAATGTACTATTTTGTGTAAAAGTCAATGTTCCTCAAGTTTTAAATGCCCACATTTTGGATTTAAATATGAATTGTGATGAGCAATGACTGAAGCAAATAGATGTACATGATCCAAGGTTAATGGACAAGGAAAGCGATGGAGAACACTGCAATACCAAGTCTTCACTGCAAATCTTATATGTTTAAGTGTTAAACTGAGATAATGGACAATTTCAAGGAAATATCTTTGACATACAGGTTTTTTTCAACATATGTGATGTTATATGTAGTTATAGTTTGAGCATATACTTCCTGTAAGCTATCTTATATCTGTTAAGCATATTATATGTCATTTGTCTTATAATTCCCTAAGATATATTTCCCTAAGATAAGATATAAGGAAATGAACACTATTTCTCTTTCATATGGAAATAAGGAGGAGCACTTTATTGCAAGTATGAACAGGTAAATATTTTCACTTTAAGGGAGTGTAGTAGCAGGTGTTCTATGGCAGGTGGCACTACAGAGCTTTGGGAATGGACAGTTTACTGTAACATAAAAACAGAGTAAAAAGATACTCAATATTCTGTTATATGACTACACAACTTGTCTTTAGAACAGAATGTATTTGGAGTATTTAACATAAGTAATTCAGTAATTCAGTATATTGTGCCTTTCTAAACCTTTATTTTTTTGCTACTCATATTGTTTTCTCTGTATTCCTTCTTTCTTCTCCATAAGCATGAATTGACTTCTAGCCAAATATAACTATTTCCATATTAATGGCAAATCATAATTCCTTAAATTTAATTTTGTACAAAAAACAAAAAAAAAATCTTTTTTCTATTAGTATAAAGATTTATGATATTTATGTAATATAAAATATTTATTTTAGCTTACCTTTAATATTATGGCTTTTTGGTATAACTAATATCAGGTGATTTTTAATCGAGATGAGAATTTAAAAAAAATAAACAGTATCTAGTGCTTTATTGTACTATAATTGTATGAAATAGTTTTGTGTGATTTCTAAAGCATCTAATAAGAAGGCACCTGCATCTGTGTCATGGTTGATGCTTTTTAGTGGAGCAGATGATGCCATTGCATATTTATGTGTGGGAAGCCATGCACAGTCGCCATTACAATATGGCGCTGGCTTCCTCAGTGCCTAACCAGTAAACAAGCAATGTGCATAGGTGCTGGAGTAAATTCGTGCCAAGTCACTGCCCATTCCAGGGCGTAGTAGTGGGGTGATGAGTGAGCAGCTAATCAGGAGCTGACACGTCACACAGAGGGGTATTTAAGTAGCTTCATTTTCCGGGTTCGGGGTCTTCCTGATAAGTAAGCAATAAAGCTTTGCTGTAGAAGGATCTGGTTGTCCGAGTGTGTTTTGCTGGTGAAACGTTACAAGGACATAGTGATGCTGATAACCCAGGACTATATCATCACCATGCGCCGAAAGAAGACCCCCCTCCCATTTCACACAGGGTGGATTCAGAACTACGGGACAATACAGCTCTGCAAGGCATGGCCTTGAACTTTCTCCAGCATTAGAAGACTTTCTGTTCCTTTTCACAGGGCTCGTTCTTTTCTTTAGATTGCGTACATTTTCCACAGGAGGAATTGCTAACTAGTGTTCAGACGAGGTCAGGCAAGGTTAGAAAAAAGGCAAGAAGATAATATGGGAGCCTCCTACTCTGTGGTGACCACCTTACAGTCTGTCATGAGGCAGTGTGGCTTGAAAATCTCCACCAAGACACTAGAAGGCTTTGTAAAAGAGATAGATCACATAGCACCGTGGTTTGTGTGCTCAGGGTCCTTAACTATCCCCTCTTGGGAGAAACTCAGGGGAGATTTAGTTGGGGAGCAGGAGAATGGCAAACTTAAAGCAGGAACCATGCCATTGTGGAAGCTCATTAGATCGTGCTTAAAGGAATGTCAACAAGTAGTTCAGGCAGGGCAGAAAATTCTGGAAGAAGTTCAAGAAAGCCTATCAGAGGCAGAGTCGGGAGAGAGAGTAGGAGCAAAGAGGAAACATGGTGCACCAAATAAGCATACAGGCCTTTCCACGGGTCTCGAACCAGAGGAAAAGATTGTGTCGGGGAAAAATACCCAGGGAGAGATAAGAAGAATGGAGGAGAAAAAACAAAAGAAAAAAGCTCAATCAGCGGAGGTCACTAGAAGAGGGAGCCTATACCCACTGCTAGATGAGTTTAAGGAGCTAGCACTTAGCAGCTCAGAATCAGATGAAGAACTTAGCCCCTCTGAGGAAACAGACTCGGAGGAGGAAAAAGCTTGTTATGAGAGAGAAAAGTACCAGCCAGATAAAATGCGAGCTTATCAGTCAAGAAAAAAGCCAAAAGTGGCTGGCGAAGGCCAGCTTGCTGCTTGGCCTCTGGGCTCTCGGCTTCAAGGTCATAGTGCACCTCCGCCCTATGCAGAGCCCCCACCCTGAGTAGTGCATCAGCCCTGTGCAGAGAGGCAGTGCATAGACTCGTTCATTCCAAGAGAGGAACAAAGGAAGATGCAGCAGGCATTTAGGTCTTTGAAGGAGCTGAGGGTGGGCGTGTTCATGCTCAGGTAGAGTATATACAGATTAAGGAGCTTGCTGAGTCTGTCCGTAACTATGGAGTCAGTGCCAATTTCACTGTAGCACAAGTCAAGTCGAAAGGCTTGCAGCCTTGGCAATGACTCCCCGGGACTGGACAACGGTGATAAAAGCTGTTGGCTCCAAATATGGGAATGTATCTTGAATGGAAAGCATTGTGGCAAGATTTCTGCTACCATGGAGTGAAAAAGGAGAAAACAGACAAACAAAAGATAATATAAAATATAAAGATACAAAAGATAATATAAAATATAAAGATACAAAAGATAATATAAATTATAAAGATACAAAGGATAATATAAATTTAGTCAATTTACCCTCCTCTCGAGGACTTTGACTAAAGAGGCAGCCTTCATTAAAGGCTTAAAGATAGCTCTCAGGGTCACTGTGCCTCCTCTCATTCTCTGGCAGTATTCCAAGAAGAAGGAGATAAGGAAGTAGAGTCTGAACATGAGAGAGAGAAAATACGTTTTAGAAAAGCAGTTATCCCTTGTTTGGGATCCTTTAGCAAAAAAGAGAAAAAATGGAAATAAGCTATTTCAGAGCTCTCCTGGGAACAGAAGAAAAACGGGAGACATCCTACTTTCTTTCTGACTCCTATGGAGATTTTCTTAGCTCTGGTTAAGGTATCTGTGTCCCTTTGAGACACCAAGTTCTATTCCCTGTCTGTCTATTGTCTGTTTTTAGTCTGTCAATTCATATTTGTTTTTGTTTTGTTGTTTGAATGGTTGTTGTTCTGTGTTTCATGTTGAAAATATAAATGGTTAAAACTTTATATGCTGGCTGTCCATCCTTTAACTTGTTTATAAGTTAGCTACACTGTGGCTGGGAGCCAAGTACAGCTGGAAAAGCCTTGCTGAGGGCCGATTGCAAACGGAGCTCTGAAAGGGGCAGGCAGCCTTTAGCTTGTAACAGAAAGTTAGCTTAAAATTGGGAACTTAAGGTTGGAGTCTTTCTAAACAACATGAACAAACACAAGAAAACAAGTCTTTAAGGATACTTCAATATAGGGATAATCTTTGAGCCAAGACTCTGGCAGAGTGTTCAGATTGAGAAAAGTTTGCATTTGGGTTGAGGCAGAGCTCAGAGGGGAGCAGCTTCAGCTCCACTTGTGTGGCACTTCTTAGAGCCCTATTACAGACCTAGCCAGATGTTGTTCTAAATAAAATTTAAATTCAAAAGTTTATAAAAGGTCAATTAGGCTGTGAAATTTATCAATACATTGTGATTTGACTTGCCTACTTTATATAAAGTTATAGTGTACAGAGTTTGCTTACATGTATGAGTGTCTTTTCCTTGTTCCAAACAGCCATTAATTTGGTTATTGCAGAATACTGATGTTTGATCTATTACATACCATCATATAAAGTAAAATTGATAATCATTATCCCAAGATAAATTAAAAATTTATAAATTCATGCATGTATGCATCCATCCCATTTACTGTGTTTAAAAAATAGCCTTTATATGAGAAAAAAGTATATGTGAATTAAATCACATGATTATTCTTTTGAGTTTACTCCTGTTTCAGCACAGATAATTAAATTGTGTGTGAAGATGGTGTTTAAAAATGTTGTACAATCAAACTTTAAGTTGCATATTAATAGTTAATATTATATCTCAGAGCTTATAATTTCTTACGCAACTTATAAGAAAAAATACTGTTTCTTTAAGAAAATTGTTTTTGGGCAGTTAAGAAATTGTCCTAAGTTGCCTGGAGAAGACCCCCAGGATTTGCTTTTGTGTTATAGAGGTTTACATAAAGCTTTAACTAATAAAGATTACAGATAGCTCTTGAAAAGATACAAACTCAGGATTCTTATATTTATTTGGGTTTTAAAAGATAGTTATTTGCAGAGACAACTTAAAGACTTTCTCTAATCTCTGATTAATAAATAAATTATACACAAGTGACTATAACGACTTTTCAAGCATTCTAGTTACAATCTCTCTTCAAGAGAAACAATTGAAAGGTAATTAGTCATTGTTCATGTTATATTAAAACTGACTAACAGTTCAGTATCTAAAATTTTGATGAAAATACAAGATTGTATTTTGATGCATGAGCACCCCTTTTATATTCAACCTATTAGAGTACATACATCATTACCTGGCTCCTATTCAAGAGAAAAATTCCTAAGCTGAAGTTAGCCACTGGCAAGAAAGACTAAACAGATAAGTCCTAGCTGTAAATCTAAATAGTATATATGACTGGGCTGAATAGCCACCCTAGAAACAAATGTTCTGTTCTTGTTAGTCAGAAACATTCATGACCTACACCTGGCATCAAGGCAACCAACTCCCACATGCTATGTCCTGGGGAGGACACGGAATGTGTATGAAGGCCTCTATCTCAAACCAGTCATTAAGCAACTAAGAAAATTAAAACTTCTTTAAAAAACAAAAACAAAAAGGGGGGATAGAGGCTATGACGCCAAAGATGGCTCTATCCCTTATAATATTTACTCTTAATTTCTTAAAACTGGATAATGCTGGGAGATCACCAGCTGAAAGGCACCGACAATGGCCTCAACCACTCAATGAAATGGTCAAATGGAAGGATGTTTTAACTGGTCTTTGGAAAGGCCCGGATCCTATCTTAATAAGATCCAGGGGAGCTATCTGTGTTTTTCCACAGAGTGAAGACAAGCTATTTTGGCTGCCGGAACGACTCACCCACAAGATATTCATCAAGGATGGTGTGGAAGATGCTGACCCCCCCCCCACAGGACTGTTCCTGATCCTGACAATACTGAACTTGTCTCAGGTTCCTAGTATAATGGGCGAACAGTGATAGGCCATAGTAAGATCATGGCCAGTACATTTACCGGTACATTCCAATCCTTATACCTTCCCTTTGTTTTTGGCAACTGAATATTTTTAAAGAAAAAGATTATCTCTAATTGGGCAGATTCCATTAGCCAAAATAAAGTGAGCTCTGGAGTGTTATTTAATGCTTTAACGCAAGTTGCTCAAGGAGCACAATCAGGCTCAAGTGATGTTGGAAATAATGTAACTTCACCTATAAACATCACCATGATTATGATAAAGGGAAATGCAACTATTCCCAAAAGATCATGATGGCCTGTTGACAATGCTTCTGCTATATGCAGCATGCCTTGGTGTCATCCGGACCTTGCATTTCCTATAGTTTTTTCACCTTGTCAATCAAAATATTTTTCCTCAGAAAGAAATAGCAAAGGGTTTTGTTCTGTCACCTCCATTGGATTTTGCTGTAATGAATGATAAAGGAGATGCTACAGAAAAAGAAAATATTTGGCCATATTACCAATGGATTCTAAGTAATGAGGCAGGTGCTAGTGCCCAGCTGAAGGGAGGGCTGATGATTTTGAATCAGCGCCTCAATCTGGTTGAGGAACAGATAAGTGTTCTATACCAGTTGGCCCAGTTGGGCTGTGAAAGAAAATTAGGTGGTCTGTGCATTACAAGTGTTCAATATGAAAAGTTTAGTCGTGCAGCTAACCTGTCTAGACAGCTTTCTTTGTATCTTGCAGGAAATTGGTCTGAAAGATTCAATGAGACCCTTGAGGCCCTGAGAGCAGCTGTTCTCAGGATCAACTCGACGCGAGTGGACCTGTCATTGACAGAGGGTCTCCCCTCCTGGATTTTATCTGCCTTTTCTTATTTTAAGGAATGGGTGGGGGTAGTTTTATTTGCTTCTACCATCTGCTGTGAGCTTGTGTTCATGCTCGGGTTAGTTTGTAAGCTCAGGGCCCAACAAAACCGTGACAAGGTCATTATTGCTCAGGCACTTGCTGCCATTGAACAAGAGGCCTCCCCTGAAATTTGGCTGTCCATGCTTAAGACCTAAATGTCATCTGAGTTCTCTGCTATTGCATCCCACAGATTTGTGGATCCATTGCACTGGGATGTAAAAGACTCAACGCTCATTGCTCAGCACTTGCACTTCGCTGAGGATTACTAATTTGTTTATTGGCTGGCCTCTTTTATAGAGTTCGCCCTAGGTCATTTAGCAGTTACTGTCACATAGTACTGCGGTATCCAGAGATGGGCAACTTTCCTCATGTATATACCAACCTAAGACACGGGACCTGGTGGCGATAGAGCTACCCTATGACAGGAAAGGCTGTGACATTGGAGGAATGACCTAAGACAGGAGCCACAGCAGATGGACATAACTGCAGAGGCCTAGACCAGCCTCAATTTTTAATAAAATGAAAAGGGGAAGATGTGGGAAGCCATGCACAATTGCCATTACAAGATGGCGCTGGCTTCCTCAGTGCCTAACTAGTAAACAAGCAATATGCGTAGGTGCTGGATTAAATTCGTGCCAAGTCACTGCCCATTCCGGGGTGTAGTAGTGGGGTGATGAGTGAGCAGCTAATCAGGAGCTGATACGTCACACAGAGGGGTATTTAAGCAGCTTCATTTTCTGGGTTCAGGGTCTTCCTGATAAGTAAGCAATAAAGCTTTGTCGTAGAAAGATATGGTTGTCCGAGTGTGTTTTGCTGGTGAAACGTTACAAGGACAGAACAGATGATGCCATTGCATATTTATGTTCACTTTTTTCATCTTTCTCAAGGAGTTCTTTTTCTTAATATTACATTTAAGCAATTCTTAATCAGATTCCAAGTATATTTTTGCATCCAAAATAGGTGTTTTTATTTAGTATTATATGATATATTACCCTTGGGTACTATTGGATATTTCCTTATTCTGGAATTAATTTTCCTATGGACATGATAACTTTTGTCCTCTCTTCTTCTAATCATTCCTTGTCTACACACTTCTGGAACATTTTTGCACACATTAAATATGAAAGTTTGCTATTTTCCTGAAGCCCTTAATTTTTATATCTATTTTATTTAAGGAAGTATGTTAAATTACTAGTTATAAATAGATAACTATTTATTTGCATAAAAATATAGTTCTATATAAAACTGGTTTTCAGTCAATGCAAATTTCAATTTATGATATACATTTGCTTGTTTAAATATGCAAATTTATTATCGTGCAAATTTGTTATGGTTAAAAGACAGATATTTTTCTGAATTTTTTATTGATGTATTGATACATAATGTATAAACTCAATATTTAGTTAAATAAGTTAGAAATATTGATTTTGGTTTCTCACAGTTTGTCTAAGAGAGAATTCCTGAATAGGTTAACTCAGTTATTTTAGTACACGGGAATTGATAGGATTCAATAAAATGCCCATGATAGCTACTTAATAAGTTGGCACAAAAACAGGATATTCTTCCAATATATTTGAGTTATACCTGATAAGTTAATCAGTCAATAGTGTCAATAATCAGAAGGTCTCAGTTATTCTGCAAATAGGCTTCTTTTGAGGTTCTTTAAATTTCCTCACAGCAGGACATACGGCTTCTACCAGTTTGAGTTCAAAAGACATGATTAGATGCAATAGTAGTGTCTCCTCTATTTATTGTTTCTAATGTTATAGAAGAATAAGAAATACAGAGTAGGGGGCTGGTGAGATGGCTTAGTGGGTAAGAGCTCTTCCGAAGGTCCAGAGTTCAAATCCCAGCAACCACATGGTGGCTCACAACCATCCGTAAGGAGATCTGGCGCCCTCTTCTGGAGTGTCTGAAGACAGCTACAGTGTACTTACATTAAAATAAATAAATCTTTAAAAAAAAAAAAAAGAAATACAGAGTATACAAATATAAGGGCATGGGGTAACTAGGACATTTTATGGACCAACTTAATATTTCACAAATTTATGGAATGTTTGTATGACTTTGTTTGCTTTGTTTTGTTTTTTGTTTCATTTTTACTGTTTAAGTGTTTGTTTGTTTCTAGGCTGTCAGTAATAAGTATGACAAGGAGCTGAAATTCATTATCAACAGCTTTTTCATCATGTGCTAATCATTACATTGCATATACCTGTTATTTTGATGTTTCAAACATATTTTGAATTACACATATGGTTGCTGTGTAATGCTAGCCTTCATATGGTTCATTTAATCAGGCTTTTTGGACATGACTAATATTTAGGAAAATCAATCTTAAGAAAAATTGGAGACCCCTAGTTGGTCTGCTCCTGTAAAGACTCCATATCCTGATCCATCCTAGAGGACCCGCTGCACTCAGAGCAGTTCTGAAGGCTGCCCAGAAGATCTACTGCAGCCAGGGCAACAGATCAGCAGCTTTTCTGCCCCTGTGAAGACCCAGTTGGAAGACCCTATGGGTGGTCAGATACAGACAGGGCTACAGGCCTAGTGGGAGACCTAAAACAACCCAGGGGCAAAAGAGGCAGACTCCATACAGTCACCCAGGCCAACAAACACCAGGTATATCCAGATGGTGAAAGGGAAGTGCAAGACCATATGTAACAGAAGCCAAAATACATGGGCATCATTAGAACCCAGTTATCCCACAGCAAGTCCTGAGTACACCAGCACAGCTGGAAATTAGGAATCTGTCCTAAAATCCTATCTCATGAAGATAAATATAGTTCTTTAAAGAGGATATCAATAACTCACTGAAAGAAGTACAGGAAAACACAGGTAAACAGGTGACAGAATTGAATAAAGTGATCCAAGACCTAAAAATGGAAGTAGAAACAATAAAGAAAACACAAATGGAGGCAAAGCTGGAAATGGGAAACCTAGGAAAGAGGTCAGGAATTACAGATGTAAGTATTACCAACAGAATACAAGAGATGGAAGAGCGAATATCAAGTGTAGAAGATTCAGTAGAAAAGATTGACACAATAGTCAAAGAAAATTCAAAACATAAAGAATTCCTAACCCAGGTATCCAGGAAATTCAGAACACAATGAAGAGACAAAATCTAAGAATAATCAGAATAGAGGAGAAGAAAGATTCCAAGCTCAAAGGACTTGAAAGTGTCTTCAACAAAATCATAGAGAAAAAAACTTCACCAACCTAAAGAAAGAGATGGCCATTAACATACAAGAAGCCTGAAGAACACCAAATATATGGGATCAGTAAAGAAAATCATCTCTTCAGATATTTTTCAAAATAGTTATTAAAACACTAAATGCACAGAGCAAAAAAAAATGAATGTTAAGAGCTGCAAGGGGAAAAGGCCAAGTAACATGCAAAGGTAGACATATGAGAATTATACCAGATTTCTCAACAGAGATTATGAAAGCCAGAAGAACCTGGTCAGAGGTCATGCAGACTCTAAGAGAACACAAATTCCAGCCCAGGCTAATATACCCAACAAAACTCTCAATCAACATAGATGGAGAAACTAGAATATTCCAGGACAAAACCAAATTCAAACAGTATCTTGTTACCAACTCATCCCTACAGAGGATCCTGAAAGAAAAACTCCAACACAAGGAAAATACCTGCACCAAATAAACAAGATACTAAGAATTTCATAACAAAGTCAAAATCAGAGAGCCAAAAGCACATAAAGCCACCTACAAAAATAAGCATATCAAAAACCAACAGTCATATCTCTTTAATATTTCTCAATATAAATGGACTTAACTCACCTATAAAAAGACATAAGCTAACAAACTGGATATGCAAACAAGATGCAGCATTTTGCTGCATACAAGGAATACACCTTAATAACAAAGACAGGAACTATCTCAGAGTAAAAGGATGCAAAATTGTCTTCCAAGCAAATGGTCCTAGGAAACAAACAGGAGTTGCCATCCTAATATCCAGTAAAATAGACTTTCAACCAAAAGTTTCAAGAGTAATGAAGGACACTTCATATTCCTCAAGGATATAATTCCCCAAGAGAAAGTCTCAATTCTGAATATCTATGCCCCAAATGCAAGAACAATCAAATTTATATATAAAAAAAACACAACTAAAATTCAGAACCTACATTGAAACCCACACAATAATAGTGGGAGATTCCAACACCCCACACTCACCAATGGACAGGTCACTGAAACAATCTAAACAGAGACACAGTGAAAGTAAGAGAGGTTATGAACCAAAACGATTTAAGGGATACAGAACATTTCACTCTAAAACAAAAGTTTACACCTTTTTCTCACCATCTCATGACACCTTCTCCAAAACTGACCATATAATTGGTCACAAAGCAACCTTCAACAGATATAAGAAGATTGCTATAATACCATGCAAACTATCACATCATCACCACCTAAAGATGATCTTCAATAACAGCAAAAACTACAGAAAACCCACATACATGTGGAAATTGAACAATTCTCTACTCAATGACAACATGGTCAGGGAAGAAAGAAAGGAAGAAATTAAAGACTTCCTGGAATTTAATGAAAGTGTTGACACATCATACGCAAACTTATGGGACACAATGAAAGCAGTGCTAAGAGGAAAGTTCATAGCACTAAGAGCCCTGCTAAAGACACTAGAGAAATCTTACACTAACAACATAACAGCACACATGTAGCTGTAGAACAAAAAGAAACACCAAGAGGAGTAGAAGGGAGGAAATACTCAAACTCAGGGCCAAAATCAATCAAATAGAAACAAAGAGAACAATACAAAGAATTAAACAAGACTTAAAGCTGGTTCTTTGAGACAATAAATCAAGATAAACCCCTAGGCAAACTAACTAAAGGGCACAGAGGCAGGATCCAAATTAATATCAGAAATGAAAAGGGAGACATAACAACAAAAAAGGAGGAACTTTTAAAAATCATCAGATCCTGATATAAAAATTTATACAAAACAAAACTGGAAAATCGAGATGAGATGGATGGCTTTCTAGACAGATGCCACATACCAAAGTTAAACCAAGGGAAGGTAAACTAACAGGCCCATATCACACAAGGAAACAGAAGAAGTCATTAAAAACCTCCCAACCAAAAAAAGCCCAAAGAGACTCAAGAAAAACAAAGACCAAAGTGTGGACACTTTGCCCCTTCTTAGAATTGCGAACAAAACACCCATGGAAGGAGTTACAGAGACAATGTTTGGAGCTGTGTCGAAAGGATGGACCATCTAGAGCCTGCCATATCCAGGGTTCCATCCCATAATCAGCTTCCAAACACTGACACCATTGCATACACTAGCAAGATTTTGCTGAAAGGACCCAGATATAACTGTCTCTTGTGAGACTATGCCGGGGCCTAGCAAACACAGAAGTGGATGCTCACAGTCAACTATTGGATGGATCACAGGGTCCCCAATGGAGGAGCTAGAGAAAGTATCCAAGGAGCTAAAGGGATCTGCAACCCTATAGGTAGAACAACATTATGAACTAACCAGTACCCCGGAGCTCTTGACTCTAGCTGCATATGTATCAATAGATGGCCTAGTCGGCCATTACTGGAAAGACAGGCCCATTGGACTTGTAAACTTTATATGCCCCAGTACAGGGGAACGCCAGGGCCAAAAAGTGGGAATGGGTGGGTAGGGGAGTTAGTGGGAGGGTATGGGGGACTTTTGGGATAGCATTGGAAATGTAAATGAGGAAAATACCTAATTAAAAAAAAAAAAAAATATATATATATATATATATATATATATATATATAAAGCCCCGGGACACATGGATTTAGTGCAGAATTATACCAGATCTTCAAAGAAGACCTGATACCAACTTTCCTCAAATTATTCCATAAAATAGAAACAGAAGGGACAATTCATAACTCCTTCTATGAATTCTATGAACCACAATTACTCTGATACCTAAACCACACAAGGAACCAACTAAAAATGAGAACTTCAGATGAATCTCATTTATGAATATCAATGCAAAAATATTCAATAAAATTCTTGCAAACCGAATCCAAGAACACATCAAAACCATCATTCTCCAGGATCAAATAGGCTTCATCCTAGGGATTCAACTTTGGTTTAATATAGAGATATCCATTAACATAATCTACCACATAAATATATTCACAGAAAAAAATCACATGTTCATCCCCTTAGATGCAGAAAAAGCATTTGACAAAATACAACACTCCTTCATGTTAAAATTTTGGCGAGATCAGGAATTCAAAGTCCTTACCTAAACATAATAAAAACATTTTACTGCAAATCATCACCCAATATCAAATTAAATGGAGACCTACTTGAATCAATCCCACTGAAATCGGGGACAAGACAAGGATATCTCTTGATATCTATTCAATATAGGACTCAAAATGTTAGCTAGAACAATAAGATAACAAAAAGAGATCAAGGGGATACAAATTGGCAAAGAAATAAAGGTATCACTATTTGCAGATGATATGATAGTATACATAAGTGACCCCAAAAGTTCTACCACAGAACTTCTCCAGCTGATATACAACTTCAACAAAGTGGCAGGATATAAAAGTAACTCAATTAAATCAGTAGCCATCTTTTATACAAAGAATAAACAGGCTGAGAAAGAAATTAGGGGAAAAACTCCCTTCACCATAGTCACAAATTAACATAAAATATCTTGTGGTAGCTCTAACCAAACAAGTGACAGACCTGTATGACAATAACTTCAAGTCTCTCAAGAAAGAAACTGAAGATCTCAGAAAATGGAGAGATCTCCCATGCTCATGGATTGGCAGAAGTAACATAGTAAAAATGGCCATCCTACCAAAGACAAACTACAGATTCAATATAATCCCCATCAAAATCCCAACATAATTTTTCAGAACATGGAAAAAGCAATTCTCAAATTCATCTGAAGAGGCAAAGTGGCAGAATAGCTAAAACAATTCTATAATAATAATAATAATAATAATAAACAGCTGGGAGAATCATTATCCCTAATATCAAGGTTAATACAGAGCACTAGTGATAAAAACTGCATAGTATTGGTACAGAGACAGACATATTGATCAATGGAATAGAATTGTAGACCCAGATATAAAACTACACACTTACTGTCACTTGATCTTTGAAAATATACAATGGAAAACAGAAAGCATCTTCAATAAATGGTGCTGGTCTAACTTGCTGTCTTCATGTAGAAGAATGAAAATAGATGCCTATTTGCCACCTTGTACAAAGCTCAAGTCCAAGTAGATCAAGGACCTCAACATAAAACCAGATACACTGAATCTAATAGAAGAGAAACTGGGAATTGGCCCTGAACTCATTGGCACAGTGGAATATTTCCTAAACAGAACTCCAGTGGCTCATACTCTAAGATCAACAATTGATAAATGGAACCTCATGAAACTGGAAAGCTTCTGTAAGGCAAAAGAAATAGGCAAAAGACATAGTCAATAAGACAAATCAGCAACCTACAGATTGGGGGAAAAAAAACTTCACTAACCCCACATCCAATAGAGGGTTAATATCCAAAATATATAAAGAACTCAAGAATATAATCACCAAAAAGCCAAACAACCCAATTAAAAAATGGGATATAGAACTAAACCAAGATTTAAAAACTGAGGAATTCAAAATGACTGAGAAGCACCTAAAGAAAAGTTCAAAGTCCTTCGTGAACAGAGAAATGCAAATCAAAATGACCCTGAGATTCTACCTTACACCAACTAGAATGGCTAAGATCAAAACCTCAGGTGACAACACATGTTGGAGAGGAACACTCCTCCAATTGCTAGTGTGATTGCAAACTAGTACAAGCACTCTGGAAATCAATCTGGAGGTTCCTACGAAAATTGGGAATAGATCCACCTGAAGACCCAGCAATACCTTGAAAATATACCCCCAAAATGCCCCACCATGCCACAGAAGGACATATCTCACTAAGTTCATAGGGGTCTTATTTGTGATAGCCAGAAGCTGGAAGCAACCTAGATGTCCCACAGCACAAAAATTGATACAGAAAATGTGGTTCATTTACACAATGGAATACTACTCAGCTATTAAGAAAGAGAACATCCTGACATTTGCAAGCAAATGAACAGAACTAGAAAATAACATTCTGAGTGAGGTAACTCAGATCCAAAAGCATGGTGAGTACACACTAATAAGTGGATATTAGCCATAGAGGGAGGAGTAAAGAATAGCTGAGATAGAGTTCACAGAAATCAATAAGGTCAACAGGCTGAAGTGCCCAATGAGGAAGCTTCAGTCCCACTTTCTAGAGAGAAGAAAGCAACAAGTGGGGAAGGAAGGAAGGACCTGGAAGGGAAAGTGGATGTGTAGGGTTATGGGGTGGGAGAGGGGAACCTGATCTGGTACTGGGTGAGGGAAAAGGAATGAAGCCCTGAGGGCCAGCAGAAATTATGGAAACAGGCAACCTAAGGAAATAGGAAGTTGAGCAGACCCTCCAGAATGCACCTGAGACCTGGGATGTGAGAGACTCTCAGGAATCAAAGGGAGGGACCTTAGATGAAATGTCTGACAGTGAAGGGAGAGGGAACTTGGAGAGCCCACCTCCAGCAGGAAGACAGAATAACAAGTGAGGGATGAGGTTGCCATCACACAGTCACACCTCTGACCCATAATTGTTCCTTTCTGAAAGAATCACAGAGATTGAAGTGGCAAGGAGGCTGAGGAAAAGAAGGTCCAATGACAGGCCCAAAGTGGGATCCAGCTCAACGGTAGGTCACAAGGCCTGACACTATTTCTGAGGCTCTGGAGTGCTCACAGAAAGGGACTTATCATGACTGCCCTCTGAAAGACCCAACAAGCAACTGAAAGAGTCAGATGCAGACATTTGCAGCCAACCAATGGACAGAAGCAAGTGACCCTTGTTGTTGAATTAGGGAATGCTGAAAGAAGCCTGTAGGAGGACCAGCAATCTCAAGTAATCTGGAACCCTGAGATCTCTCAAACACTGTACCACCAAACAGACAGCATATACCAGCTGATAAGAAGCCCCTAACACACATGCAGTAGAGGACTTCTTGGTCTTTGTTCATACGGGTAATTTGCACCTAACCTTTAAGAGACTAGAGGCCCCAGGGAGTTTAGATCTCAGGTAGGATGGGGGTGGGGACATCTGTGTGGAAACCAGGTGGGATGAGGAGGATTGGTGGGGGGGGGTGGAATATGAAGTGTAAAAAATAAATTAATTAAAAAAAATAAAATCGGGCTTAAGAAAGAAAGTTTTAATTTTTCTCATTATTTCAGAGTGTCTTGTCTAGTTATTTGACTCTGTGTGCTTCAGCAGAAGATTATGACAGCTCAGTAATGGACATCTAACCATGCCCACCTGTGACATCCCTTATCTCTTAGGTCTCACTTCATAAACTTTTAAGACCTAAAATAATAGTGACACAAGTCTACTGAAGATATTTTAGTTCTACCCATCTTTGCCTTCTTTAAATTTCTCTTGTAGTAAGAGGAAGAAGATGATGAGCGTACCGACATCACATTTACATGGGTTTGTTCTTTGTTTTGTTTTCATTGCAAAGTCAAGATGCCAAGAAATGTTTGTTAAGTACAATTTCCTCCCTGATAATATGATAAACACAAAATGAAATACAGATTTTGATGTGAAGTTCACTTTTAAAACTAGAAAAATGTAGAAAAAACAATCTTTGTCAAAACTATGTAACACTGCTTACAAGTAAGAAAAAATAAGTTATAAAAGGTGAGGAAATGATCTCTTTACCTTATATTCTACATAAAAATTAAAAGGTCATAATAGTTGAGACAGCTCTTTCTGATTCTTGGTCTGTATTTGTATAGTGCCATGTCATTAGTTATAGCTGATTCAGCCTATTGCACACAGATAAAAAATAAAATTTCTAGGAGCTCAGGAGATTCTCTGGGTAATTAAATACTCGGCTTTGCATACATAAGCACCTGAGTACAGTACCTTGGACACAAATGAAATAAAATGTCAGGTGTAGGCATTCCTCTTTGTAATTCTAGCACAAGGGAGGGAGAGGCTGGAATTTCTGTCAAGGCATCCTATGCTAATAGGTGAATCTTAAGTGAGAAACTCTCCAAAAAAATTCAAATCACCTGCCTATCAACCTGAATGTTCGAAAAGAGCTATTTGATGGTCTGTGTCAAGAACCTTGAAGCAGGATGATTATAGTATATTTAGGAATGTGGATAGCTTCCTGTTAATTCTAAGCATTTTCTAATATATCTGACATTCTCTGCTAGGATCAGGAATGCTTTCCTGAAAGGTTTAATGAGTCTTCTTGCTGTATTACCCACAACTTTAGAAATTTACCAATAATGCTGCTATTCTTCTTTAAAAATCAAGTAAAACATGTCAGCAAAATCAAATGCTCACATTTTATTGAAATGTCACATGACCTGCACTGACAAGCATGTCCCTGAGTGATGTCTGATCCTGTGCCTCTCATCTTGAGTTCTTTTCTTTTTGTTCACACACGTATTTTTTTTATTACATCTTTTGCTCAATTACATTTCCAATACTATCCCAAAACTCACCCATACCCTCCCCCCTACTTCCCTACCCACCCATTCCCATTTTTTTTGGCCCTGGCGTTCCCCTGTACTGGGGCATATAAAGTTTGCAAGTCCAATGGGCCTCTCTTTCCAGTGATGGCCAACTAGGCCATTTTTTGATACATATGCAGCAAGAGTCAAGAGCTCCTGGGTACTGGTTAGTTCATAATGTTGTTCCACGCATAGGGTTGAAGAAACCTTCAGCTCCTTCGGTACTTTCTCCAGCTCCTCCATTGGGGGCCCTGTGATCCATTCACTAGCTGACTGTGAGCATCCACTTCTGTGTTTGCCAGGCCCCGGCATAGTCTCACAAGAGACAGCTATATCTGGGTCCTTTCAGCAAAATCTTGCTAGTGAATGCAATGGTGTCAGCATTTGGATGCTGATCATGGGATGGATCTCTGGATAAGGCAGTCTCTAGATGGTCCATCCTTTCGTCACAGCTCCAAACTTTGTCTCTGTAACTCCTTCCATGGGTGTTCTGTTCCCAATTCTAAGGAGGGGCATAGTGTCAACATTTCAGTCTTCATTCTTCTTGAGTTTAATGTGTTTAGCAAACTGTATCTTATATCTTGGGTATCCTAAGTTTTGGGCTAATATCCACTTATCAGTGAGTACATATTGTGTGAATTCCTTTGTGATTATGTTTCCTCACTAAGGATGATGCCCTCCAGGTCCATCCATTTGGCTAGGAATTTCATAAATTCATTCTTTTTACTATCAGAGTAGTACTCCATTGTGTAAATGTACCACATTTTTTGTATCCATTCCTCTGTTGAGGGGCATCTGGGTTCTTTCCAGCTTCTGGCTATTATAAATAAGGCTGCTATGAACATAGTGGAGCATGTGTCCTTCTTACCTGTTGGGACATCTTCTGGATATATGCCCAGGAGAGGTATTGCTGGATCCTCCGGTAGTACTATGTCCAATTTTCGAAGGAACTGCCAGACTGATTTCCAGAGTGGTTGTACAAGTTTGCAATTCCACCAACAATGGAGGAGTGTTCCTCTTTCTCCATATCTTCGCCAACATCTGCTGTCAGCTGAAATTTTGATCTTAGCCATTTTGACTGGTGTGAGGTGGAATCTCAGGGTTGTTTTGATTTGCATTTCCCTGATGATTAAGGATGTTGAACATTTTTTTCAGGTGCTTCCCTGCCATTTGGTATTCCTCAGGTGAGAATTCTTTGTTCAGTTCTGAGCCCCAATTTTTAATGGGGTTATTTGATTTTCTGGAGTCTGCCTTCTTGAGTTCTTTATATATATTGGATATTAGTCCCCTATCTGATTTACGATAGGTAAAGATCCTTTCCCAATTTGTTGGTGATCTTTTTGTCTTATTGACGGTGTCTTTTGCTTGCAGAAGCTTTGCAGTTTCATGAGGTCCCACTTGTCGATTCTCGATCTTACAGCACAAGCCATTGCTATTCTATTCAGGAATCTTTTCCCTGTGCCCATATCTTCAAGGCTTTTCACCACTTTCTCCTCTATAAGTTTCAGTGTCTCTGGTTTTATGTGAAGTTCCTTGATCCACTTAGATTTGACCTTAGTACAAGCAGGTAGGAATGGATCAATTCGCATTGTTCTACATGATAACAACCAGTTGTGCCAGCACCATTTGTTGAAAATGCTGTCTTTCTTCAACTGGATGGTTTTAGCTCCCTTGTTGAAGATCAAGTGACCATATGTGTGTGGGTTCATTTCTGGGTCTTCAATTCTATTCCATTGGTCTATTTGTCTGTCACTATACCAGTAGCATGCAGTTTTTATCACAATTGCTGTGTAGTAAAGCTTTAGGTCAGGCATGGTGATTCCACCAGAGGTTCCTTTATCCTTGAGAATAGTTTTTGCTATCCTGGGTTTTATGTTATTCCAGATGAAGTTGCAGATTGCTCTTTATAATTCATTGAAGAATTGAGTTGGAATTTTGATGGGGATTGCATTGAATCTGTAGATTGCTTTTGGCAAGATAGCCATTTTTACAATGTTGATCCTGCCAATCCATGAGAATGGGAGAAATTTCCATCTTCTGAGATCTTCTTTAATTTCTTTCTTCGGAGACTTGAAGTTCTTACCATAGAGATCTTTCATTTCCTTAGTTAGAGTCATGCCAAGATACTTTATATTATTTGTGACTATTGAGAAGGGTGTTGTTTCCCTAATTTCTTTCTCAGCCTGTTTATTCTTTGTGTAGAGAAAGGCCATTGATTTGTTTGAGTTAATTTTATATACAGCTACTTCACCGAAGCTCTTGATCAGGTTTAGGAGTTCTCTGGTGGAATTTTTAGGGTCACTTATATATACTATCATATCATCTGCAAAAAGTGATATTTTGACTTCATCTTTTCCAATTTGTATCCCCTTGATCTCCTTTTGTTGTCAGATTGCTCTGGCTAGGACTTCAAGTACAATTTTGAATAGGTATGGGGAGAGTGGACAGCCTTGTCTAGTCCCTGATTTTAGTGGGATTGCTTCAGGGTTCTCACCATTTATTTTGATGTTGGCTACTGGTTTGCTGTAGATTGCTTTTATCATGGTTAGTTATGGGCCTTGAATTCTTGACCTTTCCAAGACTTTTAACATGAATGGGTGTTGGATCTTGTCCAATGCTTTTTCTGCATCTAACGAGATGATCAAGTGGTTTTTGTCTTTGAGTTTGTTTATATAATGAATTAAGTTGATGGATTTTTGTATATTAAACCATCCCTGCATCCCTGGTATAAAGACTACTTGGACAGGATGGATGATTGCTTTAATGTGTTCTTGTATTTGGTTAGCAAGAATTTTATTGAGTATTTTTGCATCAATATTCATAAGGGAAATTGGTCTGAATTTCTCTATCTTTGTTGGATCTTTCTGTGGTTTAGGTATCAGAGTAATTGTGGCTTCATAGAATGAGTTGGGTAGAGTTCCTTCTACTTCTATTTTGTGGAATAGTTTGTGCAGAACTGGAATTAGATCTTCTTTGAAGGTCTGGTAGAACTCTGCACTAAACCCACCTGGTCCTGGGCAATTTTTTGGCTGGGAGACTATTAATGACTGCTATTTCTTTAGGGGATATGGGAGTGTTTAGCTCCTTAACTTGATCCTGATTTAATTTTGGTATCTGGTATCTGTACAGAAATTTGTCCATTTTGTCCAGGTTTTCAAGTTTTGTTGAGTATAGGCTTTTGTAGAAGGATCTGATGGTGTTTTGGATTTCTTCAGGATCTGTTATGTCTCCCTTTTCATTTCTGATTTTGTTAATTAGGATGTTGTCTCTGTGCCCTCTAGTGTGTCTACCTAAGGGTTTATCTATCTTGTTGATTTTCTCAAAGAACTAACTCCTTGTTTGGTTAATTCTTTGAATAGTTCTTTTTGTTTCCACTTGGTTGATTTCACCTCGAGTTTGATTATTTCCTGACGTCTAGTCCTCTTGGGTGAATTTTCTTCCTTTTTTTCTAGAGCTTTTAGATATGTTGTCAAGCTGCTAGTGTGTGCTCTCTCTAGTTTCTTTTTGGAGGCACTCAGAACTATGAGTTTCCCTCTTAGAAATGCTTTCATTGTGTCCCGTAGGTTTGGGTAAGTTGTGGCTTCATTTTCATTAAACTGTAAAAAGTCTTTAATTTCTTTCTTTATTCCTTCCTTGACCAAGGTATCATTGAGAAGAGTGTTATTCAGTTTCCACGTAAATGTTGGCTTTCTATTATTTATGTTGTTATTGAAGATCAGCCTTAGTCCATGGTGGTCTGATAGGATGCATGGGACAATTTCAATATTTTTGTATCTGTTGAGGCCTGTTTTGTGACCAATTATATGGTCAATTTTGGAGAAGGTCCCGTAAGATGCTGAGAAGAAGGTATATCCTTTTGTTTTAGGATAAAATGTTCTGTAGATATCTGTTAAGTCCATTTGTTTCATAACTTCTGTTAGTTTCACTGTGTCCCTGTTTAGTTTCTGTTTCCAGGATCTGTCCATTGATGAAAGTGGTGTGTTGAAGTCTCCCACTATTATTTTTGAGGTGCAATGTGTGCTTTGAGCTTTACTAACATGTCTTTAATGAATGTGGCTGCCCTTACATTTGGGGCATAGATATTCAGATTTGTGAGTTCCTCTTGGAGGATTTTACCTTTGATGAGTATGAAGTGTCCCTCCTTATCTTTTTTGATAACTTTGGGTTGGAAGTCAATTTTATTCGATATCAGAATGGCTACTCCAGCTTGTTTCTTCAGATCATTTGCTTGGAAAATTGTTTCCAGCCTTTCATTCTGAGGTAGTGTCTGTCTTTTTCCCTGAGATGGGTTTCCTGTAAGCAGCAGAATGTTGGGTCCTGTTTCTGTAGCCAGTCTGTTAGTCTATGTCTTTTTATTGGGGAATTGAGTCCATTGATATTAAGAGATATTAAGGAAAAGTAATTGTTGCTTCCTTTTATTTTTGTTGTTAGAGTTGGCATTTTGTTCTTGTGGCAGTCTTCTTTTTGGTTCGTTGAGGGATTACTTTCTTGCTTTTTCTAGGGTGTGATTTCCTTTTTTGTATTGTTTTTTTTTGTTTGTTTGTTTGTTTGTTTTTTCTGTTATTATCCTTTGAAGGGCTGGATTAGGGGAAAGGTAATGTGTGAATTTGGTTTTGTCTTGGAATACTTTGGTTTCTCCATCCATGGTAATTGAGAATTTGGCCGGGTATAGTAACCTGGGCTGGCATTTGTGTTCTCTTAGTGTCTGTATAACATCTGTCCAGGCTCTTCTGGCTTTCATAGTCTCTGGTGAATAGTCTGGTGTAATTCTGGTAGGCCTTCCTTTTTATGTTACTTGACCTTTCTCCCTTACTACTTTTAATATTCTATCTTTATTTAGTGCAATTGTTGTTCTGATTATTATGTGTCAGGAGGAATTTCTTTTCTGGTCCAGTCTATTTGGAGTTCTGTAGGCTTCTTGTATGATCATGGGCATCTCTTTCTTTAGGATTGGGAAGTTTTCTTCTATTATTTTGTTGAAGATATTTTCTGGCCCTTTAAATTGAAAATCTTCATTCTCATCAACTCCTATTATCCATCGGTTTGGTCTTCTCATTGTGTCCTGTATTTCCTGGACGTTTTGAGTTAGGATCCTTTTGCATTTTGTATTTTCTTTGATTGTTGTGCCGATGTTCTCTATGGAATCTTCTGCACCTGAGTTTATCTCTTCCATCTCTTGTATTCTATTGCTGGTGCTTGCATCTATGGTTCCAGATTTCTTTCCTAGGGTTTCTATCTCCAGTGTTGCCTCACTTTGGGTTTTCTTTATTGTGTCTACTTCCCTTTTTAGGTCTAGTATGGTTTTGTTCATTTCCATCACCTGTTTGGATGTGTTTTCCTGTTTTTCTTTAAGGACTTCTACCAGTTTGGTTGTGTTTTCCTGTTTTTCTTTAAGAACTTCTACCAGTTTGTTTGTGTTTTTCTGTTTTTCTTTAAGGACTTGTAACTCTTTAGCAGTGCTCTCCTGTATTTCTTTAAATGAATTATGAAAGTCCTTCTTGATGTCCTCTAGCATCATCATGAGATATGCTTTTAAATCCGGATCTAGATTTTTGGCTGTGTTGGGGTGCCCAGGACTAGGTGGGGAGGGAGTGCTGTGTTCTGATGTTGGTGAGTGGTCTTGATTTCTGTTAGTAGGATTCTTACTTTGCCTTTCGCCATCTGGTAATCTCTGAAGCTAGCTGTTATAGATGTCCCTCATTAGAGCTTGTTCCTAAGGAGACTCTGTTAGCCTCCAACAGCAGACCTGGGAGGCTGGCTCTCTCCTTAGTTTCAGTGGTCAGAATATTCTCTGCAGGCAAGCTCTATTCTTGCAGGGAAGGTGCCCAGATATCTGGTGTTCGAACCTGCCTCCTGGCAGCAGTTGTGTTCCAATCACCAGAAGTCTTAGGATCCTGTGGAGAGTCCTGTGCGGGTCCTTGCAGGTGTCCAGAGACTCCACTGGCAAGGCACCTGAGTGCTTGAGTGGACCGGAAGGGACTTGTGCCCCACCTCAGGCCGGGCTGCCTGCTTCCCTAGTTAATGCAGTCTCAGGTCCCGCTCAATTGGATTGGAGCAGAAGCTGTATTCCACTCACCAAAGGTCTTAGGATCCCGTGGGGAATCCTGTGCGGGTCCTTGCAGGTGTCTGGAGACTCCTCTGGCAAGGCACCCCGATACTCGAATCTCATCTTGAGTTCTTACACAGAAGTTAAATACTCTGCCTGAAGCCTGATGTTGAGTGGATTTCACAGGTGGCTCCTTGGCCTATCACTCCAAGGCACAACACCTCTACCCTCTTATAATATTGTTTCTCTCAATGGTTTTAAAGAAATTTATACTTAAGATGCTTCCTAATTCACTCCGTAGGAAGAAAATCATTAGATGAACACAGTAATAAAATTAATTCATCCTGTTATAGTTTTAGATTTCTCTAGTTTATGCTTGTAGTAAAAAAGAAAAACTGTGAGTACTGGATATCTTGTAAAACACACTGAGGGGGGCTTGCTGACACATAAATCTTATCACAAATGCTGACAATATATAGTAAAAGAAGCAGGGAATCACAAGAAGAATTGAAGAGCAGAATGAAGTAATTGCTGATGTAATCTTACCGGTACAAGGAAAGGCTACTTGGAAGCAATGTTTTGGTTGTGTTAAAGATTAGTTGTCCTAGGAGTAATAGACTGAAGACATTCTAGGCAAGAGGGATGCCATGAGCAACTCATTGTGTTACGAAACTCTCACATGTATGTGGACATTCATACGAGTTTCAACTGATGATTTTATTTGTATATATTTGACATATTGCCGGGTAGTATCCTGTATATATGTAACTTCCAGTTATTGCCACTTCATGCTAACAATACCTTTACATGCATACAGTATTTTTTCCTAAAGATAATATACTCAGAAATTTTCCTTAGAACATATAGCTTTTGAGAAATTAAGTAAGTTTGGCTTCAAATACCTACTATTTTGAGCAGAGATCCTGGTCTAGTGGTAATGTCTACAAGTTTGGTATTTAGTAATTAGGGGATCTTTATTTCCATTTTTGAAAAATTAAGATTTGATTAATTGATTGATTTAGGTGATTCATTTTAATAAATCAGTGTATACTGAGAATATATAAGCATCTATTTTTAAGAGCAGAATACAGTATAAATCTAAGGCAAAAAAATGTCTAACAGAATCATCGCAATACATTTCCTTCATCATGTCTCCTCGCTCAGCAAGGGACAGCTGCTCAAACTGTCTTCTCAGAGATCTGAGAATTTTGTGAATGTTGTAAATACATGCAATTAAATTTGAGGTGCTTTATAACACTTCACTAAAATTAAACTTGCTAGCCTAGGCATTACTTCTCCAAGGCAAAAGGAACTTCTTTTCTCTTGTTGACACACACATGTCTACACCAAATACAGACCGCTAAGAAAAGGTTGACAGTTCTTTGCTGACATTTCAAGACTACAAATGTCATTGCGAACATTCCGAGGCATTAGATATTACTCATTTTCCTTGGTTTGCCTTCAATATTTTTCTGCTAAATATTTTTCTTTCCTTGCTGAAATATTCTCCCAGTCTCTGATAATTAGAAGTTGATTAATAAAACTTATATACTTCATTTGGGTGATTGGTTTTCTTGACTGCTGGCATGGATGCTTTCCTTAACTAGTGGGTGACAGTGTTTTTAACAGAGGGCACTTTAATCACTCTGTCCTTGAGATCTGATCAGAGTGATAGGGAGTTGGAAGACAAGTACTGGGGGTGAGGAAAGGTAGCAAGTATTTCTAAATGAAAAATAATGAAATACTGAAATGAAAAAATGTCACTAGACTATGACATGAAAACTGAGAAATATTTTATAAGTCATTATAAAAACATAACTCACTTTTAATGGTATAAAAGATAGTTTAACCTCACTTGGGTTATTTGGTTCGTTAACCTTCTTGAGGTCTGTGGATTGTATCGTGGATATCCTGTGCTTTTTTTTTTTTTTTTTTTTTTTTTTTTTTTTTTTTTAACTAATATACACTTAATTGTGAATATATACCATGCATGTCCTTTTGGGATCTGAGATACCTCACTCAGGATATTTAACCCTTGAGAAACTTGAGGCCTGGTGTGGTGTGAAGATATCCTCTAGGAGACTGGTGTGAAAGAATGAGATGAGGAATTTTCAGAGGACAGAACAGGAAGGCGATGATGATTGGACTGTAAAAGGAAAAAAGATTAAAGATAAAAGAAGAGATGGATAATTTAGTCTGGAGCCAAATATGAATGGTGTTCTCTTAGAATACAGATCTATATAATTTCAAATTACACGTTCTAACATGATAACAGTTACATTATTTTTCTTTAATATTAATTTTGTTTTTCTTTTTAAAATTTTTATATAATGTTTATTTACAGTCCATATTTTATTCCCCTCCCTCTGACTGTTCAAAATCTCTTGTAACTCCTCCCCTACCCTCATATCCATGAGGATGTCCACACTTCCCCACCGTCCACCCCATCAGATCTCCCCACTCCACTCCTTGTGGCTTCCAATCTCTTGAGGGTTAGGTGCATTTTCTCTGACTGAGTCCAGGCTTAGAAGTCCTCTGCTATATATGTTTTGGAGGCTTCATATTAACTGGTTTATGCTGAATGGTTGTTATAAGGATGTCCTCATTCTTTTTTTCTTTAAGGCATTTTTAATAGATATTTTCTTCATTTACATTTTAAATGTTATCCCCAAAGTTCCCTATACCCTCCCTCCATCCTGCACCCCAACCCACCCACTCCCTCTTCCTGTCCCTGGCATTCCCCTGTACTGGGGCATATGATCTTTGCAACACCAAGGGCCTCTCCTCCCATTGATGGCCAACTAGCTGGGTAGTATTCCACTGTGTAAATGAACCACATTTACTGTATCCACTCTTTTTTCGTGGGACATCTGGGTTGTTTCCAACTTCTGGCTATCACAAATAAGGCCACTATGAACATAGTGAAACATGTGCCCCTGTGGCATGGTGGGGCATCTTTGGGGTATATGCCCAAGTATAGTATATCTGGGTCTTCAGGTAGATCTAATAATTTTCTGAGGAACCTCCAGATTAATTTCCAGAGAGGTTGTACCAGCTTTCAATCCTATCAGCAATGGAGGAATGTTTCTCTTTCTCCACATCCTCTCCAACATGTGTTGTCTCCTGAGGTTTTGATCTTAGCCATTCTGATTGGTGTGAAATGAAGTCTCAGTGACGTTTTGATGTGCACTTCTATGTTTACTAAGGACTTTGAACATTTCTTTAAGTGCTTCTCAGCCATCTGAGATTCCTCTGTTTAGAATTCTCTACACTGCGTTCTTGATTGAGTTGTTTGTTTTTTGGTGGTTAGCTTCTTCAGTTCTTTATATATTTTGGATATTGGCCCTCTATTGGATGTGGGGTTAGTGAAGTTTTTTCCTAATCCTTCAGTTGCTGATTTGTCCTATTGACTGTTTTTTTTTTGTTTTTTTTTTTGTTTGTTTGTTTTTTTTTTTCCTTACAGAAGCTTTCCAGTTTCAGGAGGTCCCATTTATCAATTCTAATCTTAGAGCATGAACCATTGGAGTTCAAAAATATTTGTATTAATTCTTTCTGAGTGCCATACAATTTATTTTGAATATTTTCACCACTCTGCCTTAAGCCACTTATGACCATACCCTCTAGCCTCATGTCCCTTCCCATACTACTTTGAGCTCTTCATTTCTTTAAAAGCAAATTAAATTCAGTTTTTATTGTCCATGTGGTATTTGGAGTAGAGCTTTCTCTGGTGTATGGGTGACCTGCTCAGATTCCTATCATCAATTAAAACTAACTCTCCCTTTCCCTGAAACAATAACTTCCTAACTAATGACAGGATTATATGCCCATGTCCTACCTGTATGCTGGGATTTTGTCTGGGTTGAGGAAATAATGATATGTATTTCTCATTGAGTTCTGAGAATTTTAGAATCAATTATATTCTACACATTGACCAGTTGAAAGTGTCTGTGTTTATCATGATTTACCACAAACAGAAACTTCTTTAATGAGGGTGCTATGATCTAAAGCTATAGTAATTAGGTGTTAGGAGATATTTTAATACTTATGTACATTTAATAGAACATCCCTTGTGATTCTGACATATATAGCCACAGGCTATACCCCCCCCCCTTAATACTGCTAAGTATGTGTTCTGTCTCATAGTCTAGAACTTAGGTTCAATCTATGTCATTCTTTCCAAACACATTTTGAGATATATTGCAAGATTTAGATTTATTTATATATAAGGTCCAGCTTTTGAAGTAAAAAAAAAAAAAGTAAAAACAATCTTTTTCCTACCAAAATGCATAGCATCCTTCAGAAAACCAGTTTGCATTATAAATTATCACTATATCTTGTGAATTTATTAAGATGTGGATTCTGAATTTTCAAAGCACTTACTATGTATACAAGGCCTAGATAAATATCTGAGTAAGGAAGGGATTCTATTTTCATTAAATGAAGACAGTCATAAAGAAACGAATATAGGAACTGAAATGAACACTGTTATATGGGTCTGCTTAGGACTATATGTTTATTTGTGTTAATGTGCAACTATATAGATTCAAAATTGCATATGCATTAATGCTTTTTCTGAAAGATGGCCGAGATTATAGTTTGATTGATGTCTTAGGAGCCCAAAATAATGGTTTTATAAAGACTACTTTCCAATATGGGGTACCAGATATTCCCTGGAAAACTGACTGATTGTAGAGGTGTAACAGACTAACTTTAATTGGCTTTGTAAGATGCTGTAAAGCCTCAAAAATCTTCAGAAGGAATATAGAAAGACAGTATACACACACACACACACACACACACACACACACACACACACACACAAATAATGCAGTAATAAAATGAACATCAATAATACTTATTATAACCAAATAAAGCATAATATCCCCAAGCTGTGATGACATTGAATACATTTTTTTGTTTGTTTGTTTTTTGTTTTTGTTTTTGTTTTGTTTTGTTTTTTGAATTTTTGAGACAGGGTTTCTCTGTGTAGCCCTGGCTGTCCTGGAACTCACTTTGTAGACCAGGCTGGCCTCAAACTCAGAAATCTGCCTGCCTCTGCCTCCCAAGTGCTGGGATTAAAGGCATGTGCTACCAAGCCCGGCTGAATACAGTTTCTTGAATTATGTTAAACTGTGTGAGTTTTATACTTTACATGTTATCACATCACACATTTCTGATAATTGCTTTCCTGACCCGTCATCCCAGATCAAGGAGGTTTTCTAACATGATCTATGGTGTTTTCACTATACATACAACTTCTTTCATATGGAAAACAAATACATTTAATATTTCTCAAATCTATGGAAAAGAAGTGGTGTTATACTTTTGTTTGTTTTATAACTGCTCGCTCCTTCCTTCCCTTAGGTCATTCCATATAGTCAGCCTCACAGCAATCCCATGTTTTGTTTTGTTTTTTTAAATCCTTTTCTTTTTGTTTACTTTTTAATTTTTTATTTAATCTTTTTTATACAGTCCAGATTTTATCCATCCTGTTCCACCCTCTGACTGTTCCATATCCCATACCTCCTCCCTCTATCTCTATGAGGATGTCCCCACCCTCCAAACTCCACCCCAACACACAAGACCTACCAACACCCTGGCACATCCTGTCTCTTGAGGATCAGATGCATCTTCCCTGACTGAGTTCATATCTGTCAGTCCTCTACTGTATATGTCTTGGGAGCTTCATATCACTTGGTGTATGCTGTCTTGTTGGTAGCCCACTGTCTGAGAGATCTTGGGGTCCAGATTTTTCCATCCTTAAGCTCTCAAGTGTTTGGGTTACAGGTTTGAATCACAACCCAGGAATAATTATTTCTTTAAATTAAATGTCTCTTGATTGACTGAGACAAAGCAGGAGACTTAGATTTTGTGTGCTCATATTTTCTGTACATGCTCTCATACAATTCTAGAACCATCCAAGACTTGTTTTATGTAAAACATAATAAAGAACAAAGTCATTGCTTAAAGTGTTTTGGATGAAACTTGCTTCATTTCCCTAAATCATTCTCCTAGATCTCAAATATGTAACAGTTATCTCTCTAATGACACAACTTCATGAAGAATATGATTATTTTTATTCATCCTATTAAAAGATCATATAATTATGAAATTAAAAGTCGTGAATTTTCCCAGAGACTCAGAAAATTTGTGTGGCTAATCCTCTGAAGCCTCAATACAAATCTACCATATAAACTAGATACACCATGCCTCGGTCTATGCCCAGATTAGTCTGCATCCTAGTTCACATATACTTGCTTAGAAACTTTGTTGCTGCTTTCTTCATAAGATAGATGAAGTAGAAATAACCTAAACGTCCTTCAACTGATAAACAGTTAATGAACAAATAATACATACATACAAAGATTATATTCAACTTAAAAAATAAAAAAAATTAAGCACATTTTCTCATTTATCTGTGGTTTTCATCTTTAGTTGTTAGTACATACCTGGAATAACTGCAGAAGTCAGGAAAATTAATAAGGATAATTTCAAGGAAGCAATAGAAAGGTGAGTATAAGGTGAAAAATGAGTTGAACAAGGAAATAGTTATATTATTATGACAAAGAGAATATTTTATACTGTGTGGATTTGTTCCTTCATTTCTCATTCCATCTGGATGAAGTGATATAAAATCAATCTCAAATATTATAGTAAATGATAACTAAGCCTTTCAAATTGCAATCTACTTAGCAGGAATATTTTATCATTCTTGTGTAAGACAATATGAGGCATTTTTTAAATAAAAAGTCTCCAAATAAAGTTTTAGAAATTGAAATTTCCAGGTTTACTCCATTTTGAACATCTTTATTAGGATGCTTTACATAAAGGAATGAGCTAAACATAAGACATGGACATTCCAAAGATATCTGGTTATTTCTTCTGGGAAGCTTATATCAGGGAGGCATTGCACAAGAATATGAAGAAAGCACAAATGGTTTAATTACCACTAAAGTCAAGTCAAATCTCCTTGAGAATTCTGAGCTAGGCTATTAAAGGTTGTACTATATGGCTTTGTGTGTGAACTTGACACAAGCTGGAGTTATCACAGAGAAGGGAGCTTCAGGTGAGGAAATGCCTCCATGAGATCCAGCTGTAAGGCATTTTCTCAATTAGTTATGAATCTGAGAGGGTCCATTGTGGGTGGAGCCATCCCTGGGCTGGTAGTTTTGGGTTCTATAAGAGAGCAAGCTGAGCAAGCCAGGGAAGCAAGCCAGTAAGAAACATCCCGCAGTGGCTTCTGCATCAGCTCCTGTTTCCAGACCTGCTTGAGTTCCAGTCCTGACTTCCTTTAGGGATGGCCAACAATGTGGAAATTTAAGCTGAATAAACCTTTTCCTCCTCAACTTGATTCTTGGTCATCGTGTTTGTGCAGGAATAGAAACCCTGAATAAGACACAGGACGATTCATGTAGATGAAAATGAAATAGCTTTCAAGCTGAGTGATTTTTATTTTTTGTAATAGTAATTTTTATTTGTGACTTAAATGGAAAGTGTAATTCCGTGATTGTTAATATAACTCAACACAAAATAATCACAACTGCCATTTATAAAGCAATATGAATTAAAAAAAAGTGTTTGAGTGTGTGAGTGTGTTTGTGTGTGTGTGTGTGTGTGTGTGTGTGTATACATATATACATACATGCATCTCTTTCATATCATAGCTCACTGGCTCCTAGGCAAATTCATCTGGGAAAAGAATGGAAACATGGGTCAGTTTCTCATCTTCCTCCTGCTGAGCCTATCTTAGCACAAAGCTTCCTTTTGAAGACAGAGCAAGCTTTGTGCTTGATTCTTCTCTGCAGAAAAAAGAGCCAAAACAACAAAGTCAATAGATCATGTGTGTAGATGTCACTATGCAGAGCCCCCATAACTGCTGTCATATTTGAATGGAATCTCTAAACCTTTTACTCTTTCAAATAAGACTACTTTTTTGTCTTCTGCTCATTATCTGAAGCTTAAAAGACTTTTTATTTTTTTCTAAATGAAACAATAATTAGATAATTTTGAATTTTTATGGAGTGCAGGGAAATAAACAACAACAATATTTTAATGTATCTGGAGCTTTAGAAGACCAAATTCCAAGTTATTTCACACCTGAAAAGTTTTTAGCAGAATTTCATACCTTTTCTTTATTTAATATGTCAAGTCAAATGTCCAACCTGGCCCTATTAAAAAAAAAGATTACACATGCATTTCTTCTCTGATAATAGTTGTATCAAGGTATATAATATGTACTTTTCTCAGAACTTCACACATCTAATGAATACATTTAAATTCTCTGAAGCTAAAATCAATCAACTTGTCATAGTCCTATTATTTATGAATATTGAACTTAACTATCATACATCCCCTACCTCTTGAGTCATTCTCATACATATGTGTCTCAGGTATTAGGCCAAAAACATGTGGCTTGGCAGGTCATAGTCTATGGTAAGAGCGTACTATTGTTTTTCTGCTAAATGGGGATAGTATTCAATGTACTCTAAGTCATTGTTATACACATAGGTCAACACATCTTATAAACCTTCTCAAAGAAGCTACTTTTAAAGTATATGTTAAATTTACACAGAGAAGCTAAACCAATCAAAGCACAGAGAATTAGAGACTATGCAATACATATTCCTTCCTAGAAATTACTGACAGCTCATTATGGAAACAGAATTGATATGCAAAGTATAAGAGTTAGAAGCAGTGGATGTTAACAACTAAATAGAATTTTTTATATGCAGTAAAGATTGGTTGACTATATTAACTCAGAGTAGTTGAGACAGTATCACAAGAATTTCACAAACACAATCCAGATAAATGTTCAGCATATTGAATGGATCTGGGCACAAAATCTCTCCCATATCTGAAGATCCATTGGCAATTGAATGCTCGTGGAAGAAAAGTCAGATTTGTTTAAGGGTGTTGCTTCAAGTAGATTGTGCAAGCTCCAATACAAGGTCCTGCATTCAAGAGTAAATGAATGGAATAAATGAATCCACTGTGTTAGAAGAACAACCTAAAATCCAAAAAAAAAAAACAAAACATCATAAACATTGGTATGGAAGCAGAATATGGAACTGGGAAGAATAAGGAGAGAGGTGTGAATATAGTTCAGATGTACTGCATGGAATTCTCAAAGAATAAAGAAGTGATTTAATTAAAAAATAGTTTTGAGTTTCAATGAATATATCTAAAATTTTAGTTTGTTCTTTGTTTGCTTGCTTGCTTGCTTGCTCCCTTTTCCAAGAAAATCATCATTATTGGAAACACACCAGATGACAACTTGAGCAGGCCTTGGAAACTGCTTCTAATACAAGCATTCACTGGGAGGTCATCTGCCTAACAGCCCAGGCAAACAGGTAAGCCAGCTGAATAGCCTCACCATTCTCTCCTATTCTCCAAATACAATTACCTAGTCTCATCCATAATTCTACAATAAAACACCAACTGCAGCCTTCTATCCCACCTTCCCATATCTCCTATGGATTCCACAGACCATCTTTTTTTTTTTTTTAAATTCCCTCCCTGCTTTTGACTTTATCACAGACACAGACTCCAGCAGAAAGTATTCACTAACCTACAGGCCACTCCCTGGTAGGCTGCCTACAGTTCTTCGCTGAACCCTTTGTTCTTCAGATATAATCCTGCAGTCTCAGCCCCAGATGTAGAGCAGAAGACTGTAGCAGGCTTTTTTGTACTTGCAAACTGATCTCCTGTGGACCTCACAGTTATTCCCCTTATAACCTTCATTCTTTTCTTTCTCCAATACAAGATCCCCCCATTCAAGGGTAAAGGATTGGAACAAACTTATCCACTCTGTTAGAAGATCAACCTAAAACCAAAAAATAAAAAATAAAAAATCATAAACATTGGTATGGAAGCAGAATATGGATATGGGAAGAATTTGGAGAGTGGTGTGAATATGGCTCAGATGTACTCTATGGCATTGTTTTATGCTAGCCTGAAAACTCAACAGGTTTAACAGTAAAACCTAGTGCAACTGCTACCAGGACAACAAGTAGGCTGATGACAAATCCACGCCTCTTCTTCTGCTCCTCGGATTCATTTCCCACAGTCTTATTCCCAGCTTTGTAGAAAATCTGCTATGGTTTCATTTTCCTTTCTAATTCCACACCTAATGGATAACAAAGAACATCTCCAAACTTCTTTCTAAGTCATCTCATTATCCCAGTCTCCAATACCAGCATGGAATGTTGGGAATATTCCAGCTGAGAAAGTTAGGAAAATAGGTCCATAGACAATTTCTAGCCAGGTAGCGCTTAACAACTATGCTTTTCTAAAGTCCAAGAAAGAAGCATAAATGAATTAACAATACACTCACACAGTATAGACCAAAGCAGACAATATCATTCAAACATGTGATCATCTCAATGCCAGACACGTAGACATTAGTATAAAAGCAAAATCAACAAAAGCCAGGAAAATGTGTCCCATGGTTTCCAGGAACCGTACCACAATGGGCAATGAATATTCTAACACAACTAAAGCCCAAGGAAATACCTAAAATATTAGTTTTGTAAAGATGATAGGAGCTCTTGAAGAGGAAATGACTAAATCACCTGAAGTAATTGAACACTTAATAAGCAGTGCAATGGATAAATCCATTCAAAAATTCAGGAAGATGAAAAAAGTGCAAGCAAATGAATAAAACTGTTAAAGTGCTAAACTTATAAGTAGAATTGTTGAAAACAAACAAACAAAAAACTGAATGAATTATGGAAATGAAAAATTTTGAAATTTGAATAGGAAATACAGAGGTGAACTTCACAAACAGAATAGAAAAAAATGGAGGAAATAATTTCAAGCATTGAAGATATGATAGAAAAGATGCATATACAAGTCAAAGAAAAATGTTAAATCTAAAAATTCCTTGGAAGAAATCATCCAGAATCCTGGGACACTATAAAATTCTAAATGTACAAATAATAGGAATAAAAGAAGAAGGTGAAGAAACCCAGCTCAAAGATCCAAAAATTATTTTCAACAAAATAATAGAAGAAAAAATTTAACCTAATCAAGGAAATGTATATAAAGGTACAAGAAGCATACAAAACTCCAAATAGATTTGACCAGAAAAGAAAATTTCTTTAGCACATAATAATATAATCATTAAATTTATAGAACAAAAATAATATTAAAAGTTGCATGGGAAAAAAATAAGTAACATATAAAGACAGACCTAATGGAATTACTGAATACTCAATGGAGACTCTAAAAATGGGAAGGGCCTGAGATATATACATATATATTAAGTTTGTGTGTGTGTGTGTGTGTGTGTATTGCAAATTCAAAGAGACCAAAGATGCCAGCCCAGGCTACTATACACAGGAAAACTCTTAATCACCATAGATTGGGGAAAACCAGCCCTACTGAGAGTGTTAGAATGAAAATGCTAACCAAAGGAGGTCAAGTATATACATGAGACCAAAGAAAATTAATAGTCTCTGCAGGGTACCAAACGAGAAACATAAACACCAAATGAGACAAAATACCTTGGGTCTCCAATCTGTGGTCCCTGCAAAATTTGCTAAAGCAAGAGTGTCACACGCCTTGTGGACTTAACTAACCAAGTCTGATTTGACTTAAAGTATATTCTATAAAAAAAGGAACCCACACCTGACACTGCTTCAGTGACTGAGAACCATAGACTAGATAGCCCAGGGAACTAAGGAAAAAAACAAAACAAAACAAAACAAAACAAAACAAAACAAAACAAACAAACAACCAAAAAAACCTATTGGTTTTAATCAAACAAAGAAGTAACTTGAATGTGATTCCTAATAATGTTCTGCTATGCTCATAAATCAGGACTTTATTTATCCACTGTCAGATAAACTTCCTCCTGCAGAAGATAGGAAAATATGTAGAGATCCATACACAGACATTATACAGAAAGACAAAGCCTGAAACATATACCCTTGAACTCATTGGTACATGATACAAGTTCCTGAACAGAACACCAATGGCTCAGGGTCTAAGATCAACAATTGATAAATGTGTCCTCATGAAACCGCAAAGCTTTTGTAAAGCAAAGGACACAGACAATAGGACAAATTGGCATTCCACAGATTGGGAAAGGATCTTGACCAATCCTATATCTGACAGAGGTCCAATATTCAAAATTTACAAAGAACTCCAAAAGTTAGACACCCACAACCCAAATAACCCAATTAAAAACTGGAGTATAGTAGTCTCAATTAACCTGGACCCCTGAAATCTCTCAGACACTGAGCAACTAACTAGGCATCATATGCCAGCTGATAAGAGATCCCCAAAACATACAGCAGAGGGCTGCCTGGTCTAGCCTCAGTGAGAGAAGATGGATCTAAGCCTGGAAAGAACTGAAGCTGCAGGGAGTAGGCTGGTCTGGTGGTGTAGGGATGGGTGTGTGGATATACTCTTGGGAGTAGGAGGAATGGGATGAAGAACTGTTGGAAGGTGGATCAGGAGGGGGTTAAAAACTGAACTGTAAATGAAAAGGGGAAGATGAAGAAGAAGAAGAGGAAGAACAGGAAGAAGAAGAGGAAGAACAGGAAGAAGAAGAAGAAGAAGAAGAAGAAGAAGAAGAAGAAGAAGAAGAAGAAGAAGAAGAAGAAGAAGAAGAAGGAGGAGGAGGAGGAGGAGGAGGAGGAGGAGGAGGAGGAGGAGGAGGAGGAGGAGGAGGAGACAAAATGTTTAAAAAATGGAGTAGAGAACTAAACAGAATGCTCAACAGAGGAATTTTGAATGTCTAAGAAGCACTTAAAGAAAAGTTCAAAGTCCTTAGTCATCTGGGAAATTCAAATCAAAACAACTATGGGGTTCCATCTTACACACTTCAGAACGATTAAAATCAAAATCTCAAGAAATTGCACATGCTGGAGAGGATGTAGAGCAAGGGGGACACTCCTCCATTGCGGGTGGGAGTGCAAACTTGAACAATCACTTTGAAAATCAACTTCTAGTTTCTCAGAAAACTGGGAATAGTTCTACCTCAAGACACAGGTATATCATTCCTGGACATATACACAAAAAAGGCTCCAACATCTCACAACGACACTTCCTCAACTATGTTCGTACCAGCTTTATTTGTAATAGCCAGAGCAAAGACGGTACACAGGCTGGACTGCCATATAAAGCAGATGTGCAGGTTTATCTTCATGTGGGTCCTGAACAACTGGAATGGGGGCTATATCAAAAGCTGTTGCCCGTATGTGGGATATGTTCTACTAGCTGGGCTGCTTTATCAGGCCTCAGTGGGAAAGGAAATACATAGCCTTTCAGAGACTTGAAATGCCAAGGTGGGAGGTATACTCAGGCAGAGTCCACCTGCTCAGAGAAGAAGGTGAGTGAGATGGATGGGAGAAATTGATTGGTAAAGAAGGCACTGAATGGGATGTAAAGTGAATATGTAAAAAAATAATAATAATAAAATTTAAAATTATTGTGCACTTTTTCCTGTCTCATTTCAAACAGTTGGTGTGAGGTCTAAAGAAATACCCATGGGGATTTTAATGTCATGGGAGTTATGACTTAAACTTGTATTTAAAAATATGTGTGTTTGTGTCTCTATGAGCCCATGCTAGCAGAGTATATTTTAGTGTACACATGTATTGAGATATTCCTGAAGTTGTGTTTCCTTGTTTGCATGAGTGTGTACATAACAATTTAATATCAAAATGTCCTATAGTTAAACAAAGTCTCTTCCTATATCTAGATTTTGCAATTTGAAGTAGACAAGCTGGGCAAGAAGCTCCAAATATCTATTTAAACAAACATGCCCAGCATGGGATTGCAGGTTGGTGTCAATATTCTGGGCATTTTCTGTTGGTTCAAAGGACCCAAACTCTGTTGCTCAAGCTTGTACAATAAACACTATCTCCTCTGCTCTGCTTTTATAACTAAGAATATTGTGGGAAATAAGAATATTGTGTACATACTGTGTGTCATATCATACAGTATGAATCAAGACTAACTGGTCCTGCCTTTATCCCACTCTCTGAAATAAAATAGGAATTTTTTTTGTTTTTAAATGAAAAGAGAAACAAAAGAAATGCAGTCTGCATGTCCCTTTCCTAAATCCTTCAAGATTAACCTATCGATATTTATTATTCTCATCTTTATTTCAGTTTAACTATGAAAAACATTGTTGACATTGATATTTGTATATTTGTGATTTTAATTTTTTACTAATTTATGAGACAGCCCACAGGTTCATTTTGTTGCATATTATCTCTTTTAAAAGTATTATTCATATCATTACCTAACACACAGTTATTACTTGAATTGTCTTCATGACCCACAACGTTCAAACTACAGATGTTGGATGTTCCAGCTAAAGACCCTTATGCAGCTGCAGAGACTACTTGGCTGCCCTTGGAGACATAGACTATGTGTCATTTCCATAGCACAAAAGTAGATACAGGGTGCAGCTCTGAAATCATGCAGCTTTTCACTTGAACATAAGTTTCTTCAATAAGAAACAGTCTTCTGCAATGACTGGGAAAATATTCTGCCTGGGAATGCATGAAGTATAAACACACAGTGCAAATGTAACACAATGTGCTTAAAGGAGCTCTTATTAATGGAGGGAGCAGAGAATGTTTTCGTTACTAAATCAGCAGACAGTGCATGTTAGTTATAGCCACTGGTGCTGATGCTGTCTATTAGATGATAAGCCTCTACATCCTGAAAGGCATATCTGTCTATCAGAGGATAAGGCTACACTAATCCTCCCTGTAGGATTGGAAATGGAATTGAAAGGGTTCTCTGGGGGAATGTGCCCTATTGGTTCAAAGCACAGATTTCACAAAATCCTTTTACTGCCAAGTAGGACTGATTATTTTCAAATGTGGAAGATAGGATAGACATAAGCTATCCTTCCCTGTCCTTTACCACAATAATATATACTTTCCACAAGATTTTCTCTCAGTGTCTAAAAATATCCAGTTATCTTGTAGGTTGTTGGTATTTTGCCGTATGAATAAGCACTTAAAATGTTAAAAGATATTTTTCATCGGTGTTATGAAAATCTATAAAGTTATTAAGGGATAATCACTTAACAAAAATAAGCATTTCTTGTATGTTTAATCTTCACAGTGATCAAAATTAAAGGATTAAGGCTCATATTGTGAGAGACTTAAAGAACTAGGATGACTTACTAA